>NC_057869.1:21622338-22822338 GCF_019740435.1 Gambusia affinis | reverse complement strand
GAAAGATAGGCGGCGCACTTGGTAATGCTACTCGTTATGACCGTAGAAAGCCTTGCATCGTCTCCGGTGTAAGATTTAGATTTTTATTTTCGTTTTACGGCTCATGAAGCGATTAATTTGGACTCCAGAAATAGGCCCGGGGCGTGTAGAGATTATCAGTTGTCAAAAGTTGATTTATCTGGAATTCAGAGAAGGTGATAACTAGGATGATGCAGTGTGAATTACGACCTGAATGAGGAAGCGTTGCACATGCAAAATAAATATAAAACATCAGGCAACGTTGTAAATCTTGAGATCCCCGCTTAACAATAAACATGAAGTGAAGATTAACAGACATTTGTTTATCAATATGGGTTGCCGTTCACATTATGACGGTTTCTTTTTCTATTCCTCTTAAACAATGTGTATGGATTGGTTGAAAAGGGTTGCCCTCACGGTACTTGAAGTGCCATTAGTTCACACTTAACATGGCTGTCTTATATTTTTGCCGTTTGGATGGCCTCTAAATGCTTTTGGCAACCACCAAAGTTAGTGTTAGAGAAGCAGAAGCTTAGAAAAGGTAATAATGGTGGGAAAAAAAGAGGATAAAGGAAAATGTAGGTTCATCGTAACTGATATTACCACCACCATATTCAGCATTTTAATATAAACCAGTTTGTTTTTAACTCAATCAAATTTGTTTGACTTTGTTACAAGCTCAACAAAACAGGGTTATAAATCCTAAAACAGGCATTTTATTGCTGCAAACTATGTAATAGATAACTGAAGACATGTATCCAGAGAGAACTCCTTTGAATTTCATTATTTAGCTTTTCCAACAGAGTCCATTAATTGTATAAAAGTTGAGTTGTGTTTGAATTTCACTATGTGATCATTTGGTTTCACAAAAAAAAAAAAAAAAAAAAAAATCAAAGTATATTGATTGGAAAATAGAATCTTTTTTAAAACGTCATGGTTATGCTTGTTTGTGTATGCACAAAGTTCCTGAGCCAACGCTGGCGTGCAGTCGCACTCAGACTTGCATTTGTCTGAGTGTGTGTATCAAGTATGGTTTGTGTGCCAAGCTGTAGCTCCTGTCCCTCACTAATCCCTCTTGCAACAGTGACATCAGTGCTCCTGTTTTAGCTGGGAGGGGTAAGCGGGTGGGGGTCTGTTGATTACCTTAAGCGCCCCTCCCCAACCCTCCCGGCTGTCTGAAGAGGACTGAAGATCCTCTTGTGATATTTGATTAAAAACAAATGAGCTGTAGTCAGAACGCGGATCCATGGCAGAGTCGCAGTTAGTTGGGATGGTCACGTATTCTGATCCTGTTGCTTGGCGGAACGGCGTTGAAGTTGGCTTGTTTACATGCCGTTTCTTCCAAGAACAGTAGATTTGTTAACCCTTTTTTTCTTTCTTTCTTTTTTTGTCCTGCGTGTTCTCCTCTTAACTTGACATACACAGTGAGGAGGGGTTGACCGCAACTGAAGATTAAGATTACTGTCGTGTCACTGGAACAAGCGTCGCTCCACTTAGATTTCACTGCCTTCTTTACCTTGTGCCTTTGCTTGAGTGGCCTTTGACCTTACCTGGACGGATTTAAGGGAGGAAGTGCACTGAAAGCAACACGCACCAGATTTATGTGAATGTGGCTCTCTGTGTAAGTGACGCACTGGTGGGAGTGGCAGGAAGATCTGGAACAATATCAGGGAATCTGGACACTGGGAAAGGTTTTCCTTTGGTTTGTTCTTACCAAGTCAAATGAAGGCCTAAGTCAAAGTGAAAACAAGTGCGAATAAAAGTGAAAGTGAAACAGCTGAAGGAGAGAACTGCAGTGAAGGAAGGAGAAGAGTTTTAGTACGGGGTTGCCCTGGATAGCTTAGGATTGTCTAGGTCTTATGGGGATTTCTGTGTAATCTGGATAAGGACAAAAATACCTTGAAGGTGAAAGTGCTCTGCTTTCTATGAGATCTGTCCCTTGTGTCTGATTAATTTAGACTGATTGGTGGGGAATGGAATGAGAAGCGTTTCCACCATCAGTTTTACACTTTTTAAGTTCAGTTTATTCTCCATGAATCCTTTGAATACTCTTCTGTATTTTGTCTGCATTTTGTGAAACATTTAGGCTAAAATCTACAAAATAAGGAATAAGTACATTTAGAAAAAACAGAGAGCATTGCAGAGTGAAGTTTCATGCACAGTTAATTAGAAACTGAATTTCAATTTTGTTTGAGGTTTTATGATTGTAGAGTGTGGAATTATTATTATGCTAACTGCTAATTGTGCAGTCTTCCCCAGGAACAACAAAGATACTGTTTGCCCACACATGACTAGTGGTGGAAACATTTCAGGTGACTCTTGTAATGTAGCTAACCCCATAACCCTTCAATTTGTTTCCAGCTATGTAGAAAAACAAATAGTTTTTGCTAATCCACAGATTCTAAATTAGTAGATGGTATTTTCAATATACATATTCTTAATTTAATGAAACATACAAAGTATCTTTACATTTTGAGAATTGCATCTCATTGATACTCCATCGTATCAATTTTTTCTAATTTTTTTTAACAATTCTTGGTATGTGTTGAATATGCATCAACAGGCATTAGTTCTATAAATATGCCACTTTGGATGAATTCTGGTTTCAGGCGAATTTGTAACAATGTGACTGATTGTTTCTATGTCTCCCATAACCTCTAAATGTGTGAGAATCCTTGGTCGAGAGAATATTCATAGAAATTGCTCTGAGACCATCTATCTGTTTGAACTCATTGTTCAATAAGCAGAAACGGTTGAAGGTGCGACCTCTGCCTGTCCTTTGTGGTTTGCTAGTACATTGACTGTTTTTTTTAGAAAAGGCAAATGGTTTCATTATGTTGACCTACCTTTGATCTGGACTTTGAGGCACAACCATGTGCCAGTCAGTCAAAAGCACAAGCCGAGAAAAATTTTAAAGAACATTTTTGAAAATTTAGAAATTTTCCAGGAAAATTCAGATCTAAAAGTGAAATTAATTTCAAAACACTTTACAAGACAACCATGTCCAAATCATATCCAGTTAAAATGAATCCCACTCAATTCATACCGTTGTCCGAAAGAGTCCCAGTCACACACTTGGTCAATGAGCCACGTATTTATTTCAAAATACTGCCTAAATGGGAGGAAAATAAAATAGAGACTTTTTAGGGTTAGTAATTCTGCTGCCGCTAGCTCTAACTTCCATTTAGATGGAAACGCACAAAAAATATAAGCATAGATGTCCACACCTGCATTGGTCAGTTACCTAGGCTCCCTTTTGGGCTCCATGTTGCTCTGACATTGATGCATAACCCAAACATCCCTCTGACTACGTTGCCTGTTTAGAGTGCGTTTGCAAACCATTAAGTGAAGCAAATTGATTTGAAAGGTGAACTGGTTGTCTGTGAACTTCGAGGCCTTCCCTCAAGGCCAAGGTTTCCTCATGCTGTCACCCAGCTGGCCCGGGCCCTCGGCTCCTCGGGACCTGTTGGTGGACTTTATCGGTGCTGGCTGCCGGCCTGGGGCCCTTACTGGTTACTGCATTTTAATGGATTATTTTCAGTGCCAGTGGTAATTCCAGTTCAGCTACAGTTCAGCAAAATCTCTGTTTATGGCAAGCATGATGGCTTCTTATGGTGATAGAGATACCACAATATCTGAAATAATGAATAGAAAGGAAAAGGCAGCAAAACTTTACACACTTATAAACCTAAATCTGTACACACAGATTCAGTGTTGTAAGACCGGCTGAGTGAATTCCACACACAACAGGCCAACACAGAGCGCGAGTGTTAGCGAGTGACACACACAAGGCTTACCGCAGCAGACGTCAGCCATTACCACTGAAACAGTGACGACCGCTCGGCAGGGAACAACCTCTCAGCTGACCCTAAGCATCAAGCTCGCATTGTTTTGAACCGCTTCAGCTGGAAGGTTAGTTGCAAAAATGACCACACGTAAAATTTAGCAGGCAGCTGCCACTCAAGTGTGTAATCGGCTGTTTTGCAAACAGCTGGCGCTCGCAGAGAGCGACGGTCCAGCAGTTTAAGCATGTGAACACAGGAAATGCTGACGAATTATGATAGAAATGCCCTGAAGAGAAAAACACAAGTTTTGATTCAAATACAAACTAATCTGTCTTGGATATAAAAAAAACAAAAACAAAAAAAAACAACAAATCTCACTCTTAAGAGTAGGCAGCTGTATGTTGAGCATTTTTGTTCTCCATGCTCGTCATGTGACCTGGAGAAATTCCAGTTACTTTCTTTAGTGACAATCAGACACACAAATGCGTCACGTTGGACATGCGTGTTTGCGGGCAGAACAATGGGGCATTATCTGCTCAGGGAAAACTCAGCTGGAACACATGTAGTCATGATTTGAATGATTCAAATCCTCATAAGAATGGGCGGTCCAAATAAAATTCTTTTGAGATGTTAATTAAACTAGCGACATACATGTCAAACTCCCTTCTGGCCAGTACTGAATGATCTTATTTTCTTTCCTTTTTTTTTTTAAATGGAAAGGATTATTATTTTTGACCTCGTGGCTTTTAGAACTTTCAATCATTTAATTGCAATTTTTCATGCTAAGCGAATGCTTTGCTGCATTTCTCATGCCGTGGTGAGATACTCTGAAATCCTTTGTGTTCCAATTTACAGCATCTGTCAGGTGTTAGAATTTTTTTTTTTTCCCCCGGCTGTAACTGTGACTAAATGTAAAAAAATAAACAAATAAAAACTAAAACACCCAAAGGGTTCTATTATATTTAGTGTGCTGCTCTCAATCTATGAAAACCAGTGAGAAATGGGGACAGGTCACCAAGGATGGGGGGAACCGGTCCTTTTTTTTTTTTTTTTTTTTAAACCATGGACGTCATTCGGGTTCATTTGGGACTGATTTCCAGGACAAGTTCAGTCTCCTGTGGCCTTTCTGTTTGTGTGTGTGTGTGTGTGTGTGTGTGTGTGTGTGTGTGTGTGTGTGTGTGTGTGTGCGCGCGTATAATGTTCTCTGCTCATCAGGTAGGACAGGTGTCTCTGCCATTGGAATGAGGATCAGTGCGTACTCTGCTTGTGCCGCATGATGAAAAGTATGTGCACATCTGTATAATCTGAATACTTTGTGTTCTAGATAAGTGGAGTAAGGGAGGCTTTGAAATGTCAAAAAACATGTGAAGCAAGCAACATTTAAAGAAAGTGATTGAATCAGAATTTTTGGAATATTTTTGAGATGATTTTGCAGATCCACCAAACAGACTTCTGGCCTGCTGTTACCGATTATAGCCTGTTTGTCTTGGAGAACTGTAAATTACAGCATTCAAAATGTTTTCAGATGTTCTGGATGGATTTAAAAAATTTAACTGCCCACACCAAGCAATGTTTACAGTAAAATAAAACTGGGATTTTCCACAAAACCTGATCAGGTTGCAGAGCTGTCTCTTTCTGCATGATTGGAAAGATCCTACAATAAAATACCCCCAAGGTGTGGGACAGAGTTATATATGTAGTAACAAAATGGAAAATAATTAGAGAATATCTCCCTTTAGAAGATTTTAGTCTTCTAATGTTTTTTTTCTCAACTCAAAATATAACAAGCACACCATTTCACAAAATTTTGCTCATGCAACACCGATCTGTGTCTCCCTCTGTTTAGAAAAATGAGACCATTGGTGTCTGGAGTTAGCATGGCCTGCTAGCCCTTAGCTTTGGTTTGTTCAATAAAATAATAAGTTATTTATGAGTTTTCAACTGGCCAGTGACAAGTCGAACAAACCAATCTCAAAATTGCATTAAAGTACAAAATTTACTTGGAAGAATTTTCTAAGGAGAATTGTGCCATACAAATAAAGCTGGTATGGTGGCAGTTATTTCATGGTTTAGCTTACAAATCTGTCTTTAAGTAACTCATAACGTAGGACTTTTGCCTCAGTTCTGGTCTTGACGTATCTGCTTCGAACAGTTTTCTTCTGCGATCCTCGACTGCAGGTGTGAACAACCGATGAGAACTTTTCAGGTTTTCTGCTCCTGAGTTCTTATGAAGCATGAAATTTCCTTAAAAGAAACACATTCCCAACCGCTGTCCTCAAGGGAGAGTATGTATTGACTTTAAATCAGCGGCAGCTGATGTTTTGATATATTTTAGCAAAACCCTGGAGACAGTTTACTGCTACCAATTTATTGTTGTGATGTGACTCCTAAATTAGGAAAATACAAGAGTTTGGGACAGAATTAAAGTGGGCCATTAGCTTTGAGTATGACATTAAGCTATCTCTCTGTATTAAGAAATGAATTGTGTTCTTTACCTTGTCTCTATTCTGTTTATAAATGGCAGAATCTTGCGTTGCGTCAATATAAAACGTAAAATTTTTGACGATCTGAAAAATCAGATTTTATTTATTAATTTTTTTAATGAAAATATATACCACTAAGCAGTCCTGAAATAGTTGGAATTTGAATCTTTCAGAACTGGTTGTTCCCTTTTCGGTCAGTCCAAACATGCAACTGAGGAAAAGAAAAAATCAAAACATCCCATTGTGTCAGTTGATTTATTTATCAACACTTAATCTCATGCATAGATTTGCGATTTATGAGGTGTGCCAAAAAAAAAAGCATTAATTTGTTCACCAAACAAAATAATGCAAAACATTTTTTTTTTTTTTTTTTTTTTTTACTTGCAGCATGTTTACATTAATCAAATGAAGCATCTGGGGGTGACTGTGACTAGCACAGTCACCCCCAGATGCTGTGACTAGCATCTGGGGGTGCTAGTCACAGATGCTAGTGACTAGCACCAAGACAAAGTTCCAAGCCTATTGTCTTGGAACTTTGATATGTGTCCCTCCTCCAATTCCCTTGTTGTAAATTTGATAAATTACCATGCCACCATCTTTAACAAAAGTCTGTAAATGTTCTATTTACATCTCAGTCAGTGTTTCCAAGCAGGGAAGCGTCTAAAACCTCCAGGCCCCGCGAGGTCTGAAGTCAGGGGCCGCTGTCCTCTACTAGTGACCTTGCTTTTGTTGCGTCAAGTAGTGGATGCACCTGGTGCTGGTGGAGTATTGCAACATAACAAATGGAAAAATCCTAGCTTAGTCTGATGAGTGAACATTTTTCTTCACCTCTGAAGTTAGGTTTGCTTCCAGATCTTAGTCCATTCCACATAGTGGTGTTAAATCCAGGAGGCCTGTTTTTCCTCTGTAGTGTATTCCGTCAGGCATCAGGAGAGAGAGCGTGGTTGAGATACAGAGAAAGCACGGAGGGATGTTCTGGGACAAACCGATCTGCAGTGGCCTAGTTTCCCTCAGCCGTGCCAGTGACTCAACTAAAGTCTTCTGCGTGGCTGACTGTGGGATGGGTGACTATGGATGAGCATTTGGGCAGAGTCAGACTACACATGCTTGGAAATATTCTTTCTTGCAGTGAAACAGCAAAAATATCAACTTCTTAGATTTTTTTTATTTTTATTTTGACTGAACATGTAAGCTTGTGACTTTGTACCTGAAATCAGTCGGATCTAAGGGGACAGAAGGTGATGTTTTTATGAGAAAGTCAGCAGTGAAGTAGAATTTATTTTTCTTCACTGCTTTCATAATTCAAATGAAGTTAGAAATTATTGTTTACATTATAAGCATTTGACTTGTTTTGGTTGCATATTCTAGAGTTTCAGAAAAGATGCATTCTAATTTCTCCGAGGGTGGGCTTCTGCTTTCACTTAGTTTCACTTTAAAGGCGTGAATTGATTTTAATGCTTCACAGACCCAAATCATCACACTGTGCTCACCTGTTGGGTGAAGTTCTTTCCATAAAATTCTGTTAAATAAGACATCTTCAATCATTGCTTCTCTGTGAGTGAAAGAGAGAGAGAGATGTTTTTTTTTTCTTTTTTTCGACTTTGTACAATTTCCTTTTGCTAACGCCTAGCAATGATTATGACTATATTTGTGCCTGTGCAAAAGCAGAATAGAGGAACAAACCACAGAGTCTGTTGAAACTTGTTGAAGATCTTTCTGTCAATGAAGTGAACATTTTGGATTTCTATTTCTAGCTACCCTAGAAGTTGGCTATGTGTTGTCAGTCTTCCTGTCCTGAATCTGACCTCACTAGTTCATGTTAATTGCCATTTTCAAATATCAGACTAAGGTAACGGTTCTGAAACTTATCACTAGTCTTCATTCTGGGTGTGGTTCAAAAATTTCAAATCATAAATAGGACTGACAGTGGGATATTAGAGGCTCAACACAATGGTTGCTCCCATTGTTCAAAATTTATTTATTTATTTGTTTATTTATTTTTTGACTACAGAAAAGATGCATTCTAATTAGATTTTGAACTAATTCAGCTTCTGTTTGGCTCTGCATCAGATTCTGTTCTCAAGAAATTATGTCAGTTGTCTGAACATTGACAACTGGAACTATGCTTTAAAATTTAATTACTTGAATCATGCTCTAACTTATGAACTTCGCTGGGTCAGTTCAAGTTTTATGGTCGTTCCATGATCTTGTATTAATGTCTCTTTTACTGGTCTTCTGCAGCCTTGTTATTAAGCAAGTCCTTGATTGTAAATTTTTGTTTCACTGAAAATGTAACAGAGATTTAAGCCTTTTAGTTCTGGCACACTTTAGATCATTTGCATTTAAAGTCCAAAGATCTGTTACAAGTGTTATTGCATATTTTCCATGTCAAAATGTTTAAATGGAAGAATATTCTTTTCCATGATACGTGTTATCTGCAGTCATTGGTGTCTAGATTTGTTTGCTCTAATGAACATTTTAGACTTCTTTTCGTACAATAGCTTGTGTGAATATTAAACCTGAAAAATCAAAGCAATTTCTATAGATGACGTATTTGTATTCAAGTTGATGTCTAAGATAAAAAACACAATTTCTAACTATTTAATTGCTTCTTATGTTAATTCTTTTTAGCTTACGTGAAAACAACAACAAAAAAAACTAGTCTATGACTAGACGTCTAATAAGTTATTAAAAAGAAAAAACAAATCATAAGTATATGAATCTTAATACATATGTAGTTATGATGGGAAAAGAACACCCATCAAATATTGGACTTTAATGTATTTTGTGCATATTTATTAGTTTTGGCCAAACTTATATATAAATTTTTCCATTTTGGCTGCATCTTCACATGGAGGACTCTTTGTTGTCCACCGGTTTCCTTACTTTTACTTTATTAAACACAAAGTAAAAGTGCTTGATAAGATATAGGATATTTTCTAATTTATTATTAAGTTGAATCATAGTTTAACTCAGTTGTCTTTGTTAAATCTATATTTTGATAAATTTTTTTCTCTTGAGTATTTTATGCTGCTTATTTTATCCATATTTGTAAAAGGGGGGTGGTAATTTAGTCACACCTTTAATAATGATTGCAGCATGATTTGAAGTTAATTTAGGATAGTTGAAGAAAAAAACTGGATCTCTTCTACTCTGGCATTGGGGCGTGTCAAACCTTTCCCCTAAAAATCTGACCCACTCACTAAATCCAATACGTTTAATAGCAGAATAAAAACATTACTTTCTGAGACCGTTTAGACTCCAGCCGCACAAAGATCGTCATTCCAAACACTTCCCATTTCACTTTTTGTGTTGCTAAAGTTCACCACAGAGCTGTGGGCAGCAAATTCGAGTGGCGACACATGAAAGTGAATTATTTCCTTTGAGGTAACACACACAGCATGGGAAGCTCGCAGTAATATCTGAGTGGCTCAGCGTGTGCCGGGGCCGATGCGTCGCTCGGTGCCATTTAGCTCATCACTTAGCTCAGTGTGTGTGAGAGCCACTGTCTGCCTGCCTGTCTGGGACACAGTGTGCATCCACACCTGCGGCTGGGATTGCTGGCCTTAATCAGAACTAATCAAGAACATTGATTCATCTCCATTTGATTCACATTTTTAGCCCGAAAAGCACACCACACAGAGGCCAAACACACATGCAAGCTACCCCTGACTCTAGCTGTCAGAGCCGCGCTTTGCATAATGAGAAAATCACTTTGCGCCGTATATCCTGAGCTTAAGGTGTTCCCGACATCCCCATGTGTTGAAGTTTGAAAGGAGGACTCGGCCCCGAACCCAAAGAGGGGCGTGAGATCCGGAGAAAAGGTGCGTCACAGGGCGGGATCCGGAGATTGTCGGAGAACGTGAAGAGCACGCAGTTCATTGGAACTGCGTGCTCTTGCGTCGCAGGGATCCCAAGATTCCCTGCATCCGCATCCCAGCACTTGGGTGGAGGAAGCTGTTTACTCTTTCTATCTCTCACTGCTGACGTCGGCGCACCGAACAATGTCATCCAATTTCCTGTTTTTCACTTTAGTGGAAAGCCGCTCTCCCACTGTGTGTGGTGTAGCCTGGTGTGTGTATGTGGGTCTAGGAGCATGAGACCGAGGAGCTGACAGGCCGGAGGAGAGCAGCAGGAGGAGGAGGAGATGTATAGGGCCGGATACATGGGGAGCAGGATATAGGGTCAGAGGCAACTTCACTAAGTAAATACATTAGATGTGTTGAATGAGGGCAGCAGAAGACTGAAGACTCTTCTGATTGCTGTGGAATCACTCTACTGTACCTGCTCCGAAACAGGCAGAGCGGTCCGAAGAAGCAAGGAAACCGTGATGCCTCGTGACACGAAGGCTTCAGTGAACCTCTTTGAATGACTAGGAGACAGTAAAGCTTTGAGTTTTCTTTGTTGGAACAATTGTGGCGGAAACGGTGAAAACCAGGTCACCATCAGTTTACCTAAGTATTTGGTCAAATGTGATTTCAATTTTATACTTTTTAACAACTTATTTGAACAGTATTTTTACAGAATAGAGTGATTAGACAACAAAATGCTTTATGAATTTTAAAAGTAAGAACTTTTTGCACAACTTGGTAAAGATTATGCATGCATATACTTTCTGGAACAAACTTGGTACGCTTATATGTGGTCATCGTCCATATTTTTTTCTAACGATGCTTATTTGCAAAACGTTTTTCTACTGTGGTATAAGTTACTTATTTCTATTTCAATTGGTTCTGCATTTACAGTATAAGGAAATGGATTTGTGGCATAAGCAAAGCAGAGTATGTTGGTCCACAGCTTTTGGTGGAAGCAGTGTGACCAAGTGGTAACCAGATAAAGGACAAGGCTCCAAGCTGTAGTGGTTGAATATGGTTCTTGTTTGGCAGTAGGGCCCCTGTTTGTTCAATAGGTCAATGCCTAAATTGTCAAAATGCCTTGTTTGTTCATCAGTCTAAGGAAACAACCCTAAGCAAGAGTCAGCAGCAGCGTAGACTGTTTGGTGTCGGAAGAGAAGATTTGACAGGGTTTTTTATGGGCACAAACTACTATCTTAACTCTGTTGCTTAACCCACAATTGCCTTTTCCTTACAAAAGTGGCCCCACCTAACGGGAGATTAAAAAAAGCTTACCAGCAGTAGAAGATTTCTTACTAAGAACCATTGTTATAGAAATTTAATTATTAACCAAACACAAATGTCCTTATTTTTTTATGCTAAGTGCGTTCATGTCTACTTCCCCACCAGTATTTTAGTAAATGTCCTATAGCAAACTCAGTTTTTTAACAACTCTTCCAGAACAAATTGGTGAGCCTCATTTGAACTGGTTAGTTTCCTGGAACAGACAGCTTTAAAGCATACCCATACATTTTTAATAGGTCTGAGGTCAGAGCCATTCAAAGGCTCACTTTTAACCCTCTTTATCCATTACAAAACCACTTATGGCGTGTGTTTGGGATCATTGTCCTGTTTGAAAACCCAACTGTTTCACTGTTTCAAATGAACAGCTTTCTGGTTGTTCATTTTAAGTGCCTGTGAAGAATTTGGGGATAGTGTTCTCTCATTATGTGATCCCCTTTAGTAGAATTTGCTAGTTCCCATTTGGAGTGAAACAGGCCTGCAGCATGATGCTACTATGGCCATGCTTGACATGTGGTGAAATGTTCCTAAAATCTAAAGCCTTTTTTAGATTCCCCCAAACATTCTGCCATGGGCTTTTCTTTTATTGAAATGGAAGACCATTTTATTATTAACAGTCTTCCAGTTGTTTTGTTTCAAAATTTGTTGCTCGTGGTTTGTTCTTGAACATCCTTTATTCATTTTCGTTTTTGTGAAGGTGACTGAGTAAAGAGGCTTGAAGGTTGGATTCAATTAAGTCTTCCACCAGGAGTATGGTCCCAAAACGGACATAAATCTGACTTTGGAATAAATAAAGCAGGCGAACATTAAGCTTCTAGGATGGCTCCAATATGAACCCCAATGAAAACTTTTCAACTGTTCTCAAAAACCGATATGATGCTAGGAAACTATTCAGACTGGTGTTAGTCTATTGTGTTTAATCAAGCTTGAATTCAATGCTGCCATCTACTAATGCCATGCCACGATGCATTGATTTATTAACAGCAAAAGTACTCCAGACTGATTATTTCATGAATATACCATGCAGCACTTGAACATATCTTTCAGTAAGCTATGTTAAATAAACTTTTTTTTTTCTTCCCTGTCATTTTTTTTGAGAAACAGAATTTTGGGTTTGCATTGGCTGCTATCAAAAGAACAAATTAAGAGTTTCCTTTTGTTAATTTCTAAAAAAAAAAAAGAACTATTCCCCTGTACTCAAAAGTAACTGAGATCAGTCTAACATCCACCCAACTCAGAGTAGGCCACAGCAACTTACTTCAAAAGTTAAAGCTTTGAACTTTTTGGTATTCTTCCAGTGAGCCTAGCATTTGCCAAGATTTGCCAGTTTATGCCTGCTTTACTGTGGGCATGAAGTTTGATTTTAATATATCGAAGCCTTGCCAGAGTATGATTACTGCTTGTTTTAACAGCTCCGCTGCTGGTTTTAGCATACTCTACTGGTCCATTATTTCTGAATATCAAAGGTTTGAAAGCATGAAAGTATTATTTGTGCGACATTTACATTGTGCAATGTTTTAAAATCACTTTGTTGCACAGAACCAAAACTGCATCTTGTGTTAAACCAGCATATACTATAAAAGCTCGCATGCACGCACGCACACACACTTTTAAACAAAAAAAACATTAAATTAGAGAACAGCTTTAGGGTTGTAATTTAAATGCAGACTTCATGTATATAGTAATGTATTATGTTTTTAAATAGAAATTTAACAGCATGTGAGTTTATTCTCATGAGACAGAGACATTATAGTATCAACAAAGACGAACCTATTTATGTTTTAAGTCACTTTTGTCATTCACTGACCTCAGATGCAACAAGCCAACATTTCCTGCTGCTCCTCAGTCTTGTTGCCTTATTAACAAGTGGCCCTGTGCACACACAAACCCAAGCGTTGAGTGTAATCCCTGGTGTGACTGGTATAACTCAGCAACGTTTAGTAAGAGGATGGAACAGGGATTACTTAGGCATCCACACCATGTCAGTGCTTCTCGCCTCCATGGCCTACTTGCTCTTACACTTTCCTTGCTTGGTTTTGCCTCTAGTTGAATGCTGGACAGCTAAAGTCTTGCTGAATGATTCTTTGCAGTGTGTGCGCGCGCGTGTGTGTGTACTGTGTGTTTCCTTACGAACGCGGCAGACTGCTTTAACTCCGTGTTTGTGTGTTGCAAGCCTGCTATACGAGTTACACAACCTCCGCTGCAGTTGGATTGGCTGTCTTTGTCAGTCAGAGAGAGTAGTCTTCCTGCATGGAGACAGTAATGTGTTGTGCACTGCTCTTGCTAGGCTGAAGTTAGCTGGAGGCTTTGTGGCCAAACTCAATATGTCAAGGTCCTGTCCTCCACTAACTCCCCCGACATACAGCTTTTACATACCGTAATATTCTTTTGTGTGAGCACTGCTTGTAAAAGTTGCCCGGCTGCAATACAGTGTTTTGAGACCAGAAAGTTATTTGTTGAGTCTGAATAAATTAAGGAGGTCAGAACTTTTAAAAAAAATCTATTTTGTGCACTGGAGATATCGGCATAAGATCGCCAGTTTAGCTGACACTTCCAGGTAGCCGCAAATTGTTCCATAAAACAAGATTAACGAACACAGAAACAATCAGATTTTTATTATTAAATGTTTGTTTTTTTTTTTTTTTTATTGCTGTTGCATAATTTCACAGAGCTTGATTGAGAGAGAACAAAAGGAAATAATTTACTGGTTCTCTCCAATAAAAAAAACACTTTTGGGGTCACTCTTTTTCCTGAAAAAGCTTACTGTATTTTCTCAGATGTAACAATTGAATCAAACTGAATGATTCAAAACACATCTTTTGTTCCCTCTTACATGATGCCACATTTGTAAGGACCCATATAAGTTAATTTTAGTTGGTTTGAAAGTCTTGTCAAAACCTCTCTTCCAAGGCAAAACACTTTATTCTGCTGCTGATTCTTGCTTTGTACAGTTTGACTTAGATGATGGAGGGAAGTGGAGACCAAACATTTTGGCTATTTACCAATTTATTCAGTTAGCAAATAGGTGTCTCTTTAGTGTGTTGAAGAACCATACACATCCACAACAGTCTGGTACTTCCTCTCATGCTTGGTCACACAGTGCTGGGATGGTATATCATCACTCAGTCAGAGAAAGCGGTTCTGTTGGTCAGTCTGGCATGAAAACCAGGATAACACCAACTTAAGTGTTAAATAGGATTGAGGTCAGGTCTGCAAGATGGCTAGACAGTGTGAGTCTCCGATTATTGGCATCTTGGAAGATGGAGTTGGTCCATAAGAGGAGAGAGATGGAATTCTAAACGTTGGCAAAATCTCATATTGATATCGCTTTTCAATGAAATTGCCTTAAATGATTATGAATCTTGGCTCCATACCCATCACACTGCCTTCACCAAACACTTCCTGGCATGATGTGGAATCATAATTGTTTCTTTTTGAAAGTGTTCTAAGTATGTTTTACTAGAACCAAGACCTTGGGGCAGACCCAGAGTTTGGTGAGAGAATACCATAACAAGCTTGGAGGTGCTGCTTGTAGCAAATCTAAAACTAAAAGACCAAAGAATTAAGAGCCAAAAAAGCAGACTTAAAGTTTTGCAGGGCTGAACTTTAACTTGAATGAAGAACCAAATAATCTTATCTCTTGACAATGTAAAACTCAGTGTTACAAACAGTTGGATTCTTTCATTATCACTGAAGCAAAACTCAAACATTCATCACTAGTTTTGGAAAGGACACCAGGTTCACCTAGTCAAGTTCTCCTGTGGAATTTTCCTCCACACCACTTCCGTTTCATTCCCTTCATTGTCATTTTTATAGCACTTGCAGGATGTCTTCCATAAACATGAGGCTATCATGCGACCAGGTCCTCGAGTCTGTTTGAACATCAGATGATCTCTGAGCACCAGCTTGTAGCTATCCTGATTCCATACTCCTTGTTTGAAGACAACTTCAACAAACAGCCCTGTGTCAGGATGACGTAAATTTGGCTACAACCGAGGGCTAATCTGCCCCGCCACCCCTGCTCCCTGCCCACCCTTCCCCCCCACCCCCGCCTCTTTGTTGTTTCACAGAACTTTCTAAAGGCTTACAATTTAGCAAGAACCGTTTTGCTGTGGCCCTGGAACGCTCTGAAATTCCTCTCTGTGCCCCCCCTCACATGTGTAGATTGTTTACGGAGACAAGGAATTCTGGAGGGACGGTAGCCCGTGAGGGGCTTTGGTTGCGATGGTTACTAACCTCTGAGCCAGGTTCCATTTAGGAGGAAGGAAGCCAAATCATATGCTGACAGAATAAAAGTGTTCTTATGAAGGGAAAGTCAAAGCAGTTCTGTGTGTTTTCTTGATTTGTTAGTTGTCATTTGTGCAGTGAAAAGAAATCGGAATACTGTGACTTTAAGAAATGGTGGCCACCCAATCAGGGGTGTGCTGATTGTGTGTCAGCATCATTTTAATGTTACCTTTGATAACGGGGATCCTTTGGCTACAGTATTAAGATATGTAGCATTTAAAAACCAGAATAAAAAAAAAAAAAAAAAGTTTCATAAAGCAATTTGTTTTCATGAGGTTAAAAAAATTAAAGTGCTTTTATTTTGTGTATAAATGCAGTGTACAATGGTGATTAAATAATATGAAATATTATATAATGTATAAGTGAAAAAAACACCCCTCCAAGAGTAACATTTAAAAAAATTTTTTTAGTTGTCTTAATCAAAGATTTGTGAAGCACTCCTAAGTGAACTGTGCTTGAGTTTTGAGTCCGGGTCGTAGATTTGGGCTCTTTGTTCTGTTCCTCAGTGTGATGCTGAATGTGTAGCTCTGCTTCACTGCCGTCTGGGAGTGCAGTTGCCATGGGTGTGCGTTTGTGTCTCTGCTGGAAGGTTTCAGTGGGTAATACAACTTAAAGTCACTTTTAGAGGATGAATACAAGGATCCAGCATTTCTTTGGGCTTCAGCAAGATTTCACCTCTGTTCACGCAGTTTACTTGTCTGTAGTCTTTTGTTTATCAGCTGAGTGATGTAAGAAGCAGCTACTGCGTATGTCTGTGTGATAGAAGGAGAGCTCACAAAGTCATTGGATTTTCATAAAGCTTTTGTTTGTTTTTTTGAGAGAAAAAGAGAATGCAATAACTGCTTCATTTAGTAATGTCTCATAAGTAAAGGTTTCTAAAATACTCTTTAGTTCTAGTAAACTAGACATTCCTGTTATTTTAATGTGTTGATTATTTCTTCAAGATTTCAGATTTCTTTCACGTTTTGACTTTTTCTTATCAATGCTTTTTTTTAAAGATCAATGCTTTATTTTATTTTTGATTATTTTATTTAACCTTTATTTAAGTATGTTGAGACCAAATTGTCATTTTTGACAGAAAACATTAGAACATCACACAGCTGAAAACATTAGACTATCATAAAACAAAGGGAAAAAAAACAAAGAAATTATATTTTTTGAATGATTCAGGTGGATTTCGGCTGCTGTTCAGGTGATCCTCACTGAAGGTTACTATCGCAGCAAAGACCAATTTTAAATCAGAACTTTAGACAGTTTGTTACTTTCAGCTTGCCTTTTTTAATATATACAGCTAACTATTTTAATTGTTCCAACACCAAATCTAGTGATTTGGTGCTTAAAAATGCTTTTTTATGCTTTTTAATGCAAAGCATTGATACCCACAATGGCAACATCCATGGTCATCCTGCTCTCCGCTCTTGGGGTTACAGCCAATCAGCAGCAAATGGAAAGAAAAAGCTGCATTTTGATTGGCTGTGTTACAAATTCTAGCCAATAGCTGTAGTTTTCTTTTGTTGTCATTTTTCACTTTTTGTGCCATTTGGTTTATGACTATCTGTTTTTTGTTTTTTTTTCCTTCTTCTTCATTTGACATAAATTAGAAATTTAACATAATTTATTCATTCTGTTTTTTGCAAAGCTTGGGTTGTTTCCTGTAGTCAAATACCTAAAAATAGAAACAAGATGGCCACTCTTTAATTTAACCATAACATTAACATGTTCTAGACAGAAGGACATAAACAAGGACTAGGTTGGGTTTGGAGCTCGTGACAAATTATTTTTTTGAATGAAGGGCAAACTTGGCTGTTTGCATTGTAAAGACCCACATGTTGGATAATATTGTACACAACTATAATTTCATGTTATTCATCTGCTTGAGAGATTAGTGTCTAAGCCAAAATTTACTCTCCTTTTTTCTTAAGACTGAGATGATTACTCACACAGTCTTCCTCAAAAACGCTCTCTGTCTGTTTGCTCAATGACTTAAGCTCAAATAACAGAACAAAAATTAGACACGACAAACTGCTTACCATGGATAAAAACATCAACCTGTGCATCATATCTGGTCTGTATTTCATGTCATTGAACCCAGCTGTTTAATTGGGTACCTTTTCTGTTTGCATGTTTAGTGAAATTGGCAATAATCATCTCAAATTCCATCTAAGTTGGATTTTTCTGCCAGCCAAAAGAAAATTAAACTATATTCCCTGTTTGTCTGTGTTTTATGCAGTTTGCTTTGCTTCAGCTCTTCCTGATTTAATATAGGTCAGGTGAAAAGGAATGGCTTTTGTCATTGTGATTTGTAAACTCCAGTCAACCTCTAAACTAATACAAGAAGACATTTCATGTGAAATTTCTCAACTGTTTTGTTTCTAACCCTTCTATTCTTCTTATTTTTCAGACCTCGTTGACAGAGGTGCAGTTTGGACCAATGAAGCTATTTAAAGACCCACTTCAGGTACGGTAAAACAGTTCTCGACATGTGATGGAGTGATACTTTAATGCATAAAAGCCCGAAGGCAACACCAGGAGTGCTTCAGTCGATGGTTTATGCCTGCATTCTTCAGCAGCCGATTGCTGAGAATTAGAGCTAAACCTGGTGAGGCTGTCAGTACTTTGTAGTGTTTCTTTAATTATTAGTATTAAAAAACAGCTTTTGTTTGGAGTTGCAATAAATCTCGAATATCTTCAAAATGGCACACCTCTCTAAGGAACATGCAAGCATTCACTGGAGAGGAGGGAAGCTCAGCCGTTAATGGACGTGTTGTGTGCTACGCAGCATTGGCGCTGTCAAAGCAACGGGGCCAAATATTTGAGAATGGGAACATGCCATAATGAACAATACACATTCTGGAGGACTGCAGAGGATCAGCAGTTTCGTCACCGCAGGCTGGATCTTCTCTGACGTTCTCTCAAGATACAGTTTGTTCCAGCCGCATGTCCCGCTTCTGCTGCGTGTGAAAATGGGAAATTCCAAATTTGTAGGAAATATTTCTCATTAATCCTTGATTCAAGAATATATTAGAAGTTTCTACCTCAAATTTCTAAGCTTAAAATGTAAAAATGTACTTGTCTTTGTCATGAGATTGAGGTGATAAAAGGATTTTTCCCATTTTGGAACCTTCTTTTCTTTTTGATTGTTTACCAGGGGAGGGATAAAACAGCTAGTTTAAAACTCTAAACATTGCCTCTCCAACACAGCCGGGGGTATTTTTGAGAATGAAACCATCTGAATTAACGCTCCGTGTATTGTGAGTGCACAGACTCAGTCTCATTGTTTGATGCATTTGAGTTTGGCCACAGTAGGAAAACGAGGTAGAGAGATATCCCCTTCCTGTTTTTGTCACTCACAGCTGATCCTGTCATGCCCTCCTCCTCACAGGATCAGGCGGGCCCTTATGCCTCTTTTCAGCCATAATGTTGTCTAAACGACATAATTAGGTGCTACCAAATGCTCGGCAACTTTCTCTTTCTGTGACTTTCCTCGCTTTTGAGCACTTTTCTCCCTCATTGTTCCTTTTGAAAGTTAGAAATACATATACATTTTCACGTCAAACCACGGTGAATCTGTCTGGTCTGATCTTGGCCTCAATACCCAGGTCCACGTCCTCTGGGGGAATGTTGACTCTCCTCCCAACATCCCAATGTGGAATTCTGATCTAATTCCCCCGTGCGTACTGAACATAGTTGCAGGAATCTGAGGTGATGTATTTACGACCTGTGCACTTATTGCTGCTTGTAGGGAAAATACTCCTACAGTATGTGGAATATGATTTACATTTGGATCACCTCCGTCAGACAGACGCATTCGCTGCTTCTGTCGACTTTGAGCTAAGTGCTACGCCAGTCGAGCTGAAATTGTCTCGTCCACTTCTGTCCTGACTCAACCTCACAGGTGCGATGCAAACTTCAACGTGCAGAACAAGCTTCTTCTTCTTTACATTCACTCTGCTGCCTGCCAACAGTCGGAGATGACGTCTGTTTGAGAGAGTGACTCATGAATCTACTCTTAGAGCAGCACCGCTCTGGGAGGCGGGCCTAAATCTCCTGTCCAGTATTTACGCAAGTGAAGGGAAGGCGGAGGGAGAGACTGGAGGTGGGGGTTGCTTGGAAGCGTGGCGGCAGAGAGGGAGCTCGCTCTCAATGGCTGGCTTGATGGTAGCTGCAGCAGCACTTTCAGACGTAGCCTTGGTTAGACCTGTTGGGGTGAGGGTGGGGGAAGAGGGGCTGCAGCCAGTCCAAGCCGCCTCGACTAATTGTGCCATAGATCATCACAGCGGACTATAAAACCTGTGACGCACAGGAATAAGAGCTAAGCCCGATCAATCTGGGGCCGTACTCTCCGGGCCCGCGGGTCAAATCGTAGGCTGATTATAGAATGACGGGCGCGAACGAGCAGGAACGCAGCAGCTGTGAGCTGTGCATAGTCATCTCGGCAAATCAAACCATGAGATCAGATTACCACACATTCAGTAAGTGATTTAGACAAGTCATTTTACAAGTAAAAGTGACAAAAAAAAGTCTTCAAATCTGAGCAATAAACTTTGAACTAGAAGGGTGAGCGTGGTTTTCTAAGTTTTTTGGTGATAAAAATCCAAAAATGTGGAAAATGTGTCTAAATATTTGCCAGCTTTTCTACTCAAAATGGGCTAAGATCACATTTTGATTGGATGGTGAACATTTGTGATCAACTCTTTTAAAGTCTTGCCAGAGACTCTTAGTTAGACGAAGGTTGAAGTCTCTCTAAGACTTGAAAATGCATCAGTCTAAACTTTTCAGCTTTTTCAGCTTCTTACAAATTTCATTACAGCTTTACCCTGTAATTTGCTCCACCCTGACAGCCTTCACTGTCCATCTAAAGAAAATCATCCCTAATGATGCTCCCGCCTGTGCGTCACTGTGAGGATGATGTTTATCGCATCGTTTTTTTCACAGAGTAGATGACATGTTCAGAATGTCTGGCCTCGCTAACAATGTGTGATCTGTAAAGATCATACAGGACTTTTAGCATTTCATACTGTTCCATCTATGCATTACCAATGTCACACTGCAAAATGTCAGATTAAGCAACGCGAATGAGAGTATTGAAAGTGCTCATGGTCAAGTCAAGTAGGAAGAAAATGTGGAATTAGTGCCAGCAGCAGCCGCAAAACATGGAATCCCCAGAAAATACCTGACACGCCTTGATAATTTGTCACTGGTTGTCCTTCATTGTTTTCTGTGTCTCCTATATACCTTGGAGGGAACTCCTCTGGCTTTCTTTCAACAATGTAACAAACTTGCCAGGCTTCCATACAAGCCAATACCTCAAGCGCAGAATGTGCTTGAGGTATTTTGAAATATGAATTATCCTTGGAGGAGGAACTTTGTTCTTTCTCCTGCTACCTTGAATGGAATAACTAACTTCTCTATTGTTGCAGATTGTGTGTTAGTCTTTAGAGTTACTGCCAAATGAAAACTGTGTGCGTTGGTGAAAATCCTAGCTGCCTGGAGATAAAATGCATGTATATATACTAAAGGTAATTTTGAAGGAGTTTTTTTTTTTTTTTTTTGGCTTCTTGTTTTTTCTGGAGCTAACTTTTAGAAACACACTAGTCAACCAACCAGTTTCTCTTGGACGTACAGGGATCCATACTAACATGGAGACGGTTTGGCTTTGGGCCCTGTGACAGACTGGCGACCTGTCCAGGGTATACCCCGCCTCTCGCCCGGGACGCAGCTGGAGATAGGCACCGGCAACCCTACCGACCCCATTAGGGAAGAAGGGTGTTTAGAAAATGGATGGATGGATGGACGGTTTGGCTTTGGTTCTCCTAGAAACACAGAATAGCTCATGGTGCCTTTGTCCTGTTGCTTGTGGGAAAACCACTGGGATTTAATAGTTGTGGTTCTGGCTGAGATTAACAATATGAGCTAATACCAACATATATTTATCTTCATTTCGTGGATTTCCTCTTGTTTAATAGTTAGTGCTTTTTTGCACATGTGCAAGCCGTACGGGTAATGAGCCTAAATTTTATTCATTATTATTTCTGCATATCCCCACTGTTCTCCAAAGTGTCATTTCAGTATGTTAAAGAGACGTTACTATGTACTATTTATATTTTCCCCAACCATGATTGGATACAATACATACATTCTGGCTACCTCCTACTGTTGATGAGAATCACCAAACCATCACACTTTCACCTCTGTCCTTCATAGTTTGCACAACATTTTTTTACTAGCATTATTTTTATTTATTTTTTTTTTTTTCTAGGTTTATGCCAAACTTTTCTGTTCTGTTGTCCAAATAATCCAGTTAAAATTTCAAGGAACATTATTCCAGAAGTCCTGGCCTTTGTCCACTTAGTGTTCAAGAATGAACCGCAGGACTCTGCAGTATGCCCTGCAATGTGATTTTGGGTTTTTGACGACACCTTCTGCTTTTATAGACTGAACTTGCTTGGACAGACAGACCTAAACTTGTTGAAAGTTGTTTTGAATTTTCTTTCTTAGTTCTTTTGAGGCTCATGAACTGCAATAACCTGCAAGATCATCAAACTGATTGTTGAATTGAGATCCGTTTTTCTGTCTAACTGTCTGATTTACAAACCCACGTTTATACACTGTATGTACAAGACAAAGTAATGATTTTCTAATCATGTGGTCTTTGATGTGATACGTGTGTGATTTTAGTTATTTTTAGATATGTCCAGAAATGTTGTAAAAACACACATGCTCTCATAGCGCAACCTAATGTTTTATTTATTTATTTAATTTTTGCGTGACTATATGCAAATATTTTTTCTATTTTACAGTCATTGATTTTTTGATTTTTTTTATTTATCTGAACTTCTTTATTTACTTTTTTTCATTTTAATGACACTTTGGTTTACTTTTGATTAGTGTTTTTCAATGTGCTTTTTTAAATAAATTTGGCATTTTCATAGTACAGCTTAAACTACTGTCAAATAAATGACTACATGTTTACATAGCCTTTCTTATATTATGATAATAAACTATAATATGTATAATGACTATCATTTGACAACATTATCTAGATGATAAGGTTGATTTATTGGTAGTAATGTTTTAATTATGCCTTGACCTATTGCCATTTCCTGACTTAAGAAGATCAACACAAAGCTGACATTGAATCTTCTCATATTATTCCGAAATTTAAATATTGCATGCAAGAAACTTTCAAGTTATATCCAGACTCTATGTACATTTTTTTGATTTTTACCGGTACATAAACTATTAGAAGGACCAGCAATTCTAGCAAACTAAGATCAATAAAGTAAAATAAACAACAACAAAAATAGAATAAATAAAATAAATATATTTCTGTGATTTCCCCCCGTTCTAAAAACACTGACTGACATTGAAAGGCTGGGATCTTTCAGCATGAGATTTAGCTACTGCAGTTAAATAAAATTCACATATGAGGGCCTTTTTGCAAGGTGTTGCAATAAATGTGAAAGATGCATGTCTTTGTGGATGCCTTTCTAACAAAATGCAGGTCAGAACATACACGTTTAATCCGCGTCTCCTCTGTCATTTCCTGTCTTCCAGGTACTTTTAGTTTTTGCCAAAGAGGACAGTCAAAGCAATGGCTTCTGCTGGGCGTGTGAGAAGGCTAACTACAGGTGCAGTGTGGTGCGGACGCCTGAATCCGCTCTCGAATGCTTCTCAGAGAAGCATCACGACCTCGTCATCATTGACCACAGACATTCCAGACACTTTGACGCTGAAGCACTGTGCCGGTAAGGCAATCTCCCTTATCTCTGCTGTAATTAAGCATCCTTTAAACCTCACACCTTTGAACTGCACGCCTCCGGTTTAATCCAATAAAAGCCGATATTGTCGAGAATATTTGTGTTTTTAAAAAGGACATCAGAAAGATTTACTCAAGTTTACATTCAACCGAGTTGTATCATTTGTGATTGTTGGTTTAATTTTTGTAACTATGATAGTCTCATTCAGCTAAAATAAGGAAACTATTGAAAACAAAATAGAATTCTGGGAATTATTTCATTTGGTTGTTTTATTTTTTATGAGTTTTATCCTAAATAGAAATGCACCAATCCGATACTAATATATGTATCGATCCTGATAATAAAAATAATTCTAGATCAGGTATCGGTAACAATGTGCCTGATCCATAAGGAAACATGTTTTCAGTCTAGATCTGTGCTTTGTGCTCTGAGCGATGTTGTGCTTTATTTATTTAAAATTATTTTAGAATTCCTAATTGCACTTTCTGAATCATATTGGTACAAAGGCTTGTCGCAGTTTATTTTATACATATTTGAAAAAGGTCCTCAACCTGTTGCTTTTGTCGGTTTCAGGTTATTATTTATTTCACATTGGCTGGTTTACTGTTAATTATGGAAGCCCATTTCCGCCACTCTGCTAAAAAAAAAATAATAATAATAATCTTATTATAATGAGATACTATCTCAAAATAATGAGATACTATCTCATTATAATGAGATAATTTTTTTATTTTTTTTTTAGCAGAGTGGCGGAAACGGGCTTCCATAGTTAATTGCACTGATTGAACAAATTAAAGTTGCCTTGTTTTTACATGTTTGACCAAGCTTGTGAATCAATTTGTGTATTTAAGTGTGCTGTACTGGTGTAGAGTTATCAAATACATTTGTGATTGAGTACCTTTATGTTTGTGTTTTTTTTTAAAAAAAGGAAACTTTGTAAGTCTGTCCAGCACAGTTTTTCAGTACTGGCTGATACTAAAGATACTAAACCTCTGTATCGGTATCAGAAGTGAAAAAAGGTGTATCTCTGCATCCCTACTCCTAACTCAACTTTACAACTCAACTGATTCAGGGCCCGTGATCCAACACATGCCAGGTGACCTCGAAGGGACCAGCTGTAGCACAACTTTTACGAGTTTCAGTCCTCATGGTCGTGCTTCTCATTATCTGTGGTGAACGGCCGGCTGATTTTTCTCATTTCTCTACCTTGTGGATTTATGTCGCCGAGTTACGAGCGGTGCCTGGCCCGTACCACCGTCTATCTTTAGCCTCGGCGCAAACCAAAAGTGCATTTACAAACATTCATTTGCCATGCCCGGACGGTATGTTAACCCTATTCATCTTTGGACGATCCATATGTTCAGTGTACACGCTCAGGCTCTAGTTGGGGGCACTAAAGGGCCTTTATGACCACTGGCTGGGGGAAACCGCAGGCAGACGAGCGGCCCTGTACACTGCATTCTTTCAGAGGCCTCGGCACCGCTCGCAGAGCTCCACGTCTGGGCTCTGCCTGCCTGTGAGAATCGGAGCGTGAAAAACTGAAAATACATTGATTTGATGCCACAGGCTTTTCCAACCGCCTCGCTCACTTGCTAAAAAGGCTCTCTCTGTTTACATTCAGGTCAATTAGAGCGGTCAACTCCTCAGAAAACACTGTGATAGTCGCCGTCGTGAAAAGGTACATGTTTGCTTTCTTCTTTTTCTTTTTTTCTTTTTTTTTTATTGCCCCAATTGGTAGCTCGTGATTAAGGGGGAAATGTTGGTAAGGAAAAAAAAAGATGGAAACGTAGTGTGTATGCCTCCAGCCTGTCATCTGGAGCAGCCCTCAGATGTTCTCTAAACAAGCATTTATCATGTGCTGCTTTGCTGCTAACGTGTTTTTCGTGGGTTTTTTTTTGTTTGTTTGTTTGTTTTGTTTGTTTTCTAAGGCCAGACAGAGAGGAAGCCTCTGTGATGCCGCTGATCAATGCTGGCTTTAATAGGGTAAGCTTAAAGTACACAGTGTATCTTATTCTGCCTGAAAACGTGGTTTTCCACTGATAAGAATCAGATCTGCAACTGATGATTTATGTCTTTCCATGGGAAATGAAAGTTATTGAAGATACGCCCTCGTGGCCCCCTTTTTTTTTGTTTTGAGAATGTCCCCACTTGCCGATACGTGGATTAGCATTGCATATTGTAGGTTTTATTTATCCACTTTTGACGGGCCTCTGTTGCTCTGACCCTTAGAGGTATGTGGAAAATGTCCATTTGATGGCCTGCTACAACGAGCTGCGACAGCTGGAGCACGGAGAGGTGCGGGCACAGTTCAAACTGAGGTGAGTCATGCTTCCAATTACGCTACATTGTAGTTAAGCTCTATATCAGTGGTGAAGTTTGCTTATCACGTTTAAGCTTTCTGCACCTCAATGCACACACACACACACACACACACACACACGCACACCTCCCAACCCCACATACTTGGACACACACAGACAAAACAAAATAGTCTGCAGTTGCAAAGATACTTTTTTTTATACTCTAACTCTCATAATACTGCTGAATGAATCCCTTGTATTACAGGAAGGATAACACAAATGCTGCAAGTACTGTGCATTTAGGTTGACATATTTCTGATTGGTTCAACTGGAAAATACTCTAACATAATGTGCTTAGACAACAAAAAACAAAAAGGAAAAAAAAAACACCAACACTCCATATTGTACAATAATTTTTTTTTTAAAACAAAACCTATCTATTCACAACAATGCAGTGACATGCAGCTTGTGAAATATTTGACTAAAATAAAGCTAGTGGAGAATGTTTTTCAGCTTAAAAGCTTTTTTTTTCATGCATTTTTAACTTTTCCACAGTGGAACACAAAATTATTCACACTCCTAACAGATTTAGTTCTGGAGCAACCTTTCCATTTTTACCAGCATGTTTCCTCTGACTGGCAGTAACATTATCTGTTTGAAGTGTCCCGACTTGAATCTGATAAAGAAGCTAAAGAAACTGAAGATTACGTTGGCGGAGACAAGGCCTCCAACCTTAAACCTTTGGCAAAGAGAAATGGTTAAAATATCAGTGGATATTTTAACAGCTGCTTAGCAGTTATAAGAAGGGTGACATGCAGCTGTATTGCCAAGATAGTTTCTTATTGAATATTGTGAAGAACAGAAATCATATTTTACATTTATTTTTTTTATTTTATCTTATTTTTTTTACAAAATGAATACTCATTTGTACACTTGTTATTTCCCATCAAAAACAAACTATTTAGTTAAATTGAAAAAAAAAAAAAACACAACAGGTAAATGTGTCAGAGGTATGAATAATTGTAACTTCTTGTCTTAAAACATGATCCAACATTAATGTCTTGATGTTGTTTCCTTTCCCTGCCAGGGCTAGTAATGCCATTTTCACAGCTCTGGAACAAAGCCAAGACGCCATCGAGATCACTTCTGAAGATCAAGTAATTCAGGTTGGGATTTATTTCATTTGTTTTCCCCTCCAACCATGTGTGTGTGTTTCATTCTCTCCCTCTGTTCTCCTCAGACCCTTTTTTATTTTTTTAGCTCCTGTTCATATCTTGGGATCTCATTCAGGAGTAATAGTAGATTCTGTCATTTAAATGGTCCCAAAACACTGTGGCTTGTGTGTTCAGGATGTTTTCTTCTTAATCTAATGAGCTGAAAATGTCTTTTTTTTTTTTTTTTTTTTGCTTCTTTTCTTCAGTTAATTAAGAAACAGTAGTTAAGTGTGCCTGAACTCATCACTTTTCTTTCCCTGCCTTTGCAGTATGTGAATCCTGCCTACGAGTCCATTATGGGCTACCAACAAGGCGAGCTAGTAGGGAAGGAAATCATAGAAGTGCCTAAAAGCGAGAAGAATAAGCCTGATCTTCTTGAAACGATTAACTCCTGTATACGAAAAGGAAAGGTAACGTGTGCTCTTTACACTTCCACATCTTTTATCAGCCCCCATGTACGTCCGTAGCTGTCTCCTGTGCACGTTGCTTCGCATCACTTGTGTAAGCACCCCAGATATCCGAATCCCTGCACGCACGTGCCCCGTCGGCCTGCGCCGCTGGTCATCCAGCAGCTCCGTTTCATGTGCAGTAATCTCACCACACAGAGCGCAAAGGTCAATCCTGGACAGCCTAACAGCAGGAAGGGTCTTTTTAATCTGCGGGGTGGGAGAGGGTGGACATGAAACAAGCGCGCTGGACTCCAGTTGCGCTCGCTCTCTCCATTAAAGCGAGTTGCCATTCTGTGACCCGCTCCGTCTTCACCACCTGTTGCACACAAACGGGACACTTTCAACATTTCACTTTTTTTTTTTTTTTTTTTTTTTTTTTTCAATCGTACGTTGCCAAGCAGTCCATCGGCCTGTTGTGTCTTACAAAGGGTCCGTCGGCCTGTTGTGTTATGTTCCAGGAGTGGCAGGGGATTTATTATGCCAAAAAGAAGAATGGAGACAGCATTCAGCAAAATGTGAAAATCACACCTGTGATTGGACAGGGAGGGTGAGTGAGCTGGAGAATAAATCGCCTCCGTTCATCACACCGTTTTGTTTTAGCGGATGTAAAGTTGTGCCTTTGTCGTCCACAGAAAAATCAGACACTGTGTGTCTATCAACAGGCCTTTAAATGATAATAATAAGGTGAGATTGGCGGTTTTGCTAAGTAGTAAACAATGAGAAGGGTTTACTTTGTTTGCATGTGTCAATGTGTCTTTCTCATTTGTCTGTGCAGACTGATAAATCCGCTGATCGTGTGCAGGCAGAGTCACAAACAGGTGAGATTCTTAAGTTAAGATGTTTCTATAAATATCAGACTTTTAAGACTCTTTGTGATATCTCTTCACCTCTTTTTTAAATGTCACAAAAAAATAAATGTAATAAATAAATACTTATACCCTAAATATGTAATAAATAAATAAATGGAAAATTAATCAGTAAGTTATTTATATACTTTTGTATTTACAGAAACTTTGAAAACAAATCTGAAATGTAGAAGCTCATGCCACTATTTCTTCTTGAAAATATTTCCATTTTTGTACAGCAGGATTAGATGGTGACATATTTATTCTCTATTATTGAAGATCCTATCACCATTCTTTTTTATTTTACATCAAATAACTTAGGACACACATGCGCTGGGTTTAAAACCACGTAAGAAATGACAGTCAGTGGTTATGTCAGGTTCAGCTTGCTGAGAAATAACCTTGAAATAACTTTAATCTCGCTTTTAGTGGACCTTGGAAAAAGTACTTTGATGTTGCCTATTGTTTCCTGCTGCAATGTGGCATCCAATGCAAAAAGAAGCCGTAGCTGTGACTGATTTCAAAACTCTGCTGCTCGACGTCCAACAAGTAAACAGTAAACAGGGGTGGTATCTCTCGTTGGTTTGCGTCAGCGGCTCTGTTCCGTTTGTTTCCGGAGCTTTAAATGTTGTCCCAGTTCATTAAATCTCACTCCGTTTCCTCTGCGGCACCTTTTCACCTCGTAGCGTCTGATCAGAATTCAAGCCTCACCTGCTAAAATCTCTATTTCCTGCTCGTCATATTAATTCCTATTGTTTTTATTTCGTCCCCAGTTGCCCTATGTTTTGTATCATTTAATTTTATTTTCACTTTTTTCAGTGCTTACACCTTAATTATGCCTGTGTGCATAAACAAATCACAAAACTCAATATTGGTTGTCATTTCTGTTCTTTTTTTATTATTATTATTGAAAAACCAGATGTCCATAAAAGGTTTGTCTGAACGCTCAAGAAAACAAAGAAAAGTTTCATTTTCTGTAAAAGTGTTGAGAGTAAGACTTCCATTTCAGCAGAACTGACTGTTCTGTCAGGACTGTCAGAAATACAAAATGTAAACCGCAGTTCACTCATCTGAATCAATAATCCTGTATAAAGTTTTCAAAATATATATTTTTTTATAATTTCTAATATACTTCATGGTAACGCCACATGCACCATTTACATTTATTTTATGAATGTTAGTGATTTTGTACTTATAGGTTCTCTCTAAATAAATTTTTCTTAAATTTTCTTTGCAAATTTAAAAAAACAACAACAATAAACATAAATAAAGAAAGGTTCTCTGCACTCTGATGAAAATTTTGTCTGAAAGGTTTGGTGTCCATATATTAAAAACATGTAGTTAGCTGTTTTTAAGTAATTTTTAAAGACACAAGACGGAATAACACCAGGTTCTTGCAAAGCAAAAACCTTCTAGTTTACTTCCGGTTCACTTAGTTTGGTTTATTTATTCCGTTTTAAGTTTGTCACTGCTGCCATTTGCCAAAAAGAAAAAAAGGACATATATATGTATTATCCATATGTCCACAGAAATCATCTTCACACCAAGCTTATGAGAAGCAACACACACACACAAAAACGGCTACATCCTGCTCAGTTATGTAAAGACATGGTGATGTGCAAACAAAGCATGTGAACTACATGTGCTGATGTAAATAACACAAAGTGTTTTCCCTCCTCCAGATATACTAAGCTGTAAGCACAAAGACCGGAGGAAAGGCTCTCTGGATGTCAAATCCATAACGTCTCGGGGGAGCGATGGTGAGAGTGAAGGGAGATGGATGATGGAAACACTCTGCTTCTTGTCAGCTTACAAAACCTGCCCAGCTGTTTGTGTTTGTGTTGCGCGTTGTTTGGATACACGCAACACGTTAATTAGGGCATGGCTGGAACATGTGCTCCTTATTTTGTGGTTGAAGACGTTCCCTCTTCCATCCTAACAGGTAGCTCACAGAGAAGACACTCCTCAATGGCCCGAATTCACTCCATGACGATAGAGGCTCCCATCACCAAGGTGGGTTCATCCCAGTCCCCTCCGTCCCTCCTAGCCTCCGTCATATGATTATCTCTTACCGTCTCGTGACTACACACTTTTATTCTAAAAGTGCTAAAAAGGCCACGAGCGCTTCTTGCACCACCACCGAAGTGGAGTGTAGAAGTCACACAGACACACTGGCTGTTTCAAGTGGAGATGGGTTGATAAAATGCCACATTTCATGCACAAGACAAGTAGGAGCATGTTGGATGGGAATGGCCCGCCGTTTTAAGCGGTTTGTGTAGCTTGGATGGTTCGACGCAGCGCGAGTCCCCAGGGAGGGGGTCATATGACACACTGCGGTTCTTCTGCTGCATCATTTGACTGTGCAGTCGATCCCTGTGGGCGTCGTCCTCTGGAGATTAGAGCAGTGATACGACTGCTGGCTGTGTGCGTGCGTGTGTGTGTTGGGGGAGGGAAGGGTGTGCGCAAGCAAATTAGTTCAAATTTGTGTTTTTGTACATGCTTTGATAACCTTGCCATTGGTGCCCATTGTTAGAGCCGACGTTACTTTTCAGACTTTTTTTTTGAGAGAGAATGCATGTTGGTTATAAAAGGATACACATCTTTACATGTCTTTTTTTTTGTTGTTGTTGTTGTTAACTTAGTTAGCAATTTATGTATTTAAGAGCTGAAAATAACCTTTTAGCATTTTATTTAAAAAATAGGTTTTTTTTGGGCTTCCCTGGAAAATTTAAAGGGTTTTTTTATTTATTTATTTATTTTATTTCCAATACAACTGGCTCCCGTAGCTCAGATTACAAAAGGGATAGAAATCTGAAATTTGAATAAATCCCAAATGAGCAACATTTGGAAGAATATTTTGCAGGTCTGTGGTTGTTCTGAAAAGAAAAGCCTTATTCAGTCAGCTTTAAAAAGAGGTTGATCAGTATAATATGCAAGGAGATATGAGTAATAAAATTTAAAAAAAAACACTGCAGACTTTTGGTACCCTGCCATGGCCTCATGGGATTTTTTTATTCCTTTATTCTCAGCCAAATTTCATGTGCTTATTTAATACGTAATGAGGTTTTGTTGTTTTGTTCCCCCCCCCCAGATATCTGTAGCTGCTATTTCTTTTAGTTTAGTTCAGGCCACATGTTTAGAAGCATCAGCATTTTTCTGCTAATTAAAACTGAGACGTCCTCGTTTGCAGTCAGAATTAGCGGTTCCCCTGTCTGTGCAGGAGGCGTGATGCTTTTTCTGAGCGTAATGTCGATCATCTGTATGTCAATAACTGTCTATTCCCTCCTGCCTCACAGGTTAGCAGTATCAGCTCTGAGGAGTCACAGGGACATGTTCAATCAGCAACAAACAAAATAAAAACAATAAAAAAAAAAAAAGTGGAATAAAAAATAGAAAAGTTACCAATGAAACACTGGAATCTTTTTGCTGTGGGGGTCGTTGTGGTTTTTTTCATGGGTGCTCAGCTTTATTTTATGACCTTTTTCTCCTTGCGTGAAACAGCAGGAACGGGCTGTTTGTAGCCACAGTCCAAAGGCTTCAAATGACCCACATGCTGTATAGCGGTGCTGGCTGGAGTGTGTTTTTTTTGGCTTTGCTTTTGCCAATTTTCTTTTTCTGCATTCCAGCCAGAAAATTAAAACATTCTGATGTTTTCAGTCTGCTTTCGTATTTCTTGCACTGTTCCAACTAATATGGCTGTTTTTCTCTCCTCAATCAGGTTATAAACATCATAAACCAAGCACAGGAAAGCAGCCCCATGCCTGTGGCAGAGGCCTTAGATCGGGTGCTGGAAATCCTGAGGACCACAGAGCTGTACTCTCCACAGCTGGGCACCAAGGATGAAGATCCACACACCAGCGACCTCGTCGGGGGGCTGATGACGGTGAGTAGATTCTCGGTCATCGTCACACTTGGTAAGCGGCGGTGCTGTTTTTCTGCGGCACAAACTGAAAAGGTTCTTGTACACAACCTGACTCCTACTGAAACATCTGTGATCTGGTAATAATAATAAGATTACGGGTGTGTGATTTATTTATTTATTTATTTTTTTAAATTATCATTTCCAAAGAGGAGGAGGCAAAGAAAGATTACTAGACACTAGTGGTGAAGAACAAGAAGTAGTGCCAAGTTGGCAGTCTTGGCAACAAACCCAGAGGAAGTGTTAGATTGTCCTTTGTGCTCCTGTAGGCTGGAGAGGAAAGCCCACCCCACCCTTTCTCTCTCCCTCTGTCTCTGCACACATACACCCAGCAACACTCGTTTCCCTCTCCACGACCAGAGGCCCAGAAACATCCTGTTCTTTGGACCAGATGAACATGCACGGCTTTGCTTTTACATGAACTCCTCTGTGACAAAGCGACGGCACTGAGGTGCTGGTCCATTCCAAAGAAGATTTGTTCGGTAGAAGCGATAAAAGCCGGAGTTATGCCAGGCGGTTTGTCCGAGCTCACGTGGTAGAATCAAGTCGATCAAGTGACGATTGAAAAAAATAAAGGTCAGCTCTCTTTTTTTCTGACTTTTTTTTTGGGGGGGGGGGGGGGGGGGCTCCTAAAATAGTACTGAGGCAGCAGCACCACGAGACAATGCATGGGTCAAAGATGAGCCAGTCTCCTCTTCCTTTTGCACTTGTGAAGTAAACATTTCCCATTGTGACACACACCCATGCACTCACCAACACCCAGTGTGTACTGTAACCTGTGCTGTGCGGAACAAGTCTGACAGAAAACCAACATAAATGTTACAGCACACCGGTCAACTTTATCAGAACCCAAATATCTAAATAAGGTATTTTTTTTAATTATTCATATTTTCTTTAACGTTTTTTTGTACATATTTTATTGGATGGGAACTGTTCAGACGAGACTTTTTTCCCCTTTTTAAGTGATTATGTCTGCAGGATTAACCACATTAATTTCACATAGAAACCTTGATTTATTTTGTGGTTGTACTTTGGATTTTTCAATTAAGAATCCAATTTGGAAGACCTCTTCTTTAAATGTTCAAACATCTGGGGATTCTGATGTTAAAGTACATTTTAAAAATTTCCGACCCAACAAGCACTAGAAAGGTCATGATTGTTTCTCTTGATGTCCAAATTCTTAACAAGCCGTCTGTTACACCCAGCTGGTATGAGTCACAGTCCTTAGAGAGTCCGATCATTACACTTCTCTCTGCTTGGTTGATTATTTGGGTGAGGCCCCGTTTTCCCTCTGATAAGCCCCATTTGCTGTAACAACATACAGGAATCCCCAAAGGAAGAGAAATGACCAAGTTAAATAATTTGCTGTAGATTGGGTAACATACAGTCATAAATAATCACGGTGTCATTCCAGACTCCACTGTCGGAGTGCATAAAACTGATGATTGTATCATTGGGCTGCATGAAGAGCTCCGTATTACATCTGGTACGATTACAATTAATGTCTCAGCCGGGGCTACGTTGGCTCCTGGAGTGACCCTCCTTCCATAGGTTGTGCTGATGATCTTCCCTCTGAGCTGAACCCCTAATCTAATGGTTACAAAAAGGCAAACTAAAGCTTCCCTTCTTGTTTCTCCTCTGAACAGGATGGTTTACGCAGACTGTCAGGAAACGAATACATCCTCGCCACAAAGCGTGAGTTTACACAAACGGTAGACCCCAATCAAACCGGGTTGCCTTTCCCTTCGCTCCGTTTGCTAAGATTTTTTCAGTTTTGTTTTTGCTTTTTTCCTGTTTTTATTTTTATTTTGCTCGCAGAGCCCAACCATCTGCCAAGTAACCTGGCGACCCTTCTGTCATTAAACGACATCCCCCCTCGGATCGCCCAGACGATGGAAACTGAGGACTCATGGGACTTTGACATCTTTAGCTTGGAGGCTGCGACCATGAAACGGTGAGACCTCCCGCTCTTAAAGGATGACCACAGGTGTTTTCCTGTTGTGGAAAGAGTCTTCTCGCAGATGGCTTGTTAACTCGCCGCCCTAAATCCTCCTGCAGGCCTTTGACCTTCTTGGGCCTCAAGATTTTCTCCCGCTTCGGAGTGTGCGAGTTTTTAAACTGCCCTGAAGCTACATTGCGCTCCTGGCTGCAAGTGATTGAAGCCAACTACCACTCCAGCAACTCCTACCACAACTCCACCCATGCGGCTGACGTCCTGCATGCTACGGCATATTTTCTCTCCAAGGAGAGGGTGAAGGTAAAATGGGAAATATAACATTTTGAATGCACATAATTATGAGGATATCTTTTTATTATTATTATTATTATTCTTAAATAATAATACAAAAACATTTGGGTTAAAAAGTCTGTGTTTTTCTTGAAATGTAGTGAAGTGTTGTGTAGAGGTTTTGAACCAGCTTTCATTTCTTGAAGTTGTTATTTAAAGAGTCTGGCTTTCTGCTAATTGCTTAAAGGAGTCTTGAGACAGTCAGGCTTTCTGAAAGTCTTGTAAAGTGTTTCTTGGACTTTGGCCGCTTGCTCAACATTTCAAATGGGATATTTATGTCATCTCTTTCCATTTTTGTAGTTGCATCTATGAAAAATACCAAAGATAACAGTTTTCCATAAACGTTGTTTTGATTTTCTGCACCAACACAAGGATTCCCAGAGAATCAGGGAGCTAAAAGCATGTCATTAGAGTTAACGCAATTAATTTCTCCTATGTTGTAAGTTGTCATTTAGGCTTGATGCTTCATTTTGTATGCCAGGTCCTTATTCTTCATAGTCTACGTAATATTCTGTTATACTCACGTCTGGCTACTTGGAAACTAAATGCATTAGTTTGTGGCTTAAAACTATTTTTATTTAGAAAATTGTGAAAGTATTCATAACCCGTAAACGTTTTTTACTGTTAATAGAACGTCAGAAAATTCCCGTCCAGAGTTTGTAGAGTGCAGCCAACATTTAGCAGAAGGCATCCTTGTCAGATGAGATCTGAATTTAAACCTTTTTGCCAACATGCAAAATTTAATGGAGGGTAGAAAACTGATTCCTCGTATCACTCTGAGCGCAGCAATGCCCTTGACACATAGCAGTGGCAGCATCATGCTGTGGGGATGCTTATTTTCAACAGAAATATAGAATCTGTTCCTGATGAAGGGAAGCTGTCCTGGGCAGAAATACGGATCTCAGCTTGTGGATGGTGATTAAAAACAACCCCCATATCATGTAAAAATCCCAATGAAATACATTGACATCGTGCTTATAATATGAATTTAGGTGGCATTCACCTTTTGCAAGCCACTGTGTGCACGTTACATGTTGTGTCAGTGGTAACCTAGTTTATACCTAAATGCTACATGTTACTGGGGCTGCCAGGACAAGGTAATGTGGACATAACGGTCCATCAGTTTCTTCTCAATCCTAGAGTCACAGTTTTGCCCAAATGTGTCAGTGGTTCAGTAACGTGTTGACGGCTGGGACTCGTTAAGCCGATTACTCAAAGCATCTATTTCTGATCTCGGCCCGGTGATCTCTCGGGGCTTTAGCCGGTGAACTGTGAAGTTACATCACACGAGGTTAATGAGTCCCAGGAATTCCATAGGTCAACGTTTGTGTTGAAGGTCACTTGTGCTTTACAGACCACATGCACTTTAAGAACTTAAATTCTCCTATCATTTTGGAATGTGTGCCCAAATGGACAGTTGTGCTACAGTTAAATGTTCTTTGATAAAGAAAAAGAAAAGCTACTGCTTTATTTAGCGGAACCGCTGACCTGCACATAACCACGACATGCAGCGTTGAGTAAAGTGATTCTGTCCTCGGTTTTGGTTTACATCATCACCTTTAGTTTCAAAGACAGTAAAGTGTTTTGTTCTCAGTCTTTAATATACATTTTTCAAAACTTGTTTGTCCTGACAGCAAAGTTTGGATCCCATTGATGAAGTGGCTGCTCTGATTGCCGCCACCGTGCACGATGTTGACCACCCGGGCCGCACCAACAGCTTCCTGTGCAACGCAGGAAGTGAGCTGGCCATTCTCTACAACGACACAGCTGTGCTAGAGAGCCACCATGCTGCCCTGGCCTTCCAGCTCACCACCAGAGATGATAAGTGCAACATCTTCAAACACATAGAAAGGTAAGGAGATGTGTTTTGATCAGAGACGATTATCTCAAAAATGCATTTTTTTTTTTAACTTCTACAATCAAATACTTGCAGATGTTCTGCTCAGATACTAAGAAATAAAAACCACACAACTCCTTGAAGAAAAAAAAAATCTCCCGACTTAGGGGGTTTTTTCTACTCATGCTAAATTTAAAAGAGTTAATCCACACCCTGTCAAGGGAGTATTTGTTTTTACCTCCTAATGATATAACAAAAAAGAAAATGCTTCAGACCTTTTCTTTACAAAAATCACAAGTTCAGGTGCAGTGTTGTTATGCCATTCATGTATCAGAGGTGTAACAATATTAAAATCAAATAAAATATTCCAGGTTTTCTCATCTACATTTTAAATCCAGATCTGATGATTTATTTATTGTCACATCTCACTGTAAAGCTGTATGAAGCCATTAAAATCAATTCGTCATTAGTTCTTCAAAACTGAAAAGTTGATTGTTGAATCAAAATTAACAGGGCACACAATGATTAAAAAGCACATCACTCTGTGTGAATCTGGGATTTTTCTATATTGAACAGAATTACTGAGACAAGCTAACTTTTTTATAATATTCTATTTATTATTGACGCACAAGATGATAGTGGAAAAAAAATTATTCTGCTTGGAAATCTTTTGTAATTTTTTTTTTTTTTAGAAAGCACATTAGATCTTTTTTTAAAAAAAAGCCTATTACACAAACTTTAAAGTAAAGTTGTAGATAATATCATTTGAGTAGGTGGCTGCAACCTTAGAATATCCTTATAACAATGTTGCATAATTGTCTTAGCGAAAAAAAAAAGATTTGTCTCATTTGGCAGCTTTTGTGCTGAGACACGGTTTTGCTCTGTGTTACAAAAAGGTTCAGATTGTATTTGGTGTTGTTTACTATTGATTCATTTAAATAAAGTGCATTCATCATTATTCATAAATCGTTGGGAGCAACTTCTGTTAGGAAGGGCAGGCCGTAAAGCAAGTCTGAATTTCTGCTGCTGAACGATCACAGTGTGTGTTTGTGCGCATGTTTGTGTGTTGGCTCTGGCGGGACAGTAATGTGATTTGAGCCCCAAAACAGAATAGCTCACATGTGCTGGTCCCCGTGGAGGGCTGGACGGGGGGGGGGCGGCGGAGCGACAAACAAAGCAGCCATTCATCGCCACTGTCACTGTCGTCAGAAGGAGAAAACTGTTTACACGGGTTTCCATGCTACCCACCACGCTGTCCCTACCTCCTTCTTTTCCTCCTCCCATCTCTCTCTCTCTCCCTTGTTATCGTCTTCTTCTTCTCTTCAGGAACGAATATCGATCGTTGCGACAGGCCGTCATAGACATGGTCCTCGCAACGGAGATGACCAAACACTTTGAACACGTCAACAAGTTTGTGAACAGCATCAACAAGCCGCTGGCTGCTCTGGAGGAGAACGGGGTGAGATTTAACATGACATCACAATAAAACACGGTAATTGTATTAGAATGACAAATGATTGTTAAATAATTGCGTTTACAGAAGTAATATTACAACATTTCCATTCTGATTTCTTTCAAATAGGAAGAAATACAATGTCTAACTCTTTCTCTAGAGATTCATAAACCAGCAGCAGAGAGTTCTTGTGTTCTTGGTTCTTGTGTTAGAGAGCGGGAGAATTTAACAACCTGGTTCTATCTTTACCGTCTCTGTGCGGAATGCTCAACATGGATATTGAAATGTTTTCAGGCATGGGCGTAACTGACACGTGGGACATGTCCTCCGCACTTTTTTTCCACCGTTAACAACTGTTTAAAGGGTTGTAAAGATGTGGTAAGGTGATTCTCCGAGCCGTCTTTAAACGAACCGCGAGCTTAACGCCCGTTACGCCCGTGGATCTGATCACTGATCAGAACCTGCTGCAGAGCAGAGCCTCACGGTCTGCCATGTGCAGCCACTAGCCAGACCCAAAAAGGAAAAAAAAAAAAAACCTAAACTTTGCACTTTTCTTCTAAACAAACCGAGTAAAGTGATTAGCTAACACTGCTGCACGCAGATAATGATAGCAAAATGCTGACCAGTTCATCCGGTATATCATATTAAGCTAGTTAACAACACAAACTGTTGTTATAACCTATTTTACATCCATTGCTAGTTAGTTAATACCAGGAATAAACCCAGCTCTTTTTCATTTATGTACAGAAGTTGTGGTCACTGTTACTTCCCACATATTTAAATAAAATCTTTATTTTCACAATAGAATGAGACATGTCAGGGAGCAGACATTAGACCAGACGACAGCAGCAGCAAGGAGAGTGATGCAGGGTCTTCTGAGGTAAGGAGGGATTATAACGTGATGAGAAAACGAGGTCTGTTACAGGAAGAAACCAGGCAGGTATCCGAACAGGGTTTTTACAGATATTTCAGAATTACACTCATTCGCTCTCCACATTATTTTTGACTGAATTATAGGCAGCACAGCGAGAAGGCCATATCTAGTTTATATTTAGACTTTTTAAAAATTATTTTCAGATATTACTTGTGTTCGAAAAGGCAGCAGGTATAGGGCGTTCACTTTTTACTCATCTTGATTAATTTGCATATCTGTGCTGTTGCATTTACCTAACATAGTGCGGTCAGTTTCTGTGTTCAAATTAAATTATGAGGTCCCTTGCCGTGTTACCTGTCACTTTCATTTCATTTTTGTGTGCTAAGTAACAATTTGCGTATAGGACTTTCACTTCTTTTCGCCTCCCCTCACTTCTGAGATGATGGTTACTCCCCAGTTTTTAGGCCTTTTTCTAAAGACGGGATTAACACCAATTAACTACTTTTATTGCACTGCATTTGAGTCCAGTGTACTCAAATCAACAAGACAGGCCAACGAAGCAAAACAAAAAGTATGTATTCTGGACTTCTCAGAGTATATATTTTCATCTGAAAGGATCTGGAGCACTGGAGTTCTGCTCATCCTGACCTCCTGCGTTGGTTTCGTTTAGGGAAGCAGTGACGAAGAGGCTGTCAAAAACGTCCTGACGTCCCCAGAGAACCGGATCCTCGTCAAGCGGATGCTGATCAAGTGTGCAGACATCTCTAATCCGTGCAGGCCTCTGGAGCTCTGCATAGAATGGGCTGGCCGCATCTCTGAGGAGTATTTTGCACAGGTAAATACGTTTACTAAGGACTATTAATACAATTTCTAGAATCCGACGCTGTTTTTGGCGCAAAATGTTCGTAACAGACTTTTTAGTGTTGTCGGACATGATGGTGACTTGTGCTCTTGTCTTTACCGCAGACGGATGAGGAGAAGAGACAAGGTCTACCAGTGGTCATGCCTGTGTTTGACAGAAACACGTGTAGCATCCCAAAGTCCCAGATTTCCTTTATAGACTACTTCATCACAGACATGTTTGATGCATGGGATGGTGAGACAACACGGCATCACATAAACAACACAACCGGTGTACAAACCAAACCTGTTTTTTTTTTTTTTGGCTTTTGTTTTACTTCCTTACAATTCCTTGACTGTTTACAAGTGTAATTTGGAAAGCCAGACTATGATGGATTGAAAGAAATGAAAGGCGTGATTGTATAAAATCCATCTGAGTCTGAGTTTGGGGATTCTTCAACTAAGGATGCACTGATGAGACTTTTTTTGGCTGACACCAGTTTCTAATTTTTTATAAAGGTTGGACCTGCTGATTACTCCACCTCCACCCCACGTGGTTTTTAATGGAGATCGTAGTTTTGAAATAAATGGAAAATGGCGGAATTACGAGGTTATCCACTTGCATTAACAAATGTCCCTAGTCTTTATTTGATGTTTGCCTAACTCTAAAGCATTTGTCAAAGCACCTGTTGGAGATTGAAGGATTTATAGACCAAATATGATTTGACAGGGAAACAAATCCAACTTGTTTTTTTTACATTTGACTTTCCAAACACCAGAGACGATTAACGATTAGTGCATCTAATTCTAAGATGTGCTTACGGGTGAAATTTATGTACTGAATGCTTTTTCTGTCCTAAAATTAGCTATGTGTCGTTTAATTTCACTTTAATGTATCAAAACTACTAGTTGGTTTATGTTGATCTGTACATATGCTTGGTGTCACAGTGAGGAAACTTGCTTTTTGCCATCATATGTAAAATAATTGCATACAATTAGAAATTTCAATTATTGCAATTTTAATCTCTTAGCTGCCACTATTTTCCAAAATTTTACTTGTCCCGGAGAGACGCATAAGAAAAGCTCTTAAACTTCCTAACAACCCTGTGGACTGATTCCATTGTCGTAATTTTTTGTGTAAATCCAGCATTTTATGCTACACAGCTGATTTGTCTGCCAGGTTTCAATCAAATGTGTCTTGGATTGAAAACCATTTTCCCAGTTTCGCTAAATTCTAAAAATGCAAACAGAAACAATTCTTTTCCCCAGAAGCTTTGCTGCCACACACATGATTCGTTGCATGTAAACGCCGTGCAGTTAATGGCCTTTCTTGTGATGGTTTGATTTTTAAAATTGGATTACAACATCGCACTGAGATTTGTGTAAAAATAAGGATTTTGCTGCATGTCTCAAGACAGACAGAAGGTAAGGGTGATGTTTGTGTTTTTTCACTACACGCCTCACGCCGCCTCTTATCTCTCTTCTCCAGCTTTTGCAGACCTCCCCAATCTTATGCAGCACTTGGACAACAACTTCAAGTACTGGAAAGGCCTTGACGATCGAAAGCTGCACACCCTGCGACCGCCTTCGGAGTAGCTGCTTGTGGCTACTCAGCCCTGGAAACCCGGGTGCAGAACCTTCTCTCCTGCTGGGGCGTCTCTCTCCCCCCCCACCCCCCTGTCAGCCCAGCCCAGCCGCACAGGGAGTCCTTGCCTTCACCCTCCTGCTTCTGTAGCACGTCGAGCGCCCCACATGTCCGTCCACAGCAGAAAAACGCACAGAGGAACTTCCCGACACTGCCGAAGTGCTGCTGGCTTTTCACAGGCCTGTCGGATGGGAACTGTAACCGTCGGATACGGACATTCAGCATCCTCATGAACTTCTCGTGCCTCATAGGCATTCGCAGTGTCGCTGTTGGCACGACTGAAAGGAGGACGGCGGGGGGCTTTCGGGGGGCGGGTCCTCACCGGTTTCTGTGGCAAAGCATCCATCCTCTGACTACCACGTTGGCACTCCTGTCTGCCTGTGAAGTTGCTGTTAGCATCTAAAAAACTGTGTCTAGTCCATTTAAGGCCATGTAATCACTTTTTCAACCTCTAGCTCGCAGCGAGGCAGAACCGCTCCTAGAAACGTTCCTAGAAACCATTGGAGGCCACGTCATAAAAGTACACTCCACCGCTTTTTTTTTTTTTTCATTATTTGTTCGTTCGTTTGTTTGTTTGTTTGTTTGTTTTTGTTTTTCAGGCAATATTTATACGTGTCCTTCAGAAACACAAAGTTGACTCACGGCTGTCATAACAGAAATGAGAGCGGATGTTTCCTTCATGGGTCAGGGGTGGACCTTTTGTCCCAGGCCACTGCTGAGACGGCAAAAAAGAAGAAAAAAAACAACTCAATTACAGGTTATTTAGTGTGCTAATATTTTCTTAAATTTTCACGTTTTCTATAATAAAATTCACAAATTAGTAAATGAGTTGGAGCAGAATGAATTTAGAATTAAAAAAAAAAAAGCCAAAGCTATTAAAGACGAGTACTACTACTACTACTACGCTCAAAAATTTACAATTATTATTCATGCGACCTTACTAAGCATTTGTTGTTTTCTTATCAAGAGTACAGTACCAGTTTGAATAAACGAATGAACCCTTTGTATTGCACTGTACACAACATTAGAAGTGTCTACGTCTCAGTGATTTGTCCAGGAATGGGATGTTGCGTTGGAGAATAAGCTGTTTTTCTGTTGATCATCAGGAGATCGTCTGCTTGTCTGAATGCATGTGGGGGTTTGGTTTTCCTTTTTTGTTTGTTTTTTTTTTTTTGCTTTTCTTTCTTTTTTTTCTCCTGTTTTTTTGGTCGTTGTTGTGTGAGTGGGCGGGTGTGTTCATTGTTGCAGCAACCCCATACTCCTGGTTTGATGCTGTAAAACTGCTTGACATTTGACAACAGCAGCAGAAATATGTGAAAATCGTTTGGACTTGAACAATCCTTTTTCTTTTTTTTCTTTTTTTTTTTGTCCTCCCTGAAATTTTTTGTATCTGGTTTGACCTACTGAAAAAGAAGAAGAAGAAGAAGAAGGAAAAAAAAAAAAAGACTGCCTTATTTTGTACAATATTTATACAATACATCCCACTGTGCAACTGCAATGGACATCTGGAGTTTTTCTTATAACACATTCAGAAGGTTACCTTCAAGTAAATCTCAATATTTTTATAGACAATGAATTTTACACTGGATTTGCAGCAGATGAGATCAACCATAATAGCTATCTGAACACCTGTGAAGGAGAAAGCCACACAGAGCGTGCGCATAGAGAGCTGAATGGTAAAGCAGGATGTGGATTGCAGAGTCGTCTATCACTGTCGTTAAAGCAGTCTCCTGGAGGCCAGCTTGCATTGATTTTTTTTTTTTTTTTTTTTTTCTTGTCTTTTCTTTTGATCAAAACATCACTTTATATTTGGCCAATCGTCCAACACCCTTATGCACAGACCCGGGTAACATCGTTTTTTTGTTTTGTTTTGTTCATTGTTGGATTCAGATTAGGATACTAATTTCTACGTTAAAAGATCGATGCTTCTTGAGAAGATTTCCTCTTTAAACAGTATATAAATGCCATAACAGCTAAGCAACTACTGGTTAATGAGATGCATTAACCACAATTAATTTTGTTTCTCTCTTATGACAGAATTGTACACTTAATCAGGGGATTTGTTTGTTCCTTCTGATTCACGTTTTGGTCTGAAGGCACGGGGGGGAAAAAATAGAACCTCTTCAATGAAAAATAAAATGTCGACTATATCCTTGCAGTGTTTTTCCTGCAACAGTTTTGTCTCTGGCATCTGTTTTTTCTCACGTGTTGCATAAAATGACACATACTGTCCCTGGTGAAAGTTTTCATAGCCTTTAAGGGTTTTAATGTTTTGTCATGTTACAAACTTGGGCGTTAATGTATTTTGTCGTGGCTTTAAGTCATGGGCCAATGCAAAATGGAAAAAAAATTGTGATTACGAAGGGGAAGGAAAAGGATGCATGGTTTTCAAAATATTTTTTACACATAAAATTTTTTAAAAGTTTCCATGTATTTGGGTTTGGCAACCCAGAATGAATACTTTTTAACGACCCCTTTATGCTGCAGATGTAAAGTTTCTTTGAGATGTGTCTACACATCTAGAGATTAAAATGTGTGTCCTTTCTTTTCCGCAAACTGGCTCAAACTCTACTCACACTGAATGAAGAGCATCTGGACTTTGTCTGGCCCATTCTTGTAGCTGACTGTATGCTCGGGTCCAGCCCAGGTGTCACGTCAGAGGTTTTCTTTCGTTATCACCTTGTATTTAGCTCCAGGGAATGATTATGCAGCCATCACCAAGTTTTGACCGTCTTCTAAATGTTTGTTGCATGTCTTGTGGCAACAGAATTCCTTGTGGCTTTCTTTCTGTTGCTCTTCCATAGTAGAGAGATGGGTAAAGTGTGTAAAGATTATGTGTCCTGTCAAAGGTAAGACACACCTTTAGGATTTATATCTATAAAAGAGACATAAGGAGTATTTTAGTTGGTTTACATTTTCTAAGTACATGCAAAAAGGTTTATTGTAATGTGACATTAAATATGAATGACCATAAATGAACTGGATACTTGCATTCAGATCTACATATATTTTAGGCCTGTGCAGACATGGAGTGTGGTTAATATCTGCTTCACAAAGGAAAAGGGGTGTTACTTTAAGTTTAGCAAACTCCAACTCAAAATATTACATCTAAAGTGGTTTGCTCCTCGGCATTTTAAAGAATTAAGTAAATTCTGGTGTTATTGTGTAAAGAACAAAAAACTTTTCACATGCAATGTACCATCATTAAGAGTAAGGGCAACTTTTATCTTACATGTAATCGATCTACATCGATCTAATGCTGCATCTTCTGCAAAGATCAAAAAGACATAAGAATCTTTGGAGAAAAAAAAATTAGGTTAAGTAATATCTGTGTTCTTACTGCTGAAATCAATTTTCTACAAAATTACATGAATAGACCCAACCATAACATGCAGGCTGGGAAGAAAATTTTTCTTTTTAATAGGAAGAAATCTTTGGCGTGACTAGGCTCAGAGAGGACAGCCATCTGCCTCAACCAGTTGGAGGTGCGGAGAGACGGCACCAACAAAGACAGACGGGACGGTGTTTGTCTGCTGTTGGTCAACCACAACGTTGGCTGTTGGCACAAGATTGGGGGGGAGGAACACTGTCCACTCCTAAAAGAGGGAAAATAAGCGTTGTGATTTCATTCCTGATTATTGTGAAGCATGCTCAAAGTGAAAATGTTTCTTGCAATATTAAAGACTTCTTCCAAATACAAAAGGCTAGATGTCTGTTACATGAAGTAAATAACATACGTCAATACAAATTTTTTCTTTAGCAAAACTGTTTTTATATTTGAATATAAATGCACAGATCAGGCTTCTCCTGGGCCATAGCATTTTCTTTCCCTTTGACATCTAACCTTTCAATTCTTATTTTGATTAAAACTGTTTTCTCTCTCTTCCAATTAGATACATTAAAAGAGATTTAAAAGAGGTGGTATTTTTTCAAAAGTACAGAAAAACTAAAAGTTGTTTTCATTATAATATATTAGCTTAAACAAATAAATATGTGCTTTTATGAGGCTTCTTTTCTTTGCAATGACCTTAGCAGTATAAATAAGTTTTACTATGAAAGGCGGAATAAGTTTAACCTTGGCACAGGTGGTTCACTGTGTCACTTTTGGGCCCCGTACAGTTCTGTCTGTCGACTCACCGAATCAGCGCACCGCTGGATTGTTCCAGACTGACGTTACGTAACATTAAAACAGCCCAACTTCCGTCAGATCAGACTTTGCGACAGAGTCGTCAGAGGAAACAGTCGGTGACATCGGACTGATGGCTGCGGTCGTTCAACACAATCAATATTAGAGACATTTTAAAAACATTTATATTTTCCGGGGTCGTGCTATGTCTTCGGGAATGACAGGACAAACGCCGTGAGTATTACCTTATTTTGGAGATAACTCGAAGAACGAGCTCTCAAGCCGAGGCCGTGTTAGCCATGCCCTGCTACGGTAACGCTAGCTGCTGTGTTAGCTACCTAATAGCTTCTTGGCCTAGTGGTAAAAGTTAGCTCACGGGGTATCTGTGCAATTTACTTTGACTGAAATCTTACGTTTAGAACCAATGTCTTAGGATTAATTTCCATGTATTTGCTACTATGTAAATTTATTGTTGGTCTATTGGTGGTTTAAACAGAATCGCAAATTGGTGTTAGCTAACTCAACATTAGCTTCAGCGTCTGTGGAATGCTAAATTGCTTGTTTGTTTTCTTGATATTTCGGAAGGTAAGAATATTATTTATTGCTGAGAGATACACATTAGGTCAAGTATTATAAAGTGGCTTAATGTAAAATAGTAGTGCTAAACTACATTAGATGGAGGAGAAAGGAATGGTGAAAACATCGACGTGAGCTTAACTGCATTGTTTGAAGTAGCTTCATTTGACTGTTGCACGTTTTTGTATCTGTTTTTTTCCCCCAGCTGCCTAACAAGTCGCTGGGATCAACCAGCACAACCTAAAAAGAGTGTGGATGTGCAGCAACAGAAGAGTATTGGCAATGCCACGCTCCCCGTCGCCTTCCCTGGGGTTGTCGGCTCCACCGGGTCAAACACCCGAGCCTCTCAGCCGCCAGAGGCAGAAGAAACACCAACAGGGGGAGTTGAGAAAGCAGCAGCCATGGCTGCTAAAATAAATGCCATGTTGATGGCAAAGGGAAAACTTCTAACTCCTCCACCATTACTCCCAAAGGTGCATAGTTAAAAAAAAAAATTAAATCTGGAAGGAAGTCTTTTTCTGTTTTTGCAATACTAATACTTTACTTTGTTTTATTAAGAAACCCCCAAGTATCCCTGTACCAACCCCTGTAGAAGAAATGGTGGTCACAGAGGTCGACATAAATGACGTACCGCTAAACTGCAGAGAACTTCTTACTAAAGGAAAAACACAAGAGGAGGTAAGTGGAGAACTGGCATTAAACACAAAAACAAACTTTTTTTTTTTTTTTGTAACATTTAATTTCCTATTCTGTTTTTCAGATCAGGTTATTTAGTGGAGCCGTTGTCTCAACTAAAGGTCTTTACATGCCTGAAATTGAAAAAGGAGCGGGAGGGTATGTTGCACAGGGAATTTAATGTTTTATTTTCCATGACTAGTTCTTCTGACATTTAACTTTCTCTTTAAGAAAAAAGACAGAAGTTGTGATGGGATAATAGTTTTGTTATGCAGAGTGGAAGTTTTGAGAGAGTGAAAAAAGAAATGACACCTGGGACATTAATAATATTATTTATGCATCGAATAATGTAGGAAATGGAAGATGTATTTGAACTTTAACTTTACTGAATTGTCATAGCTTGTGTCATGCAGTCCTTTTTTTTTTTTTTTCAAACAATTGAGATTTGTATGCAATACATCTCCAAAACTTTTGTAATATCTTACTAGTTGTCAAGTGGAAGTGTAGAAATGTTAATTTTTTAAAAAATGTTTCAGTGAAAAAAGTTTCTTTTGTGCACATTAGACTTTGTTTGTTTAGTGCAAATGTTTTCCTAACATTTGTGATCTGATTTCTTTCAGACAAAGACCTTTGTATTTACATGTTCAGGGAAAAACACAAGAGCAAGTCAATAGTAAGTAAGATTATTATTATTATTTATTTTTTCAACAAGCAGATTGGATATTGTGTTTGAAAGATTCATAATGCATCTGTCAGTTTTTTTTTTTTTTTTTTGTTTTTTTTTTTCTTCTTCCATCTCTCACATTTTTTTTTCTTTCTGCTTTGGGATATCAGAAGCTGTGATGAGAATAAAGGAGATAATTTCTGAAGATGTGATAAGAGCCTCAGCAGCTTCTGGAGGACAGCAGGTTCCTGTGATCCCACCACTCACTCTTTACCCTCAGCCACCTCGGCCCGTCATTCCCACTCCTGTGCCACGTTTGCCCAACGCAAACTCTGTGGGACATCGACCAGCAGCTCCTCATACAGGGGTGGGTAAACCTCATATTTCTGTTGCGGTTCAAACAACAAGGCTTCCCTTCGGTTAAATAGCCAGAGTTAACACGCTCTCACTTGTGTGTTTTTTTATGTTTTCACTTGGGGAAAATTACGTAATAGCCGTTATGTCGATGGAACGTATACAGATCACAACAACAGGGATATTTCTGTGAAGATAAAGCATCTTTTAGACCAGTGAAAAAGAAAAAAAAAATGTAAAATGATAATCAAAAGCCATTATTGCACTTATACCAATAAGTGCAAGATGTATTTCTAGCTAATTTTTATAGACTCAAGCAGACCTTTTAACGGAGGTAAAGAAAGTGAGGCAAATGGAGTTTGTTGCCTTCACTGAAACTCGCCTCCAAAATCAACTAGCAGAGAGAATATCCTTGGTTTGGAGTGAAAAACCTTGGATAGCTGCATTTGCTTACAAAACTTCTTTTTCCTCTAGGAAAAAAAATGTAGCTAATGTAACTGGACATAATTATTGACACAGTTTAATCTTTTTTTTGTTCCCCAGAGTTTTGTGCACACTAAAATCTTTGTGGGCCTGGACCAAGCGTTGCCCTCGTTCAACGTGAAAGAAAAGGTCGAGGGTCCAGCCGGTTCGTACCTGAGTCACATCCAGACCGAGACGGGGGCTCGAGTCTTCCTCAGGGGGAAAGGGTCCGGTTACATCGAACAGGCATCCAAACGAGAGTCTTTTGAGCCTCTTTATGTCTACATTAGGTATGTTCACATTTTTTTAGACCTTCCCATAAACCTTTTAGGTGTAGTGTGAAGGATTTCCCTCCTTAAATTAAACAAATTGTAATCAACGTCGTCTGGTTTCAGTTAAGGCAATGAGCAGCTAATGCTCCTGCTTGCACAGAAGTGATAAAATGTCTTTTGTTTTGCTGTCTGCGAGTCCCTTATTGAGTCTGCTTCGTTCTAGTCCAACAAAGCTCTTTTGTGTGTCGCAGCCACCCGAATGCAGCTGGATTAGAGTCAGCTAAGAAACTCACAGAGAGTCTGCTTGAAACTGTAAGTTCATGATGTCACCATGTAGAAAATGTTCCACCTGAGTTGGAGAATAATTTCGGAGGTATAAGAAGGTGAAACTACTGAAGCCTATAGTTTCCACTGATACCCACCTCCAAAATCAATGTGGTCGTGTGAACCGCCTGATCTCGAGTCTTAGATCTTGTGTGCTCTGCACCTACCCACAGACTTATTACTGACAACACATTAGTACTGTCTCTATGAAATTTGTCACTCATGAGTTATTGTTATTTTCCATCTTTATTCATTAGGTGAGAGCTGAACATGCCCAAATGGTGTCAGTGTGTGCAACACAGCGTAAGTATTATCATTACTGCTTCTGGACAAATTCCAACAACTTTATCCAATATCAGATACTGGTTGGCTGCATTGTTCTTGTGATTAGAGAATATTCCCTTGGCATCATTAGTGGTTGAGCTATAAGTTGAGTTGGTAAGCCATACTCCATTTATTTCAAAATTAACATTCTACAATTTCATTTCAGCATACGCAGCACATGGATTTCCAACTAATAGCAGTTACTCTAGCCAGGGGTCCTGGTATAATTACCCAGCAAATGGGTATGCTGGCGGCTATGCAGCGTATCCAGGAGCCGGTGGTTACTGGAGTAATGCAAATGGCCCCCCAAGTCAATCTAACCTGTCGACAACCCCATCTCCATCTTCTCAGGCAATGATTCAGTATCCAGTGTGTCCTAGGAAACCACATCCCTTTCTTGTCCAGGTAACTGCCACACATTGATATCTTTATGTCTTAGATTTTTTCCAGTGTTTTATGTTTCGGTCGCGTCAGTTTTCTTATGTATGTTTTACCAGATCTCTACATATCTACACACTTTCATTGCAGGAAATTAGAACGTTTATTATTAATTTGATAGCAGGTACTTTGGCTTACTTAAAAGTATCTCCATGTACTTCACCCTAAATGAAGGTGGCCCTTTTTTTTAGTTTCCTCTGTTGATTGTGCAACTTCGGGAGCAATGAGCAGCAGTCTTTCCTAGGACTGTGTAGGGTATGATATGGTAATAACTTTACATGCTATATCTAAAGATATATATTGGTAAGGGTATTTATTTGATGACGTAGACATTTTCATTTTATTGGCTGTAATCAATAATCATCAAAATTAAGAGAAATTAATCCTTGACACACTGTATATCACTTTTTGTCATGAATCTCTTTTAATTACTCAAAACGAGATTCTGGTTTCAGATCGAAATGCACTTCATCTGAATAAAAAAAACAAAACGCATGAAAACATCGATAAGTTGACCCAATCTGTGGCTGTGAGGGGCTGCAGGCTGTGTGTGTTACAAGGCCTTGAACACACACAACAGTGTACATATGTCGGTTGTGCTCTACTTAAGGATCCGGGCAGCAGTGAGACAGTGGAGCCTGGAGGATCTTTAAACACCCCCCCTGACTCAGGAAGTCCCAAAGATCACTTCCAGGAGGGGGCTAAGGATGAACAGGTCAGCTGGAGCGCCGATGCCTCTACATATCGGTTAAAGCTCGTTCTGGTCGTGCTCAAGTTTTGGATCAGTTTGGGTCTCATGAGGATTTCTGAAGCTTCGCATCTGGAAACTCAATGCCGTTTCACTTGAAGTGGTTACATAGACTCTCATACATATTTTTAAACTAGTTTTTTTTATTTTTGTACCTTTTGTTCATCACACCTCTCTCTTGATATACTATTTAAAATATCAGCCATTCCAGATAACATACTCTGTTTGCAAACCCCATAAACTTGAGTGAAGTAGAATAATTGATCATAGGTGAGTTTTGATTTGGAACAATATTTATTCTTTGCAATTATTGCTTCATAAACAAACAAAATTGTGATTTTGAATTTTTTTTTGTATTGTTTGGATCATAATTGCAATAAATATTCAAAAATATTTGTGCTAAATATAAGGGCCACTTTGCAAATTCTTGCCATTGTGTTTGTCAAACACTGAATGCGAGGATGGCCTGTTTTAATTCATACATTTAAGAATGAGCCCATTTTTGTAGGAGTCACAGAAAAATAATGCATATAGATAATTTCAAGCTTTCAGATCTTTTCATGACGAGTTAGATTTTTTTTAAAGTGATGTATGACTTCCTCTGTAGCCTGCCAGCTGCTCCCCAGAGGGTCCTGCTCACCTGGAGTCCACCCTTCCGTCATCCAGCGTAGGAGAGGAGAAAGTTGTAGAAAGGTTGGATTTTTACAAATTTTCTCTCAGATTTCCTTCAAGTTGATTTTGGGACGACGTTGACGTTCGTATCTCTTCAGGATATTGATGCCTCCACCTCCATCGCCATTTGTGGCTCCTTCCCCCGCTACGCGCAAGAGGCTGAGGGACGCCGCGCCAGAAGCCCCGGCCAGCCCGCCCCCGGCCCCGGCCGCCCCCGCCTCTACGGGTATGCGCTTCTTCTCTTCCAACATACTCAGAGAGCCTGAGAGCTCAGACCGTTTACTTCTGTGGAGTTCTGTATTGCATGTCGTAGCATCTCCCCCCATGGATCAATGGGGGAGGAGTGGAGACCTGTTTGAAGCGCACCACTGCTGGAACTCACTAACGTGCTCTTCTTGTATATGTTTTTTGTCTTTCCCTTGTTCTCTCTCTCAACATGTGTCCCCCGGACGTGCCTGTAATGGATGTGTGCTGTGCTGCCGTTTGATTTTGATATCTTCCCTCCCCCCGCCCCCGGCTCTGGATCAAACCAACTCAAAAACCACGCCTTATGTGGGGCTCCTCACTGGGTTTCCATTTGGTTTTGTTCTCTCTCTCTCTCTCTATTTGCTCACCCCACCCCTCCTCTCTGTTTCTCTCCAATGTCTCCCACCTTTCCGTTTTCTCTCTCTCTCTTTTTCTCCATTTTTTTTCTGATTACAGGTGTTGAGGAAGAGGTGTCTGTGAAGAAGACTAAAATGAGCGTCGACACTTCTGGGCTCGTGCCCTACGGTGGAGATTCCTCTGATGAAGAGGATGAGAGGACACACAGCAGTAAGACAGAAAACCTATAACGTCTGTCATCCCCCCCACTGTCCCTGAGATTTTTACAGACCAAAAGTTTTAACTCTCACCATATCGACACAATGAAAGGAGAAGTCTGCCCTGAAATAACCATACCAGCATTTTTATACATTTTACCTCCTTTTTTTTCCCTCTTTGGTTTATCTTTCTATCCTTCCAAAAAGAACAGGTTTTCACTTTGTTTTGGCTCTTGCCAAAATTCAGGTAAAACTTTCCCTACATACAAATAAACCTAAACCTGATGGGTTTAAAACAGTAACATACAGTATGTGGTATATTGAATACAGTGTGTAAATTCCCAAGTCATTGCGCTTTATTAGTCTAAACAGAGGTTCTTATTTCCTTTGTCCATCCATGTTTAGGTTTTTGTTGTCTCCGTCTAGATGCTCTTGCACAAGTAAGATTAAACTTGTTTGGATATATCTTTTAATCTAAAATACTTTTTAGGCTGATGTAAATACAGAAGCTAACAACGAGGTTGATATTTGCTTGTAGTCAAATGTCATTTTTGGGCTTTTGAAAAAAGTCTTAACTTTGTTTCACTTTAATCTGACTCTAAATGTTGCCCTCATCTAATTTTAACACAGAACAAATGGTATTAAATCCCAGTCATTACACACTTCTCAAAGTATGGAGGTAGACAGGGCGGACTTCTCTAGGATGTGAATACAGCTGTATGATAAAGAGAAACTTTCTTCTCCCCCCTTCAACTTTTGTTAATAAAGTCCCATTTTGAGCTTTGACATCTGGCCTTGCTGCAATCGCAGATTGTTTAAATACGTATAAACTTCAGTGAAACCTTTTTCTTATCTTGGAAAATGGTGTATGCCTGTTCCCATGGAATACTATAATAAAACAACTTCAGAAAGTATATTGTTTTTATTGACGCATTTCTGTCTGAACATTCACACTGTAAATGAGTTTCTTTTGTAATATTTAATGTCACTATAATGCAAACTGGGGTTAATTAGTAGTTCCGTTTATGACCTCGTTAACACCAACTTCCTGTCAGATGAAGGTGTAGTCAGGAGCTTGTATGCCATTATGTACAGTAAGCGCTCCTGGGTTGTCCAGGCTGAAACACGGGTGGACATAATTGTGAAAGTGACAGTGGAAGGTATGCAGATGTTGCTCCAGATTGGCATTGAAGAAGCTCAGAGTCCCCCTGTCGTAGTCGAGAGCCACTCCAATACGCACTGGATGCACTGTAATCCTCAAGTCTGGGCTCCAGCCATTATGCAGGAACTCATACTTGTGTCTAAAAGTAAAGAGGACAATGCGATATTAGAAGGAAGAGTTCTGTTTTCTCTCATGTGGCTGGCTGCCTGCCTCTGGGAAAGCACAAGACTGAGCCAGCAACTGATAATCCGAATGGCTACAGATGAAAGAAAAGGAGAAATGTGACTTAAAAGTTTGCGTAGGCAGAATGAACAAGATGCCCACAATGAGGAATCACATTTGAAGCTTGTATGATATGAATGACTCGATAAATGTGACAAACGGCCTGACTTGTATTAAATACGGTTGCTATAGAAGCACATGACAAGACATTTCATGCTACTTCCTTTGAGCTCAGTCTTTCACAGGGCTGATGCACATTTTTGTATTTTGCTTAGGAAAGGGAATTTTAAATGCTAAAAATACAGTCCTGGCCCAGTTTCCAGGATCAGCAGTAATAGTCCCGTGGAGGATCAGCACGTTAATTCTGATAGTGGATGAAAACAAATCTGCTTGGGCTTTTGTACTGTTAAAATGAAAGCCAATTTAATTTTCCTCTGCTTGTGCTGCAGTTGGAAAACTGCCGTGCTTCAACAATTGATCGGATTGCAAATTAAGAGCCCAGATAAAAGTAAGGAATAAATTTCTCAGCAGACAACTAAATGGTTTTACACTTAAAACATTCTACTAGAGCACCTGGCATGCACAGTGGTGGAAAAATATAATACCCTATAAAAATCTATGGAAGAGAAATATAAATTTGACAATAAAACAAAAGCTGACCAAAATACTTTTAGTCTCACTTAAATGGATAAAAATCACACAAGTTAGTCAGTTCAGAAGCACACGATGAACGTCATGACTCGGCATTCTTGAATGATCTACAGGAGGTTCCTGCTACTGTTATGGGTTTAACTTTTATGATGCATTCAAGGAGGAAACCCAGCTCTCCTGAGAAAAACACGAGGGCTAACCTACCGTTTGTCAGAGGACAAAGACCAGCACTTATGCAGTTGAGTCTAAATGTAATTATTTGGATACCAGAACAAAGAAAATCTTTGACCTAAGCCAAACAGCAATTCAGAAAACAAGCATCAAATTAAGAACATGTCTTGATTTAAACAAAATGCAATCGGTGACCTAATTTTCCCGTGGATATAACGTGACAGACTGGAGTTGTGCACCGTTTACCTGGAGCGGGTGCGGATGTGTCTCATACACCAGGAGCTACCATTGGCCCCGAGGTACGCGTCCCTCTCTGTGTCTTCGTACGCAACTCCGACACGAAACTCGGTCTCATCGTCCACCTCGACTTCCCAGTAATGCCTGCCTCGCACTGGAATCAGATCCCCCAAAATGGCTACACATCTGTACATAAGCACACACAGGACATGCATACTTAAAATTAAAGGTTCTGCTGGATGTTTCAATGGCACCTTGTCGCACAAGCAACTTCACCTCGTGAAAGTGTTGTCCTCAAAAGCCATTGCAGTTATGGGCAACTCCTCATCTCCATAGAATATAGTGAAGCCATCTTCTGACATGGAGAGACAGGGATGAGCGGTGTCCTCCAGAAGGTAGAAGAAGGTGCCTGTTCAGTCATCACATAATGACACAAGGAATTTCTTGTTAGGATATCTACAAACTTGAGGCTCCAATTCCAAACAAGGCCATTATAACTGACTGTGTTTTCTAACGGATCCATTTTAAAATTCCTTGTTTTAGCACTGTGCATCCAATAGAGTTTCATTTCATGGAGTGCTAGACTGAGATGTAGCCAAACATAGCAACTTGATGGCAGATGGACAGAATATAAAGCTAAATAATTCTGCTTGGCCTTGAGCTCAAAACATTTTATGGATACAATTTTTAAAACAAATGGGTTTTTTTTTCTGTGTGTGCCAAACAGATTTAGACTTTTGATAAATTAAGCATATTTTTCAGGTATTGGATTCTTTATAATGGCTTCCCATTCTGCTGGTAAAAGGGTGTAGTAAATTATAAGATAGTTTATTCTAAGTCATTTCACCTTATGGCTTAGTATAAACTATTTAAAAGTGACAAAAGGAAGTAAATGCCAATTACAAAAATATACCTTTTAATTCAGAAAACCTTTCTAGAGCTACCCCGTGAATTATTAAACAAAACACGGCATCATACAGTCAATTTGGTTTATCATTGCTTCACCAGGTAACTGTACAGGTTTTCTCCAATAGATAAAACTGAATAGAAGCAGCTTATGTATTGAAGCAATGTTGTCTGAATTCTTCTGCGATTCTGTGTGAGAAGTTCAGGGTTCTTGGGGGCCCCCTAGTGGTGTCTTGGTCCCGTGCAGCAGCTTGGGTCACTTATTCCCTGGGTTGACCAAACCTTCTATGCAAAAATAGCAAACAGTTCAACTGTTCTGCTGGGATCTATAAAATATTAGTGAGAAAATCTTTAAATAAATAATAGAAACCACATAAATGAAAAACAAAAATGCTATGATGTTAAGTGCAACATCTTAACAGTTTGTTTTTTTAAACACTTTCAACCACAAAAATGTTTGACAGTTTATGGTGTTAGTAGCATATATGTATATTTTTAAAATAAACTAATAGCTCAGAATATTGTGTCCTCTACTAGTCAAAACCACTCAAAGATTTTCAGCAAGCAAGGTTGTTTTCTGTTTTTACCAGTTGTGGAGATGGTTATAGCGTCACTCCTGTCACTTGGACCTCCAATGTTGACAGCTCTTACAGAGATGAGGTATTGCCGCCCTGCCTGCAGCTGGATCAGACACTGACAGGTGGGCACGGCCACTATAGACCTAGACACAACACATAAAAGAAAAAAATAAATAAAATTTTTCTTTCTTAAATCAAGTTCAAATAAAAAGTCACTTTTCGAGTAGTTGTTTTTTTTTACAGCCAGGTAAAATTTATTATACCTCATCCCTTGTAAAATACCAAACAAGTAAATTCAGAGTTGTAATCTGGAGCTTTAAATAGTTTGTATTTTGCAGCAAGCTGACGGAAAAATAAGAAATGACTAAGTGTGAGGACACACTTCCAGCTGAGGCGAACACTGCTGCAGGAGCTGAAGCTAAGAATAGATTTTCTAGGACAGAGAACGTCTTGATTCAGCAGCTCTATAACCAAGGGACCTGGAAAAATCCCAGGCATGCACAACCCAGGCTCTATATGAAGATGATACAACAACAAGCCTCGTGTCCACCAAAGCCGATGAAGAGCGCTAATACCTTCGGGAGCAGTATGTTGCAAACCTCTGACACCTTAAGCATTTTTTTTTCTATTTTTCTTTAGAAACCATTGCATAATTATTGAGTAAGATTGAGGTGGGTATTAATAGCTCGGTTCTTACTCAGTAATGTTGTTCTCTGTGCCAACAGTTCCTGTCTCACTGAGCTCCACGGTATAGCAGTCTACAGGGTTGGTGTTCCCTGACTCCCATCGGATCAGAGCAGCTTCTGGGCAGCTGCTGCACTCCCTCTGCTTGATCACAGGAGGCGACGGCACTACGGAAACATGATTTGTGCTTTCATTTATAGTGTCAAGCCTCTTGAGTACTTGCAACTGAAGTTATACTAAAAAAAAAACAAAAAACTAGTATCCAAATGCCACAATCTTGCTTTTAAAGTCTAAGAAATCCTCAAAGTTATTCGACCAACTGAATATAATTCTTTATCAGAGCACAAATTAGAAAACACAACTGATGTCAACAATCAGAGGTTTTTTTATTATTTGGATTGGGTTTGTGAGACTGAACACTTTGTTCATGGCAACATCTCACTGAGTGTTAGAAATATGACTAAGTTCAAGAAATTCAGAGAAGAGATTATCATCTTGAAAAGTTTAAGGGGTGCTATTGTGTATTTTCCAGACACATAGTGCCATTTATAGCACAATACAGCCAGGTAACAGGTAAAAGGTAACTATGTTACCTTCAGTTATAAAAATTTTATACAAATCAAATTTGAATTTGCAATTTCACGTCCCTTTTTTCAAGAAGCTCCTGCTCCACTATGACTTGGTTTCAGAAGGTGTCCTGGTAAATATTGGAATGCAAATCAATGGTGACTGACTTGAACGCTCATGAGTCGGGGATTTGAAAAAGGTGGGAACAGCACACAAATCCAGAAATAATAGTGAATTGGAGGCCCTTGTTTGTGAGCACCAGGCATGGAGTCCTCAGGAATGATGCCAGAAGCTGGTGCCTGGCCATACTAAGTACTAAATACTCTCTTCATGAACTGGTCGAGTAATTTAGAGACTGCAGTTTTCATTGAAAGTGTCATTTTCTATTTAATTCAAAAAAACACTTTTGATAGCACACGATATTACAGTTTTGTTTTATTTGCCAATAAATCTAATTTGCAGTGGCGGGTGAAGGATTTTCGGTGCACCTATGGTGTCGTGAGAACACTGTGGCACTAAATCACCTGTCATGTACAAGGCCTTCTCACTCGCTGGGCTGATGCCCGTTGTGTTGGTAGCCGTCACCCAAAGCTCATACTGAGCATTGGGGAGCAGTTCTGTCACAGTGCAATGGGTCTCCTTCACTTTTACCTTGCTTTCTGAAAAAAACAAACAAAAAAAAAACACATCCATTTAGTTGGACTGCTGCTGAAATATATATATATATATATATATATATATATATATATATATATATATATATATATATATATATATATAATAACAACAATTCTACAACACTATATTTGCAATGGTGTCATCGTCCAGTGTAAGCTTGCCATACCCTGCGGTGCACAGGTACTGTCTGCGGGCGTGTCCTCCAGCACCGGTCGGTAGTAAAGCTCATAGTACTCCACCGTGTCGTCGGAGAATAAGCTCCAGCACACATGCAGGGAGGTCTGGGTGGCCGAGTTGGGCAGCTGCGGGTTGATCACTGGTGCAGACGGAGCTGTTTACACCAGTGTTAAAAACATTATGTCAAAATAGCTTCATCTAGTAAACTTTACATTGATTTAAATGAGCAGCACCACTTCTGCCAAGAAGAAAGTTCAAGTATTCAATCAGAATTCCTACAGGCTTGTTGCTAAGGAAGACTTGAAAAAATATTAGTACGGGTCGGTACGCATTTCAGTCGGTACGCATAACTTTAATGCTGGAGCTACGGGCAGCTTTGTTGGGATGTGTATATTGTCTGGGCAATCTCAGAGTTTTCTATGTTGTGCATTATTCCGATATCCTTTGATTTTCTTCAAAAGGTGATTTGTTTATGATTCAGACCTGGCACAATATTGATGGAGTCCATCATGGTTTTCACATCTGACAGATCGGCCAGCGGCGTAATGAATTCCAGACTCGTCGACAGCGAGAGGTCGATGTCCTCCTTGGCAAACTCCTCGACTCTAGTAAAGCATACAGGTCATTCTGGTAAATTACAAGGTTTAAAACAAAGATGAATGTTCAAGTGTCATGCCATCTGGATCACACCTTAGCATGAACATTAAAATAAAGCAGCATTTATGTTACCAAGAGTTTATATGTTGGCTATGTGCTATCGATGTTAGGTCCTCCCAGATCACTCTGCAGTCCCTGCTAGTGTCACAACATGCACACACAGAGCAGCTCCGTGATTACCTTTTAATGACGGGCATAACTGTCTGTCAACAAAAGTCAAAAGGAATTTATCAAACAGGATTAGTTATTTTTTTTTACATTTACATTTTGAAATATCATAACTGATGTGTTTTATTTCGTGTATGAAAAAAAAATAAATCTCTTACTAAACCAAGTTGAGTTACCTTAAGGAAAAGCCTCTTGTCTTGGCAGCGGTAAACCTCCTGGGCGGTCTCGATGAGCTCCTTCGAGGTGTCCAGCGCCTGCCCACAGGCCACCAGTTGGTTGTACAGGGATTCCAACTTACCCTTCTTCTCCTCCTGCAGTTCTGTCTCCCTGTCGTCGTAGCGCTGGGACAACGTCTGCAGCACGTCGTTGTAGTGCTGCTCCAAGTGCTGCTCCTGGCGGCCGAAGTTCTCCTGGAGGACCAACATTCAGGCGATCCGATGCGGTTTCAGACTGAAACATTGATCTGCATGTTCAGTTCTGCTGCTACATGCACTGAGAGTGGACCAGGGTTTCAAGAAATGTACCATTTTAAATTCCAAGGCCGACTAGAATATTCAAATTGCTCCCTGGCAGATTTTTATCACATTTAAGTACAAAACTTTTACCTAATGTAAGGTGCATCGTGAAACAGTGCAATGCTGAAATTGGATTCTAATTTGTCAGAAACGTAAAGGGTAATTTCGCAGATTTTTAGCCAGTTGCAATAAGTTAAGTAACACCTACTTCAGAACCTATAACAGTGAGATTACAGATTCTGTGGAACATTTTTTAGTTTATAAAAAACTAAGATGGAAAATTCATTGCACTGAATCAGCTTCAGATGAAAACTTATGATCTAGGAAGGACAGGAGATCAAGAAAGCAGCGGAAGTAACCTGTGGTTTCTGTCACTAATTCACAAACTAAAATGTCAAAACTGTACAACAATCAAAAAGTTGTGTTGTAGCAAATTAAACAGAAATAATGTATTTAAATTGTGAGTCAAATTAAATGTCTAGAAATGAAATTTAGATCAGACCATGTCATTTTCCTTACCAAGACATTTTGACTTGCAACTTGCCAAGGGAAGTCAAACCCACTAATAACAAAAGGGTGATGCGTATATTTCAACAACATAGGTCATTTGAAACCTGTGTGAATTGAAATAATATGAAGCTTTCCTACTTTGTTTTTGTTTTTAATCATTTGAGATGTTTGTTGCATAAAGCTTTCGCACAGAAATATAGATTTACCTCCACAGTGAGAAAGATTTCCTCCAAATGACCAGCAAAGTTCTCCATCTCAGCAACCTTCCCCTGCAGCTGATTCCTGATGGAGGTGACCTCACCCTGAAAGCAGATGAGACTCAGGGTCCAACACATTCCTAATTTAATTTAAAAAATTGTATAGTAGTTTTTCATTGACATGCAATTGAGAATAAAATGACAGACTATTGTGTTTTCCATAAATTTAAACATCAATTAGTTTTGATCAACATTATTGCTACTTTTTTTTGTCAATTGTCTGTGAAAAACTGGTTTAAAGGCAAATTAAACCCCTCAAATTTAAGAATGAATTAACAAATGACATGCTGTTGTGGTGCTAGTGCCCCTCACCTCACATTCTCCCTTCTCAAACACATCATCATATCCATCTTCTGCCCCAGTGGGGGACGGACAGCTGTCTTCACAGGGTTCGAACCGCAACGACTCATTGGTGTTGACTGAAAACCTCTGGAAGGTCCTTCCTCCGGGCTCTGGAACAACATTGTATGCCTCCATGGTGCTCGATTCTCTGCTGAAGTCCTGCTGCTCGCTCTCTTCTGAGATCACATCCAGCCTGCCCCCTCTGATGTCATTCGAGTCCATGAGAGCACTGACTGCACGGTGGACAGGGGTCTGCAACATACACAGGTTGAAGAATAGATTCATTCAGATCATTCTTTTCTAAATTACATAAGCGTGTAGGTCTATAAAAATGTGTAAATATAAATAAATAAGAATTTAAAAATCTGCAGTTGTGTTTTAGTGACTTGCTTCTCATAAATAAATTAAACTGGGGGTTAAATTGAGAAATTAATAAAAGAATTAACTCAATAATTCACTAAAATAATCTGAATAACTGATCCAGGGGTGTTTTTGTGTCCGACAAGCAAACTTTGTGAGGGGTCCAATCCCTACAGCTGAGGTTGTGACAAAAATAGATGCAACTCACACTGCTCATATGTCACAACTATTTCAAATATCTATACCAGATTTGTTTCTTTTAAAGAGAATATGCGATCTATATTACGCGAACAGAAAAGTTTTCTTGGTATTGTAAAATATAAATGACCATACCGGTATCAGCAGGATTACTTGAGTCGGTAATTTAAGATGGAAATCCCCCAACATCTGATTTAAAGGTCAAAGTTGAATGCAAAACATGGAGTGTTGTGGTGCGTTCGTGTAACCTCGTAACGTTTCAACATGAACCTAATGACCACATTTTGATTTGACTTTGATCTAGTTTATGATTTAGTTCCTGTTAATTCCGTCTTGAGTTAGTAATATCCTATCATATTATTGACATGTGTCTTTGAATCGTTTATTTAAGTTTCCTGTCAGTCAAGCCAGAATATTTATTGTAGCTAACTTCTGATTAATGACACAATATCTGCAATTTTGCTGCTTTTTATGGAACCCGTCTGGTCACATGAATAAATACAAAATAATGGCCACGACTTAATATTTCATCGGTACGACTTTTTTCATTCCTGGGCACAACGATTAAAATTTTTTTCTCTTATGTTAGCAGGCGGACTCTGTAGATTTCCCTAGTATTAGTAAAAAAAAATATTAAAAACGATGATAATGTGTTAGTTTTAATTGGCTTAAATAGTTTTTCAGCTCAGATAAAATACGCTCTTACAATTTCCGAGTATTCGTGACGCACTTGAAGGTAGCAACGTCACACAAATGGCGGACGTTGTAAACACAGCCAACAGTTTGACCGGTTGGACAGCTTGGAGGGGTGGGTGGCAGTTAAAAGTAACATATTTGAAGAGGAGGAGCCCTTTAAATTGGGTTTTATCGTCCAATGGAACGCTATCGAGTCGAAGTTCGCAGTCACCTGCCACAATCGGACGTTACAGCGGCAGAAACGTAAGGGTGAGGTCCCCGCCGGTGGTCAACCTCAGATGAGCTGGGCAGGATTGTTCTCCGTGAACGACCTGAAACACGTCCACCAACAGTTCACATGCGTGGCGGACGTCCTGGGCGGCTGCTTCCCGGATTTGTCCGACTTTGGGGAAAGTAACATTTGGGACTTGCTGCTGTCGAATCGGAAATCCCATGACGACCAGAGAGACTTTGACACGCCGTGCAGGAAACTGGAAAAATACTTCAGCACAGCCATTGACCTTTGCGGGAGAAAGATCGTTCTGGAAACTTTGTTCACCCAGAATGAGAGGGATGTGGATGAGTACTTTGAAAATCTACAGGAGTTCAAAAAGAAGACCATGCAGGAGGAGATGTCAAGGGCCAAGGGTCATCTGAAGGAGGTGAGGGGCCACAATGCTGTAGGGGGTCCTGGAGTTCAGTCTGACTCACAAAATGTTTTCATTAAGGGCTGATTTAATCCATTCACTGGGCTTGTTTCGACATGAAAGAAACACACAATAACAACGAATACTGGGGCATTTGGTAACAGTCACATTTTTCTTTAAATAAGAATTAACAAGCACCTTTGCAGTGGAAATTTGTTCTTCTTTTCTGTGAACATTTCCTGTGATTTGCACTATTTCAGATGTTGCCGTTCATCTTTCTGCTTTCATATGTTAACTTTTAGTATTTTCTCTACTACTCCGATGTTATATTTTGAGATTATTGTTTGTTTTTTAAGGATCGAATGTGAAAATTATATTACGTTTCCTTCAAGATCCTACAGGCTAATAATAACTTTCCACATTTTCTCTTGCAACATTTTGGGCCCAAAATTGGAAGCATTTCGAAAGTTTCTTTCCTCAGTTTTAGCTCACAAATGATCTAAAATAAATATCTTTCATTGTGGATTTTGTCATGAAATTTACAGCAGATGTTGGCAACAATACAAATAAATCAAGACATGCATGTAATGAAGATGAATGGCAGCAAATAAACACTAAATATACACTATAGATATGAATTAAAGAAAGTGGAAAAAGGCATAAAGAGCCAATATATTATCCATAAATAAATGCCTTTGTGTTCAAAATATATTTAATGTATTATCTCCAAAAGAATATTTTTGAATATTATTATTATTATTATTATTATTATTATTATTATTATTATTATTATTATTATTATTATTCTTTCCAAACATTCATCACCATTATGATGTCCAACCCTAAGAAACATACTTGTTAATTCATTGAATATAGATTTGCCACACCTGGGGTTTAATAGTGTAACAATTAATAAAATACAGTGTTATATCTGGTAGTCATTTTTCCAGCAGCATTTATGCAAATTAACTCAAACTACAACTCATCTGGCCATTGTTTATAATCATAACATTCTAAGAAATAATATGTAATTTTTTTATTTGATGAGTTATCTGCCTGATTCAAACACCTACCCTAGAGTAAGTATTTGAGTCCCAAAAAACACTGGACTATCGTAGACTTTTACCTCACTAATCTGTGTGAATTCCTGAAGTGGAAACAGTTGAAGAGCGCCACACAGTGGTGGTGGAAAGATCTAAAATCAAGTCTAGCATGACGCAGCTGTGACTTCGCTGCCAGAATTTCAAAAAGGAAGTCCTTGATGCCAAAGTGAAAACAATTTTTTTTTTCCCAATCTCATGTCAATAATTAAAAATCTATAAACTACAGTAATCGATTTCATGAATAAATGCCTTTTTTTTTTGTAAAGTGGATGAACAAATTCAATAGAAATCCTGCAAAGTGATGCTACATTTTATAGGCATTTTAAATGTATTATTTTTATTATTTTATCATATTTTCCCCATTAAAAACTGAATTATTGATTTATAACATGCTTTTCTTGTAATCCCTGTTAAAATGTCAACATCTCAGACATTGCCTGTCTGTGATTTTCAATGGGTCATCTCTTATTAAACCTAAAGACGTTAATATTTGTTCATATGTAAATTTCACTGGATTTATATTATTGATTTATTATCTCTTATTTAACCACAATGATATGGCTTTGCAAGTCTATAACTCCAGACCACCCACATCCTGTTTAAAAGGACTCGCACCAGCTGTGTGTTTGGTATCGATCGGATTCTTCTATCCGATCTGAGCTGTGAAAAGTCATACAAGGCAAAACACAGACGGCTCTGAGAGTAAACTGAGGTGATGCTGTTTTGATGTTCACTTATTTTGTTGTTGTGTTTTTGCAGCTGCTGCAGAGTCACAGCAACTCTAATGGGATGGTGGCACTGCTGAGCATCTATGAGAAGGAAGATGAGGCCTATCAGGACCTGGTTACTGTTGCCACTAGCTTCTTCCAGTACCTGTTGCAGCCCTTTAGAGACATGAGAGAACTGGCCTGCCTTTACAAGATGGAGATTCTTGTGAGTCGGGTTGAAGCTGGAACAAAACGCAACAAGTCATTTTCTTGCTCCGCTAAAGGCTCTTTATCTATCTCAAATCTAAGTTGAATCCCAGAGTTGGTCAGATCTATGAGGTGATATTCTGTTCATAAACAGTCCACTTGTTTTTTTGTTTTTTTCTGCAGAAGTCCTTGGAGTTTGAGGACTTGGGTCCCAAGAGGATTGCAGCTCTGGAGAAGGAGGCGGAGGAGTGGAGGATGAAAGCAGAAGATGCAGTCGCCTCCATTCAGGACATCACTGTCAACTACTTTGCACAGACTTCAAAGGCCCTGGCTGGTATAAGCTGTTTGCGTTTCTTTTATTTTTGTATGGATCATGTCGTCAGTCTCATTTCTGTGGCGGGTTTGGTTAAAAAAAACAAAACAAAAAAAAACAACACCACATGAAATCATCTTTTTTAACTATATGAGAAAACATTCAGTTTATATGATATTAAATGACTGTAATTCAGATGTAAATTAATCAATTTTCCATGCTCTGTCTTTGGAATAATTTCAGATTATTCAAAGAATTTAACAAAATGCTAACATTAAGTGCCAAAGATGTGAATTCATTGGTTATCAAGGTAAAAAATAAATCGTACTTTTATGTTTCTTTGTAACCAATTCAGGTTCATAGTGAAAAGAAACAAAACAAAAAACCCCCAACTGATTTAACTTTGAACTCTTTTTAATCTGTTGCATGGGTTTGAGAAAGTTGACTTCAAAAGCTTATTTTCCAGCTTTCACGCTCCATGCAGAATATAGATCAGTTTGTGGAGCAGCTTGAAATTCAGGTGGGAGAAACCTCCGCCTTTTTATTCCAGGTCGTTCAATAAAACTTTAAAAGCAAGTGAGATATCCTAAAGGAATGATGTATGTCATAGCTGGATGTCATCAGCATCATTTTCAAAGAGCTATCAGGCAAAAAAAAACCTGGTAAACAGGAGCAACAGAAAGACCTAGATCTGGCACGTTGGCTGATAATTCTCATGCAACCATATAAGGTCTGTTAAGTTTTTGCGAGATGCAGCAGTTTGACAGATTTGTATGTATATGTCCAGGCATGGTAAAACAGATGGAGGAGGATAAGAGGCGCTTTGGACCCGCTGCCTGGGCGTCTGCAGCCCCCAGACTGGAGAAGCTGCGCTTCCTTTTAGCTAAGGAAACCTTGCAGCACATGCGAGCGGCAGAGATGTGCCTCAGCCGCAAGAAGGACTCCATCAAAGAGCGGGTACGTCTGACGGGGGTTTCAGCTGCTTCTTCAGGGCTTCTGTAATTGGTGAAAACATTCTGCACTTAATGAGTTTCTTTTTTTTGTACCAAGGCAAAACAGCTTTAGTAGTGGCTGTAGTTCTGCAGCGATTTAAAGGGATTGCTGGATTTTTTTGTTGTTGTTGTTGCTTTGTATTCTAGTCTGAATCTCTGGCTGCAGAGCTTCTTTTGATCTATTTATAAAGCTCTCTCTAAAAACTCAAAGAATTCTCCGCCCAAAAGAAACCCTGCTTCCATGAATAAATAAGTCAGTGTGTCTGTGTGTGTATACATATTCACAGCATACCGCTGGTGTGTGCTCTGTGACTGCATGGTGTAGAGCAATTTTAATGTCAGGTTCACAGTATGGAGTGGGAAACTGCAGTAGATTATTTGCAGCCATAAGCTGTCATGTTGTGCATTTGAGCTTGTCTTTTCTCCTTTTTTTTGGGGGGGGGGAGGGCAACAGGAGAACACTTTCAGCATCTTCACCTGCATTATTCATCTGATTAAGCTTGTTAAAAAGTCAGGCCTGAGGATGCTGGAAGTGGCCACCGCTGCGAAATCAACGTGAATATTTTGCATAGACGGCTATGTGCGAGTGTTTCTAATGAGATCAGCGAGCTGCACCTATGCAGTGTTTTGTGCTGGTGGCACCGTAACGCCGTGACTCTGATGAATGCACCGGTGTGCCTGCAGATTTCACAGCGTGACACATTGGACTGTTTTTTTTTATTTATTTTTTTTATTTTACAGTGAGCGTTTCTGTGCGTGCGCACGACGCCCTCAGAAAACATCAAGACCTTTTTATGTAATTTGCATGTTTTGGTTTTTGATGCTCGCTGCAAATATAACCCACATTTAGATCAATTAAATTGAAGAAGCCCCTCCACCTTCACAACTCAACCCCTTTGCCAAATTTAGCAACAAGGTGAGAGATGCTGATCCAAACATTGACTGTGAATCTGGCTGGGTTTCTACGCAGAACAGAAAATTATGGAATAAAAGTATTTTCCAGGTTAGGACTGGGCGATAAATTGATTTTTATCTGTTATGAAAAAATCTGGAGGTTTTATTTTTAAGCCATATTATTCAGTCCAATTTCAGGTATAGAAAAAAGAGGATAAAAAAAGAAATTCTACATTTTATCTCATCAGAAGTCATAGTAATATTAGTAGTATGTCCGTTCATTCAAACATTTAGCAGATTTACAGGGGCAATCTGAATTGTCAAAATTTCCAACATATACAGTGTGGATAGTGAAACCAGATATTTATTTGAACCACATTGGACATCTCCTGATTTTTACCTATGAGCTTCATTCTACCAGAAGGATCTTTAAAAATAATCAACAGAAAAGATTGGGAGAAAATCTCCAAATCTGAGTGTGCAAAGAGTGCGGTAACAAAACCCTTTAAAGTGAATTTTCCTCCATTTGTGCTTTAGTTAAACTCTGACTGTGAATGTTTATGTAATTCTTTCAGTTTGGGATCGCTCAGTCTGAACTGAAAAGGAGAAAAATAATTTTACTTTGCAAATGTTCTGGGCGCCACGCAGTGTTCTTTATGACGAAGAGCATTTAGGGACATGGGTTTGAATATAAAGTGTCAGCTCATAATTAAGAATGTCAAGCAGTTTTTTTGTTACTGTCATAACGCTGCAGGCAGCTGCTGATCCCAGCTCCCCTCATTAAGAGTTGCAGAGAAGGAAACTGTCTGAAGACGTTTCTACATCACATACTTTTACATCAGTTCAAAAGATGTAAACATGCAGTTGTGTCAAAGTATTTGTTTAGCACACATGTACAAACAGGGTGTGAATTTTAAAAAGCCAAATATTCCACACGTTTTTAAAGCCTGACTTGACAGGGGTGTTCTTTTTCTTTTTCTTTTTTCTTTTCTACAGCTGGAGAACTTGTCAGGGAGAGTCCAGAACCGGAGAGCTGAGCTGGAGTCGGCGTTTGAGGACGGTCAGAACCGCGACACAGTGGACCAGCTTGAACTGCAGTTCTATGAAACCCAGCTGGAACTTTATGATGCCAAGTTTGAGATCCTGAAGAACGAGGAGCAGCTGCTGGTGGCTCAGATAGACACCCTGCGTCGACAAATTAAAGGTATGTGCTGAATCTAGTGAAAAGGTTTCATAGAATAGAAATGCAACAATATACTTCCACTAAATAATGGGTTTGTCAACTTGTTGTTTTAGGCTTAGCCTGGTTTTGTTGACCCACTCTGTTGTGAAATAACCACAAACAAAGGAATCATTTTGAGGGATTTAATTCAATTCAGTCTCAGTTTATTTCTATAGTACCAATTCTTTACAAAAAAAAAGTTGTTTTGAATTCAATTATACATTCCTTACACTGGTTCCCTGTAGCCCAGAGAATAGACTTTAAAATAATTTTGTTCTTACTTCCAGGAAGTGTCCAGGAAAAAAACGGTGACACACTGAGTTGCTTTAAATCAAGGCTCAAAACCCATTTGTTTGGAGTTGCTTTTGATTAATAATAACTGGAATGATGTAAACAGGAGTCATCATTTTCCATTCCTTTGCCAATGCAATGTAATAATTTTGTTTGGTTGTTTTATTTTCCTCTTAACCATGGAAAGTACTTTGAAAATGTGCTACACAAATAAAATGTGCCTTGCTTTCTAATTGATGCAATTTATCAGTGCATTAAGTTCAGTTTGCTATTCAATATAGCTTAAAAAGTTGTCTATTCTTCTAATTCCTTATACCAGCATCAAACATGTATATCCTGAGATGGAATGGAGTTTTATAATAAAAATTATCATAGACATAAAAACAGGCTAAAATAATTGTAGATTTTGTTTTTCTCCTGAGTAATTGCAGTCATCAAGTGAAACAGCATTCCAGATTTAATCATTTCATCTTTGTGGGATATTAAAATTATTAGCATAAAAGCTGCATAATAAAAGCTGACAGACTGAAGTCAGCAGGACCGTATCTGTCATGGTACTTCGAACTATCTTCTTCCTGTACAATTAGGAAATATTTCACATTGTATTTGGGTAAAGTTACACAATCTAAGTTACTGTGAGTGGATTTTTACTGCTGCCACAAATAGAAACTCGCTGACAAAATAAACGCTGCTCCTTCTCATTATTTTTAAAGATTAAAACTGACTCTGCTTGTTAACAAAACGTGTTTAGATTTTTAAAATCATTTCCCAAATGTGGATAAGAAAAAAATAAAATAATTTGCCATCACTTGAAAATCTCAAAACTGAGCCCGTAAAAATGTATTTGCAAACAAAATAAAAGCATCACAGATAAAACGCTGCGCTTTAGAGAATCTATAATTCATTAATAACATAGTCCTGATTTGATGAGTTGACGTTTCACAAATTTTAATGTGGAGCTGGTCGAAGTTGGTCCTGAGTTATTGCTAAAACAGCAATAAAATAACACTCTGTCAAATCTGATGCCAACTTTAGGTAATAAAACAGGAGTAGTTATTTTATGCATTAGCATCTCCAGACCTTTTATAGGAAGAGCTGCAGGGAAAGATCTAGACATGTTTTTAAAAAACTGGATTTAAATTATGTCATGCATATTTAAATCTGACACAAACATTGAAAAGGCCCTTTGATTTGGGGTCACTCTGGGGAAATGGTCCCCTCCGTTCATGTAAATATTTCTCTAATTGCTCCTCTAGGGACATAGGGTGTTACGCCATGGTGTGTGTACAATATTAACATGCTGTGTGTGTGTGTGTGTGCGTGTGCATGCATGTGTGTCGGGGTGTGTCCACCTGTATTTTTAACCTTTTCTGCTCTCCAGAGTTTCCAAACTAAAACATAACAGTGTGACCTTCGCTATTTGCTGAAAAGAAGGGCCAAACAAAAATGAATTTTGCAAACTAATTGTCTGACTTTACAGAGGATTTAATGTAAACACTCACAGGTGAAGCAGAGTCAGCAGATTTATGTTGATGATGAATATTGTTACAAGTAAATCCATAGTGTGCATAATGATGTTGTATGAATGTATTTTCTGCTTCAGAGCTGAAGGAGGAGGTGGTGTACTACGATGTGTGTGAGGATCCAGAGGAGCTGCACAGCATGGTCCACACAGCCTTTCAACAGGCCGAACCGCCACTAATGCGTCAGCTCAAACGACGCCTGCAGACCCTGGAGACCAAGAGGGGCAACATCTGTGCTCGGCGGGCTTACCTGAGGAACAAAAAGGTGCAAAACACGCTGCAGCCGCTTTATTCATGTGGACCCGTATGCACCTTTCAAAAAGAAGAATTTTGGTAGAAGTTAATTTGTCTTCAGGGTACAAATACACATATTAAAGCTCATAATTGTGTAATTTTTATTTTGAGGATGGGTTGGAGCTTTTATTATGTGTGATTTCAGATTTGAACTAATCAGCTGATATTCTTAAGGTTGCAAAGCTATTAAGCTAAACAGATGGATCAATTTATTTCTACTATAGGAGTAAATTCCAGTGACCGGCCGCGAGACCTAGGGAATGTAAATCAATAACAATATATATGGACAATGGACACACGATCAATATCAATAGATAATACATCTGATAGAATATTTAGTATGTAGAATATTTACTGAACTCTGATGAAGAACTGCACAGCATTCTGGGAGATGTATGCAGAGGAAAGGGTTTAGCTCCTCAACCTCTCACAGCTAGCTAAACAAGGTTGGTGGCATCAACTCACTCATTCTTTGGTTAACTAGCAACAACCTGTTGAGTAACTTGCGCAGCAGCAGTTTCAGGTTTCGCCACCGTGCCTCATAACTGCTTAAAAATAAACAACAATGACGTGAAGTGAAAACTGTGGCTCAAAGAGGAAAGGAAATCAATAATTATCAATATTGACTGACATGAAGCGCTTATGTTGTGATATGTTTTTCAACCGTGTCATCCTGTCCTGTTTGACTCTACACACACAAATCCAATGAGAATGTCACCACATCCACACATGAGGTAACGTAAAGAAAATAAAAGAACAAGCTGTTCAAAAGGAATAGCCCTGAATCACTGAAGAATATTTAGCTATAGTTTTGGCATGTTTGATGTTCCTCCACCAGTTTCTATTGGATTAAGGTCTGCAAATTGGACCGGCTGGTACTCAGGATTTGTCTTGGTCTGAAACCAAAATGCTGCTGCTTATTGGTGTGTTTTGGGGTCGCTGGCTTCTTGAAACACCCATTTTAAAAGCCATTCCTCTTCAGCATAAATTATCATGACCTCTTCAAATATTTTAATGTACTCGGACTGATCGGTGGCCCCGGGCTGCATTAAAAAAGTGTTTTTCGGGGTCATTTAGCAAACTGCCTGTGGCCTCTAGATCCAGAAGAAACCCCCACTAATCTGATAAAACACAAATAAAAAATGATTTATACTGATGGATTTCTTTTGCGCTTGTGTCTTCAGGATCAGTGCATGGACGCCCAGGAGCAGAAGCAGCAGGCGGCCAAGCACAGCTCGATAGTCTTCAACCAGCATCATCAGGTCCACCTGGTAGGTCACCACAGCAACCAGGCAGCCCACACAGACCCTCACACATGCAGCACTATCTACAGAGGTAACTGGATTTAGGTTTTTTTCTCCTCTCTTCAGTGGCTCTCAGTGTCTCCCTCTGTTGTCTGCAGAAACGGGAAAAGAGGAAAGAGGAGGAGCAGAGGAGGAAGGAGTGGGTGGACCAGGAGCGAGAGAAGACCCTGAGCAGATTACGATCCTTCAGAGAGGTCAGCCTCTCATTCTGCCTCTTTCTTTCTCCAGCACATCCTCCTTCATTAAAAAAAAAAAAAAAAAAAAAAAATCAAATGAAATAGGCTCTCTGGGTTTCTGTTTAAAAACACACCAGTTTTGTTTTATTGTTTTGTTTTTAGGTCAGGATTACAAAAATATTTCCATTTGTTAAAAGACAGAAGAATAGTAAAAATTATAGATGATACTGAAATTACAATATACTGATAAATTAAAAAAATGGAAAAGCCCAGATGAAAATGTCATGGCTTTGTAAAAGGTTTTCAACTTTTTTTTTATTGCTTTTACAAAAAGAAAATTAATAAATCTTGGCAAAATAAATAAACATTTCTTTTTTTTAATTGAAAGCTGATTTCTACAAAATACTTACAAAAAGCTAAAACATGTAACTTAAAATAAATGATGGAATATTCAGCTCCTTCGAGTCAGTGTTTTGTTGAAGCGTCTTTGGCTGCAATCCCAGCAGGGTGTCTGTGTGGATCAGACACAATCAAGCTGCACATCTGGACAGGGGTGCACCGATTGATGTTTTCTGGCCGATCTCCAAAAGTCGCTGAGTTGATAACATTGAGATGATTATTGTTAACCGCAGATATGAGCTGGTGGGCCGCTCTGTCAGTCAAACCTCTCTCCCAGCAGAGGAAAACAGGACAGTGGCTGATTTTTAGACCTTTGCTGAGGCAGATAAGATCGGTGCATGAGATCTGATTCACATGTCGCTATCGGCCGATCACTCAGATCCCAAAATGAAGGAAATTGGGGTCAGTTTATCGGCCGGCCGATTCACTGGTGCACCCCTACGTCTGGATGCTGCAGTTTTACTCCGTTCTTGTAAACTATCCAACTTCTGTCATGTGGGTTGGCTGTGATCAGCTGTTGTCAAATCCTGCCGCAAATTCTCTGTAGGACTGAGGCTTGAGCTTTGACTGGGCCGCTCCAGAACATCCACCTTGTTATCTTCAATCTCTGCGTAGCTTTAGATGGATGCCTCCGCTCGATGTCCTCCAGGTTTTTGCTGTACTTTGCTATATTTAAATTCTTATAATTATTATTATTTTTTTTAATTAAAATTATCAGAAAGAGATAATTTGTCCCATTTTGGAATTTCTTTCTTTCTTTGTGATTTTGCTTTATATTTTATTATGTGATTTTTATTTTTTATTTTTTCATCTCCTCCTTCATAGAAGCGACAGGGACAGTACATCCTGAAGACGCCTCAGTCCAGGAAGTCTCCCTCAGACGTCTCCTGTCCCTCCCAGCCGTTGTCCATCATCAGCCTGTCTCCGTCTGCCTCTCCTGACGAGCCGTCCTCCATCCGCCCGTCTCCTAGACGCAGCAAAACACCCCAAAAGCAGCAGCCTAAAGAGATCCCTGTTCAGATCTTCTCTGCACCGCCTCCTCCAACATTAACCTGCCCCACTGCGCCGCCACCGCCACCTCCACCTCCACCACCGCTTCCACCACCGCCTCCTGCCATGCCACCTCCGCGTGTCCGAGCTGCACCTTCCCCTCAGGACACGCCGATGCCTCTCAGCGAAAAAGAGGAGCCTCCTTTTCCAGCCAAGAACACGCTCAAGCAAAACATAGGTGAGACGAAAGTGTACAGCAAAGTTCAGACTTTTGGCAGCTTGCATTAAACGTATGAACACGAGAAGATGTTTGAGAACGCTGTGGGCAGGGAGCAGGAGATGCAATATTTCCCCACTGCTGGCACAGTTGTTTGTTTGTTCTAGTGGAAAGTGTGTTTGCACATGGTGTTCTGTCCTATATTCCCAAGGTCTCCCATGAGGACAGACGAAGGCTTTTACCTCAGTTGCTGTCTTGCTGTTTCACACCCTCAGCTCCAGTTCAACACGACTCTGTTATTTTTTAGACATCATTTTTATAGCAGTTTTTAATGTCTCTCTTTTCAAATGTTGTTTCTTACCATTTCTATTATTTCTTAACGCTTTGATTTCGTTCAGTTTTCAATGTTTCTTAGTTTCTTTTTTTTTTTTTTTTTTTACCATTTTAATATTTCTTACTGTTTTTATTGTTTCTTACCGTTTAAATGTTTTTTGTGTTTTCTTACTGTTTTAATGTTTTTGTAGTTTTAATGTTTCTTACTATTTTTATTGTTTCTTACCCTTTTTTATTTATTTATTTATTTTTTTTTTTACAGAAGACTGTTTTTATTTTATTTTTTTAAATAGTTAATCTAGATTGTATTCCTGAACAAAATAATTTCTCAGTTATTTTTATTTTTTTGCATCTGGCGTTTACTGCAGGAACTATGGATGAAGTGTTGGCCTCGCTCCAACGCGGACAGATTAAACTGCGAAAAGTTCCCGATGCTACGAACAACTCTGGGTTAGACGCGAGGAGCAGCCTGATGTCCGCCATCCGAGAGGGAATCAAACTGAAGAAGGTTAGATGTTTGCACAGCCACCAATGATATTCACTGCTGATGTTTCGTATCAGTCAGATAAATTTGACACCATGTTAAACTATACATACAGGTACAGATCAGCTGTTCTCTATGTGAGAGGATTGTTAAATTGACCAAAATGGAAAACCTTGAAGTTCAGTACAGATCAGTGTGTAAATGTTTCTTGAAAATTACAATATATTTGCAGCTAGTTTTAGTATTCTAGATCGTTTAATGCCTTGATATTTTCATAGAATATATATATTTTTTTAAATGATAGTTTTCCATATTGTTGTATTTGTTTTCACACATCCTTAAAATTCAGGTGGGAAATAAAAACTTTTGGTTTGGTTTAGGTTATATAACGAGATCACTTATCAGAAGCATTTAATTATTCCAGGATATATTAAATTTACAATCTCATATTTTGTTCCCATTTTGGGAAAGAATGAGATGGGAATGCTTTGGTATATAAAACAAGTAATAGTCAAATCAGACTTTTATTTTTCTGACTGCTCCACAGCCGTCGGTTTTCATGTTTACTTGTTTCTCCGTATCATGGTTGAACATTTTCAAAATCACTGTACAAAGAGCGACACAAATTTCCTCTATTGCTTAAGAAAAAGTTGATAGTATTTCCATAAGTTAAAGTGGCGGGCTGCGTTTTGGGAAAACAGTCTGAGTTGTTTTCAGAAATTATCTACTCAACTTTTAATTATCAGCCTAAACATGAAAGCTTTTGCTCGTTTTCGATGTTTGATTGTTTTGTAAAAAATGGCTGTTTTGTTAAGCAAATGTAAAGTCTCACTTGTCAGCATGGTGGCTTTTGTTTTGACGTTCAGTTGCAATCTCTACCTATGTCAGAAGAAGATTTGAAAAATACATTTACAGTTTATCAGCTTAGGTATTTATAATTAGCCTCCAGCCTTTGGTTCTTTAGAGATTAATGTTCTAAATTCATAAACAGCCACAGATTTTACTGCAATTTTTTTGCTGTGTTTACAGTGAATAAATATACAAATTATAGCATAATATTTTTACTAGTGGAAACAGCCAAAACTCACAGAAACAATAATCTACTCTAAGACTTTAATTTTCTGACTGAATAGGCTTATGACTAAAGCAATTACATCTATTAAATCTCCTCAGGTGGCGTTTATTACTGATGCAGGACGTCTAATTATCTGAGCGCCTGGTGACCAATCAGGAAGTTGCACCAGTAGTGAATACTACGGTTTCTACAGTAACATGGGGTGATGTTGTTATCGGTTTATTTATAATATGAAGCCACACCGAGTTTAAAAGACATATGTGAAAAATGTTCTTCATTTAAAGCTAAATTTAGTTCAGTTTTAAACCTAAAAACAAAAACTACATGTCTAATAATGAACATTGACCTTTTGTTATTGTTAGTGTTTAGCTTCACACTTAATAAATGTGTTGACTGGTCAGTGGGGAAGGCGCAGGTGTTACTAAAACACCGACAGTCTCTGTGCTATTAGTGTCTCAGAAACTCTCCTTCCCTTAAATGGTCACCTCTGTGTGCTTGTTGCGTTAACATGGTAACACATTAATATGTCAAAAAGAGATTTTTATTTCTCCCTATACCTTTATACAGAAATGCAAGCCGGCAGACTGAAAAACGGGGCTAAAATCACTCCTGTTTCAGTTCCAGTGCCACTCTAAACACCTTTCACTCCGATTGCTGCTGTAAAACACTTAATAACTTTGTTAGTTATTAGTTGAAACTGACACTTATTACTGATAATTTACATAAATTAAAATCAGCTGAACAAGATCTCCATCTGCTTCAAACAAGGGTCAACATTTTTTTTCACTTAAATTGACACGAAATTTAAAAAATGTACAAATATGTCGCATTGATATCAAGTACGAAGCATAATTACAGTCATATCAATTAAGATGAGTCTCATTTGTTGCATTAAAAGTGCCTTCTTGAACTAACATTTAAGCTGGTATTTGACAGATTCTATTAAGTACACATTTTGTTTTTAAAAACCTATATTTTTATTAGACTGTTGTAGTGTCTAATTAGAAGGGACATGTTTTCTTTAGCATGTAGCAGAAAATCATAGGTAAGTGAATAAAAGACATCATTCTTTGTCTAATCGATCTATATGACGTGTTTCACTTGGATTTACTAAAATAAATGGCGTTTTCTAACTTTTCGGAGGAGTCTGTAGTCTCCAATGACATGGTCACTCTTCATGCTGTAGGTGGTTCCCACGCGAGAGGACGTCCCGAGCGGCGCGGACAACGAGCTGGAGCGCAGCATCAAAGCCGCCATGATGAGAATGAAGAAGGTGGCGGCCGACTCGGACGACTCGGACCGAGGCGACGACGACGACTCGCAGAGCGCCGACTGGGACAGCTGAGAACACAAACCTGCAGATGAAGCCGTCTGACACAAACCTGCCCCCTAAATCCCCTCCTTCACGGCTGTGAGCCGAAGCTCGTGCTACGGCCAGATTTAACTAAAAACACGCTGCTGCTGCTGCTGCTGCTGCTTCTTCTGACGAGGACAGGATTACGCCTCCTCCGATTTAAACGCTTTAGTTTGTTGGAGCTGTCGCACACTAATCCCATTGGTCCTCCTAAAGCAGCACCGAGATGTAAGAGATCCAAAAAGGCTCCGATCCAGCTAAGTAGTAAGTGACAGAATCGGGATTTAATCTTCTCTGAAACCTTTTTTTTTTCTAGTTCTAGGAGGATTCTTAAAGTGAATGGCTAAATGGGATGTTCTGCATTGTAAAGGAAATGCGGTCGGCGGCACTGAAGCGCAGCTTGTGAATGATTGAAATTTACACAGCCGTCTGCCTGAAGGCCTGTAGTGAAGCTGCTGCTCAGCAGGAAGAAACTAGTTCCTCTGTCATATTTCTGAATCTTAACTCAGTATCTTGAATGTAATAAACCAGTGATTCTTGAGAAGAGGGACAAAATAAAGTATACACAAAATATAATTTTTTCAAGTATTTGACTAAACTAACCTGGGCCATGTGACCACAACAATGTATGTTTTCTTGGTGTTTGGTGAATATTTTTAATTTTAAACATTGTAGTATGTGGATGGTGTCTTTAAAATTCCTTGTCCTGGAGCAGAACTCAATACATTATAATAGTTTAAAACAAATAAAGGAATACTAAGATAATATACTATGACAATTAAGTATAAGTATTCAAATAAATAATTATAAAAGTATCAATAAATGTAATTAAAATCATTTTTATATATTTTACAACTCCACTGAATTTTCTCCCAAGCTTTTGTCAACACCGTCAGACATAAAAAAATAATGTATAAAAAAAATAAAAAATCAGGCATCTTGGTGGGCATATTCTGAGGACCCCATGACGTATTCTTTTCTCTTCCTTTGCTAAGAGGGCTAGGTAGCTCTTGTTAGCTTGTTATTCTTTAGTTTTTTCTTCAATTTTATTCCTAAGTTGTTCGTCACAACTATGATGTGTCGACACCATAACTGACACTTGACGAAATTTTGTGAAATAAATGTTTAATTTTAGTATAGCCTACTGTAAAGATTTCATGGACCCGATGAGCTACAATATGGCCTCCATCAGAATAACATCAGTCTGACTCTTTCAGTGATAGTGTTGATAAATCTCACTTAAATGTGCAGTTAATTCATTTTAATGTATTTCACATAAATTACATTGCTTCATATGTATCAAGTATTTCTTTTTAATCACTAGTTTGTCACCACCATCAGTTCTGTCAACTCTGTCAGATTGACTTTATGTTGTTTTTTATTTTAAATTTAAATTGTTTCTTTTGTTTCTTGAGAAGCATTTATCTGTAAAACTGAGTAAAAATATCACTAATAGGGTCATTAAAATTTTTTTATATATATATTTATTTTTTGTCAGATGGTGTTGACAAAGTTCTAGGTCGGGTCCATTAAAAATGTAATTTTCAAATAAATGTTGCGACTGGGAGCCTGCACCGTGGCATCTTTACATTTCCAAAGCATTATTTGTCATATATGAATACATAAGCTTGAGGAATAACAAAAAAAAAAATTGGTGGGAAACTTTAAACCCATCCCCGCCTCTCGCCCGGAACGCAGCTGGAGATTGGCACCAGCAACCCTCCCGACCCCACTAAGGGACAAGGGTGAACAGAAAATGGATGGATGGATGGAATTTAAACCCATTTTGTCCCTCTTCTCAAAAATCACTACGCGTTTCCTCAGATGTAATCCAGCCACTGTATTCCAGAGCATTTACTGTAAGCTATGAAGAGCAGTGGTGTGTAAAGCCTTCAGCATTGTTTGTACTACCAGCTGCCGTCTCCAAGTAATCAGCTAATTCTTCCTTCACCATCCCATACGTAAAGAGATCAATTGGGAATGCAGGATACCTTTTTGTTTTTTTTTTTGGTTTTTTTAATATGTGCAATAACGACCCATCTCATCATCTAAGCCTTGGTTTGAATTGATTTCTGACAAACAGCATTAAAGGGTTCAGAGTAAATAAAACGTCTGTTCAGTGGCTGCACTGGAAACACATGTGTACTGTTTTATGAAAAATAAACCCAGATATGAAACCTGTGCAGAGCTTGCTTGAATTCAGACACGCTGCTCGGACGTGCTGCGCCGGGGTCGACATCCCCGCTCTTTAAACGCCGCGCTCAGGAAGTGTGGGTAAACCCTGCTGTCTGTTCTCCAGCAGACTTTTTTCGCCCACCAACATGAGTCATGGAGCGGTGTCCATCCATCCAGGCAGCCGTCTGTCTCCCTTTCAGCCAGCTGTGAGTGGCTGTTTTCAGCTGTGTGAACGTTAAAGAGCAGCTGTTAGCGGCGGAGGACTCCTCCCTCCCTCCCTCTTTGCTTCGGAGGCGTCTCTGTGTGCGTTTCCTGTGGGGGAACATCCAGGTCGGGCACCTCCAGGGATGAGGATGGCAGGTATTTTGACAAGCCCAGCCAATTGTGCATCAATATGAAATTCCCCCAGCCTGTTACTATGGTAACGGTGAGTCTTGGTTGTAGTGGCCTGCAATGCCAGGTCTCTTTCTCTCTCCCTCTCTCTCTCACACATGTACCGAGCAGCATAGTGTCTTAATGATGTTTCACCAACTCGCCCACTCACCACCAGTCACACAATAAGCCTTGCAGAAAGTCTGCAGCCACGAACAGCAGAGAAATGCTGCTTCAACTCTGGAGTATAATGGGTTTTTCATGTAGAGTGAAAAAAAAAAAAAGTGTTTTTCTTTAATTGATTTCAGTTGCATAAGAAGATAAATCTAAAAAAAAATGACAGATTCTGTAATTCAAAATATCTTATTTGCAACGCATGAATGGAAATGGCAGCTTCAGTCAGCAAAAAGCCAGACTGGCTCCATGTGGCTCCAGTTTATTAACTAATGTTCTGCCATATTTCATAATTGATGGAGTTTTATGACTTGAATATCAATTTGCGTTAAGTTTTTGTACTGTGGAAGCGTATTCAATTTAAAGTGGGAAATACCATGCTAGATTTATTACACTTCACTGACTAGTCTTTTAAAAGGAGTAAATGTATAGGAGTCCTGAATAGATTTGTCGTTGACAACCTCCTTGCATAAATTAATTTTCCATCAGATTTAATTAAACAACTTGGGCATAAAATTGATAATTTATCTGCATATTGATCAACTTCACACCCATTACTGATACGCAACGCTCTCTGAAGGAGCAAATGAAATCTGAAGTAGAACGTTTCATAAGTCTGTCACAATTTTATTTACAAAAAAAAAGAAAGTTGAGTGGGATTGAGTTGCCAAGGCAACATGTTCTCCGCTCCACTGCTGCAGTATCACCGTGATGATGTTGCAGGTGTTTCCCTTGCACAGTCGGTCCTCAAACCAGCAGCTTTCGTCTGAGCCACACACCAACAACATGTCCGCTCGCTTTACTCAACGTGCGTCTCCGCACTACGTTGCCACTACGTTTGGCTCCATGTACATCCATAGAGGAGAAGACGGGCGGCGGTGGAGCCTCGACAGCTCTGAGGGTTTATTCCACCTCCTCAGCACTTCTCATCCAGTACAAAAATAAATAAAATAAAAAAGCCCAAACCCGCTTCAATTTGTAAACGATTTAACCGTTTCTTTCATACACCGACACATATGCGAGTGTGAATTAGACAAACGCTCCCATCTCGTCACACCGGATCCCTCACAGCAGGAGAAAAAGACACTCACTCAGCATTGTATTGAAACTAGACTTTACCAGTTTGTCAGTTCAGTGGGTACAGCGTAGAACAAGAATCACAAAAGTGCACAAGAGGCGTCGGTTCAACAGGAAAAATCGTTTGGATTCAAGTGAGTTACGAACAGGGGGAAGAGAGAAAAAAAAAAGAAAAAAGACGTGTTTTTTTTTTTAAAGTCCATTTGATAAATATCAGTGTTTTGACAAGATCAAGAGTCATGAAAAATAGTCTTGTGTAATAATATTACAGGGTAAATATATCACTTTGCAAACATACAGTCCTTTCTTATGAAAACCTTTAAATCCACAGAGTTTGTCCTCATCACACATTATCCCACACGTGGAAAGCAAATCAAGATTTATAAACTTGGTCTGGAAACAACAGTTGTAGAGAGGCACCAAAAATAAACATACAAGTAAGACTGAAAGCAAAGTCGACAGGGTTTTTTTAGTGAAAAGGCTCATTCCAACCAAATGTTTTCAGTGAAAGCTATTCACCTGTCAAGCAGCACCATATCCCCTCCTCTAGGAAAATAAAAATAACCACCACCATAACAAAAACTAATGTGAGGGAAGCACAAACAACCCTGGACACAAACAGGTCTGTTAACACCAATGCACACAAAACGGTCCTTGAACACAACACTTGGGGTGGGATCAGGGTTACCATCATGTTAGATGCTTATCGAAGGAAAGGTCCTGAGTTTTCCTTCTTTTAATTAAACATCGTCAAAAGGCTCTTGTCTAGAAACTTCCAGTTTTTTTTTTTGTTGTTTTTTTTTTTAAAAGGATGATTTGTTTTCATCTTAAGGTTATTTAATGGAGATAAGTTGTCATTATGGTGATGGTCATTAGTTGGCCTGTTTTCCTTTCCAGGGAGAATTAAACTTACCTGGAGGCACTTTGTGTCACGGCCATTTATTATATATCTGCATATAATTTAATATATACAAACTGTCTTCTAACACACCTGAGATACATAAGAGGCAGCAGCAAGGACAGTCTGTAGAGGGACTTAAACGTTAAATCTGGAGGGGTCGGGGGAGAAACAGGTATTTCCACTAATTATTACTTTATTAATGCTTTCTTTTTTTGTTCATTTTAGCCCTTTTAAGTCCCCGCTTCTACTTTAAGCTCAAAAGGCTCATGTAGAAGTTTTACAGCCTTCAGAGAAGAGACAGATGGACAGAATCTAAGAACCCACCACCAGCTTTTTAAAGCCGCTTCCCCCCCACCCACAGAAGCGGATGAGTAGTCTCACAAAGCCAGTGCACAAAATGGAGCCATTTTGTGGGACTTGCTTGCCTTCTTTTTACTTTTTTTTTTGTTTGTTTGATTGTTTTAAGTCTGCCAACAATTCTCTCTCTCCCTCTCTCTCTCTCACACACACACACACAAGGTTGTGTTTATTACAAGCCAAAGCTGATGGATTCAGAGAAGACATCACTTTGGGGAAGTAGGCGCAGCATAGTTTCTGCCCTGAAGAGACATTTTAGTGAATCCTTCATGCCCGACCTCTCAACCTCTCAGCTCTGCCACACTTCCTCTCAGTTATCAACACCGACTTTGGAGAGTCCTTGTCTGAACTCGTGCAGCTCATCCAGCTTTCCATCCAGAATATCCATGAACTTCTTCAGCTCGCCCTTCATGTTTCCTTGTTTCTGTCGGCTGTCGTTGATGTCCATCTGAAGTCCCTCGAGTTTCCCCTCCAGCTCCTTGTTCTGTGATTCTGCCGCCTGCAGGGGAGATGGTGGAAAAGTAGTTACAATACAGAGGGAAAAGGAAAAAAGTTTGTAACGCGAGGGGTATGAAAACGAGGGGTATGAAATGTGACTCAAAGATCAGATCCGATTCAGAAGTAGATGGATTTCTTTGACGTTCAGTTTTAGCGACGCCAAACGAAGAAACCGCCTGCGGGATGTTGCCCTTCAACGCAGAGTGGAAAAAAAGTTTTCATATCCCTCGGGTTACAAACACAAACTTCAATATGTTTTATTGCAATTTTGTGTGATGGACCGACAAAGCAGTGCAGATATGTGGAGAGAAAGTGAATATAGTTTTCCAAAGTGAAAATCTGAAAAGGTCAGGAGTTTTTGTAAAAATCTCTTGGGATACAAGCGTTCCACATCCAGAGACAAAGATCAGATAAAAAAAAGTATTAGATTAGTTATATAATGATCAGATTCACAATAGGTCTTAGGCCTGGACTTTGACTGGGCCGGTCTAACACATGGACATTAATTGATCCAAACTAATCCACTGCAGCTCTGGCTGAATATTTGTGGTCCTGCTGGAAGGTGAACCTGAACCCCCAAATACAATCAGATTTGCAAAATGTGCCTTCAATATTCCCACAGGTGACAGCATTACTAAGAGTAGCTCTAGTAGAAAAAAATAAAACATTTTCTTATACATAAAACCACAATGAAACACACTAAAGTTTGTAGTTCTACTATGACAAAATGTGAATGCGTTGTGAAAACGTTTCCAAGGCAACGTGACGTCTTCTTCTCAATTCTCTAAATGCATGAATGAACACATGAATTTCCTTTTGATCTGAACTGCAGAGTAGCGGGAAGGACTTTGTGTTTAGAGTGCGAAGATGGTGGTGTAAATCAGGTTTTGAAACAGGCAACGCATTAATGCCACAAATACTTTTGAAGGGAGGAGATTAAAATAGGGGGAGCCAAACGGGACGTTCGTCTGCATGACTGCATCCTACAGCTGACTCCTGAAAGCCGATCTCCTCACGAGGGGGTCAGCTTTAAATAGAGGAGCTCCACACTGACCTCCAGGAGGCAGACGCTTTATTTTCATGCTTTTAAACTTTCATGCGTGAAAGGGATTTACTTTGTAAAGGAAACCAGCCTCAGGTTTTGGTTTAAAGTTCAACAGACGGAGCTATCTGAGGAATCCAGCTATGGGTCGCGTCTGTTTGGATAACCGGTTAGATAATCTGCTCCAGCCATTATTCTCCACCCAGCTGGCAGAATCCAGTCCTGGAGTGAAGTTTGTGATGTGAAGCAACTACAGGAATGCCACTGTTGGCTTTGCTCTCCTCCACGCTGCGACTGACAAGCAGCACACTGGTGACAGTCTGGATGATCAATCCTGCTCTGAGTCGGCCAGCACAGGGTGAAACGAGAGTCAGCATCGATGTGGCTCATGTTAAGTCTTGGCACCAGCAGCCCATGCTGTCATTCACCGAGCCTGGCTCTTCTGGTTTTACAGAAAGTCCGGTTACCACTGGAAGAAACAAAAAGCCTATTTCGACACAAGCTCTTTGTTCTAAAGACTGAAATGAGGCTGACCTGCATTGTTTTATGATTTCTCAACACAAAGCGACTGGCACAGCCCACACACACACACACACACACACACACACACACACACACACGCACACACCCACACACACACACTTGCTGAAGTGTTAGAAGACTTGATCATTAAAGCTTTGTGAAAAGTGAAAAGTGAAAAGTGCTTTATTTTATTCACTAAACAGAAAACCCACTCCACCAGGAAACTAATGTATCCTGAGAGCAAAGCATCCCTGAAAAGCTTTATTTTTTTCTTTTCCTTCCTCAACAAAGAGCCAATAATCCACTCAGAGCTGTGCAGGGCGCAGACCTTTATTAATAGATACAGTATCAACAATGTGCCGGTGAGACACGTGATAGGAATGCTGTGTCACCAGCCCCCCCCCGGAGCTGAATGATGAATAGAAACTCGCTCTTCACCTCAGAAAGTGCCGCGTACGCCTTGCAGCGTCGCATCGGGATGTGTTCAAGGCCCCTCGGCTCCCCTTTTTATTCTGCTTCAAATTAAAGCTCGGAGAGGCAACGGGATTGTCACCGAGAGCTTTAAACATACCTTGAGTTTTGCGGTGATGCTCTCACACTCTCCCATCAACTGAGGGATTATCTCCGCCTGCCTCCTCAGATTCTCCAACTCCTAGAAGGAAAAAGAGGGAGAAAAAAAAGAAAAATTAGTCAAAACCTAAAAGAAAAAATAAATAAATCCTGTCAAACATTAAGGATTTTTTTTTTTAGCATTTGAAATGCAGAAATCTGCAAACAATCCAATTAAGACATTTTGTTACAAAGAGCAAATACTGCAACGTGTTTTACAGCCAGAATGAAAACTAGTACAAGAGTAGAAGATAAGAGGGTTGGATTTAAAATTCTGCACCAAAACCCCCATTTGTGTTGATTTCATTTTTATTAGGGCTGAAACAAATGATTACATTAATCGATTGTCATCTAATTTAGTAATTGATTCATTGTCGACTGGAGTATACAGACTGAAAACTAAACTAAAAAAAGTTATACATTTTGCATTCAAAATGAAATTTAAAAAAAACTTTGCAAACATGTCCTACGTGAAATTTAAGTGGTCAAGTTTTAACTTCAACCTATTCAAATTCTGTGAACATTTTTTGTCACCTTTTTGCCATCCAATTATTAATAAAAACTTTGTCAACAGATCAGTATTGAAATTGCTGATCTTTTCACACTTTAATGTTAAAAGTATTTATTCTGCAGCAGATTCATCATCTGCTACAAATCAAATGAAAGGACTGCTGTGTTATAGCATTTTAGGTAAAAAGATATTTTCTTTTTTAAATGGAATTGAATTGTTTATTTGCAGTTTTTAAAATGCATTTCTAATATTATATAAAAAGGCTTAAATGAAAAATCTACAGTATGCACCAATTTTTTTTATCTGGCTAATCGTCAAAGTAATGGGCAGCTTAATCAATAACACTAAAATAATCGTAAGTCGCAGCCCTAAGTTTCATGCATTATAAAATCCAACAGTCAATCCTCTGTTGCTTCAATGCATTCCTCTTTATTCACAGCAATTCAAACCGGCAATAATTGCCCCAGTCTTTGGCGCAACCTGTGGCAGTTTTGTCCATTCGGCCAGTGCAGAGGTCAGCGCCACGGTGGGTCCTAAATAATTCATTGGCTTGTTTTTAATTGGAGGTAGTGACGGTGTGCATCCACAGAAGGTGGTGAGTCACTGTGCAGATGAGACTCTGCGGGCCGCCTGCTGCATCTCAACGCTCTGCACACAGCAGAGTCTCCCTTTCTCTCTCTCTTTGCCCCGGGGTCAGCGTTCGAGAACACCATGGCCGATATAGCGTGGAGAAGAAATGCTGGAGCTCCCAGAGGGCCACATATTTCACTTGTAATCTTTTAAAATAAGCCAACGCCTCTTTGAACTACTTTCCCTCCTGACAGGGTGAGAGCTTCCCCATCGTCCAAGGGAAGATGCATATGTTCTAATAATATTCCAGCTTCCAGGTCGTAAACTAGTATGTTCCAGACGCAGTCTACCTCAGAGCGAGAGCAGGAGTGTCTCCTGGCAACATGACTCTTCATTTTATCCAGTTTTATAACGATAGGAGCTATAGAAATCAACCTACGCAGTTGTCTGAATTGCACAACTCTAGATTTAGAAAAACGTTTCTAAATTTGTCTAAAAAAAAAAAAAAAAAACGTTAAAGGAAATATTACATTTGATGAACTTGAGCTATTTAAGTTAAAGTGAAACCAAATATTTACATAAATTTATTCTCATCGCCCAACATTAAATTAGTCTGACCCTGAAGATTTTAACTCGGAAGAAGTTAAAAGCTTCCAGAAACATTATTTCCATTTGCTAAATGCGAGTCCAACAAAGAGTTTAGTCATTATAACGTTCTTCTACATCAGATATTTAAATCCACAAAAACTGGATTTAAATTTTTGTGGATTTTAATTCCACAAAAGTTTAAATTTTGTGGACTTCAAACAAGTCTCTCTTAACTTGTGCCCAGGCGAGCATGTAAGTCTCTGTAAGCTTCTGATAGGTTCATGCAGGAAATTAAAGGCACACGAATGGAAGAATTTTACGGCACGCCTCAAACGCACCGAGTCGTCGTCTGTCTTAAAGAAAAAAAATGTGAGCAAAGATATTCTGAGAGACTCGTGACGTCAGAACCACCAGGATTGGGGTTTTGACTCATCGATGTTAAGATGTGCTTCCTCAGAGTCAGTTTGATTTAAGAGGTACCACAGAGGCACCTGATCCAATCATAAATTTAAAATATTTTTTACGACACAAATAGTTTTCATTTCTATTGAAAACTTCATCTACTGTCAAACTCCAGTCACTATGTAAATGTGTCACATTTGGAAATGTAAAAGTAAAAGTCCTAATTACATTTTCAGAACAAGCATAGATTAAATTAGTCACAATATGGTGGAATTTGATGTCGTCTACATTACTGTGGACGAGTTGGCCAACGAAAATCTTTCAATCAAACTTGTTTTTAACAGAAAACGCTGCAATAAGGTCATCTATTAAACCGACACCCTTTTTCTTTAAAGTGCCCAATTGTATCATCCTTTTTTAAATGCATAATTGGAACATTAAACATTCCTGAGAGCAGAGAGAGTGAAACGCAGAAAAAAGGCACAGAAACATGTAATTAAATGAAACCGGGTTCACCGGTAACCTCTAATTTGCGTAAAAATGTGTAGCCTACATACATAATTATATTAGACTAATTACCTGTAAAAAAAGGAAAGTCTAAAATCAGACCTACATATTTGTGCTGCCTTTGGAGGGGGGGGGTGTTCAAAGCAACTGCAAAGTTGAGTTAAAACAGAAAAGGAGCAGTAATCATAAAGTATAGTAATAATGAAACATGGTAAGTAACACTAATCAGAGCTACGGTGGCCCACAAGCTGATAAAACCACTTGCACAGAAAGCCACTCACAAACTTAAGCTCTGAGAGACATAGTGTGGTTCCCAAGTGGCAGACCTTTATTCTGTCACTGAGACAAAGAGGCAGCGTAAAGGTCTGGGTTTAGCTAGATAGACACCAATAAACAGCAGGGGGCAAAAAGAACCACCACCTGTGATTTCTTATCCAGAGGTATAAAAACCTCCTGAGGGAACAGAGTGTTGTAGGATTAAGAGGTGGAGGGGAATCCTGAAAGCTGTGATTGCCTTCATACGAGGGGACTGAGCAAATCACAATGGTTTAAGGGGCAGTAAACCACTTGCTTTACAAGCTCTTAGAGAGAAGCCAGCTCTTTGAAGATGAATGTGCTGCAGTCTCACCTGCTCCTTCTCCTGCAGCTCTGCCTCCAGCTCCTTCACCCGAATGGTCAGCTGGGCGTTTTTCTGCTTTTCCTGATTGGCTTCGTTGCACTCGGACTCCAGTTCTGCAATCTGAACAAAGAAGGGAAAATTGAGCTCTCTTTTGTCTGCGGAAAGGTAGTTCAGCGGGGAGTACGGCAGGCAGACTCATTTATTATGCAGCAAGTGTTTGTTATCGTCACGATATGTTCTACGTTACAAGCTGGGTCACCTTGAAACTGATTACTAAATTGGGGGAAAAAAATAAATAAAAAAAATGAAAAAAGTTTGCTGCAAAAGGAAAAGCACCAGCCCAGCTGCAAACGCATCCCACATTGATTATGAAACTGAAATGATTCTATTTATAGTGGAGTCAGACTCTGCTGCAGGGAAACCAGCAACTAATGAAAAGTACAGGACTGTGGTGAATTTAATGATCGTTTCCCCACACACCCGTCCCTACGAGAAATCAAAGTTTTATGAGCGACCCTCTCATCTTATTGAATGGATTTGAATTAATATATCAGCCAAATTATTGATGGGGAAGTCATCTGTTGGAGACAGAGTGGTTCTGTGTTTTCCTGGAGGCAGAGCTTTAGAGCCGTCATCTTCTCCTCCGACAGGATTGATGAGCTTGTGTGTTTTGTTTGAACTTCCCCGCAGGACAGTGCGAGTGCCTAACCTTTTTCCTCAGAGTGTCGCTCTCTTCTTGACAGGCAGTAAGCTCCTTCTTCCAGCTCTCCACATTAGCTGAAGACTCCTGCAGCGCATCCACCAGTCTGGCATTACTTTCCTTTAAAGTCTGAAGCTCCGTTTCGTACTTCTTAGCGGTGGTGTTGCTGCGAGGGAAGAGAGGCAGACGTAGCAACAGGTGTCATTACTCAAGGAGATAAACCGCTCGGGGCTCAAATGACAGAACGGCACAAAATCATTTCATTTATGCTACAAAAAGGAAATCTGGGAACTCTCAAAGTTTAAAAAGCTGCATTTTATCAATAAGGTTGGGGATGTTTTGCTGTTCCTCTGTTATGCATCACTTTGTGTTTCTTTATGCATGGATGGGTTGGCATGTTCTGCTCTTGTTCGAAATGGCGACTGGGATGCTCCTCAGCATCCTGCAGCCTTCGACCGTTTCAAGCGGTATTACTGCAGAAGCTCAATATTCCTTTAACAAAAGTGAAATTTAGTCCCTCAATAAACTACATGTTTAATTTTGAAATTCTCTATTTCTTTGAGGGGGTGAAGTTAAAGATAAAAATATTCTGATTTGGTCTCGCCTTTAATACGCTGATGGCATTTAAATAGCATCGATGCCGACATCATCATTGCTGTGAACCAAAACGTTTCGTTTTATAAGCACAATTGGATGCAAGGAAAGATGCAAATAACAGCAACTCAAATAAATAAAAATAATTTTCAAAAAAGACAATCAGACGTTCATGAAAAATCTACCTGCCTCACAAGTGCCCATTTTATTCAACTTCCTGCTGGAGATGATCTCCATATTTGTGCAACTGTAAACCTTCCTGCATCACAGCTTTTTAATGGAGCAACAATGAAATCTTTTGAACAAATCCAACAGGAATTTAATCTACAAAAAACTGATTTTTACAGATACTTACAACTTAGACATTATCTCCAGAATCATAGTGAATGGCAAAAAATCTCAACAGATATGACCAAGACTGAAGAAATTTTATTATCAATAGCAAAAGGTGAATCAACAAAAGGCTTAATCTCAAAACTATACAAAAGCCTGCAATATGAATCCAATGCTAATAATAAGGAAATTAAGGAGAAATGGGAACTGGAGGCTAATATAATAATAACAGATGAAGAGTGGGAAGAAACATTTAGATCTGGACACAAATTAACTAACAGCCCGACATGGAGGGAATTTGAATGGAAGGTTAAGATGCGTTATTTTAACACTCCAGTTATCACATCTAATTATGGTAAAACATCTAGGCTTTGTTGGAGAAATTGTGGAAAGGTGGGGGATTTTACTCATATATTTTGGGACTGTCCGAAGGTGGTCGAGTTTTGGAAAGAGGTGCAAACAGATATAAAGAATATTTTAGGTGTTTATTTGGATCTGGATGCGTCGGTCTATATTTTAGGAATAATTACCTCGGACATGATCGACAAAAACAATAAATACTTGATCAAAGTTTTGCTTCTGATTGCAAAAAAATGTATAACATATGCTTGGCTGAGGCCACAGCCTCCCAGTATTACACAGTGGAGAGAGAGAATTAGAAAAGTCTATATTATGGAAAAAATGACATCAAGGCTGCAACTCAAGATGGAGATCTTTGAAACAAAGTGGAGACCTATAACTAATTTCATACTGTAACCTTGACACCTCTATTTGTCTGTTTGTGTTTCTTCCAAATTTATTTTGTATACATTTTTTTGTGTACTTTTACTGCTTTAGTTTGTATTCTCATTATGTTTATTGTTGTCCCTGTCACAGTAATTATTGTATTATATATATCTGTGGATGCTGATGAATATAAGTGCCTCTTAACAGGTCCAATGTCTATCTGAGGGAGATGTTTCTCTGCTGGACTGTTTCCTTCATCAACATTCCCAGGATGACTTTTGGCAGAGCTGGACTTGTACAACCAGCTTCCTTGGTGTGGGTTAAATGTCAGGAATGGTCTGCATAAATAAGATGTGAATTGTGACAGGGGTGGACATGTGTATGTGTTGATATAAAACTGTTACTGAAAATAAAAAGTTCAAAAAAAAAAAAACCTTCCTGCATAAACGTGTGATACAGTTCATGCTGCAAACCTTCCTGCTGCCCTGATGAACAACAACCACGATGAAGAAATGGAGAAGCAGAACCTCTTCTTGTTGCTGCCTGTAGCCAGTCCTAGAAAATGTTGCTTACTATAATTTTAATTGGCTCCGTCACCCTGAGGTCCCTGGATTCCCATCTGGATCCACATCTGGTGTTTTTACGCAATTATAATTCACTCACTGGGCAACGGCATCGAGGTAACCCAACAGAGTGGGTTACCTCAGTCAACACAACAGATCATCATGATCATAGACGTCTGGGGGAATGCAACGTCACACAAACGTTTATTAACTAAAGAAAAAAAAGAAAAAAAGAATCGACAATCTTTTGGGTTTAAGAAAAAAGAAAAGACAAAATGTTAAAGTGACAAGGATCTGCTTTGAGAGGAGTGAAAAATTTTTAATTAACAGGTGCTAAGTGTAACAACATATAATTGCAATAATATGTTCAAACTATGTTGGTAAAACTGGTGCCAGGCTGACCTAATACCTACACATTGTTTGGAAAAAAAACGTGTTTTGGAAGCTTGTTTAATATTTTAAATTTCACTCAATTAGAGTAATAATACCCATGAATAAGTTGCTAAAAAACATTAAGTTCAATCGGAGCCTCCAGCTGATCCAGTGATCTCTCATGAGATTCAGAAAAGACAAACTCAGATTTGATCCTCTTTCAAGTGGTTCCATGAAAAAAAAGAACATCAATTAAAGTTTTTCTCTTGAAAACCAAGCTCCATTTTCTCAAAGGTTTATATCTCCATTTTCTTCCCCATCCGGTCAACTGGGAGACAATCTGTCCCTCCGAGATCCGTCTCTCCCCCAACTAAGCAGAGTGGAAATCATTACATTCAAATTGCACTCAGTATATAACTTTTGTTGGGAACTTTCATTTTTAAAATATCAATTCAATAAGGAAGATGTGCACATATTTTACTTATACCAATATTAAATAACTAAATGGGAAATCTGAATTATGAGGTGGAAAAACACAGATCTCATCAGATCTTCTGATGTTGCTATAAAATGAAACCTTACCTCTGCTCCACGACGCTTTTGAGGCGTTCATTTTCACTCTTCAGCTGAGCGGCCTCTGGACTGAAGGAGATTTTCTCGTCATCTGTCCCATTGAAGCTCTGCGCCTGGTTTGCCGAAGGAGTCTCCCGTCCAGACTCCTGCTAGACAACACGGATTAAGTTGTACATGAGGACAGGCTTTCAGCATGCTTGGAGTTCACCTGCAGTTGCTAAACTAAAAACCCGGGACGTGGGTCCGACATTCTGCTTTCTCTATGGCAGAAGACATGGGTCGTCTTTCAGATGAACAGTGTGAGGAAGCTGAACATGTGAGCTCTGACAGAAGGGATGAGGAAATTTTTGCCAGTATTTATCATGTCATATGGTCCAGTAGCGCCCCGTGTCTCAGGGCTGAGATTGAATGCTACCATCTGGACTCACTGCCAGCCTGAGAGCTGGGCTGGCAACAAATAGACAGACCGCTGAATGATGTGCATCCAATCATCTTATCACTGGATCCAGAGGATTTTATGAAGAGGAAGTCAAGATTTCTGGGTGATAACTCGTTGCAGTGAATTTCTAAATAATTTCTGTGTCGCAATCGGCTGTTTACAGGGAGGAGTTTCTCGAGCAGCTGAGAGATTCTTTACCTGGGAGTGGTTGCTCAACGTGTCCCCCTTTTCTTGCGATTTGTCCTTTGCCAACTTGGCTGCGTCTTTTACTTCCTGGAACTTCTCAGCAAACTGAAAACGCAAGAAATAGAAGTTGTGACGAGAGGCTAAACAAGCCGACACCGATTTAGTTAAATCAGCTTCTGATGTCTTTGGCTGCTTTGAAAGGAGATTCATTACTTAGAAATAAAAATGATAAATACTGGATCTTTTTTTTTGTTTCAATACTGTATTCAGAACATGTGATTACTATGAAAGCTGTGCACTGACAGATATACACATTAAAGAAAACATCCATCTCCAACATATATGTATATATAAACAAAGGTTTGAGTGAAGACACTTGAAATGTTTAATGTTTACCTTGGTCAGCTGTTGCTCTGAAGCAAATCCCAGTCCAAACACTGTGTTGGCCCTGCTGTCCGCCCACTGGCCAAACTTCTGGGACGTCTTAGTGAAAGTCATGCTGGGTGTGATTGTGCTGTTGATAATAACCTGACGGATAAAACAGCCAATTGGTATCATACATAAAAAAAAACAAACAAAAAAACAACATATTTAAAAGGAGGTCAGTACAAATAGAGTGCTAAAAGACTTTTCAATTTTGAAATAAAATGTGCAAACTTTTGTATTTACATGCTAAATCAAACCTGTTACTTTATTAGGTTTATATTTTCCCCTTGCAACAGGGAGTTCAACAATGAAAAGAAATATCATTTTAATCGGCCGCATTAAAAGATGTCCAGATGAAAAATGTCAAACGTCCAAAAATGAAGCGTAATGCTCTGATGGCTGCTGACCCACTGACATTCAAACCATCTGTATTTGTGACGGTACACATTTATCGTTTGAAGCAAAGCAGCAAATGAGACAGTAAGAATCATGTGCTGCAGAACAAAACTAAGGGATTGTTAAAGTGCTCTGCAGAAAGTCTGAATGTTTGTGCGTCGCTGTGAACAGACAAGTCTACAGCCGGATTCAAGGAGAGACGTGCAAATAAGCACAAGATTCTCACGACCAAGATCCAACAGCACTTAAAAGCAGCACATGTTAATTACCCTAACAATTAGGAAGCAATAGAAGACAGATTAATCACAGTGCAGGCCTGGTCTCATAGCAACATGGCTCTGAACACCCAGATTACGGATTTCAAACTGCTGACAGACTTGTGTCCTTTCTTACACCCCCACCGTCTCACTCTCCATCTTCTCAGAGGCTTAAGTGCTAAAAACATTTTCACTGAATCACTGTTGGACACAGAAATGCAAGAAAACATAAGAAAGCAATCCACAAGACAGATTCAAATAAAACGGCATCTCTCTTTCAGAGGTTTCAACAAAACAAATGTGACCCAGTTTAATCTGAAGAGAAACCTGAACAACGTTCTCATTTTAAAGCAGCCAAGTGAATATTTAACAGAGCTCATTGTGCTGGCTCAAATCAGTGTGTTAAGAGGAGATAAAATTTTAATTATCCTTGTGAAGAAAATATATAAACAGGGCTAAAGCTACAAGATAAAAAAAAAGAATATTGTAAGCAGTCATGAGATTTATTCTGGTACTTGGCAAATAAAAACCTCAATATCCAAATGAATCAGTAGAAATGTTAAAAGTCAGATTTTTTTTTCTTCATAAAATTTCACATTTTTTGCTGCATAGTGCACCCTACACACATGTTCATTTATTGCAGTAGTTTGTTTTTTTTATTAATTTGTTTTACAAAAAAAAAATAGATGCATAAAAAGTTAATCCTAGATTTATTTGCATCCATAATACTTCCAACAAAATCAATGCATGTCAGTCATTTTCTAGTTTATTCTTTAACTATAGACAGACTCTGATCAATAACCCATGTGCTCACGTTTTCCCTCTGGTAATAATGGGATGCGTCACAGTGGCCTATTTCTCATAGCCAGTCTTCACAACCCCATTAAAGGAAAATATGTGTTGATCTTCATAAAAAATCTGAAAAGTGGCTAGATCTCCTCTTCAGTCGTAACAATAGCTAAAAGGTTTCAAACAACTGGAGCTGCAAAGAAAAAAAAAAAAAAAGCTGAACAAGAACCCAAACTTATCAATCAGAAATTGCAGACTCAGCATGAAGGTTAGGGAGGTAGAAATGAAAATATCTCAAGCTTAATGTTTGAGAACTGCAGCAAAGAGTCAAAGAGTGGCACCAAAATTCCTTAGCAATTATGAAAACAAAGATTGAGTGTGTTGACCTTCCCATTTCAAGTGACTGTTGTAAAAAAGATAAAATAAATAAAAAATACTGAAAAATCGCCTCTACCACTTAAGCATAATGGAGTGTCTGTAATGCTGCAAACCCATTTCCTCTTTGAAAGACTGAAATCTGCAACAGCCTAAAGTAGCATGACCTCTTGAATAAAATAAAAATACACAAAGATAACTTAAAATGCAAATAATCCGTTAGTCTCTGCCAGCAAGACTAAAGATGAATCATCACTGGGCCTTTAGCAGTGGAATGATCAATAATTTGGTCTAATCAACACAAGGAAAAACAAACAAACAAGGATTAATCCTTTCCCCAAGATCTAAAACGTATAATAAGAAAAAACTTGTAGTGTGAGCTGAATGGAAGAGAGGATCCAGGACTCTGGACAATGTAAATACAACAGAGATCCTTTTATCCCCCTGATGAACTTTGATGCTCTAACAAAAAGTACAAACATATGAGCAAAATTTCTGGGGATGGTTAACATTTACTTTAAGAAAGTCAAGCTAACTGACTTTCTTCCTCCGACTGTATTTTAGCGTGTAGGAATGCACAACACTGTGAGCAAGCAAATGTGCGAGTGGGAGGGTGTGACGGAGGGTGAGTGGAGTGACGCTGGCAGCTGTGTGGATGGTGAGATGGGCTGCAGATCAAGTGGCACAGACCAGATCGTCGCTGGCCCACGTCCCGAGGGGCAGATGAAACCCCCCAGATTTTCAGAAGGCTATAGAACAACTCTGTCTAGTGAAACCACAGAATATGACAAGTCAGAATAAGGAGTGGTCATGCAAAACAGGCAAAGAAATTCATGGGTAGGAAAGAAATGACATGATTTTGACAATTTGAAAATGCCTGAGGGGAGAAAAAAAGCGAAACCCACAACTTGGCACAGTATTTTTTATTTTTTTCCCCCCATGATCATAGAAGCCAGAATGTATAACCTGATATTACAGTATGACTCAAAGTACAAATCATGAAGAAGCCGACAGCAAGGCCTGTCACAGTTATGCCCAGTAGGGAAAAAATAAAAAATAAAAACTCAAGTTCTTCTGCATGTTCACCAAATCTTTCAGTCTTACTATATATACACACACACGCTATGATATGCAAAGACTGAAAATGCACTCGCATGCCCACATGTCTCTGTGGTGGCAATGACGCAGGTGTACTTCAGAAGGTAAATTTAGTTACAGCCAATGACGGGATCAAAGATCTGAACCCACTAAGATCTAAACGAGGGTGAAAGCTCACACAGGTTCTGTATCTGGTCTCAATCGGTTTGAGTGGGAATGTTTCCTGGTTGTTGCGCTGATGGGAAGCCAATCATGCCTGGAATGCGTGCACATCCTTTCATCCGCTTTACCTGCATTACCCACATTCCTTGAACGTGAACAAAGCTGTAGAGATGTTTGAGAACATAGATGCAGAACTTTAGCTGAAAACTCAGGAGAATATCGCTCTGCAGATTGCGGTAATAATAATTAAAAAACACATATCCAAATATGGAGGAAATTTAGTTCCTGACATTCAGCTGATGGGGAGCAGAATTTCTACTAGTAAATAATGTTTCAGATTATGCTGCGTTTATGAACATAGCTGCTGTTGGAGCTTCAGATTAACTCGTACCAGGTTTGGTGTGATCCCGTTTGGTAATTGTTTTGCGGCTTAGCAGCTCTGTTCGTTCTCACGGCAGCTGGACATGCAGCAAAACAGCCAATCCAGCTCCAATTTAAACCACACTTTATAAGAACAATAAAGCATCCTCTAAAAACAACAACTCTGAACCTGACAGATGAAAAAAAAAAACAGCAGGACCAAAGTAGACTGTCAAAATAATTGCAACTACACTAGAGGATGTGCAGGGTGGAAGAAAACCTCAACAAGATTCAGACTAAAGTTTTGGCAAAAATAATCTTCAAATGCATTTTAACTACAACACCCAGAACTGTCTTTTTTTTTGTGGCCATTTACTACTTGTTGAGGTCTTAGTCGGTGAATGGGACAGGAACTTCCACTGTGAAAAAACAAGGTGAGATTTTCAGCAATAAACTGCAACTATCACTTATAGAGTCTCTATTGAAATGTGCAACAACAGCACATTTGAAAGGGATTTTACAGATTTCCATGTTCTTCTGGTTTTGATGTGAAGAACGTCGTATTCAGCGGTAATCAAACTATAAATATGTGAGCATTTCACAGTGTTTATACTGTAAAACTATAGTAATTTTAAAAATTATTAACATTGACAATTATTTAATAAAATGTACGTTTGAGCAAAAGAAGAAAGAAACGCACACAAATATTACATCTTTAAATCTTCACAAGGACTTTGTATTGACTTTCATTTATTTGAATAGCATAACCCTGACCATTACATGCCTAAACCTGTCTAACTCAGTTTTTATTCATTTTTTAAATAACACTTCTGTTATTGCACATGTTTTTATGCGCGAGACTGAAATTGTTGTAAACACCGTTAGTGTGAGTGCGATGTTTTGTAATAACTGAACAGTATTTTGATGTTATAATCTTGTACAGTATATTTTTATCCATCGTTTTTTTAAGATATTTTCAAAACTTTTCAAACTTTTGTGCGCCTACATGTTGATGGTTCAGATTACAGCTGAATTGCCACATCTGTTCTACTCTAAACGCACAGAGCCCGATTTCTGTGAAATCTGATAAAGATGCATTGAGATTTATTTGTGCTCTAAAACTGTTTAATTGACACACTGTAAATGTGCATCAATTTAAACTGCTGCAAACAAAAATGACGAGCTACAGAATTTAATAATCTGGAATTACAATGCTGGGGAGGACAAAGGCAATCTGAAATGCTTCACGCTCTTCCCCTGCAAAAGTTTATCCAATAGTCCCAGTTAAATGAAAACTTAATACGTTCTAGGTTGGGTTTCCCCTCTTCGTGCCCTCAGCAGCCAGGGAGGGGGTCTGAGTTTTAACAAGCTCACATTGTTTGCAAAGATATTCTAAAAGACGACAGGCAGACCGTTAACCCCTGAAATAAATTTGTCACTTTACATGTCAAGTTAAGAGTATAAAAACCTCTTACGAATAGAATAATTCATTAGAATAGGGAAAGAAAATTTTTTTTTTTAAAAAGCACAGCACTTTGCAGGCTCCTGGGCTGACAGTGACAGCGGAAAGTGCTGATGTGCTCTTCCTCTTGCTGCAGCACCATCAGTAAGATGCCTACACATCATGACTGGACAAATGTGAGCTGATGGTCCGTCATGTTCAGGAGAACACATCATTATTCTGGACAGACATGTTCCCCCTGCAGCTACAGTGTATAAACCAGAAACTATATAGGAACATTTGATGACTCAACATTTCCTCGAATTTGGCCGCTCAGCTTTTAGAGATGCCACATTCACTTAGTAAACATGTAGTGGAAATCTAAATCTGAACACATTTTCTCCTTTTAAGCCGAGATAACATTTCATAAATCTTTATCCTCATGCTTGACATGTAATGGCTCCCTGCAGAGTTGTTATGACACACCTCTGTAGCGGCTGCAGGAGTGTGGGGGAATGTGGCAGACAGGGGAGCAGAAAACAGAGCCGTCACATTATTTATATAGAGGATGCTAAATGCCTTGTAAAAATATTTATGAACCATTTGAGCTTCTTCATATTTTATCACATTACACCAACAGATTTCTGTTTATCTGGGATTTAAAGTAATCAAACAACAAAACAAGAGACTAAAGTCTTCTTGCAGGGATTTTTCTTAAAAATAATAAGATCAACCTGCAGATGAAAACAACTTCATTTGGTCAAATTTGCAAAAATACAAAAATCTATTGGAAGAACACTAGGGTTTGCATTTATTGATCGCTTACTGGAAGACAGCAGAAAGGGCTTTCTGTGCAATATCCCACATTCCAATAGAACCACCCAGAAAACCTGTGAGATCCACCGACCCGACGTTTGGTTGGTAATCCTAATCCACCGTCTCTCAAGTTGCTCTGCATGAATGCTGGGTGATTTAAGGCTCAAAAACTATTGCCTGCCTGTATCAGCCGAGTGATATTGCTGTCATAATGCTCTGGCGGTTTTCACACAGAGAGGATTGCCATGGAAACCCATCATCTACTCTTTCACTCAGCTGAGAGAAACAGTTTTAATATGAAAGAGAGCCGAACTCATGTGGAGCGGCTCGTAACTGGAATGTCTTAAGTCCTGGTGTTTTACTTTTTCAAACTATGTAACTCTCACCTAAAACAAAGAAAGAAAGAAAAAAAAACAACAACATTCAGGCACATTACTCAAAGGATGAACCAGCATCCTACAGTCTGAAGAGGCATTTCTAAACAATGCTCAGGATTTATGGAACCTTTTGTGAAAGAGTGCCATAATAATGAATAACCTTTTCAAACAAAGAAAAGCGCAAGACAAATAAACAGCAGCATGCTACGCTGGTCCTCATCAGTGGGAGCTTCAAATGCAACATTAGAATCCATAATGAGTCATTCTGTTCGGTTCTAGCTGTGGGTGCACAACCTCATCTTTGTCTCCAGAAAGCAGTTAAAATGTTTGCCATTACGATCGCGTTACACTTTGACGGAAAATACGCAGCCACACGCGCACAAACACACCTTGGATCCATCCACGCTGATAATGCGATAGCTGTTGCGTGTGCTGTCGTAAAAATAGGAGACGGTGACGGCCTGCTTGCTGGCAGGAACCCAGTTCTTCTTGGTGCTTGGATCGATTTGGAACACATGGGCCCTGGTGGTGTAGATCGGCTGCTCCCTGCAGAGTTGAAGACAAAGAGAAGGGACCACATTAGAGGGGACTTAATATAACATGAGCAAAGTATCTACAGGTTAAGATAAGCTCCACTGATAAATGAGTCATATCTCAACTTGTTTTTGCTACATGCACAGCTAGAGTCGCCCAATATCTCTTTGTATCTCGGCATCCCTTTCCTTCAGAGTCTCTGGGCTCTGAGGGATAGGTGATAATGCAACACAAACCCTTCAGTAAATCCTTATAGATACTCAAAGCCATTAACACATCAGCATGCTCCTCCATCTCAAAGGTGTCAATAACACCTTTCTACTTGTATGTCAACACAAAGCGGGCACTCGTGGGTTTGCACTCAACTTTATTTTCACTCAGATAATGACACAAATCTTTAATAAAGTTCCAGACAATTTAAAACAACTAAAAAGTTCACGTTCAGACAAAAAGATCCATGTGAACTTGGAAAACTTCGAGATGCAGTAATTTTTCAACTAATCGTACGTCAGTGCATATTTATATTTCCCAATGTGAACACCAGATGTCAAAAACAAGCTGCAAATTTTACTGCAGAAATGTGAACCCGTTTTCTGTTATTGCTCGAATGACTAACAAGTAAAAAGCTACAGAGCTTCACTACATTTAATTCCAGATAGTATTTTATGAATTTGCAGGCCGACTTCAGTTGTGCCATGCTACCCCTCACATGAGCAAAGCCAAAATCTACCTGCCGCCAAATAATTTTCCATCAGTAAAATACCTTTATCATATAAGATAAAAACTATAAAACTGGCTAGCAGGTTCAGACTCGGAAGTGATTGTGTTTAAGGTCACACCAATTTTTCTTTGAGAGTGAAGTGATTTACTTCTCAGTAATTTAGCTGCATCTCTCACTGAGGGGGGAGAGATGGCCTGTGAGAAGAGTGCCATTTGAACTGCAGCATGACTTGAGGCAGCCTAAACGCTCCTCAGCTTTACACACCCCATTCTGAAGACAGACTACCCTCCGTTTCGGTCAATTGCACCAACAAACAAACACAATCGCCCGAGCAAAGAATAAGACACAATTATCGGAAAGCTGCAAAGCATTTTATACGCCTACAACCAAAGCCCCTTTTCCCTCCATCATACTTTCGTCAATTGCCCTGGCATTGTGCAGTGATTTAAATTGGGCAGCAAATGTGGTCAATGCATCATGCATCTGCTGCTTTTGTTTACTGACCTGCAAGATTTCACAGTTCAACATTTCCAGGCAGAACCTGAAGCAACTTGGCACTTTTGAGCAGAGCGAGATAAAATTCTCCATCTCATGCAGACACTTGGGTTCACTACTGGAGCAAAGTAAAAGTCATCTTTAATATTAATACAGTACATTATGGGATCTGACCTTTAGGCAAAGTCACTATTAAGGGTTGCTTCTGCACAGGAGTGCAGGAGAGCCTTTTAAAACGTTCTGCTGCAAAACCTCCTAGAACAAGAATGATCAGAGACTAAAAGCAAAGAACTGGGGAAGGTAATGGGCAGACTTTAAATTATTTGGATTTACAGCACAGCAGAGACTTCAGCATTTAAAAGTGTACTTAAGGTGTGCAGCAAAAGAATAGTTCAGAACCAGCAGTGTGTATTTTATTATCTAATTTAAAAACACACACCTCCAGTGAGAACCTTTGAGATAGCAACTTAGAAATGATCATCTAAAAATTACCTTCATTTACGTACAAAAGTGATTCAACCTCAGAAATATTAAAATCACTCAAAGGCTGCCTAAATGAATCACTAAAATATTGAACGCAGAAGGGAACAATTATAATTTTTAGATCCCCTTTGTAAAAACTGTGATAAAGTAACATTGGAAGTGAGAAAAGCAGATTTTTTTATTTTATTTGATTTTATACAACCTGTGAGATCACTGAAGGATTTCTCATCTCGGTTCACTGAATACCGTCTTATGTTTTCCCAAGCTTTCTCTTTTTGCATTTGACTTTTACCCGACTTACTGTTCATGACCCAAATCTCAAATTGATATCTTAACAGTAAAACACTGCATTTATTATGAATGTGTACAGAAAATTTAAATGAAGCCATATTTTTGACACCTTTGGAGTCAAAAACATCTGCAAACAATCTAATTTCAGGAGATGCAGGGTTACAGCTACACCATTAAAAGAAAAAGAGGAACATGTGAAGCAGAGAGCCCGCCTGACATGCTGCAAATATTCATGAGCTAATAAAGCTTTTCCTTCCATTGGGATTATGGGTTGCCGAGAAATTAAAGCCTAATAAATTTGCTGTCCCCTTTAAGCCTAATCTCCATCTTCATCTGCTTTGGGAACAACAAAACCCATTATACAGATCACTGCTGTTGCTCCATCCACACACACACAAACACACACAGAGGCTGACCTTTGCTGGGGCGGCAGTGTCTGAAGCCAGCTCGCTCTGGCAGGGGAAGACAAGCGAAAGGCCAACACTGAGCACATGGCTGCACTTACACAACTGTTAGTGGAATCCAGTGATCTGATTTTTGGGGATGAAAGGCATTAAGTTGATTGATTTTTCCTGAATTAAAAACGCCGGGGATGTTTTGACTGAATTCTGGTCCCACTGACTGTCGAGTGCTCTCTGTCCCCATCTGGTGCTTTGAATAATTTACAGGTGTGTGTGTTTCTGTGAGGGGAGGCAAGTCTGAGTTAATTTGCTCTGTCTGTCTCTACGTACATCATCTCTTTGCTCATCTTAGACCTATAAAACACTGTTGGGACATTAATGGAGCTGCGTGCTTAAAAGTAATACATTAAAACAAATCTAGATGTGCCAATGAAAACCAGCTGAAATTTGTCAAATTTGTTCCTCCAGCTAATAGATTACAACCCTTTACATTAATAACATGCAATGACAGCAGACAACACTGACGTCCTGTAAAAGATTTACTTTAAACCACCTTTGATGTTCCTAAACATGACGGTCTAAAAGGGGAGTGAGATTTTCCAGCACTGTGATGATGTTCAAAAAAGACAATTTAAAGCCGATGCTCTGTACAGAGAGAAAGTGTAAATAAAAAGCTCACAGCCGTCACTTTTGACTGAGACTCTAGATGCGCTTTTTATTGCAACGAGTTGCAGTCACATTGCATTTCTCCCCTACGTGGTTTTGAAAAGATAAGAAAAACAAAACAACATAAAAAAAGAAGACAGAGCTACTAGAGGAACTGGTTTTAAACAAGATTCCTGAGCTTAGGAATCCACTCCGGGCCAACAATCCAAACAAACGTTGCTCATCCATCAGCTGTATTCATAAATTTTCGGACCAAGAGGTAACGTGAGGTCAAAGCGAACAAACAGAATGTCGAAATTGAGAACCAGCCTGTTTGACAGAAAATCTGCAGAGAGCGGCTTCAGAGACGGAGGATGCAAGTTTCCATTTCCGACAGAAAGTGAACAGTATCTGACTGACAGGTTATACAACCTACATAAGGAAGAAAATAAAGCAACCGCTGTCATTCATCCTCATTCAATAATGGTCAGGATGGACCTGAAAATACATTAGCGCATTGAAATGAAATCCTGAGAAGCATCCTTATTAGTTCAGCTTTGCTTCCTATGAAGAAAGATAATACTTTACCAATGCACACTAAAGAAGCTCGGACTTGGAGAGCTGTTAAAAATGCCTGACGTTTGCAGGTCAGAGAGGAAGTCAGCACATCATGTAGCACCAGGTTTGGTGCTTTGAAAGAGCAGCAAGTATATTTAAAAAAAAAAACCAACATCAACTGTGCATTCAGGTACTAATGGAAGCAGAGCCACAGGCTCCATCACATAAATGAGTTTGTTACATAATAAGATATTCTCATTCGTCTCTTTGCCACTGGGACAGTCTAAGGCCAGCTGTCCAAGAAATAGGTTTTCATCTTAATAAATCGTCAGGAAGCTAAACAAACCACAGGAAACCAGTGCAGTGGCACAAGCAGATTGAATATTTAGGAACAAACTAAATGTGTTCAAGACAAAACTACTTTTGTTTGTTTGTTTTACATTTACATCGCAATCAAGCATTCTTGATTAGACATGCGCCAAACCAGAAGACCCAGCAGCCCGAATGGTCCAAACAACGATCCAATAGGAAACATGCTGACCGCTGTCTCCAATCCATGTGCTTCATAAAAAGACTTTTGTATTTTTGATAACTTCAAGAACGTGAGAAATAGGAAAATTACTCGCTGCTGAATTTGAACAAATTATATTTTATCGCCTTTTTCCTTCCAGCGCTGACATGAACAGAGTTGGATTTTCAACGAGAAAAGAAAACGAGGGGAATATCTTCTCTGTTCCAACGAGAAAAGGGAAAATAACTTCCTCTAGTTCAGAAGATTTGGAGGTAAAGCTACACAATATGGCACCATTAAAATGAAACACTTCTCTAATTTCAAGTCAGAACCAAAACAGAATCCATCACTGAGCCTAAACTGCAGAAAATGAATAAATGAAAGTCTCAGTCTGTCTCTGTTTGTGAGTAATCCTCTTCATATGTCAAACATACAAGGCTGGATATAAACTAGACGTTTTATGGAACAGTAGAAATTCACAGATTTGACTGAACAAGACAGTCAGGAGAGAAGAGCTCTGTTCATTACAGCAAACCACCTGGGTTTTCAATGGAATAAAATGCGGTTTGTCTAATGAAGTCAGGAGGTTAAAGCCCAGTTTTGCCCCCAGATATTCAATGCAATAACCTCAGCAGCGGGATTTCTGCTGTACGTGACTGAAATTACTGGAACAAAACTCTGCATTAGGATTTTTTCCCACTTCTTGTGACATTTACAAAGGCACTAAGCTTGCTCTGATTCATAGAAACCTAATGAGACTTGCCAATATGAAATATGTATCCTATGCTTTCATCTTTATTTTACAGCATTCTCAGCTAGAGGTTTAAATGTGGATTTTAATATATAAACCAAAAGGAACATTACAGTTTTTTTGGAGGGACCAATGCTTTGCTTGCCAGCCACAATCACAGCAAGTTTTATAAGTTTTTAAATTGACAATATCAACATGCTCAGAAAATAGGAGGGAAATAAATTTGATGCCAAACAACACAGCCGGTTACATAAACTGAAGCTATGCTGATGAAAATGGGTGGCGGGGATACATTATCCTGATTATAGCATGTCATATCAATAGCATCTTCACACATGGACAATTACTGATTCAATATGCAGTGATGCACCCCCTGTGCCATCACAGATAAAGGCTGGTGCAGATTTTACTGTTGACTGGTTCTAGTCCCCCAGTAGCTAGCATGTAGAAAATGTAACGTTTCCTTTGCCCCCTTAAAAAGCAAACTCAGATCAAGATGCATGTGATCACAAAACATGTCAAATGAAATTAGCCTGCCCCTGCCTGCTTTTCAAAGAAGCGCGGAGATATTCCTCCCTCTCCTCAACACATTTCTAGACCCAGCAGAGGACTGTGTGCGCTGGTCGAGGATGTTGTGAAACACCCACTTAGTTTTATTTCAGAGGATGTCCTTTCCTCCTCTACATCTTCATGGTGGCACCTTATAATGTCGGCATAGACAGCTTCACAAACAGGCTTGTTAACATTACTAAATGTTTGGCCATGACTTTACACTTTGCTCGACTTTATGCTGAGGATAGAAGTTCTCAAATTAATACTGAAGTGACACCAAGTAATGGTGTCAGTGGTGATGCAGGTGGAGGAATCAAAGCAATCAAATCTTAATATGGAAGGAAAAACAACAACATGCAACATAATGACAAGTCTACACTTAATCGTTTTTGTCTGTTTCTTTTCCCCACTGACTACAAACATTGTGACATCTCATGATTGCAGTGTAGCATGAAAGTATACTTTTGACACACTATTAACTTGTGTAACATTAGTATCACAAAGAACGTTTTTGAATACATTGTCTTTTTGTAGCCTTTGTATCACGAGTCCATGTTTTGTGTGCCAATATTTTATTCAACTTGTTGAATGAAGCCAAAATGAGATATGTTTTTTTATATTAAATAATGTGATATCTAATATAAGTTGAATTACTTATATCATGGAGCTTTACCAGCCCTACATGTAGTTTTCTGCAGGATAGCCTCTATACTGTGTCGAAGCCCAAACAGAACAGCTCATTCCAACATCATCAACAAGAACAAATTAAGTAAGCTTTCATGAAGGGATAGGTAAAACACTGACATTTAGATCAGGTGTTAGAAAGACTTTTTCTAACAACTGCAGCCACAAAACAGAACTGCCATCCCAAAATGACTTAAAATACTGAAATTCCAACAGACTTCCTGGATGTAACCTTTGGTAGAAAACGAAATTTCAAGTGTTCAAGTGCACACTCTGCAAATTGGTAATATATTTGCCCAGGTGGACAGAATAACTGGCCTCAATACCCACACCTGATGATTATTTTTAGTGGCCGAGATGATAAAACTCAAACTGGTGGGGATGTTCTGAAATGGTAATGAAAGAAAAGAGTGAGAAAAGTGTGAGTGAGAAAAGTGTGAGTAATCAACCGAGTCATCCCAATTTTCACCGATAGTATTGCAATTGCATATCTTCTTCATATCACAGCGCAACTCTTTTACAAGTCAACCTACTAACCCTGGTGGATGAGGGATGAGCAAAGATGAAACCCTCACCATTGAACCCCTCAGTCCAAAGGTGATGCAAGTGATTTTAAACAGCATGTTCAATTTGGACCCTATAATGGAATAAATCTGATATATTATAACAACCTGCTTATTAAAAATGGAAGAAAATGAGGATCTAAAAGACAAACATCAACCAAAGTTAGAATATAATCTTAGGCCTTAATTGTTCAGTTAACAACAATATTAGAACAATGCACAAAACTACCAGCTCACAGATCAGTAAGTTTTGCCTTAAGAAATATTTGAATATTGAGATACAACCCCTGATATACCTGCAGTCAGTCTGTAGAGTCAGTCACAATGATATAAACATCTGATTTCATTCAGATTGAATCTTCTCATTACATTTGCACTCTGATTTTCTATAATACTGTAGTGTTTTATTGCATAAACAACCTATTCTGAACAACTGAATTGACAGAATCCCAATTCTTTTTCTTTTTTCTTTCCCATCAGCTTCCTTTAGCTGCAGTCATCAGTGACCTTCATTAGTCTTGCCAGTTATTGCCGTCATACAGCAGCATCTCATGTACTACAGGCGACGGGCCAGGTTCACGCCAGCAGACGCAGCAGGCCCCCCCACCGCCACACTGAGGGGACATGAAGAGCCCAACTTAATCTGAGAGATCCAAGGAAAAGGGAGTGAGGAAATCTCCCCAGAAACCCAGTATGACAGCAGATGGCCTCCTGGGCTTCAACCATCTGCTGAGATAACATTCAATCCACCATCCGTGTCCTTCTTCCTTTACCCTTTTTACCACCAAAACCTGCTTCTGCGCTTGTAAACAAGAACTCAACGAGGGCTGCCTCCAAACCAGAGGCAGACAGGACGCACGCTCTGGTTAGGCTTAAAGTCCAGCCTCCTGTCAGGGCAGCCAAGCGACCTGCTGCCATGTCACAGAGCCTAATCAATGAGTGTTAAGCCTTTGGATGTCATTCTCTGGCCAGCCAGGAGATTATCATCTGTCCCTGTGTTAGGGCTGCTCCCAGCATAGCTTGCTTTAAATAGCAATATGCTGATTACATTGCTGGCTGCCTGTGTGCTTATTCTGTACAACAGGGCTTCAGGCAATCTAAGCTTTATTTTTCAGTACTTCCAGAGACACGGTGCATTAGCTACTAACCTCTTCCTAAAATACATCTTTCTTTCACACTGCAGCAGTACAAATTTCTCACTCCCAAAATTCTGCAGCATTCAACTGCAGGTAGGTGATTAAGGCGCATGTTTATATTATTATCACTGAGACAAATTCACAATAGTCTCAATCACTCCTATGGAACTTTAGAGGCAAAAAACCAAACGAAAATAAATGACGCCAGAGTGACTTCATACAGTCAAAGACTAGTAATTAAGGTACAAAAGAAAAATATCCTGGGTGTTTCCTCTGCTAAGTATTTTTTGCAAAATGATTAATCTAAAAATTCATTTAGAAGTGAATAGTTTCGTAGAGAAGAACTCCCAACAATGAACCGAAAACAAAAAGTAAGACACACCTGGTCAACTCTGACTGATCCCTAGGGTGCAACATTGTTGCATCATCGCAAGGGTGTGATCAGAGAGAAAGACATTGCGCAAGTAAGATCGCCTCCGTAAAACTTCTGCTACCCTTTCCTGCAAAATCAACTTTCTGTGATAAGATATCCAAGAATCAACCATCAGTCCACAAACCAAACGTTCAGATAAAAACAAAACAGTCTACACCGAGGCCGCAAGTAACAATTATTTTGAGAATGGATTAATCAGATAATCTATTCAATTAAATATTAGATAAAGGCACATTACTCAGATTCTTCATTTAACACAATGAATGATGAAAATAAATATTTCAATAATTCAAAAAAATATTAATTCCTTTTCTAATAATGAAAATAAATATTTTATTGCCTAAAGATAGCATTCTATTAGTAAATCTGAACCAGGTGAAGCTAAAACTTTGCCACTTAAAATTTGGTTGAAACATTACAGGCAAAGATATTTTTATCCTAATTGTAAAATTAATTTTTTGTACAGTTTTGAGTTGATTACACCTCTGACTTTTTTTTTTTAAACCAAATGGCCTTTTTTATCCATTACTAAATTAGTTGACAATCATTTTGATAATAATTAATCATTTTTAATCATTTCAGCCCTGGTTTATAGATATACATTTTTAGGTTACAATACCAAAACAATCAAGGAGCATACTTTTTTTTCTGTATTCAAATGGAATAAAGGCTTTATGAATCTCAAATGTTGACCCTCCAAGTTCAGGTCACACCAGAACGTGTAATTTATATTTTTGAATAGAGACAATGTAATATCAATCTGATTTCCTTTTAGCTAAGGAAGTTGAGTGAAACAGACCCGAGACTTTCCGTGAGGTGCCGACTACACACTGGCTGAAAATACAAGTAAAAAGAAATCACCTATGAACCGAGTGCTCATGTCACCCCATGAGAAATGCTTCCCTAGCAGGAGAGCCACACCGAAAAATAAAATAACTCTGGGTATCCATACAATTTGATTCAAGTTGGAACATCAGGAATGGGGTAGGACATAAATTGTGGCCTACAGTAAAACTAGTATTAGAGTTTCAAATACTCAGTTGAAGCAGTAGGTGTGTAAATTGTCTGGCATGCGAGTGATGTCAAAAATCCATCGTCTCCAACATCAGGCAGGCGTAGCATCTGTACGCCCCATCCAAACATCTAACCTGCAACCCTCCATCAGTTTGATATTCATATCAGACACTCTGGTCAAAGCCTGTAAAGCTATAACTATAATATATAATGTCACAACTATAGGTTCTGCTTTAGATGTGCCACTTTTAACATTATTACCTTGCATGTATACAAGCTTGTCACATTTTCAGAAGAGCAGCCTGGAGTTCATGTAATGACAAAACACTAACAGTAGAGAAAAGGATTTGATTGAAAACAAGCATGAGAACAAGATGCATCATTGCCTGAAAGAGCTTCTCTTATACTTCCTTCTTGCTGAGATTCAAGTGTAAACTTGTTTAATCACAGCCATAGGTGCACTGCAGATTTCTTTTAGCATTGTGTGCTGCAGAGAAAAACAATTTCAGAAAGACAGCCCACCTCTTAATTTAAAAAAAAAACGCTTAAAATTAGGGAACTGCAGGTAAGTTTTTTTTAAAAAACTAAAGTTTTGAACTGAGCCCATTTAGAAAGTCACTTTTGATTCTCTGATAATGTAAATATTGGACAAATCAGCCATCAGCTGATTACAAAGGAAGCATCTTCTAAAACAAAGTGTTGGCAAACTTTACTCGTTATCTTAAAATGAATCCTGATTTCCAAGGAGACCGGTGTCTCCGCCTTCCAAGACTCTCTCTGCAAGCCGATGTTATAAGGCAGACTGAAACCACAGAGCTGACTCCACCAGTAAGTGTGACCTGCCCTGTCTTGGCCTGGCTCCTGGTCCACTGGGCCAGTTTCATGACACAACAAGACCAACACGTCTCCAAACCGGTTCGGTGACTGTAAAACTTCCAAGACCATGACGAGATTGTAAAACTGGTTTGCTAAAACACGTAGTTAGAGACAAACTTGTGTAATTGGGTGGAAACTAATGATGTGGAAGTGGATGACAGGTTTTCAGAATGCAGAGGAAGAGTAGGTATACCTCACATAAACACCCCAATCAAGTATATGTCAAGTGGGCTACTGATTGCATAACTATTGAGATGAGCCAGAGTCAAATCTCCACACAACAGACTATAGACACAAAATTATGTGCCGTTTCTTGTAAACCACAGTGGAAGTGCACACTAGCTCCAGAGAACACACACTCCCCCACAAGTGCCATATTTCTCCTCGTTAGTGGGCAGTATTGACTCTGACACCTCCATATCATAAGCCGCAAAGCTGCAGCTGCACAGATTATGAAGAACGTAAAACGCACAGGGATCCACTTAAAATTATGTGCTATACGCAAGATAATATGTTTACATAAAAAGTCGTATTTTTTCACAGAAAAGATGTCTGTAAATATAATCTTGTAAAGCAAGCCACACGGACAGTCGAGGCGAGACAGTTCACCCTATTCAGGTGAACAGGTGAACAGCTATAGAGGTATTTCAGCGAACCGACACACATTGAACAGTCAGGTGTTAATAAAAGGCACTCTGAAGGACAGCGCTCTCCGGATCACTCACCCCATCGCAGCGGACTTGCGGTGCAACTCCTTTTCTTTATTTGGAAGCTATAGAAAAAATAATGTTAAAAGTGAGGTCCTCAAAATATTAGTGGTCAGCGGAGTCACAAACCCCGCTTTGTCCGCAGCAGAAAAAAAAGTCTTGCTGCTGAGAGACAAGTGAAATATGAGAGCACTTCTCCGTAAACTCGATTCACCGGGTTGTCAAGCTCGCTCCTACAGAAACACGTTCAGGAAGTTTTTTGGTTTTTTTAAATCCTCTCCTGGTTTGTCGCTCCTGTCAAACGTGAGGCGCTAAATCCCACTTAAGAATGGCTTCCTCCTCGCTTCCTGCAGTAGGGCGATAATGAAATAAGTTGATGTTTGTCTGCTTGGTCTCAATGCGGAGTTTCTTCCTCCCCAGAGGGTTTGTGTTTCATATGAAGGGCAGCAGAGGCAGCAAGCAGCAGCGACACGGAGCGGCTTCCTCAACCTGCCTCCTTTTGCAAAACCACCCACTCTCTTTAAACCTGCGGTATCTGTGGTGCTGCGGTTTCACGCTGACAACTGTGTCCAAACTGTGGTCTGAAATCACGAAATGTCCAAGGAAACAGCACCCAGACCTTATTTTTGTTTTGTTTTTTTAAACACTTACATGTTTTATAATGCTGTTTTCAAGTCGAGATCCTTTATACAGTCAGATGGACAACTAATATGCATATTACTTAAACTGCGTCTTCATAACCGGACTTAACACGGACAGATGATGCTAATAAAGAAGCTTTTAAAGAGGTTTCCATTACCTGAAAAGCTTGTAATCAGGAGCAGGTGCGCGCGCTCCCGGAACCATTATTTCAAGCTTCTGTGTTTCAGGGAACATATTTTCAGTGACGTTCCGATGCTGGTTGACGCTAAAGCTAACAGTTCAGTTGTCGCGTAAAGGTACGTTCTTAAATTTTCTGCTAAAGTGCACTAGAAGGACAACTTTTGTTTTAATTATGGTAATTGTACTGGATCAATTCCTGGTTTGGAATTCATAGCTGCGAAGTTCATAGGAAAAAAACAATCTTAAAATCCGTGTTAGCAATAATAGCAATTCAGTTTAGCAGTTTCCATTAAGCTGTTTTTTTCCTTTAAGTGTTTAAATGCCCATTGTTAAACTAGAGACTGTATATTATTTGGCAGAAAAGAACACTTCTGTATTTAGTTGTTGGCAAATGGAATACTAAACATGACAGAACATATTAAGGATGTTTACGGAATGATTATGAAAATACGGAACGGACTACAGTGAAGCATGCTGCTTTCACTAGGTATTGGCACATTTTAATCTTAAAAACGAACAAGTATATTCTTTCCTTGACGGACGTAATGTAATTTTTCAGTTTGTCTGGTACAGTAAGTGCTTTGCAGTTTCAGCTCCTGGGAAGCTACAGACACAAACCGTTGATATTTAAAGTGCACACACCTCAATCAGTCCTCTTTAGTATTGGTCTGTCGTCGCGCTACATCTTGACTGGCCAACATTTGTCCACTCCACCCTGTAAAACTTGTAGTAATCTATCCGATTTTGAGAGATATATATATATATATATATTTTTTGTCCAGTAGCTTTTACAGATTTTCTGTCTGATTTAGTTCTGAACTTTGGCCACAAGTTAAATTTTCTTCTGATGAAGACGCATGTCTGGGTGGGATAAGTATTTATTGCGATAATACTGGGAAATTAAATCAATTTTCATCTTCAGCTTTTAGGCGAATACTTTTAGATTTTGCCTTGAAACTGGTATTTTAATCGCTCATAATTTGATCCACTTTGAGTTTAAAAGTCACTTTGAACACAATATCTCACTGGGCTTGAAAAATGAAGCACCTTGAAATGTTTAAATTAGTTTCTGTGTAATAAAACTTGTAAACGTAATATTAAAGTTATTTGGTGGTTTTGTTTTTGAAAAAGTCAAAATCACCTATAACACAATCATCTTGGCAGTTTTCTCTCATACTTTTTTCTTTTTTTGTTTTCCTTGAGTTTAACAGCCTTTTCTTTTTATCATCTTGCTAACAGGATGTCTGACACATCAGAAAACACTCAGAGCTACGAGGAGCTGTTCTCTAACAGATTTTCACCAGAGGACAGTGAATACCAGCAATATCTGAAACGTCCAGCTGACCCGCCACCAATTGTTGAGGACTGGCGGGGGCGTGGTGGAGGAAACCAGAGGGGCAGGGACACCAGGTAGTTTTGGTCTAGTTTCTGTTCAGTCAGCCGCTCCATGGGAAATGTTTTATACTGTAATAATCGGGTTTTTACAAATACCTTCCAGGTACCAGGACCGCCGAGGCTACAGAGACCGCAGTTGGGGAGAAGACAGGAGATGGCGAGGGGACCGCCATGGACAGCATGACAGAGACAGGAACTGGGGGCATGGCAGTGGATATCAGTCTGGGTTCAGAGGCTCCAACCAGGGATACAACTCTCATAATCGTCCGCAGTATGATCGCTACTGATTACTCCAGATTTCTATTTACAGTCTCATGACTTGAGCTTCACTTGTTTGTGGTAGGATTCAGCTGGTTTCTCCTTTTCATCGGTGATGCAGTAAGAGCTGCTTTTTAAAACTCCTGTCCCTTGTTTTTACCTATAGCAAAAATGCATGTAAAGGCAGAAATGTGCAGTGATTGTGATATGTGAAATCTGAATTTCCAAGAGAAATGTATTCATGATACAGCTTTACTTTTACCATCAGTGTATGAACTTGCAGATTAACGTTTGTTTCTGTTAGAATATGTATTTTTCTAATAAAATGACTGCTGACTGTGCAATTAGAGGTATAAAGTTTAATTGCATAAACCCATTCACCTATACAAACATTACTGAAATGGGTGTCAACCATGTTTCCAGTCTTTAAAGATTTATTTTTTTAATTCAGGTGTTCTACCTGGGATGCTCAAGTTTTTAATGTGAGTTAAGAAGAAAGTTGGAAGGTGTGTATATCTTTAACCAGGTGATCAGTGGACCACAGGCGAATGATTAGGCATCGACTCCTATGTGCTTTTGACACACAGGGGAAACAAATTAGGCAAAAACAATGGGTTAACTCATGTTGTGTTTACTGTTTATTTTGCATCAAAACTGAACTTAAAATCTGGACATTTGGAGCCTCCCAGTTACATTAACAGGTAAACCAGAACTTTGACTCAAACCGAAGATTGTTCCCACCAGGAGCAGTTTCAGATGTTGATATTATAAAATAAGCTTTAAAATTAGATGTCCAGTCATATTCTTTAAATTATTGAAAAGTTTACTTAAATCACTAAGTCAAAACACTAAGTGAAACACACTTGAATAAAAGATTCAACCCTATTTACGTCAATTATGATTTTACATCAAGTCAATGAAAACACATCTAAGATATTTCATAAGATCAACAAACATTTTTAATATTGAAATCTGGGCTTGATGAGAAGTGGATTTTAATATCTACTTAAAGGTTGTGGTTTTCAAATGGACCCCATTTCATTTGGGGAACCCCAGACGTTCCCCAAATGAACCTCTGGGGAAAAACATCAACTTTTTTTAAGGATACTTATCTTATTTCACAAGATGCAAAGAAAACCACATTTTGGGAATTTTCCAGCAGCTTTCAGAGACCAGTATTTTAACCAGCCTGAGGAGTTACTTTTGTAATCCACTTAAAGAAACACAAAGAGGTAAAAAGCCAGAAATGTTAGCCTGATAATTTTGTGAAGCCGCAGCTAACACTTAAACAATTTCACTGTTTTAATCTCTCCTGTGACAAGATTTTTTTTTTTCTAATTTGGGAGCAGATAAAGATCAAATCACTGTCCTACACAGAAAAGATGTTTTTTTTGTTCTAAATTGTTTTACGTATGCAGCACTTACAACTCTACCAGATAATGTCTTTGGCAAGTTAATAGACTTAAAATGCTCATCTGCAATCTGCCCTTTTAGACCCAACTAATTTCTTTAACAGAGATGATTATATCTCGTATAATCATCTCTGGTGGTGAACGTTGTAATTGTGGAGTATTAACATAAATGTTGGTCTAGTAAGGGGGTTGGATAATATACCCTCCTGATTATATTTAAATACTCAATCCGAAGGTATCTCATGAATAACACATGCTCACACATCGCTATCGCTGCTGAAAGGTCATACTGCTTCTAGAAATAAATACTCCAAGTCATCAGGGATGTAGCAGAGTGTTAGCTACCTGATTGTTTAAAAAGGTGAAAGCAACATGTGTTGTTATCAGAGGGTTCTTTTAAAGAATACTTATGTTCATAGATTAAAATTATGCATTTATAAATACACAAAAACTTTGGCCAACAGGCACTGGAGTCAGTATCTTTCCATGTATTAAGGCATCCGGTCTCAATTTTGTTCTCCAGTTGGGCTTTTTAAATGGGTCACTGAATACAGTGAAGATAATTTAGGACAAGTTACATTTAGTCACTCAGCTTGGTCCTTTAGATTTCAGTTAAACTGAAACTTTATCAGCCTCTACTGTCCACGTTGTGACCTTAACCCCAACTTTAGTAGAGAAAAACCTGCATTCACAGTCAATATTCAGAACACTTCGCATTTTTTAAAGAGCAGCTAAAACATTGATGTGCATCATTAATACATTACTGCAACATGCACCGTTGACTCTGGCATATGTAACTCAGAGCCTTAATGTCGGCACTTTGAGCTTTACAGTCCATTAAGCAGAGGAGCTCTGTTATGTGATAAATAGTAACTGTGTTCGAATGCTGCTGGATTTGGGATGATTTCTGAGTTTTATATTCAGATTCCCAGTGTACAAAAGGCTAACATTTAATTTGGACAACACACTCAGCTGGATGATGAGGAAGTGAGTGACTAAAGAAAAGAGGGGAAGGCTGCGGAGCAACCAGTTCAGATTAAATCATCTACATCCCAGAGTCCTGTGCCTCCAGCCTTTTTAATATTGTCCTGTTGGCACAGTTTGGATTTAGCCTCTTTTTTTTTCTAGTCTCATTAACATTAATACCAAATAACCACCTAATCCTGGAAGTTGAGGTGTTCCTTAAGATAATGGCATTTACCCACTACACATTGTTTTAGAAATGAAAATATTTCTTAAGGATTTCTTTTGATCAAAATTCCTAAAGTGAGATTTTACCATTCTCTTTTACAGATTTTATTTAATTTTTTAAACAAACGCATTGCATTCCCTTAGCCTGCTTTGGACTTGTAAGAAGTACGGCATTTGGTAAAAGTCCAAAACTTATTTTTCTTATCCAAACAACTAGAACTAACATCCTCTGAAATAATCATCTCTAGTGGTCCAGTCCTCACCTCAGCGTGTTAACCTACTTCCTTCATGAGCATCGGCTCATTCTTTGCACTCATCTTCTAAATAGAGGATAACATTATTTCAAATGATTTTTTTGTTGTTTTTTTTTTACTGCATGGAAAAATCTACAGGATCCTTTTAGGATTTATTAATGCCAACAATCTTCACCCCTTGCTGCGTTTTAATTAGTTATCTGATAGCAAATCATTTAGAGACTGGGAGGAAAAACAATAGAGACAGTCGAGTACGTAGAGAGATGGGAGTACTGCCTCAGTCTCATCTGCCGGGCTGTCAGGCTTCATGTGGCCTGTTTGGGACAATACAAAGTGACAGCAATGGAGACAGTGCGCTGGGGGCCATGTCCTTGGTGATGAACTCATCCAGTGCAATCATCATTCTGCTCTCGCCCCTCCTTACCGCACACAGAAATACATGTCTGCACACAATGAACTCCAGCTCCCCCTTCCCTCTATTGCACACAAACAGGCGGGGGCCCTGCATCCCCCAGCCCCTGCAGCACTTTGCGACCTACATCTGGTGTTGGAGAGTGCAGGGACTGAGATCGGCCCGGGTCAGCCAGGCCCCAGCCTCCAGCAGACAGTACAGAGGATTTGTGTTGCATGTGAGTCTGAATGGTGGAAGCATGCTTGCTTTGCTGCTCTTGTCAAAATTTGTGGGTTCCAGTTTGTGCCAAGAACATGCATGTCTCCACACAGTTGTATCCCAGTAGCTCACGTGAGCAAATGCTAACCAGCCACCCATATGCGCTAAAATTAGGGAATTAGGAATGTGATTCCTTTTTTCAAAAATTGCTGCTGTTAGATGAGGTCTGACAACATCTTGTCCTCTGTTCATCCAGCTGCACACCCTATAAGTTAATCATGCATCTGCTCAGGTCATGCATGTAAAGAGAGTGGACTGTGCCGCTGAGTCGAGCTTGTTAATCTGATTATATCTGGTGGTATCTTTCTTTACTCAAACACGTTAATAGGGTGTTGGATATTCTGTGCCAGAAAGCTCCATTTAAAAATGTTTCTTTCAGCTCCTTTCAAATGTCAGCTGTTTTGTTCCCTTCTCGCTAAATATCCTGACACAGTTCTGTCGAACTTCATTTCACCTTGAACGGTTTATTCGTAGTACTCGAATAAAACTGGAAGTACAAGTAAATGTGTCACTGAAGGACTGCTTCTGATACAGGAAAAAGTCACAGCGGAATGCAGGTCACCAGTCATATTAGAGACAAGCTTTGCTCCTACGAACAAGTTGGCACAGTTTACTAAATGTCTGTTAAAATGTCTGACATGCTTTGACACAAATGTGACTTGGCTATCAGGAAACAGGGTTTGCTCTTGTTAATGTTGTGGGAGTCACAATAATAGGTTAGTTCTTGTGTCGGTTAAGAGTGTGGTGTTCATAGCTGAGAGCGTCCATAAGTGACTGCACAAAAATCCGACAATAATTCGTACCTAAATAATACAATCTTGATCTGTGTTCTGTACAGATTCCTTAATCTGTACAAAATAATAAAACTGAAAAAATATTCAAGTTTGAAAAATCTTCCCGTTTCTTTTTTTTTTTAAGTTCAATTACTTTTTGAATGCATAGAAAACAAATGAATCTGTTAATTTCTCTAAATTTGCATTGTTTTACTTACTTGTTTCTCTATTGTATCATGTCAACTTGCCACAAACAAATGAATCGGGAAATTCAATCTAGTAATTTGCTATTTTTCTGAACTTGAAGTTAAATTAAATTAAACTTGCAGTTTAATTCGTCTACATTATGTTTTTTATTTACCTTGAACAGGAATCCTTTATGACAGCAGTGGTTCTGAGACCATGAACATAAACCTGAATAAATATGACCACAACTTTCTTCTTGTCTTTCCGTTAAAGTGATTTTTTTGTGGGCTATCGCAGCTAAACATAGGCTTTGTGTGTCATTTGCACATAATCTGCTAAAGTGCAGAATGATGAGTCTTGAATTAAAACTTTTTTTAAAACATTTTTAAGAGTGAAAAGATATTCTTGGATATTTTCATCACTCTTCTAATGAATTTATATATTGTTTTAAAAAGGTGATTACAGACTTTGATCATTTCAATTTTGTTTTCAGCTACAAACCAAGTTCTCGTGGATTGTTTGTCTTTCCTATATATTTCTTAAGTCAGATGTCATGGATTTTCATCGGCATCAATATCAAGACCCCTCTGGCAATTTATCGGATGCAATGAAAACATAAACACATCCCTTCCTTCCTTTTTCTTGTGTGATCTGATGTGAATGAAGTCACAAAGCAGCAGTTTCATCTCACATGATCAAAATCCTTCGTGTCGATTCAGAGTCTTGCAGAAGTTATTGATGCTCACCATGAAGCCCTGTCTCTATGGTGTTTAATTAGCCAACTGTCTAAAATCATCAGGAGACAAATTGCATAACCTCCACCAGCTGGACAAAAGGAACACACAAACATGTTTTTTTTTTCCCTGCAGGTTAGTTTTGCTCAGAAGCAGCCAGATATATACACATGCAGAGCTGTGTCTCACACTAGAACATTTTGCATAAATACCATTTTAATGAGTTACAGATATGGAGGATGTGTCAAAGCACACTGCACAGGATACCTAAATACATGTAAGTGTGAGGATAAAGTATGTCAGACAATTAAGACAGACAAGCTGCAACCCGAAGGTAAATCCTAGCATGTGTACTAATGCAGTACAGATTTCAGGAGGCACTTAAAAAAAGGAAACTGTTGTCAGAGTCAGATTGAGCAAAATGGAACAACTTTCAGAGTAAAGTCATAGGACAGGCAAAAATGTGAGATTTAACGTAAAAGCTGAGCAAATATATCAAACTCGTTTATTTCTGTACCTGCAGGGCTGTTGTTCTACTCTTAAAGGCTACTCTACTGTAGACTCTAAAAGGCTTTTATTTTCATATCCTCCTCTTTTCTTTGTTTTTAAACAGACAACGTCCATTACACAACACAAACATTTCTGTCTATCATATAAGACTAAGTAGATTTCTTCCTAATTGCTAATTTTCATCTACAACTCCTGGCAGCTGTACGCTATTGTACCAATTATGCTTGGAAAAAAAACAACAACAAAAGATTCAGTCTATTTGTCTTAACAGTTAACGAATGAGACATGGCAAACACTGAGCAGCTTGTCTGAGCTGAGCTCTGGATGCTGAGTCAGAAGAAAAGCGTCAGAGGGAGACAGAAAAAGACACAAAGTATGAAGACCCATAGGAACCATCAAGCCTGACCCACTTGGTTCGAATTTGTTGACATAATCGTTTTTTTTTATTTTTATCATCCTGTCTTTCTACCCAGGCAGGTTGTGAGAGCAGCCATGAGACCTTGAGGTCTCCTGCAGGTAGAGTTGTTGTTAGAGTTTGTGTAATAAAAACTATTAAATGGTAGATGGGCCAGGAAATGTAAACTGTTTCCCAAAATGAATGACTAAGCTTAGTCAAAAATCTGAATAGAGTTTTCTACAGCCATCGTGAATTGTTAAACTTTAATAGGTCTAAATAAATCTGGTCTGAGACGAAGTTTCAGATTCAAACTTTTTCTTAGTTGCATATTATCTAAAAACTAAAATAAGAAAAAAAGACTATACTCTTTTATGTTAAAATGTGAACTCATGTCCTGGATGTAAAACCACTTTAGAAGAGATTAGGACGCTATCCACAGTCGCAGATACGCATTATCATTATTGCACAGCAAAGTCCTCAGCAGTGCCTAATATAGTCCTGCTTCATTGTGATAAACATCTCACTTCTGCACTGTTGTGTGCCATAAATTGTCAAGAACCAACAGCAGAGTCAGAAATCGCCTTCCCTGCTGTTAGTGCTCTAGTCGAAGGCTCAAACTGTCAACGACAGCTCATTCTGCTGTCATACACCCACCCACACAATAGCAGACACAAACACCACCACACACATTAAAGCACAACACCCTCTCATGGATTTGAAAGCGAATAACTTCGGCAATAAAAAAAATAAATAAATAAATAAAAAAAATCACATGATATAGTTAATATTGTGTTCAAGCTTATCATCTATCCTTTGCTCAATGGAAATGTAGTCCTAATAGATCCTTTAAATATATGGAACTGTATTTCAACACAAAACAAGTGAGAGTAGAGGCTTCTGTGTGTGTCCTACTTTTTTTATTACTCTTTTACATCGTGGGTGTAATAAAAAAAATCCCTGCGTCAAGCTGATTTTACAGAATCTATCTTCTATAAAAGGCTGTCTAAGTGGGCAGTCGGCTGGAGAAGCTCTCAGGTCTCGGTGACTCACCTGACAGCCATCGTGGATCCATCTCCTCATCAAAGCCCACTCACAGCTGTCTAAAAGGGCCCTCTTGTTTTCAGAGCGTGTCTCGCATAATGCATGCACACATTATGCAATACAAGAGCACTTGGGTTTTTGAGATGTTTCAGCAGACGGACCTTCAGCTCACACAAGCAGGAAATCCTTTAGGGCAGGGGTCTCAAACTCCAGTCCTCGAGGGCCGCAGTCCTGCAGTTTTTAGATGTGCCACAGGTACAAAACACTGGAATGAAATGGCTTAATTACCTCCACCTTGTGTAGATCAGTTCTCCAGAGCCTTAATTATTCTATTCAGGTGTGGTGCAGCAGAGGCACATCTAAAAGTTGCAGGACTGCGGCCCTCGAGGACTGGAGTTTGACACCCCTGCTTTAGGGCAATGCTAAAGCACTTTGCAGGATGATGTGGGTAAGCATAACAGAAGCTAAAGTTGTTGTGAAGTAATGTTTTGAACTTTGCTAAAATCTTTATTATAAACAACTTCAAAATAACAAATATAATAATACTCCGCTTAAAAATGGGATAAAAGCTGTTTTTGACAAGGCGGGGTTAAAGCGCGCGACTGCGGATGCCTCATTCTTCCTAGCGACCGTCACAGGTTCGAGTCCCGGAACCTTTGACCTTTACCCCATATCTTTCTCCCTGTCATTCCCCACTAGTCTGTGGAATTACTGTCAAATAAATGGCCTTCGAACAAAAAATCATAAAAAAAAAAGAGTAGCAACATTGGATTTTCACTATGTTGCATCACTTATTTTTTTTTTACTGAATACATTGTTTGAGAAAAAAAAACCTAAACTTAAAGTTATTTCTCAATGTCTAACTTCCACCAATAGTTTTTTCCTTGTCATTTGCAGTTAAATAATTTCAGCGATTTGAAATTTGTTTAGGACACAGCATCACCTAGTGGCAGACAACGACAACAACAACAACAAAAGAATACACAAGAAATATTGACTGAACGAATCAGTCGGTTTGGTCTTAGCGCGTTTTATTGCCCAAAAGCTAAAAATAAACTAATTCCGGTTTAATATACCCATAAATGTATCAGAACATTTGTTTTCTGTTTTACATTTCAGTGGAGTGCTAAGTAAACACTGTGTAATAAGTTACAGAAAGAACTACTAGCAAAATTAAGCACAGGGAGACTTTGTACAACACAGAGAAAAGGTACTTGAAGACACCTGTTTTATAAAGTACAACAGTGCACATTAAAAATATGCATCAGCACAAATAGACATAGCGAGTTGGCCTCATTGAAAGTCGTGTTGCCATCTTTGTTGTTTTAGTTGTGCAACTTCTGCACCACAGGCAGTTTAGTTGAAGAACATCAGTATTTAGACAACTTGCAACAAAATAAAATTTTAGGCCCGAAAAACTTTTTCTTTTCTTTTTTGCAAACAGAGTTGCATGTGTATATATGTACAGAGATTCTCACACATGGCATTCTCACTTACACACACACACACACACACACACACACACAATACTCCAGGCGATCCTGAGGCACTGGATCCATTCACAGAAGTCCAGTCCTTCCAGTGGCCTGAGGTCTCCCTGGTTCTTTGTACCTGCATGGCAGCATGTAAAGTTCATATGTAGTAGATGATCTCCGGTATCTGGCCGTCCTCTACCGATGTGCCATTGTTGTTTCCAGGTGAGCTAAAGAACAGAAATGTAGTTTTGGTCCCAGTTGTAGATTCTTGGGTCACTTTCTTCAACCCTTTAGTGCCGTAATGAGAGTCTGGACCCTGTGAGGTAAAACACGAATCGATTAGTTCAAGTTTTCGCGATGATTTCTTCTGACGAAATGCTCAGGCTAACCTTTAGGGTGGCACACGCAGTGTAGCTGATGTTGGGCAAGATCTCCACAGGCTCTTTAAACATCACTCGGAAGGTGTTTCCTGAGCCGTCGCAGCTGAAACCGGTATCATTCTGGCCCAGTGTGATACGTTTGTCACTCTCTAAGATCTGAAAGCAGGAAATTGTTGATTTGTTATCAGAAGCGTTGTATGTTTTGTCTACATTAAGAAAGAAGAAAGAGGTTATTGATGGTTACTTCCCTACATATGGCCACGGAAGTACTGTTTTTCATGAATAAATGAAATCAGCATTTGAAAAATGTATTTACCATTTTGTTTAATAATAAAATTTGCTTTGCAATCTGTCATTTGGGGACAAAACTGATGTGGTAAAAGGTCCCAGCATAGACTGGACTTCTTTTAAAAGGTCAATCTGTTTGGATTGTGCAGCAGGTTAATGATTGTCTTTTACGAGGAAGTTTAATCAGTTCTCACCTTTGCTGTATTATTTGTTCCTGTTGCCTTTTCTTAAAAGTTAAAAACTGTGAAAACATTATAAAGATTGCTAGTGAAATCCCTATTTTCAAACCACCAGATTTGTATTAAGCAATTAAAAAAAAAAGTTGTCACATGTAGGAGTGGAAATATGGCCAGTTCTTCTGGCTGCCCTCTTCAAAGAGGATTAAAGCTGAAGTCATAAGGAAACTAAATCTATGTCAGAGGTTTGCAAACTTTACAATCCAAAGAGCCATTCTTGCTCTCAGTCCATCTCAATAAAACTTGTTTAGAGCCACAAATACCATATAACCTTCTGAATAAAGACATCTTATAATTTCTGCCGCATTGTCTTAAATTACCAATATCTTATTTACATGTTTTGGGTTGTAAAACAAAGAAAGCATAAAGTTTGTGACAAGAGGATGAATATATTTTCTACCATGGGATGTTTTTCTGGGAAAATCTGTTAAAGACACACAGTTTCCAACCTAATGACAAAAAAAATAAATAAAAAAATAAAAAATATATATGTATATTTAAAAACGTGTTTCTGGTACTTTTAGGGATATTCTGCAGAGGAAATACAATGCAATTATTCCATGAAAAAAAAAACCCTCCTAAAAGCTATATTAAATCTATATTTAAAAATATTAGCTGGTTTAGCGTTTTTACTCATGCTATTCCTGCTGGACCAGAGGTTGAAGACCTTACCTGAATGTTGACGTGATAGTCGGTGGGTCCATGTATTGAGCCATATAAGCCAAAACCCACGATGGATATTCTTCTGTTAACATTAAATCTACAGAGAAACATAAACAGGAGAACAGTTATTAAAACAAACCACGGGTTTCGTGCCGCCGTCGACTAACGAACGTAAGCTGACCTGATTCTGTCGCTGGTGCCGCTGTACCCCCACCGGCTCTCAACCTGCTGGAATCTATTAATGCTATACTCCTCCCCCCTGAGGCAGCAGCGAGGCCTGTCAATGTAGTCGACCCGTGGTTTGGGGTTTACTGTAAAGTGTAAAAACAGATTTACCACCTCCCGATCGAACAATATTCCAGATTGGGCAGGCCCTGTCGCACAAGAAAAAATATCAAACTAGTTTCTGTGGTTGGAGCTGTATGGACACATCAGGAAACATGAAGAACGTGCTGAGTGACAGCTGATCTGCTCAGGACACACTGATAACCAAACGGTCCTTCTGCCAGGACACATACCGGCGGCGAACTCTTCGACGGTCATGAGCGGGAAGCGGATGAGCGGGAGCGCTTTTCCCAGAACCTTCTGCTTGTTCTCCGAGGTCGGGGGAAGCTGCTGTCTGTAACACTCCGCCTCTGCCCAGCGGACCACCGCTTCGAACAGACGGTTCTCCCTGATGCTGAGTGTGTCTCTCTCCAACACTGCACATAGAGTATCTACACACACAAACACACAGAGTAGCTACACTTTTAGATCCTACAGCCAAGTGGCGGAGCAGCACACATGGAGTGAAGAAGATTCGCATACCAAGATCAATATCAGTGAAGCCCTCTGCGTTTATTGCATCTGCAGTGCTTTTGTCGATAGTGTCCAAGCAAAGAGTGGCAAGCTGAGGCTCATCAAATAACCTCGCCTGTGAAATAGAGCAGAATATTCAGATTACAACCATTCATTTTGTTAAATGCTGGCTGCAGCACTTAAATAACTCACATACATTTGAATTTTACCAGTGTGTAAAACGAATACAAAACCAAGCCAGTGATGAAACATGATGAATCAAATTAAACGTTGTAATTTCATTAGAGATGCACCAATCAGGTACTTCATGGCCAGTTTCCAGTCTAAGCTGCCATTTACCCCCCATTCTACAGCGTGTGAGACATGAGAAAAAATGTACTGCAGGTTTTTTGAGATATTATATTACAAACTTACCTCTGTTTCTGTCTCTAACCCTTGTCTAAATTTTATTTTTAAGTATCTTAAGTTTCATAGGGTATTTTTCCTATGCTTTAAGTGAAAAAAAAAATGCCAGTAGAATTTGTACTTTTTTTCAATTAATACTAAGGAATTATTGACTTAAAACAAGGTCCCACTTCTTGTGGAAATCTTATTTGTAACTTAATTTTGTCTTATTTCAACACTACACATATATTTGCACTAGAAACTACACAAAAATACTTACTATATTGACTGAAAATAATTTTTTTTTTCAGCTTTAATGCATTTCATAAGAAAAACGAAACTAATTTTTACTGTCTTACCCACAAATCAAGAGAAAATTTGTTAATTGATGGGTTCGCCTATAGATTAAATTGCTCCATATATTGTGATACTGTGATTTGTAACAATACTGTAGTTTTGTGGGAAACGTATAATTAAGCTTAAAATATAATGAAATTGCAAAGAACATGCACTTTCTTTTGGTCTGACCTACTAATTTAGGCTTTAAGGATACAGCAAACACTTGCATAAACATGTGCCACAAGTTCCTTACTGGAGTTGATATATTTTTTATCTAACAGCAGAAGCACATGTCCCTAGTGTTATCTAATTTTAACTTGAGGCTGAAAAACAAAGCACCTTATTTTTCATGCATTTAATAAACAAGGGGAAAAAAAAGTTGTATTATTTTAACTGCATAACCTGATAATCAGAGCCAATTAAGAGATAATAAGGAAAAATCCTTCAACTGCCATTGGTTCATTTCCAAAAATTACACTCGGAAACCACTACTGGGACTGTGTGATGCTTAGGTTTTGTGAAAGAATCTATGTTTTACGTTGCAGTCCTTCAAGATGTTAAAGAAATATCAAGCAACTCTAGAACAAAACGTTGAAACCTGAAGGAATAAACACAAAAAGAGCAGCTGATGTAATTAAACGCCTACTTGGAAAAACTAGGAGCCACTTAACATACCAAGAAAACATAAATGGAGATTAGACCAAGTGACTTATGTCATAAAAAAACCCCCAAAAAAAACAGACTGTGAGTGCCTCACCAGTTAATAATGACTTTAGAAAGAACATTATCTCATGTTTGAGTAAAGACACTTTGCATCCAAGAGGAGTATTTACATTGATCAGTGTTTTTAGTTCCTCTACTATCGTATTTTGAATACACAGCTGCATTGACTGACGGTAACCTGAGTGAGAAGCATGAAGGCGTTGTCGGCTCTGAGGTGCTTGGTGAGGAACTCCACACACTGGCCCTCCAGAGCTGGGACTGCATATTTCTTCGCTGTGTACAGAGTCGTCATCACAGTCTCTGGACCAATATGGACCTCGTCGGAATACAGAAACCTGTACAGCAAAAATAAGAATAGCAAGAATAAGCATTTTTTCACCAAGCTACCCTAAGCTACCCTATAGTGAAAATCTATATTTTCACGTGTATTTGGTTTAGGGGTGGGCATTTATCTTTCACTGTAATAAATTTCTTGTCATGATAAGAATTTAGATTTTGATTGTAGTTAATGTCTAAAAATACAGTACATGTTGTCTGGATTGTTATTTTTAGAATCTTCTCCACTGTTTGCTTTAATAAGAGCATCAATACATTTTAAGATGTAATTAAACGCAGTTAATGTGTGCTGTTACGTCTTTATGTGACTGGTAACCTAAAGACGCGCATTGTAGATGGTTTTCAAGAGCAGTGTTTGTGTTTGTGGGGCTGTGACTGCTGTGTCATGCAGTCACAGCCAGGAAGTTGTGTGAAAAAGAAGCAGTAAATAGTTTTTATGGTTAAGTTTATCGTTATTACAATTAGGCCTGTCACAATAAACAATAAATCAATTAATCGCATGATAAATTAAAACAAGCTCAATTTCCATTTGCATGATTCATCGTTTTCCTCTTTTCTCTCTTTTTCTACAAGAACTGGTCTTCATTCTGGTGTTTTGATCTCAGCCAGTCATTTTTTTTAAGAAGAATTATGTCTATAATTTATAAATTTAGAAGACTTTATAATTTATTTTATTTTTTGTTTCTGTTGTTTTATTTATTTATTTTGGATATTTAAAATGTCTTCCAGTTCCAGTGTTAAATGTTCATTAGAATTCAAAGTTTATTGATCTTTCAGAATGTGTTTTTCCATTATTATGTCGTTACCTTTATATTACTTGAAAAAGGTCTCAAAACCACAATATCATCGTTTTTGGCAATATCTTCTGGGACAATTTATCGTCCAGCAACATTTGTCATCATGACAGGCCTATTTACAATATTATCACGCAATATTGTGATGAAACTTTAAATCTATATCGTCTACCCTTACATAGTTTTCCCTTTACATTTTGTCACGTAACAAAAACTTCAATATATTTTATTAGGATTTCCTACAATAGATCAAAACAAAGTAGTGCAGAGTTACTGAATGAAAATAATTAGTTATAAACCGTTTTACTGGTTCTCCATTCCGTGAACATGATCCATTTTCTAACACGCTTATCCTCGCAAGGTCTCGAAGGGGCTGGTGTGGAAACAACTTGTGTTCCTTTGTTATTAAAATGACTTTTTCTGTTTTTCTCTGTGCATTCCTTGTGTGTAGCAATCTGAAAGCTGTGTGGGGGGTCTGGGACCACCTGTCCCACCTTACCTGAGCAGGGCCAGGAAAGCTGCAGGCTCCACGTCAGGGAGCTCTATTTCAGCCGAAGTGGTGGCCATCCCCCCGTTAAACATGGCATCAAACACGGCGCTGCCAGCGGCCAGGACGAACTTATGAGCAGGTATCCTCTGGGCCTGTCTGCCTTTACCGACAATGAACCTGACGTCGCTGAGCAGCTCGTTGTTGAAGAGGAAAGCGAACCGCTCCTTCAGGGAGTTCTTCGTCGCCTGCCAGTTGTAGACGGGCTCCCGCTGAAGGCCGAGGCCCGCCGGGGAGGCGGACGGTGCGGGAGCTGAGGCTGGCATGTTGCACAGAGCCGCTGCCGCTCGGCATTGTACCGAGTTGGACGGAGCCTCCGGACCGCTTTGGTTCGACGCCAATCCTTCGCCGCTGGCCATTACGAACCACAGCAGTTTTTCTGCCTCTGATCCTGCAAAGAGCAAAGTGCTAATGATACCGTGTAGCGACCGCAGAGGTGATTAATTTATTTACGTGTTGTCCATCGCGCAGGAGGCCATTGCTCAGGTTCTTCGGTTGCTAAAGAGACGCACTTCCTACAAAACACATTTCCTCGTTTAGCATTGGACGGCGTCTGGCCTCGTTTAAGTTGCATTACTGCCCCCTGGTGGGCTCCTCCGTGTAGTTCCACAACTTTTCTGCACTCGTTCAACAATAAATAAATAAATAAATAAATAAATAAATAAATAAATAAATAAATAAATAAATAAATAAATAAATAAATAAATAAATAAATAAATAAATAAATAAATAAATAAATAAATAAATTTCTGCTCCTCAATTTTAATTTATATTTCGTGCACTTTCCGGTTTTGCTAAATCAGATATTGCATATATACTATTAAATATGTGGATATATGAAATTCATAAATATTTAAATAATTAAAGATTCTTCTAAGATAATGATTTTATCTTAGAAGATAAGGTAAAATCTTCTAAGATTTTATTTTATATGTAATATATATGTTACATATATGTATATATGTATTAAAATAATACATATATACATATATATTACATTAATTTCAATATATGTAATATTGGAATTACATACATTTTTTGCTTTATGCTTTTGTTCATTATAACTGCATTTGAATCATTATAGTATGTAAATGTTTATTGAGCTTTTTTTTATTAGAACCTTGAGATGATGGTTTGTCGGTTTTTATAGTAAACGACTAGTTCTCGGTGTTTCTTATTTTTAAAAAGTATGTTATCTCACAATAATGAAAAAAATAATTGTTTCCTGTCTGATTAGCATGAAACATGGCAGATTGTCCGCCTCAGTGAGCATGAGCAGTTGTGTACGAGAGCGCCCCTGAACGTTGGTAAGAGGTAAAAAAAGAAAAATTTAAAAAACGCATTCGTGATCCAGAAGGACGAGAGGGACGAGACCTAGCCCGCAAGTGAGGGCAGGACTGAAAGTTTGATGACTGCAACAGATCCCTCTTTTCCAAACATGACGCAGACTAATCGGGGACTTTTCTGGAGCTGATTTCTGTTGATTGTATTTTCTCTTCAAGCAAAACCCCAGACGTTCAGCAATGAGCGCTTCTGCGGGGACGGGGGTGTTCATGCTCTCACTGATGTCCATCCCTTTCTGCTATTTATTCAATTCCTTCATTTACTCCAACAGGTGAGTAAATTTTCAACTAACTCGGTTTCGGGATTACAGAACTATAAATGTCTGTGTAGTGTTATTAAAATTGTTTTATTCTAAAGATCAGAATCTTTGCTTAATATTCAGTGCAGAAGCTTTCTTCGCTGGGTGCACAGCAGTCCTCATTCTAACCATTTCAGTTCGTTTCATGCTCAAGAAGAAGGCTCCTGTTGATCCTCTTTTCTATGGTATGATTTCCTTGTCTTAACTCTTAAAACGTTTACTGCTTAATATATCCACTACTTTGTTATTCATGACCACAAAATTGTTATTATTGTTATTTTTGTTTACTAATCAACTAACTAACTAAAGATTTCAATGCAGTGTATGCAGTATTGGCATTCCTGAGCGTGGTGAATCTGATCATTGGGCTGGAGCAAGACAACATCATTGATGGCTTTGTGACATTTTACCTCAAAGAGGTAAAAACTGCTGTGTGTACAGTGTGTGGCTCACAGAAATGTTTCCCCATATAGATTTTACAGATCAATCTCTGTGTTGCAGGCAGAACCACACATTAATACAGCACATGGACATATGATTTCCTATTGGGATGGCTGTGTGCATTATCTTATGTATCTGCTAATGATTGCTGCCATTACTTGGGGGTATGACCTGTCCATCCAAGTGTGTGTCGGTACATGTGGTTCCAGCAGTAATAATAGCAGTGTTATATGGTTTGCGCAGGGACAGTTACCGAGCGATTGGACTGTACTGGGTGGGTTCTTTTCTCATGAGGACCATGGTCTACATTCTTGGGAATGCTGTGGGTAAGAACACCAAAAATAATGGGGGTATCTTTAGATGAGCAACTCTCAATTCTCAAGTGAATCTGTGTTTCTCACAGTGATATATTATCTTGTTATGTATTTTGTCCAGGAAAATATGGGAGCCAAGTCACTCCTCTCTTCGTCCTCCACATGCTTTATATCACAGTGTCTGTTTGGGCTTGCTCCCGGATCTTAAGTCAACCCTCTACGCACGATGCTCAGTTAACGGTAAGTTACCGGATTCCTCTGCACATCCACAATTATTCTACATGGGGTGTTGCTTTTGACTCACTTGAATAGATGACTTGAACCATCTGCTAAAGTCAAATCTCATCATGTACTCTTCATTACATCTGAATGCTCTCTGCATAGGATATAAGACGCAGAAAGCAGACTGATTCACCACACCAATCATCAACATCAGCATTTCACTGTAGTTCCAAGTGAAAAAAACATATTACCAATGTAGAAAATGAATGTTACAGTGCTGCTAAACATTTGAAATAAAGCAATTTAAGCTCCACTGCAGTTTATCCTTTTTGTTACTTTGAGTGTAAAATAGTTTATACCAATGACTTCTGTCTCCACCTGTCTGTGAAGACATAAGGAGTAAATTCTGTAGTTGAAATAATATTGTAGGGTTTTAAGTGTTAGATAGTTTTATTCCTCTTGGTTTCAAAGGCAAAAATCAAAGTGACACCAAACCCTCGCAGAATGTGGATAAACAACAGATTTAAAGGGTTAGTTTGGATTTTTACGAAGTGTGGTTATTACTCAGTTCATCAGTGATTTCTTTTTGCACAATGGAAACAAAACCTACAAGTTTATTGAATTCTTGGCAGAACTATAGAGAAGTCGAATCTGATCTGGAGGGAGAGATGGAAAACACGGGGTAATTAAGATCCAGGGATAAACATTCAGGGTAACAGTGCTAATTATAACTTACAGGTATTTCATTGCCTCAAAATTAATTACATATGGAAAAACTATGATTCTCAAACTCAGCTGTAACAATTTGAACATAAATTTTAAGCAGATTTGTGCACATAATGTGAATCTCTGTCTGAAAAAAGTGGTCAAAATGAGAATATATCACAAATTTCTTTCACATGCTGACTTTATCTTGTCATTTTCTGTCAATGATGATGACAGCAAAGCGCATTAAGCTGTAGATGCTCATGCCAGGAGCACACACAGTTGAAAACTAGTCGAATGTCATTTTTCAGAGCATTCAGGAATCACAGGGGACAAACTTGCTCCACAGACCTCTGGATTTGCTGTTTATCGTCTACCTCTTTCCAGCTTTGGCCTTTTGTGTCTTCAGAGGCTTGGTAAGAAACTGTGAAAGGATCAACAAGTATAAATCCTGGACTGATGAAATGATTCATCAGTGGCCCGTGTTTGTTTTGGAGGTTGTTCTGGACTGCCCCAGTAAATGGTGTGAGGACTACACCCAGCAGTTTGAGCCGTACCTAAAAGATCCCTCCGCCTACCCCAAAGTCCAGGTAACTCAATGACATGAAATATGATAAAAACAACATCCAAACACATCCTGATCTTTAAAGCATTCCCATTTGTCAGATGCTAGTGAGCATGCTGTATTCTGGACCCTACTACATCATCACCCTGTATGGGCTGTTGGTCCCAGGATGTGAATGGGTGCCAGACCTGACTCTTGTCCACTCGGGTGCTCTGGCTCAGGTAGGTAATACTGATCATTTTGTGCACAGCTGAGGGCAGGCAAGTCAAACTTGTTTGCACACACAGAGGATTTCAAAAGTATTATTATTTTTTATTTTCATTTCATGTTTCAAACACAATCAGTTAGGCATTTTGAGGGATTTTATGTGAGAGGCCAACAGAAAGTATTCAAGAGTACTTAAAGACATGCCAGACACTTTAGGGATAACTAGTTATTATCTCCACAAATCTGGTCTTCATGGAAGAGTAGTAAGAAAACAGTCGTGGTTGAAAACACGCTGAAAAGTTGTTAAAGTTGGTCACAGACCTTGCAGGGAACACACCAAACATTTGGGAGAAGTGGGTCAGATGAGAAAAATCTAACTTTTTGGTCCACAACCAAATGCTATGTGTGGTGGATAGCTAATGCTGAAGCAGCATTCACATGGAGAAACATGGCGGTAGCAGTATTATGCTGTGTTGATGCAAAGAAGCTGATCAGTTTTGTCGAGCAGACAAAATCAATGATAAATGACTTAATTTGGTTCACCTCACTTGACCTTCAGTAAAAACACACTAACCTGTCAGAAGAAACAACTTATTTCCTTAATCAGACCCCCTAAAAGTGAATGTATTGCAGAGATTATGCAGAAATAGAGTTGGGTAGCCTCTCACTATATTTACAGGCTTTTTATGGAGGTTGTGTAAAAGATTTAAGTTGAACTAACATGAAGTCTTCAACTGCCACATTTGTGAATGTTTCTGAAAGGGCTTCAACTATTCACCTTTAGTCAGGGATTTTTTTAAATAAAAATTGTATCCGTTTCTGTGTTAACTTTGAGTCTTGATATTGAAAATAGTGAGTTATTATGTCAGTGTAATAGTTTTGGCCTTATCACACAGAGGTGAAAGAGTTCTGTGGGAAAGCAAAGGATTTTGACCAGATGCCAGAAAAAGAGTGACTTCATGGTGACATTTTGGTTGCTCTTTAACTTTTTCTACTTTAACGTTTCTGGACTCATTGACTTGCTCTTTAGTGAATTAACAATAGAGACATCTATTCAGATCTAAAATTGGAACGCTACGAAGATTGGCGGCAGCAGCTAGTGCCCCACTCTCATCTGCCATACAAAGCAGCTATTGTGTTTGAGCTCCAAGCTGCCACGTCACTCATCAGTGGGATTAAGGGCAGAAGGTGACTTCAGACCGAGAGGAATGGTGGTATTGGTGGTATTCACTTAAATGTCAACTGTGCAGCGGGCGCTATAAACAGAAGCGTTGATGGTCCAGAAGGCTGGGTTGCTATGAAACACGTCCATTTTCTGTAGCTTAATTAGAAAGATGACAGGGAGGGTTTAGTTACATTTCAAATTATTTGTGGGTATGTCAACAACTACACATTTAGGTCCAATGGCTTACTAACAGAAAATATTAGCTGTAACTACATCATCTTCTCCTGTTGTGTTAACCTTTCATTTTACATGGAAAATATAAACTATGTTGAAGTTTAATATATGGCAATATTGAAAAGAAAATACTGGACCACAAGCTTCCCATATAATTCTGATTTATGACAATGTCATATTAATTTCATTTTTAATAAATTTTTTATTTGATACAAAATATTTTTAAATCCAGTTTTCAGCCTCACCAAATTACTTGGAAGACATATCTTGTCAGTGATGCATTCAAAGCTTTAGTCTCTTCATCAGATCTAAGTTCAATGTTGCATTTTGTTATGATTGAAAAAAACAAACACACTGATTGAAAGATTAGAAAAATTTGCTTGAGATGCAATACATTGGGTCAAATCTCTCTTGACAGTAAGTAGAACTATTTTATGTCATATGGCGGCTATAAATTCAAAGAATACAGATGGTGTTCCTCAAGGTTTCATTCTCAGCCCACTGTTTTAAAAAAATATCTGTTTTCTTTGGAAGGAGTGTATCCACATCCCACATCTAGACTTTCCAGTTTTTGCTCTTTCTGCCATGAAAAACTCTTTTAAATAAATCAGGTTGTAATGACATTCCCTCTCCTCAAGCGTCTTCAGGTCTTCTAGATTCTGGAATTGCTTAGGTCATCCCAAACAACAACTTGAATTTTCCTCTCACTAAGCCATTCTTCTGTTAATCTGGGTGCGTAATTGGACTGACTATAATGCTTAAAAAGTTCAGTTTCTCTTCCTCCTCAGCTTCTTAACAGACATCTGAAAATTTTGGGTGAAATATATCTGGTATTGGGAGGTTTTCATAACTTTATCCACCTTGAACAAAAGCTCTGATGCTGCCACCTCCAGCTTTAGGTGCACTTTCAACTCAGTCTGTGGACTGAATGGAATTGGGTCAAACACATCTCAGTGTGGTTTGTCAGGTATGGTCTATCAGCGTGCGACCTCTATAGACTCCTCAGGTAATCAAATACCTATTAACCAAAGAGAAGATCTGAGTAATCAGCTCTGGAGTCAACTCTGGGAATATCTGAGATGTGGAGAAACTTCTGCCATCTTTATATCAAGCCTGACATTGTTTTTTTTCTTTCTTTTTTTTTTACTTGTTTTTGAAAAGGCAACAGATTTTATAAATGTCGTTTGCTTTAACTTTGCATTTTACATCCTTAAATGTCTAAAGTTTCATGCAATTTTTAAAAAATCCTAGGAGTATGTCCCTGCTTGTTCCTCACTGTAATTTCTTTCTCATGCGTCCTTTTCTGGTCTATTTTACAGGCCCAGTTCTCTCACATCGGTGCATCCCTTCACACACGGACACCGTTTTCTTACAGAGTACCAGCTGACAGTCAGCCTGTCTTCTTGCTTGTTAATGTCCTGTACGCTCTTGTGCCTCATGCTTTGTGCTACCGCTGCTGCACGCAACCAGCCTTCTTCATCAAGCCAAGGGGAGAGAAAAAAACACAATGACTCTGCACCTCTGAGACAGACGAGGCACACTAGAGAGGGCAAGAATGCTTTAAAAAAGCCAGAATAACTGGCAAAGCCCTGATTTATATTTGCATTTACCCACAGTTTCTGGTTTTGGAGCTGGGGTCCCTCTACCCCCTTCAAAGTGTGTGCTAAACAGGAAACTGGATCAGTGCCATGTCTGATTGTTCATGCTGTAAATTTGAAGTTAGTTAAATAGTTTTTAACTATTTTGTGTAGTTAAAAACATGTTTGTGGTTTTTAAACTATTTGTCCTAATATATTCAGTGTTTTTGTCAACTAAAGTATTTGTTTTATGGGCTTAAGATTTCAATTGGCAAACAAATAATTTGTGTATTTGTGTCTTTCCACTTGAATCCAATTCTCAAAGCAATATAGGTTAATATAAGTCAGAACTACTTGCTGATGCATTCCTTACAAATACCAGATTATCACCTCAATATGGATAAAACACAGATTTATGGACAACTTCCAGGAGGTGATGTTCAAATGCTACTTTATCTATTGATTTCAATTAAAACTTGCTTGTTTACCATTGTTTCATAAAATGGACAGGAACATATATATATTTTTTTTAGCTCTGATGTCTTTGTATGCATAAATTCTGCATGTCCATCCAAAGTCAGTCACTATAATGAATGTATTCCCCAGAGCAATCTTTTAAATTATTGGATTGGTCAAATAACTGTTGTGGACAGGTTTTTGTAAAATAAATATTTGATGAATTGCAGATTTAAAAAAAAAAAAATTGTGTGTGTGTTCATTGTAGGGAATTTCGATGGCAGAATGTATAAACAGTGCAAGATAAGAATATAAATGGGATTTTGTGAGAATAACTACGGAAAACTTTTTTTTTCCAATTAAAAATGCTTAAACATTTCTTTTGTTTATTTATTCTTTGGATGATTAAAAAAAGGAAGTACTTTCCAGAGCCTCTTTCTGTCATTTGCACAAAAGTTTGCCTGCTGTGATTTTTGGAGAGTAGAAAGAGTAAAACATAATTTTTTAGCATGTACTAAGTAAATGAGAGGGAAATACTAATTATAAGACTTCATAAAAATAAGTTGTAATCAAAAAATAGAAAAAAAATCAGCTGATTCAGTTTTGGAGTTATTTGTAGTGGAGGATTAGAGCCACTGCAAAAGAAAGAAACGTATGTTTTTTTGTTTCGTCAGTGGCCATAATACTCTTTTGCAGATGTTTTTATTTTTGAAGGAGTGTAATGATAGAAAATAGATTATGATCCATATTCTAATTCAGAATGTGGCGATAACACTAATAGCTGAAAGTTGTTTGCCAACCAGCATAAAGTAAAAAATAAAAAAATAAAAATAAATAAATAAAAAATAGAAGGATAAATCCATAGAACATGATTTGTTGTATTTAAAAATATCAGAAGAAAGAAGAAAATTATTCAAAAGTGTTTTTTGTTTTATTTCAATTTATAAAACGAGCTTGTTTGTAACAAATTATATGAGGATTTAATTTTATATATTTTTATTTCATTTTAATATCATGTCGTTTATTTGTGGTTTACACTCCAAGCCAGTTGGTGGCGGTAAACCACAAGGTTGTTTACTAACAGCCAACAAACGAGAAAGAAGAAGAAGACTAGTTCGCCTGTAGCTAACAGACATTGAATAATCGCATTTCTCTTCATTATACAATTACGTGCATATTCTGATTATATTAGCAAAGGCCTTGATCAAAACTAGTAGCTTAATCAGGGAGAGTATTAAAATCCGTTCTAAAATAGAGTTGTTTGCTAACGTTAGCTTAGCTAGCCGCGGCTAGCTTCAATGGCAGCCCCCACTACTCCTCTTGTCTCTACTTCTACATTAAGGTTTGAAACTCTCATTATTTTATCTTGTTAAAAAAGTAGTAAATAAAAGCTAAATTGTAAACACAAGTCGACCAATTACTTAAATACAAACTATCACTGCCCTGGACTCGGCAATTTTCAAAAGCACGTTGAAGCATGTCGGTTTTCATCACCCTGTTCTTGCAGTCCATCAACATGGGAATACATCACCTAGTCAGTTGTCTCCAGTAGAGTTACTGTCTCTACGGCTCTTCTATTACAGCTGTGTGTGGTGTGTTTATGTTACTGTTTTGTTGTTTTTTACACTTACAGTCAAAAGCAGCAAAGAGTTGCACAGAGGAAGGAGAGAAGAAGACGGAAACGACAAGCTCTTGCTCAAGCCAGAGAATGTGGTATAAATCCCATTAAGACTTACTGACAACATTCATTTCGTCGTTGCCTTGATGGGACGCTGAGTTTTGTTTGGTGCTTTATTGTAGAATTGAAAAATGACGCTGAAGAAGAGGATGAGGTGAATGAAGGAGTTAGTGAGGAGGACAAGACTGCTGAGGACGAAAGGTAGGTCAACACTTCTGTCTCTGCTGTCCTGCAGCTGCCAAAAACTTCAGTAAATCAGTCCTCAGTTGTATTCTGTATTTTTTTTTTCAGACAGCGACAACATGAAGAGTGGCTGGAAAGAGAGAGGCTGGCTCAGGAGGAATTCAGGCTGAGGACAGAGAGGGAGGAAGCTGCAAGGAAACGAAAAGAGGAGGAGGAGGTAATTTCCTGATGAGGTAGAAAGGAAGAAGCTAAGTTGCCAGTTTGCACAAATTTGTTGCTGTCAGAACAGGCAGACATGAATGAATCCCCGCCCCTTGCCAATATGTTTGAACAATAAACAAATTGGCCTTAGAATAATTTTCCTGTCAGAAAACAGTAATATTTCACATTGCTTTGCACTGTAGTGCTTCATTTTTGTTGTTTGCTATATTATATACAATAAATGGGATTTGTGCAGCTTATTTTGCACCCATCAAACACAAATTCTGTGGATATCGGTGAGCAAACGGGCAAAATGGATAAGCGATCTATGTCATAAATGCAGTTTTCAAATGGTTGCTGTTCTTGAATTCACAGCGAATGATAAAGGAGGAATGGGAGGCCCAGCAGAGGAGAGAACAAGAGGAAAAGGAGCAGAAGCAGCAGGAGAAGCGCGACAGAGAGGTGAAACGGACTCCAGGAGGATAGAAAATAAAAGCAACATATCCTCCGCTGCTAACTTATCAAAAAAAAAAAAAGAAATACAATAAGTTCATCAGATGAACATGTTTATGCTCTGTGAATGATTATTACTTTTCCTTGACTTTGTGGCACAAGCAACCATCATGTTCCTTACCTAAGATACACTCAAAGAGAAAAAAAAGCTTACACCTTCAGCTTGCACATCAAGAATGTATCTTTTACTTTGTTTGGGATTGTATGTAAAATTGATTGATACATCTGTCGGTTTCCTTGATATCTTGGGGGATTTTTGTGCCTGTCAGGCTTTGTGAATGAACTCTTAACCCCCGGTAACAGATATGCTGCAGTATGTTGACGTCTTCACGTTTTTCACAAATCGTGTGTTTAAAACATTTGTAGGAGGCCGTTCAGAAAAGGTTGGATGAAGCCGAGAATCAGGTAAAAACAAAGATATGTGTCGCTTAAAAGAGCAGGGAACCTTTTATATCAGTAGGAGACAGAAAATGTGGTATTTATTGTCAGCTCTTTGTGCTACTGACGACTCAAAGCTGAATTGTGTGTTTTGACTTCTTATGTTAATCATATGTTTGTTGTCTTTTTTTTAGCTGGAAAATGGAGGACCGTGGATGAATCCTGAGGCTCCTGCAATGACGAACTCGGAAAACTTCGGAACGGAGCGCGACGTTGCCAACTGCCCTTTCTTCCTGAAGACAGGAGCATGCCGATTTGGAGACAGGTTCTGTTTGTGTCTTTTTAAAAATTTTATTTTAAGAATATAGCATATGAGTTAAATATAAAATATATTGCAAGTAATACTTTACCTAAAGGGACTATTCTTTGTATTTGGTGGTTTATTTCAATCCAATAAGCGCAGGTGTTCTCGGAAGCACACCTATCCGACTTCCAGCCCGACCCTGCTGGTCCGCGGTATGTTCAAGACGTTTGGAATGGAGGAGTCGCGGCGGGACGATTACGACATGGATGCTTGTTTGGAGCACAGCGAGGAGGAGCTGCTGGAGTCTTTCCTCGAGTTTTACCACGACGTTCTGCCGGAGTTCAAGAGCATCGGCAAAGTGGTTCAGTTCAAGGTGACGGGAAACGAGTGTTCTCTGAAAATTTATTTAATGTATTTAATCTGAAAACCAGATTTTCTCAGATATTTTAGTTTATAATGTACACTGATCATTCTTCTTTTAGGTCTGCTGCAATCATGAACCACACCTGAGAGGGAACGTTTACGTTCAGTTTGACACGTAAGTTTCTCATTTTGTCTTTCTAAGCTGCTTATTACTGCTTTTGGTTGAGATTTAATGTGATATAGTGCACAGAATAAATGATAATTGTGAAGTGGAAGAAAAATTATACCTGGTTTCTAAATCTAAAAAGTATGGTGCTTTTATTTATATTCAACTCGCTGAGTCAATGCTTTGTTGAGCTGCATCCCAAAAGCCTTTGAGATATGGCTGTCAGTTTGCTACTTACTAGATGTTTGTTTTTCCATCCTTCTTTTATGTCAGTCTTGATGCAGAATATTTAACAGCAATTTTAAAATCTTGCTACTCATTCTCATATGGATCGTGTCAAGATCTGGGTTGTGATCCTTCCGTTCTCACACATGAACATGCTTTGATCTAAACTTTATTACCTAACTCTCCAGTCGTATCCCAGACCCGTCTTTGTTTCTTGGTCTTTTATGAGAATGTCTCTTCACAGATTTTCTCTTAACCAACATCTCGGGAGCTCACAGAACATTTATACCGAGATTAAACGACACACAACTTGACCCTGTTTGCTCGTTGGGTGTGAAGGCAGTTGACTTTAATAGGTTTTATTTGGGGGTATCGAAGTAAAATGGGCTGGATACAAATGCACACCACATTTCTTTTATATTTTGTAAGAAGAAAAGTTTATTATTAGATTATTTTGCTTCAACTTCACCATTAAGATATTTGTGCTTATGTATGCCATAAAACATGTTAAATTTGCAGCTGTGAAGACAGTTCGTTAAAAAGCTCAAGTGTGGTATGAAGCCGTTACATGTTGTCTTGTTGTCTTGGCTTCGTGTCCAGAGAGGAGATGTGCAAAGAGGCCTTTATGAAGTTCAACGGGAGGTGGTATGCAGGCCGGCAGCTTCAGTGTGAGATGTGTCCTGTTACACGGTGGAAGAACGCCATATGTGGTGCGTTAGCTTTCACATGTCACCTTAAGGGCCGAGAAGCAACATTCGTTTCAGTGTGTTCACTATTTGATGTTTTTTTTTTTTTCCCTCTTTAGGACTGTTTGACAGACAGAAGTGCCCTAAAGGCAAACACTGTAACTTTCTGCATGTATTTCGAAATCCGGGCAACGAATTCTGGGAGGCCGACAGGGACATCCAGGTGTCCCCCAATCGCAGCATCAGGGGGAGCCGCAGGGACGAGTGGCATTCGGAGCGCTACGGGCAGCGACCGCGGAGGCAACGCCGCAGCAGCCGGAGCCCGGCAAGATCAGAGCGATCCCACAGACGGTGGGAGGACGACTGGGAGAGGAGCAGGAGCAGAGAGAGGAGGACGTCCCACCAGCGCAGAGAAGACAGGTGGTCTTCTAGGTCGCGACACAGTGACAGGAGGACGGACCGGCGCCGGAGCAGGAGTAGGGACAGATCAAGGAGCAGAAGCAGAGAGAGAGAGCAGCTTAGAGATAAAGAAGGGGAGAATAAATACAGAGACAGAGGTGATGATGGGGAGCCTCAAAGAGAAACGAGGGAGAGATCAAGAAGCACAAGTAGAGAAAGAAAGAGACACAAAGAAAACAGAGAAAGAAGCCCAAAGATATCAGAGAAAAGTCTTTCTGATGATACAAAGCCCCACCGCCATCAGAAGCGCTCCAAAAAAAGCAAGAAGAGCAAAAAGAAACACAAAAAGAAAAGGCTGTCATCTGAAAAGACACATTCCTCCACGGAGTCAGGAAGTGAGAAAGACTTGGAGGAAGAGACCCGTGGTAATCCTTCAACACAAAGTCCGAGTGGAGGCCTTAAACACGAAGAAGAGGGAACTCAGGAAAATTGTGCCGGTCAGAATGATTTGGATTCAGAGGTGAAAACCGAGGACTCTGCTGAAATCAAGACGGAACCGACAACAAACGGGGACATATCTTAATTTCTTCGTCTTCAAAATCAGTCATTCACAGCTAGCCTCATCAGAATAAGTAGTGTAAACAAGACTGTAAACATTATAAGGATGCTTCATAGATTTTTAGTAATATCTTTCTGGTGAAAGCTTTTTACAGACTCTGTGTTCAGATGATGTTATGAAATGGCCCAATAGATTTCATAACATAATTCAGACAGCTTTTTAGTGCGGCTTAGCTCATAGATACGTGAATAACTCAGATACGTTTTCAAATAAATGCTCAGTATTGGGATTTGAAGCACTTCCTGGCTCTTCGGTACAAACAAAAACATCAGAATGGGTCGTCCTTGAATACATTTATTGTCTCAGATTTAAGAAAAACTGTTGGCAGTGTTAAATATAAAACAAGTCATTTAGCTCAAATCAAAGATGGTTTTGTTCAATAATGGGGTTGAGATTGCAGAAAAGAAACGCGTGTCGCCTAAGATTAGCATCCATCTTGTCCTTCTGCATTTTAACACCTGTTTGGACGTCTTTGTATCTCATATGCTCATAATTGCTATTCCACAAAGTTTACATAGTTGTGAGATAGGAATATAAAATACAGTCATCTGTAATCAAATAGTGCCCACATACTTTGTTAGAAGTCCCTTTTTCTGGCATTCTTTTTCAGACACCATTACGAAGGTTAAACACAGTGTTCTTTGGTCACAGGTGAGTCTAAGAATGAAACTAAACCTTTTATCAGTGGTTATGATTTCCTTTCTTTTTTTTTCTAAAGTCACTATCCTGTCCTGAAGACTTGGAGAAGCGACCCAGTGAAGATTGATCACAAAAATGTAACATTTCACTTGAACCCTCTCAGAGAGGAGATATGATCCATACTCATGACGAAAACAACAATACAGAGAACAGAAAGCTTAGCGAAATCAAAGACCACAAAGTTCAACATGTGTAAACAGTTCATATCTGCGAAAAGCCCAAATGAACACAGAAAACAATACTGATGCTGTGATCTACCCAGGTACAAAGGGTACTGTAATACTGACCCAAGTTGGTGCCTCATACTACAGGAATACTTTACAATAGACAGTTTGCATTTTATCTAAAAACAAAATGGCACAAAATGGGAACTTCTCATGTTCTTTGAGACAAACATTTAAATCCAACAAATACATTTTGCAATAAGATTTATTACCAAGACTGCACAGTGGTCAAATAATTTTAACTCCCCCGCCCCCAAGGTTGTTGAATTGAATTACTTTGCTTTAGTGAAAACTGAAAGGACCAGGACTTTGTAATGGAGCTGAGGATTCAGAAAATACCTAAAGAACAGCTTTACGCTGCGTTAACCTTCCTGGTGTTTGTAATGTGCAAGAGGCACCAGCAGCACCTAAAAGTCTTAATTACTAATTCTGCAAACAGTGATCAACGGCTGATCTAAACATGCTGGAGTTGTGACACTAGTGCTACATTTCTCTCTGTTGCGTTAAGAGGTTGGGAGAAATACTATGGAATACTTTACAGGAAGTTGGACAGCGGAGACACACAAACACTACATTTGGCACCACACCGAATGATCGTTACAGTACAGAGCAGTACAACGATATACATACAACACCGACACTGTGGACAGGAAAGGACACAAAGACGTGGATGTGAACAGATCTGCATCTGTGAGACGTAGCGAGAGGCGGCGGGTGATCTATGTCAGACCGATTTCTTCTAAGACGCTCCGCGGTGCCTCGGCTTCCTGCAGGGGAGAAACAAAAACATATCTCCTGCATTTCTACTGCGAGTGTAATTAATAGCAATAACCATGCAGGCCTTCAAAGTGAGCCACGACAACAATGGCACCGCATGCTTGGCTAAAAATAAAATCACTGAGATGGGAATCTGCCGGCTTGAAGTGGCTATAGCTGGACACCGGCGCAAACAGGCGGAGTGTTGAAGAGGTTTAATTCAAGCCCTGCAAGCTTAGAATAAACAGATGGCAGCAGGTGCTGATGGCTGCACATTGGAAAATGCAATGCGTCAACATGCCACAGCGACCCGTCTGTTTGGTTCACTGCCCAGGGACTTTTAATAGAAACACCAAGAATTTCTACGAGGTGATGACTACAGGTTTCTTCTCCATGGAAAGAATTTCTAGTTACAAACTTTAATGATGGGGATTTTCTTAAAGCAAGCAAACCTTTTATTATTGGAAATCAATTTTGCAATTCTAATTTGCTAAGTCGTCTTTTCCTTTGAATGTTCACATTACTGGACCCGTTCCGATACCGATCGTACCTCCTGCAGCAGGTCGGCCTGCTCGATGGCCTTCAGGACGTTCTTCTTGGAGGTTTCCTGAGCTTCTCCGCCCAGCAGGAACTCATCCAGAATGAAGTAGGCCTTCTCAAAGTTGAAGATGATATCCAGCTCACACACCTGTGTGGGAACGGATTGGCAGAGATAAATAATAATAAGAAAGATACAAAGGAGACTTTGTTTCTTACAGTAGCAGGTTTTCATCATGGTGTTTGTGTGACTCACACTGCCAAAATATTTGTCCAGTAGCTCCACATATCTGTGAATGATTTCCAGAGTGATCAGCTCATTGTCCTGATCCTCAACAGCACAGCAAAAGTACAAACTGGCATATCTAGAAAAACAAACAAACAAAAAAAACAAAACAATGAAGGCAGGAAATGCAACAGTGACATTTGGAAAAGATTTAGTTAGCCTCTTATTGTTTTCTCCACAGCTTAAAAGATTGTGTAAATGTTAGTAGAGTATGTTTTGCTCAATCATCAAGAACTGATTTACAATATTTAAAAGTGTTGTATATGCAAAATGTAAAAACAGAACATATTGAAACACAATAAACTAGATTGAAATTGTAAAAGCATATCAGTATTAGGTAGTCCCTGTATAAAATGACAATAGAACTTTACTGTTTAGTGAAAGTGTTTTGTTTACCTTTCATACTGCATTAGAAGAAATTGGTTTTAAGGTTTATAGCTATAAAGATATTACTTTTGATACCAAGGGCTGTAAACAGTTCGCAACAAGTTGGGACCTGTTATATAAAACGATTTATTTTTTATTTTTTACATCATCTACCTTTTGTACACAATCTTGAGGTCTCTCCATTCCAGGAAGCTGCACATCTTAGGCTTCCTGGCTAATATGGTCTGGACCAGATCCCTGGATATCTTCTTCCTCTCCTTGTCAGACAGAGGGACATACCATTTCTGAAGCCGCAGCTTCCCCTGCCGGCTGAACAGCAGCATGAACTGCATCTGAGGGGGAAAGATCCAAGGGTGAGACAAACATGAATCATAATGGGCGAGAGGCATTGAGGCAAATGAAACCGAACGGTGGATTGGGTTTTTATTTATTTATTTATTAGGTTTAAACCCCCAAACCACAACAAAATTTAGCATAAAATGAACGAAGACATTTATGTGACAGAAAAACCTCAGTTATCGCAATAAGTTGGAATGCGCTAGTTGGAGGAAATGAATGAGACAATAACAATACGACACTAATATTTTATCAAATTTGGATCCCATCTTGTACATCGTTCGCATTGGGGGCTTTTGCATTACGTTTTATTGGCTCGCATCAGCTATTGTCACTTAATTGCCTGATTTTAAAATCAACACCACGTTACGTGACATTTGCGCCCCCCTCCTGCGACGTTTATCTACTTACAGCACAAACAAGACGGCAAAGACAAAATTCGTTACCATTGGAATTGATCTTCCAGTTAGAGACTTGACCGGCTGCAGCTTCAGAAAATTAAAACTGAACACATAATCAAAACAAGACCAGAGAGGTACTATAGCTTAGCTTCCCGTCCAGCCTGATGCTAAACTGCCTAGCGGATACTGTTGACACACCAGCTACGCTGTGATTGGCTGGAAAAGTCACGGCTCTACAATTTGATTGGTTCTGAGGTTCCGTTAGTCATTACTTCAATGTGGAACTGAGAATAAGTACTGATTGCTGTGGCTGAAAGTTTACTGTGCACTTAATTTCGCTTCTCTTTGTTTAAATATAACATTTATAACTAAAGCTGGGAGAAATACTTTGAGAGAACAACCATGAAGGTAAACGGTAATTATACAAGAAATAGACGTTACTCGTAAACTACAAATATTATTTTTTAAAACCGAATTAGTAAAAAATTCAAACAACGGATTGCGTTGCTAATTGCATTAAAATATGATTAAATGTTACTAGGGCTCCAGTTTAAGCAACTGAAGCAAACATTTCAAACACAACTCTCATAAGTGTATTATTGGAGAGTATTATCTTTTTTTTTATTTCTAAGTTACTTTCTGCCCCTACACCTTTAGGCGAGCGTTCCATTTGAATGTAATTTGCTGCACATGGAAGTTGCACATGGTTTATTTCGCATTGTAAAAAGCATTGGATCATTGAAGACTCTTCCAGAAGTCTTCAGTGATCCAATGAAGAAGGTACACAAAACAGCATACGAAGAGTCATAAAATAATGTTTTCCACTTGACCAATTTCTATGATTTTGCTTCTTGTAACCTAAATAATAAATTGTTTCACCGTTGGCAACTATTACAGTCTTTGACATCTCCGTGAAGGAATTTTGGTCCTGTCCTCTTTGCAGAATTATTAATCATTTACTTTTGCACTGAACTATACAATATCAGTGTCAAGTTTCAGTATTGTCATTCAACAAAGACAGTGACAAAAAATATATTTGTATGCGTGATCATTTAAATAAGATATCGTCTTTTTAACCAAATTAATACACGTATAAGTTCTTATTTAAGTATTGACATAAAATTTTAATTTGATTAAATCATTAAGTTGTCTATTTAATTCAGCATATGCATGCAGCTTATTTTGTTATTTTTTAATGTATTAATTATAGTTTTATTTAAACTAGCACATGTATGGATATTAATTTAGCAAAAACGATCGATTTATGCACTGTGACACTTTTGGCCCTCGACACATTACAGGGTTATTGTTATGCTGCTCACATACAGCAGCATCAACAGCATATGAGTCTGGCGCCCTCTGTCGGTAGACTGTGATAAATCCAGGACACAATGTACAGAATGGATGTACAGGCATACGCCGCCTGACTCACTCAGTCGCCCACAAGCTCTGACACTCCAAAACAACAACTTTTTTCCGCGACAGCTGAATTCCTGGACGTGAATACGGACAGTAAACCTGGATTTAGGAGCTAGCTATTAGTCGTCTGGATGCTACAATGCTAGCCAGCTTTTTAGCAGCTTGAGTAGCCTCTGCGGAAGTCAGGCAGGCTCTGCAGGACAGGAAAGATGGGTGGTTGCGTATAAACTTAGCTTAGTCACGAAGCTAAATTTAACTGTTACTTTTATCCTATTTAACGGTGAGATAAAAAAAAAAAATGCTGAAGCTTTAGGAGGTCCACTGAAACATTTTGCGCAGTTATCCGAGAGGATGAGGAGCCGCAGTAATTCAGGAGTGAGGCTGGACGGATATGCCAGGCTGGTCCAGGAGACTATCTTGTGTCATCAGGTGGGTTCAGACACATGTGGTTGTCCAGTGAAAGAAATAATTTTAATGAAATACTGGAAAACTGCAGTGTTTCATTAATGCAAAACAAAGTTACTGTAGTGATTCCCAACCTTCCTTAATAACCTGTGAATCCCCAGGTTGACTGTTTAATCCACTTGTTGTATTCTTCATGTTAGATAACCAAGTTGGACTAGTTTATAAATACTTGAACACATGTTGAATTTTGTATTAGTAATATCAGTATTACATTTTACAACTGTGATGATTAATGTAAAAAAATTACATTTTATGAAGCAAATTCTGTAAATGAAGTCTTTCCTCTTCTCTTTTCTGTTCTTGTTCTATTTCTGTATTACATATTTTTGTGGACTAGTGGGACAATTATATGTTTTCGAACTTATTTCACATATAAAACCTGTAGGTATCTGACAATTTTACCTTGATCACCTCTGTCTGGTGATAGGCACATCAAAAACAGAAAAATAGAAAATATTTTTTTCTTAGATTTTTATTTTCATTAATACAAAATCAATCTAGTACATTATTTGCTTTTGCTGAGCTTGGAAGAAAAAATGGAAGTGGTAAAATTCCAGTCAATAAGTCCAAATGTAACAAATCCTGGAAGTGAGTCTCAACCAGTACACACTTGATTGGTGCATTTCTGTAGCACACCTTTTTTTTGTTAAACTAAATATAAATATAAATAATTGACAACATTCACAATACATTTTTGATGAACTTCTAAGTAAAATGCATAACCTCAAAATGTAGCAGAGTAAAAACAACAAAACAACACAAACAAGACCCTAAGAAAACAATATCCTTAAAAAAAAAGGCAAACTCGTGCGAATGTTGGCAGATAATATATTTTCCAACTTTCTGTTTGACGTTCTTCTGTTTGGCTGTTTGAAATGGTCTCTCATTTTCTGCCTTTGTAACCAAATATTGTAGATATGTAGATGCTTTGCTGTCTACAAAGGCTAAAGTTCATCCACAGCAGTTGCACAGAGAAATAAACAACATGGGAACAAAGTTCAGTTCCGGGAATCAGCTGAGGCCTGGGACACGATGCACTTTTATCTAACTAACAGCTCTTGAGTTCCCACTGACTCGGTCAAAAACTGGCAGAGTGAAACTGGGACCCTGAGAGTCCACGGCTGACAGAAAACAGGCTCAACTTTTCATGTTCTCTCATACAGTGTTTAACAAGCTCTAGCTTTGAAACAGGTTGGCTTGAAAAAGGCCAGGGAAGTAGTGTGTTATTGTAATCAAGGTTAAAGGCACTGTGCATTCTCCTATTTTATAGGGACACTTTGCCTTTTATTGATGTTCAGTTATGCTATCTGTCAATAAGAATAAAAGACAAACTTAGCGGTAAATTAGGAAGAACAGTTTAGCTTACTCGTGCAGAAAGTGACCAGAAAGAAGCAGATTATTGGATGAATATTTACAAATCATTAACGTTTTATCTATTTTCTGAATAATTTAAATTAGGTTTGAGGTTTAGCTAAGTACAGTTTGGTTTGAAGTAGAAAAAAAACAAAAAAACTTTTATAACATTTTCAGCTGCTAACTTTTCACTTTAATGCCTATTTTCAAACTTTTCCTTACTTTTGCGTCACTCTTTATTTCTCTTTTCCTTGAAAGTACTTGGACTTAGGCAAAAGTTAAGATTGTGTGTACTCTTGCCGTCTACAGCAGATAGATCAATGACTGATTTAATCACTCTCATGAAAAAACATAAACTGAAAACCAAAAATAAGGAAGGATTTTGAAACTGAGAAAAGTCACGAGGGTCGCCGTGTATTGCTGGCAGTGTTTTCTGAAGCAGTTAGTGCTTAACTGTAGTGGCATCATTTTTAAGCCTTTTTAGCTGGAAATGTTTACAGTGTCGACTCGGCTTTGTTGTTGGTCTCTTGCCATGTTTGAATGTAATTGCTTTGTGTTTGTGCGGGTGAGAGCATTGTTGCTCCGAGTTGTTTCCTACGTGGAAAAAAAATTGAACTTGTGTTTCTACTAGAAACGAAGGAAAAGTACAGATTGAAGTGTTTTACAGATCTGGATAAGTACGAGAAAAAGAAAATATCGGATGAAAAATAGCAGCATTCCTTTCATCCTGTCTGTGGTTATATGTTCCTTCCTTCATTCCTTTGTTTGTTTGTTCGCTTGTTTCTTTTTTTCCTTCCTTATATCTTTCCTTCCTTCCTTCTGTCCCTCCTTTCTTCCTTCCTGGGTTTTCCAAAATATCCACCATAAAATTCATTTTAGGTGAACTTTTGTGTTTAGTTGGCTTAAACCAATAGAATTTTCACAGTAGTAAGGAAGAACTTAAAGATAAATAGGAATTATTTAAAAAAATGTAAATTAAAAATATATCAGTGTGGAAATGAAACAGCTGTAACCTTGCTTATTTTGCACGCGTAATTGCACACATTCAGCGTATCTGTTGACTGTAAGCTGGACTCTGCCTCCCTCAGAACCCAGTGACTGGACTTCTCCCCGCCAGCATCCAGAAGAAGGATGCCTGGGTGAGGGATAACGTGTACAGCGTCCTGGCTGTGTGGGGGCTGGGCATGGCTTATCGCAAGAACGCCGACCGCGATGAAGACAAAGCCAAGGCCTACGAGCTGGAGCAGGTACGCCAACAGAAAAGGCTTTTTCATGGAGAGTGATAGAGTCTGAAACAGCAAACTCTAGAAAAATTGTGGATCTTGCATTTTTTATTTGAACTAAGTTCATTTAATAAAAATAACGACAGCAAAAGCACATGACATGCTGAATAACTTAAAAATCTTACAACAAGGTTATTAAATATCTGGTGCATAAAGTTTCAAATTGTAAGGGTGCATTATTTTCCCTTTCTTTAAAAAGAAAATAATTTCTTGCTCATTGAACAGCAGGACATTTAATGAGAGCTTTATGCTCATCTTTCTTTTGCCCATATCTTTAACACGTAAATTAGCTAAAATGTAAAAGTGTTGTGTTTCACTTACAGTTGCATTTGTTAGTACTTATTTTGTTATTTGGCAGAGCGTGGTGAAGCTGATGCAGGGCCTTCTGCAGTGCATGATGAGACAGGTAAGATGCTGTAGCTCCATGTGTTATTATTTTTGTTCAAATATGCATGGAAGGATCGTAAATAGTTGGCATTCTGGTGACTTTTTAAATTTCTTTGCAAGAACCTTTTTTTATTTTTCGTAAATTGCAAATTATAATAAAAAAAATACTCCTTTTACGTCATTTTACTACCATTTGCGAGATCTCTGTTTCCTTTCTGATCAACAAGCTTCTTCTGAATGAAAATGATTTTAAATCTAAATCTACTAGTTTCTAAAAATCATCAAGTGTGCAAATGGAAAATCTAATTTCTTTCATTTTCCTTCGGTTTTCTTTGGTTGTGATGTTCCTTCTAGGTTTCGCTTACACCCAACCTAGCCTATTTTGTTATGTGTTTTCAGGTGGATAAGGTGGAGAAGTTCAAACACACCCAGAGTACAAAGGATTGCTTGCATGCCAAATACAACACAGCCACCTGCGGCACAGTGGTCAGGGACGACCAGTGGGGCCATCTGCAGGTGGACGCCACCTCCATTTACCTGCTAATGCTGGCACAGATGACAGCCTCAGGTGGATCGCAAACAGATTAAAGCATTTCCTGCATAAATGATCAAGGCAGCACAGTTTTAGTTGAATTCATTTTCTTCGTTTTGTCATGCAGGTCTCCAAATAATCTCCAACCTTGATGAAGTAGCTTTTATCCAGAACTTAGTTTTCTACATTGAGGCAGCCTACAAAGTGGCGGTAAGTATCAGATTCAAATTAGGGTAAATTAAAGAGGGAGAGAGAAAAAATGGTGTCTTCAATCAGAAGCTCCTTCTGATTGGGTGTAATACAGACCACTACAGGAGATCTTTCCTGTCCACGTCCATCACCATCTACAATAACTCCTTAGTTAAATGAGTTACAGTATTTCATTTCCCTTTGGGATCAACAAAGTAGTTTTGGATTGAATTTGAATAAGTCAACATGGAAGCAGTCCTACGATATCTTTTATATTTTGTAGCAATTTAATCAATAGTCCTCAGGCTTTTTTTTGGTTTTGTCACTCCCAGTTCCGACCATGTGTAGGATTATTTGTTTGCTGCTTTAGCCGCTTAATCGTGAGTTATAAATGATTCAGGTATAAAAAAAATAGATCAAGACCACTTCCAAGGATTGCTGACACCCTTTGCTTTTCGGAAATTTAAATTAGTTAAATAAGATCTGACTCGAGACTTTGGTTCAGCATTGTTTGAAACTTCTTCAAAAAGAGAATAGCAGCGTTTTATCATTTTTATCCACTACATGCTTAATAATCAGGATAAAACATGTGACATAGCAGGTTTTGTAGAGAGTGTCTGATTCCTGCAGGATTATGGGATGTGGGAGCGAGGTGATAAGACCAACCAGGGCATCCCCGAGCTCAACGGCAGCTCTGTAGGAATGGCCAAGGTACAGGAGCGCCATTTTCTTCTTCCATTGTCTTTAAGCAATGCGGTTTACAGGAGGGCTGATGTTTCAGGCAGCTCTGGAGGCCATTGATGAGCTGGATCTGTTTGGGGCTCACGGAGGGCCGAAGTCAGTCATTCACGTTCTACCAGACGAGGTGGAGCACTGTCAGGTACGGCTGAGTTCGCTTCCAGGCATCCTGGCAGCAGCTCAGACCTTCGTTCACGCCCTCAGCGTGTCTGCGTGTGTTTTCCCTCAGGCCATCCTCTGCTCCATGCTACCAAGAGCCTCAACTTCCAAGGAGATAGATGCCGGCCTTCTGGCCGTTATTTCATTCCCTGCTTTTGCCATGGAGGATGCCGACCTGGTGGCCATCACCAAGTCCGAAATTATCAGCAAGCTGCAGGTGCAACTCCAAGTAGAGACAAGTGAAACGCATACCCTGTCATCGTGGAGGCTGAACTTTCCACTGGTTTAATTTCAGGGTCGCTATGGCTGCTGTCGCTTCATCAGAGATGGATATCACTGTCCTAAAGAGGTTTCACATTCTCTCTGTGAAATATCTAAATTCTTTTGTTGACAGGGGGCATATTAGTCTATAAAAACATCATAAGAAGGAGTATTTTTAAACATTAAGGCCATTCTTATTGCATAAAGAGTCTGCATTGGATGGAAAAATCAAGATTCTGGTTGTTGTGTTACTAGGATCCATCTCGGCTGCACTACGATCCTGCAGAGCTCAAGTTGTTTGAGAACATCGAATGTGAGTGGCCGGTGTTCTGGACGTATCTCATCCTCGACGGCATCTTTACTGGAGATCACGTGCAGGTAGGAAAAAAAAAACAGTAGAAATGACTCCCCCTCCCCCCCTTGCAGCGGCACCATCTCACATTGAAACATCTGCTGTCAATCTCTAAAAGTTAGCGGTTCTGCGTGTGGCCCATAGATTAACTACAGCCCTCATTAAACCCTGTTTATAACAGCTTGTTCTGCTGTAGGTGTTTTAATTATTGCGATGCAGCACGATATATATATCTAACATCAGTGGTGGCCAATGTTTGTCATTCTTTAACATATTGTTATCTGTCCTGGGCTGATAGTAACAACCATTATTTATTTCCACCTTGTTTCTGTTTGTTTTTGGAGGGGCAAGGGTGACGTTTGGTCGTATGGTATTTATTTGGTCATGTGACAGTGATAGAGGTGCAGCACAGGATTGTGGGAAGTTTAACTGAAGCAGAGAAGAAGTGGTGAAGTTTGCAGTGTGGTCGTGTTTTTTAAGGTGCCGAAAGGGTAGTGAAAAATCTATATGGTATATATAATATAAGTGAATATCAACTGTAGGGCACAACAGCAATATTTATATCAGATCTCAAAGATGATATCTGATATCATTGTTGATATGCAAATTTTCATATCGGTGCCTCTCTGTATATGTGGACAGGTTTAGACAAGTCGTCGTATTCTAGAAGACATTTCCTGACTTATGAAGACATACACAAATCTTGTCTTTCCATATTTGAAGAATGGCTAAGATAATTGGGTTTCTGCCAAGGGTTAACTATTTCAAAGTCCTTGAAACAAAAAGGTGAAACTTAGAAAGTGGCTTTTAAAAATGCTGAAATCTATTAAGTGTCTCTTGTTGTGCCATTTGTGGCTTTGTAAAAAAAAAAAAAAAAAGTGCTTCACACATACATTTTTCAGATATATTAAAGTAAAATTAGAAAACTAGTGACTAGAAAACATTACTAATTGTAGAAACGTAAATAATGCTTTTCCTCAGAACTTTCTCCTTCAATTTGCCAACATTTTCTTTAGAGTTAAAGAAAACCGCTTTGCTTCAGAGACACAGTGATGTATTCAGTGTAAATGATTTCAAATGGTGCTGCTGTGTTACTAAATTACTACACGCTTTGCACACAGGTGCAGGAGTACCGAGAGGCGCTGGAAGGCGTTTTAATCAGAGGGAAAAATGGCATCAAACTCCTGCCTGAACTTTACGCTGTACCACTTGATAAGGTGTCTATATTTTTATAAGAAGACATCATTAAAAACCTTTGTTACGATTTGTTCATCTCGAGTCCTAGCTGCTGGAGAAGTTTATTAATCAAGGATTTTGACAACTAATCTTTGTTTCTCCTGCAGGTGGAGGAGGAGTACAGGAATCCTCACTCTGTGGACAGGATGGCCATGGGACAGCTTCCACACATGTGGGGACAATCCCTCTACATTGTGGGATGTCTTCTGGCTGAGGTAATGGCTGACAAGATATAATAAATCACTTTTATATTATGTTTTACGAGTGCAAGCAAATTCTTAAAGGACAAAAAGAACAAATCAAATCAGTTCCCCTAATATAAACTGTACAAGAAGTCTACTTTTTTCAATTTTACTTTTTTTCCTTGAAAGGGCTTTCTTGCACCAGGAGAGATAGATCCTCTCAACAGGAGATTCTCTACAAACTTCAAACCTGACGTTGTGGTACAAGGTTGGTAATTAGTAAATTGCCTGTGGGATATGTATTTATTTACATATTTCGAAACAAAACCGGCTGGTTTTGGTCATGTGTAGTCAATCATGAGTTGACTACACATGATTTCAAAAATATCAAAAACTTGTTTATCTTTTGGTTTGCTTTAGTCTGTGTGCTAGCAGAGTCAGAAGCGATCCAGACGTTGCTAAGAGATGCTGGCGTTGCGGTGCAGACCATATCAGAGGTCATGCCTATAAGGGTCATGCCTGCTCGCATCCTGAGCCACATCTATGTCAGACTGGGTAATCACATAATCTTAAACTTTGAGACCTATTTGTCTGTATGTGTGTAGAACTAAAGTAACAACTGGTGTCTTTTCCTCAGGAAACTGCAGGAAGCTGAATTTGAGCGGACGGCCGTACAGACACATCGGAGTTCTGGGAACGTCGAAGTTCTACGAGATCAGGAATCGTTCCTACATCTTCACCCCTCAGGTGAAACGGCCTCCGGCTGGGATGATGACACATCTGTGACCACAACAGAAAATCTCAGATGAAAAGGATAGAAATAATGATAGTAATATTTTGAATCCTTTGTGTTTCTCTCCTTTCTTCTTTTCGGTGTTCACTGGTCAGTTTTTAGATCAGCATCATTTCTACCTGGCGCTGGACAACCAGATGATTGTTGAGATGTTACGAACCGAGCTGGCCTATCTGTCGTCATGCTGGAGGATGACGGGACGGCCCACGCTCACCTTCCCCATCACACGCAGCATGCTGGGTATGAATTCTCTGCATCCAAAAGTCAAGAAAAGTACATGCTGTACTGTTGTTTTGTCATAATTTATAGACTGGATCAATGAAACTTGTTAGGTCGTATTGATTATTTTTTTTCTTTCTTTTTACTGCTGTTGATTTCTAAATTGACTTGATGAATTCATCTCATTTTAAAATTTAATTAAATTACTTGTTAAAAGTAAAAGTTAATTTTATGACAATCTTGTTGATTTAATTTTATCTGTTTTTATAGAAGCTGGAAAAGTATTTGCAACGTTACACATTTCTTTTATTCTTGATTTTATGTTTTATGTATCTGATCGTCAAACAAATCTTTGGTATCAGGTAATTATAATCTGAGTAAATACCAATAGCAGTTTCCAAATTATAGTTTTTTTTAATGATGGTTCCACATTGTTTGTAAAGTAGCATTGAATATCACTAGCTACTCCAAGGCCTGATTAAGGTCTGATGAAGTTGGTTGAAAGAACTCAAAAGCCAACACCTCATGCCCAAGAAAGAGACTCTGCAACATGGCGTCCATTCAGGAGTTCAGGAGTTCAGTGGTATAGAAACTTCTCCTTGACCAAAAAGAACTCAAAGGTCTGTCTCACATTTACCAAATAAAAACGAAAAATGTCAGACGATGGTGAAAAAAATTCCTGTTACTCCTCTCTGGAGTAAAATGAGTTCAGCATCTCAGTCAGTTACACATGGTTGCCTTAATGTGAAGGTCTGGGACTATTTTACTGCTAGAGGATCCTGTGCTAGAGCTTAAACTTAATTAAGATGCTGCTCCATGACCTGGTGATAATCACTGAAATAAAACAAGCCTGCAAAAAAGACTGAACCAAAATTCATCCACAGCAATGTAAAAGATTCATTACCAGTTGTCTAAGACACTTGATGGCCAAAGGTGACGTAACCAGTTCTCTTAATACATAAAATCATAATTTAAGAACTCTGGTTATTTTAGTCTAATGGTAAGATTTGTTTGGAGATTGGAAATATTTAAAGGGACAACAGGCTGAATCTCATAGAAGTGTGTAAAGTGAAATTATGCTGCAAAGTAATTTCAGTTCACTTTACTTTTCCCAACCAGTTGAGGATGGAGATGCAATAGATCCATGTATCTTATCCACGCTCAGGAAGCTGGAGGATGGCTATTTCGGCGGAGCGAGGTCTGTTTCCTCCCATATGCAGTACTGAAACCACACACACTTTCATGTAAACAGAACAGTTCCTTCTCTGTGTGAGAGCTTTGGTGTGTGTGACACCACAGAGTGCAGATGTCAGATCTGTCCAGTGTCCAGACTACGTCGTTCTACACCCGCCTGACCTTCCTGGATGAAGACGCTGACGATATATTTGACGACGTAGACGATGAAGACAATGATGAATACAGAGCTGAATATAACACACCTGATCGTAAGTTAGCAACACTGCATTTCCACCATCACACTTTAATTTGTCTTATTAAATATTAACTGGAAGCATTTTATTTTTTAAACAGTGGGCTCTAAGGACACATTTGACCAGTACATCACGCAGCTCCTTCACAGCACCACCACCAAGTCCTATCTACCTCCCATCCAGAGGGGGCAGGATCACGTCTTCAGCCCTGAGCACACCACCAGGGACATCCTGTCCTTTATGGCTCAGGTCCAAGGCTTGAAAATGCCCAGTAAGTACAGAGTAGAAGAGAAATGTCCTTTACTGTCCCACAGTGGAGAAGTTTCTGTGCAACAGCAGCAAAGTGACTGACAATAACAGCAAATAGACTCACACAAAGATATAATATAAATAAATAAAAAGAGAATAAAGAATATCACAATGTACAGTAAAGGCAACATTTTCTTCAGTCCAAAGGAACGTGGAACTGAGTTGGTGAATTAAAAGAAATTTACAAAATGTGCAAGTCTATTTGAGCATTAGATGTCAGAATATTTACAATGTTGACAATAAAAAAAGTAAGTTAAAGAAAAGTAGTCAACAATAATCTACTTTATTATTGATCAAGTAGACACAGGAACTGTTTTCAAAACCCATAATCCCATTCAGGAGGTTAGCTTAATTTTTTTCTCAGTAATGGAAAAAAAAATCTAAGATGCAAAACAGTAAAAATATTGCGGGTTGGTGGTTATTCTGATGTGTTAGTTGTTATTGTGGTAGTTTCTTGTGGTTGCTGCTTTAATATATAACATTAGCAGGAAGAAAAAATGACATGGCACTGTGAAGGTTCAAGCCTTCTGGAAACACCATTTTGTTTTATCGTGTATATTTATATTTCAGAGACCTCAATGTATCTTCCTGTGGCTCCGATCACAAACAGACATCGGAGATCCCTGAACCTCCTTGAAGTTCCTCATCCTCAGCCTGGCCCGCAGGCAAAGCAGCCGGAGCAGCCCAAGGCAAGCTCAGTATATGTGTTTAGCAGTGTGTGATCTGCGTGGGCGTGTGTGTCCATTCCTGCTGTGATGGTGGAAGATTAATACTCATGTTGTTTCTGAAGCTCTGCAGTATTTCTGAGCTACATCTGCCAAGAGACTCTCAGGGCAACACCGACTTTGCAGCACTGGTGAATCATATAAAGGAGTGTCCGACTTTGCAGGACCAGGCTGACATTCTCTACATACTCTACATTATGAAGTACGCGAAGATATGACAACAACACTCTGCATATGGCTTAAATACTTCAAATGTTCCTCGTAGTTTTGGCCCTGTGACTCTTTTGTTGTTGTTGTTATTTTCTGACAAAGAGGAGCGGAGTGGGTGGTGGAGCTGTCAGGACCTGGACAGGGCGGCGTCAGCGTGCGCTCACTGCTCGAGGAACTGTATGAGCAAGCTGGAGCCTGCAAAGAGTGGGGGCTCATTAGGTACATCTCTGGAATACTGCGCAAGAGAGTGGAGGTCCTCGCCGAGGTCAGTGAGAAGTCCGGATTATTTTTATGGCAACAGTCAATCAGTTAGTTAATCAGATAAAAACGTTAAAGTTCCAAATGAGTCTTAAAAAGTAGAGAAAAGTACCTGGATAAAATATTATGTGCAGAAGTGTCTGGATAAGTGTGTGAAATATGTTTTTAAAGGCACTGATGTTGTCTGACTCTTTTCCGATGTATTTTTGTCAAAGTACAAATGATGAATGCAGTGATGAGGATGTCATCGTCAGCATGATGCACCACGTCAAGCATTGAGTGGACTAGTTTTAGGCATCGGTGCCTTTGTTTTTGAGCATTATCCCAAATATCTTAGATCTCAAATCAAAACTTTGATTCCTAATTAGCAAAGTATATCAATCCATATCCCATTAAAATAAAAAAAATTCTCACTGAGAAAATCCCAGAGCTGTGAAGAAAACACAAACAAGCTCCAAGCCAAAATGTGATATAGTTGTCAGTCTGAATTTAAGCTTATTTAGTTTAATTTTATTGATATTCCAGCAATGAAACACAATGACTACTACCCACAAAACTGTGCATGGCTATCAGATCAAATAATTTCTGATTGGCTCTTTTCTTTTTCTTATCACATTCCAGCTCCAACACTCAACTATTGGACAAAAAACAATTTGAAGTAATTTAACTTTTATTGGCTCTTTTCAGCCCAATTTTGCACAACTGCACTGTGGCACACTTGCTGTACATATATTTACATATACATATCTGCATTTTTTGAATCTCTGCAAGGACTGCTCTTAAGTTGCATTTTATATATTACAGCACTTTACAATTTTACAATTTATAGCATTTTGTATTTTATATTTTATTTTATTTTATCTACAACTAGTTGTTACTGTGTCTTGTCTCTATGCTGCAACTGCGAAGTAATTTCCCTGCTGGGATAAATAAAGTACATCTATTCTATTCTATTCTATTCTATTCTATTCTATTCTATTCTATTCTATTCTATTCTATTCTATTCTATCATTTTAATTTCAACTTGCAGCCTGTTCTGAGGTTTTATAGCATTAATAACCGATTTGAGGACAGTGATGTTCACTGTGATTCGCTTGTGAGAATTGTTGCCTTGCACATGGTGGGTTATTGATATCACTGTATTCCTTTTTTTGTGCGTTTCTCTCAGGCCTGCACAGATCTGATTTCTCATCACAAGCAGCTGACTGTCGGTCTTCCTCCTGAACCAAGAGAAAGAGTGATCACCGTGTAAGATGTTCATGAGTTGCAGATCTTTTTCCCCTTCACTAAGGCCTTCACTAACAACATGAATGTCCTGTTCTTCTCAGGCCACTTCCCCCAGAGGAGTTAAACACTCTGATATATGAAGCCAGTGGTCAGGATATCAGCATAGCTGTTCTCACTCAGGTAAAGCTGTCACATTTGAAACCTCTGTCAGGTTCATAAAGGATGCTTCCTGTCGGCCTGTGACTCGTTTGTGTTTCTGTTAAAGGAAATCATGGTTTATTTAGCCATGTACGTCCGCTCCCAGCCCGCTCTTTTTGGCGACATGCTCCGCCTCAGGATCGGACTCATCATGCAAGTGATGGCCACTGAACTGGCTCGCAGCCTGCACTGTTCAGGTGTGGGAGTGGCGGCGGGGAATCATAAACATATACATGTGAACAGACTGACACAAGCGGACGCAAACAGTGAACGCTTTGTGATGGTTTTGTAGGAGAGGAGGCGTCTGAGAGTTTGATGAGCCTGAGTCCGTCCGATATGAAGAATCTGCTGCATCACATCCTAAGTGGCAAAGAGTTTGGGGTTGAGAGAAGCAGTGAGTTTTTACCTCTTGTTTTTTCTTAGCTATCATCAAATTATTTTAGTTTTTTTTCACTTTCTCTCCATTGAAAGACTTTTGATGCTGTAAAGGAGTGATCTGAGTCTGCATCTCTGCATTAAGGTGATTCAAATCTGCTCATATTGTTTGTATTACATCAAGGCCTTATTGCATAAATCAAACTAGTGAAATTTTAGACGTTACTTGATTAGTTGAGTTGGTGAGTTTAAAAAAAAAGACACTATATTAAAGCCACAAAATTTAAGTATTGACAAGCTGCTCACCTTTGCTGCTTTTACTCAACCATGGCCTCTGATTGATTCTAATTAGTGAAAATGTAGAAGTGCTTTGAATCATATGAAAGTAAGCAATTTTGGAGTATGGAATAATCTAATTTATCCTCATTAAAGACAACCCAATGTTTCTTATGAGAGATTATTTAATCAGGGAAATGTTGAAGCACTTTTGTATTTTAGATAATTTCATTTTAGTTCACCTGCTAATGGATTTAGGTAAATAATTCAATCAGTCAGATAAGGAGTCTTCCGGACCAAAATGAACTGACTGACTCGACTCTGGGCCAATACTTTGGGTAAAAGATATAAAAAAGGAAACTGAACTTTGACAAATAATAATTTGAGATTGTACATGGAGAATCAAACAGCACAATTTAGATTCATGAACCAGGAATAAAGCAGAAAAAAACTTTACAAAACATTAAACACATTAAACATGATGCCAAGTTTTCTGAGTTGGTTTAGTTTGCAGGTGTTTTTATATATTTTGTTGTCACAGTGGTTCTGACCACAGAATAATATCAATATCATATTTAGAGTAAACTGTATTTTGTTGTTTGCCTGGGCTACACAGTGGCTCAGTTGATAGCACTGTTGCCTTGCAGCAAAAAGGTTCGATTCCCGGCCCGGGATCTTTCAGCATGGAGTTTGTATGTTCTCCCTGTGCATGCGTGGGTTCTCTCCGGGTTCTCCGGGTTCTCCTCCCACAGTCCAAAAACATGACTGTCAGGTTAATTGGTCTCTCTAAATTCTCCCTAGGTGTGAGTGTGTGTGTGCATGTTTGTGTGTCCTGTATGTCTCTGTGTTGCCCTGCGACAGACTGGCGACCTGTCCAGGGTGAACCCGCCTCTGTCCTGAAACGTTTGCTGGAGATAGACACCAGCAACCCTCCTGACCCCATTAGGGACAAGGATGAACAGAAAATGGATGGATGGATGTTGTTTGCGTGTTTTTCAGTGCGTCCAATCCAGTCCACAGCCACTAGTCCTGCGATCTCTATTCATGAACTGGGTCACACAGGAGCCACAAAGACTGAACGCACAGGGATTCACAAGTTAAAGAGCGAAATAAAACATGTGAGTGAGAAAGAAGATTGTCTGTCTGTCTCTTTCTTCCTCTCGCTCTCTCTCCATTTAACATTGTTCTTACTTTTAATTGCAGCTGGATGGCTCTCGACCTCTCAGTGTGGGTTATCTTTGATAATTTATAGCATGTGTTTCTAACCTCAATCTAAAATAAAAATCAAGCCGCCGGTTCAATTCTATCCACCAATCACTTGCTGCCTGTTAACATTTTGTGTACCACTCCATAGCTGGAGTGACTCTCCTCATGACGAATCAGCAGGAAAACATGCATCCATCTGCAGTGTTTTGTTTGTTTTTTTTTTGTAGAGGACCAGCACATATAAATGTCTGTAACTTTCTAATCGCCTTAACCAACTTAAGCCATGATTAAGCTGCTTTGGGATCGTCTGTCCTTATATTTCTTCTTCTTTTGACATGTCTTTTTTCGTGTCTATGCTTTACCATGTATAAGCCTGCATCATGAGATTCATGTGAACCATCTCAATCTGTCCTCTGTTCATGTTCCACGTGTAGATCTTCAGTGGCGGTCTTTCCTTGAGTAGCAATGTAACTTCCCCTCGCTCCACGGTAAACCATTTCATTTCAACTGCTTCACACTGGCTTGCTTCGTCCCTGTCAGGGTCATAATGTAGCATGCAACACATACTTGATGATTTCATCCTTAATTTAGACACCTCCTCCATGTGATTAGGCCACATTAAAGGTTGAGAATGGCATTATGTCAAGTTGTTGTGGGCTAGTGGTAACATGTTTTATTAAAATAACGCTGCAAAAACACAAAATCTGACCAAGAATTTTGTCTAGGTACTTGAAATTTGACAAAACTAATTTACAGGTAACTTTTTACCAAGACATAGGAGCTTGCTTTAAGTCAGTAATTCTTTAATATTGATTTAAAGCAAGTATTAGTTCCACTGGCTGATTGTTTCACTTATATTATGGGAAAAATGTGCTGTTATAGTGGAACTAGTACTTTCCCATCAATATTAAGAAATTATTTACTTAAAACAAGCCCTTAGTTGGTAAGAAGAAACGTGTGTGGCAAGGAGACAAAGAAGACAGTTTGTAAGAACCAAAGTTTTAAAGAGAAATATAAAGTATAAAAGTTTAAAAGCACATACACCTTCAAGAGCACTTCTTAAATATTTGAACAATTTAAGAAATACATATTAGTATTAGGACAGATATTAATAGGCATCAGATTGATTTGTGCTCCATAATAAATACACAAAAGTTCTAAGTGAACTTGTATTTACATCTATGTTAAAGTGGTAGCTCCTTTTTATTTTGCTTATTAGTCAGAGACAATTCAATCTGCTGTAGTCACACAAAGATAACACATTAATGTGTGTAACTGATTTCAGTTTGTGCGTACACAATTCTTTACAAAACTGTAACTTGTGATAATGCCAGTCTGAACTTATATTTTTTTAAGTGTTCCATTTTGCATGAGTGACTGCATGGACTCTTGCATAAACTATTGGTGTGAGATAGCGAATACAACAAATCTGTGTGTGTGTGTTTGTGTGCTACTAATCTCTTTATTACACAGTACCACCAATCACAAATGGGTCCAGGAGCTCTAACATTAGCCCAGTGTTGTGGGAAAAACTGCAGTTGCTTCTGAGTTGTTTAATGGGCTCAAATAAGCTTGAAAGTAAGAACAGTGGTGTGCTGGTCCTGCAGCGTTGCAGCAGCCCCTCTACCCCGAGTGGAATGCTGTCCCCAGTGGGACCTGGCCCTGGAGACGGGCAGCTGCACTGGGAGGAGAGGCAGGGCCAGTGGCTGAGGAGACGGCGGCTAGATGGAGCAATCAACAGGGTGCCGATGGGTTTCTACCAGAAAGTTTGGAAGATTCTGCAGAAGTGCCACGGCCTGTCCATTGACGGATATGTGCTGCCCTCGTCCACCACAAGAGAGGTAGCACGCTACAGCTAGCTCTGGAATTTGGGGTGCGTTCACGTCCATGGATGTGTGACTTGAAGTTTTCTTGTGCAGATGACAGCAGGAGAGATCAAGTTTGCAGTGCAAGTGGAGTCTGTCCTGAACCACGTCCCCCAACCAGAGTACAGGCAGCTGCTGGTGGAGACTGTAATGGTTCTGGGTCTGGTGGCTGATGTGGATGTAGACAGCATCGGTGGAATTATCCATGTGGACCGCATTCTACATTTGGCCAATGATCTATTCCTAAATGACCAGGTAAGGCTCAAGCCACCTACTTTCGGTTTCTGGTAGGAAAAGAAAACCCTAAATTAAAATTTGATTTGCTGGTGTATTAAATTACAAAACAAAATCCAATACAAATAAAATATAAAATACTACTAACAATAATATTACGCGCATATATGGGGGTTACACAACATTCAGTTTGTTACAGTGGTATGTTTTTAGGCTTAATGTTTATTTTGTGATTATTAATAAGCTATTGCTGTGGTAAGAGGAGAAAACTATAAATATGTCGCTGCACTTTACTGTATGGCTAGCTCCATGGCTAGCTCGCTGTTACTCTGCAGTTGTGGAGACACAACACACAACACAGTTGTGTGTATATAGATATACATATCTATATATATATAGATATGTATATAGATATACATATCTATATATATATAGATATGTATATAGATATACATATCTATATATATAGATATGTATATAGATATACATATCTATATATATAGATATGTATATAGATATACATATCTATATATATAGATATGTATATAGATATATATAGATATGTATATAGATATACATATCTATATACATAGATGGTAGAGCTGTTGCCTTGCAGCAAGAAGGTCCTGGGTTCGAATCCCAGCCTGGGGTCTTTCTGCATGGAGTTTGTATGTTCTCCCTGTGCATGGTGGGTTCTCTGGTTTCCTCCCACAGTCCAAAAACGTGACTGTCAGGTTAATTGGTCTCTAAATTCTCCCTAGGTGTGAGTGTGTGTGTGAATGGTTGTGTGTCCTGTATGTTTTCTGTTTTGCCCTGCGACAGACTGGCGACCTGTCCAGGGTGAACCCCGCATTTATATATATATATATATATATATATATATATATATATATATATATATATATATATATATATATATATATATATATATATATATATATATATATCTATATATATATATATATATATATATATATATATATATTTAGAAATCAATAAATAGACATCTTTATAAATATAAAATATCTATATAGCCATATATATATCTATATATCTATATATATTGTATCTATATCAATATATATATATATATATATATATCAATATATATATATATATATATATATATATATATATATATATATATATATATATATATCCAAGAAGATGGATGGATGGATGAACTTGAAGTGATCAGTCCATTAATAGAAATTTTGGGACAAACTACATAAGTGGTGGATATACTGAATATGTCACAGGGCTAATGGAAAACCATTAAATATCTTAGAAATGTATTCTGTTTTTTTTTTTGTTTTTTTTGTTGCTTTTTGTCAACTAAATGTTCCAGTTTACCAAATATGCTTATTTGGTAAACTGAAAGATAACCACTTTCAATGAAAGATTATCGGTCTTGAAAGGGTCACAGAACCATTTTTAGGCTTTGGAACTGCAGTGAACTTTAGTTTTTTTTCCCACAAAGAGAAACAGTTTTCAGTATTTTTTCACGTTATCTTTGTCTGATAATAAAATTTAGTTGATGTGTGGATTACCTGAAAGAGTAAAATAAACCAAAGGTTGGGAGGGGAATTGCTTTTCACAGTCCTGTACTAAAGGTAGATTATGATAAATGACAAAAGCTTGTGGGTTAATTTTAGCTTAATCCATCTAATTTCAAATCTCCAGAAATCGCTCAGCGCCAGTGATTATTTGCTCGAGAAGGACCCAGCTACTGGAATTTGCAACTTCTTCTACGACAGCGCCCCTAGTGGCAGCTACGGCACCATGACTTATCTCTCCAAGGCAGTCGTCACCTACGTCCATGACTTCCTGCCAAGTTCCAGCTGTCTGATGCAGTGAAGGAACCGACTCCAGAAAGCCGAATAAAGCCTGTCTGGTAGCAGAAGGGTTAAGCAGAGTTTCTAATTTGTAACTTGTGTTAATTTTGTTGTTAATTATTCAGTAAACAGTAGCTCTGGTGTACTGATGCAGCATTGCAGCGTTGGCAGCTCACAAATTATCCTTGTTTGTCTGCACTGTGATTGCTGTTCAAATATATGTGTACATTTTAAACTATTTAAATTACAAATTTGTAACAGAGCAGATGTGTGGTTTTAGGTCATATTGTAGTTTATTTAAATCCTTTTGATTTAAGTGAAAACTTAGACTACTGAACTGATTTGTTAATCCTCATAAAATACTGTGATCACTGTCCACACTACTTATTAATTACTTTTGTTTTATTTATTCTTAAGTTTTTGAATTTTATTGTCCTAGTATAAATAAGACCGGCTTAGAATGATGAAAATAAGTAACTTTAGTTTTCTTTAAAAGAGAACCTTTTTCTTTAAAAAATTATTTATCGGTGTGACTGGATATGAATGTCACCTCATATTTATCCTGCATGTTGATGGTTTGTTTATTTGTTTGCAGTGAGAACAACTACTCTTGTGGTATTATTTTCAGGATTGGTCTATTGCTAGTCCTTGCAAAGTCCTTCGAATATTTATTTAAAGAAAAATAATAGTTTTGCTAATAACTGCAGATAGTAACAACTTTGTCATTTGCATAAACAAAACAGCAGACTTGACATCTGTGCTGACTGCATGCACCATCAATTGTGTACAACAGAAAGGTTCAGATCATGGTGCATTCTTTCTGGAATAAACACTTTTACAACCTGGATTCCTCTCGTTGCCTACGCTCTCAACGTCCTATTCCATACCACCTGCAGCGTGAGGAAAAAGAAAAGGCGAGAAGCTGGCGAGAGGAGAGATGAGTCAGTACAACATGGAAATGACTAGATGAGATGTTCCTCTTTCGGAGGTGTGAAGTGAAAGCTGGTGCAGTAAAAATCACATTAGGAGCACCATCGTTACAGCATAGTATATTTATCAATTTTGTGTGAAAGACTTCAAGAAACCTCAGAGCTCCTCACCGCTGTTTGGTGTAGATTCATTCTGTCCGTCTGTGCGGACGGTAAGATGAGAATTTTTTTGTTCATAAATACCCGTTTTTCTAAAACTTCAACTTTTAGTGTTTTGTAATAACATGTTAAAATTTTTTTAGTTTTTTTTCTTTAAAACTATTAATTCCACATACTTTATTAAATACAGCATTTTTGTAGGTCCACACTAACAGTGACACTGATGATAATAAGGATATGAATATTAGGCTTTCTACAAAAATATAGAATTAAAGTATTTTCCAAGTCTGGGTAAGTATTAAAAGATAAAATAGGGAATATTTATCCTATCCTATTGCCTTAAAAGTTGTAAAGTTACAGGCAAAATAAAGGTGAAGGACCTGGAACCTGCCATTAATAAGTGTTCAATAAAATATTAAAAATACAAAGTTGTCAGTGCTAAACAAGAGCCTGATGTCTGATGTCTAGCAGAGGAGATGAAGAGCTTAGCCAGCAGAGGGCGCTGTTGTCTTAAGCAAACATTTCTTCCAGCTGAATGATGACATACGATGGGAGGCCGGACACGCACACTTATAACCTCCTCTTCTGTTCAAACACAAATGAGAGCAGCCTCCATTCTTCTGGTTGCACTCGTTATTATCTGGAGAAGGGAAACAGGAAAAAATCTTAATGAAACAAACAAAAATACTTACCGTGTACCCATGAAGTTACTTTTGTACTAATTCCTGCATCGTTGCAACTCTACTTTAGTTGCATGCCTAATTTTTGCAATATCAGAAAAAGAGTGATGTAGTTGGTTTTGTCTTAATGCTTCAATTGTATCCACACTTTATAACTACACTAACCTTTGCAATGTCGCCCGTCTCGGTGCAGTGTGTATCCTCGGGGGCAGATGCAGCGGTGGGAGCCGGGCAGATTGATGCACTGCCATTCACACATGTTCTCCAGGCATTCGTTTATATCTGCCAACAGAGAAACATAACTCCAGTTTGGAGAAAAACTGAATGGACCCATTGAGTATATCAATTCATCCCTACCTACGCACTCCAGCTTTGGATTTTGTCCTGTTGAATTTTCTGGCAGTGTAAGTGGTTTCTTCCTGTATCCAGGTGGACACTCTGCGAAGCAGCTGTGTCCGTCTCCTGCTAAGATGTAGCCCGAAGAGCAGGAGCACCTGTAGGATCCTGGTAAGTTGTGGCACTGCAGCTTGCAGGGTCCAAGTCCGTTATTAACTGCACATTCATCTATGTCTGGATTAAATAAGAACATTTAGAACCATTTTGCTTTTTGTCACACTTAAGTGTTTCACATCATCAACCAAAGTTTGATATTAATCAAAGAGAACCCAAGTAAATTCAAAATGAAGTTTTAACATGGAGGATTTGATTTATGAAGGGAGCAAGGCTATCCAAACTAACCTAGTCAAAGTCCAGGCTTAAATCCAATTGAGATGCTGTGACAGAATGTTAAACGGACCTTTTATGTTAAAAACATCTAAAGTAACTGAATGAAAACATTTATACGCAGTAGAGTGGGCCAAATTTCCCCTATAATGAAGTCAAAGACTGACAGCAATTACAAAATGTCTTGTGGCAATTATTAGCTTTTGGAGGCAATTGCTTTTTCAGTCAGGGTCAGGTTATTATAAAAGTAGTTTAATAATCGAAAACACTGAAGTGTGATAAAAAGAAAAAATAGAAAAACAGAATGAGTCTGTTTTTCACAGCACTCCACCGTAAGGCGCCACAGCTCAGTTTAGTAGTGAGTAAATGCTTTCCCACCTTGGCAGCGGCCATCTGCACTCAGCCGGCTGAAGCCATCTGGACACGAGCAGAGGAAGCTCCCAGGAGTGTTAACACAGCCAAACATACAACCTGTGGCCGCTGCCGGCAGCAGGCACTCGTCAACATCTGGAAAGATGTGGAGAAAGATGGTCTGTTTACAAGAGGGGACTCACATAAACACGAATGTGGAAGGAGACACAGTCAGCGGCGCACCGACGCAAGAGGCCTGGTCAGGAGTTGGTTGGTACCCGACATGACAGCCGCACCTGAAGGAGCCAAACGTGTTGATGCAACTCTGGTGACACTGATGCAGCCCCTCTGCGCACTCGTCCAGATCTGCATCCAGAGGAACAGATTATATCAACGCTCGGTGCAGAGTTCACGCATTAATTAATTATTTACACTCGCACTCTGTCAGTCGACACGTTGGAAAAGCTGCAGCCCCTGAGACGACTACGCAGACTGCAGGGGAAGCAAATTGAGGAGCAAAAAGAAATGACAGGTGGTATTCTAAAACTTCACTGGTGTGTCTCTATGTTGGCCCGCTGTTATGGCCTCTAACGAGCAAACCATAACCCAGATGTTTTCCTGCATCCTGTCCCTCAGACAGGAAACAGAGACACGCACAGAGGAGAGGAGTCTCTGCTGGAAGATAGAGCAACATTTCTCCAGCCTCATCTCTGTCCATGTTTTGGGTTTTTCCTCTCTTTCTCACAGTGCAGAGGACCAAAATAAACAAATAATAATGGCAGGTTGTCAGGGAGCAGGTATGTGTATAAACTACCAGGTGTCTATAAGTGCTGCAGTGAGCTCATAAATCTCTCAGCTTAATTGGGGTAGTCTGTGAACTTTGACACGTCAAACATCCTAAATGTTTTGCTTTGCAGGAACATGCCTTAGGAAGTACCAGCAGCGAGGGATCAATGCTACAAAACCATCCTGGCAACAAAAGAAAAAAAAAAAATCAGGTGTATATATAAAACAGTATGCTCAACCTTGAGCCGGGTCTGCTCGTCACCCAGCAGAGCGAAACCAGATCTGCAGTGGCACCAGGTTCTGCTTTGTGTCTCAGAGTTCTGGTTGTAGTTTGAGGAGTGAGAGCAGAGCTCATTGTTAACTGAAGAAGGTGTAAACTCTAAAAAGAAGAGGTGAACAGATCATCCGTAGAACAGATTACTAGCATGAGGGAAAATTGTCTTTAAGCACGGCGTGGGGTGCATCTCCACAAGAGCTGACAGGACTCATCAAACTAGTTCATAAAGTTCACCTTGGATCTCAATTATTGATACAACAACCCAGAACCTTGTCAGCAGTTTTAGATTGTGTTTCCTGAGTTAACAATTTCATTATGAAAATATCTGTGAAGGATTCATCTCAAGGTCAGGCTACACAAACTGAGCAGCTTTCTAATGACATAATCTGCAAATTTTAAACAATCAAGACGGCAGATGATGAGGTTAAACGTTGTGATGGACATGTGAAAATAAATCTGCTTGAATGCAACATTTAAAACTTTTGGTCATACCAAGACAATTTTCTTTCATTATGTAAAAACTTTAACCCCTAAACGTATTGCTATTATTGCTACATAATAAAATACAATGAAAACGTGGTAATTCTGCCTAAATAACTGTAAAAAGTAACATAAATGTGCATTCAATGAGCTACATTGAAATAACAAAATAAAAACAGTTACATTTTACAAACTCTTAAATTTGAACTAAAAAACTCACGCTAAATGTGGTAACATAACATTTTAAGATTAAAATAAACAAAAGTTGGAAGTACAGCTGGTCTGGATAATTTAGCTCTGCCAAACTAAGTCTGTTTGATTAGCAGACTGTAAAGTGGAAGAAGAACATTTTTATGACTGTTTTTGAGGAGAAAACATTGAAAAAAAAAACAAACATGAGGAAAACATTTGTGTGTAGCTTTATCCGAATTTCCTGCTGAATCATGTGAAGTTTGCACCACTGAGCCAAACCTTCTGGAATTATGTCCTCTAAATTAAGAAGAAAGATACGTTGCATGAGAAAGCAGTCAAGTAATCCCAAAGGAAAAAAAAAAAGAAGCAAATCCGACCACCTACCCTGACAGACGGGGGTGACTCCGCTCCAGCCGCCTCCAGGCTGACAGAAGCTGCTTACGTCTCCATGAGCCAGAGTATACCCACTGTAACAGGCGTACTGGATGTAATATTTAAACTCACTCGGGCCAGGGTTCTCTAGATTGTGGAAGTAAAACGTCCCGTGAAGAGGCACAGGTGGGTATGGGCACATAGATCGAAGATGCACAACTGGCTTTGAGGTGCTGGACTGTGTGAAGTTGTGAAATTCCCTCCAGGAGGATCTCAAGTCAGTTGAGTTGGAGATGTTTGAAAGAAGGGTGACGCTATCCGAGGCCTGTGTTTGCGTGCTGGGCTGGGTGGAACTGGGACCGGAGGAGGATGAAGCCAAGGAAGAAGCAGTGGACCGGTGCAGAGCTCCACCTGCAGGTGCTGCAGTAACAGCGGGACCAGCTGGTGCAGGTGTGGTTGAAAGACGCGACTCGTCTGTTTGATGAGCAGACCGGACAGTGGAAGGAAAATCATCTTCTGAGGAAAACATTTGTGCAGCTTTATCCGAATTTCTCGCTGAATCATGTGAAGTCTGCGCCACGGAGTCAAACCTTCTGGTTCCTTGGGTTGTCTCTGTCCCACCGCTGGAACACTGACTCTGCTCAATGAGGTCGCCTCTTGGGTTTGTTAGATTGTATCTCTCACCCTTTAACATTTTGAACGGCGCGTAAGGCAGACGGTCGAATCTGAGGCGTGCTTCTTTGGAAGCCCCGCCACCGACAGCTTTGAAGTGGAGGAGTTGATTTTTAAAAGCTGCAGAAATCTGGAGTTTCTGGAGCGCGTTCAAGTCGTAGAGACTGTTGAGTGAAACTGAGCTCATAATGTCTGCCTCTGAAACAAACAGACAAATGTCACATGTTTGATAATGTAACAACACGAGCGTGTCTTAAGAGAGAAAGGCCAGGGCATTATGATATGACAACAAAACATTATAATTTTGTATTGTTTTCAAGTTCACATCTTTGGTTCTAAAACATCAAGCTTGTCAACATGTTCTATCTGATCTTATGGACCACCACTGAAGCATAGAACAGGACAGAGTAGTACTGTGCATTTCAGCTTCATAATCTTTTTTTTGTTAAGTGTATTGTATTTGTTACTGTGTTCATATATTTATGCATTTTTATTTATTTATTTATATTCATGTCTTTCACCTTTTGTCTGGGAACTGCTAGTAAAAATTCAGCCTTCTTATGTACAGAAATGCTATGCATTGTCCCTGTAATAAATAAATAAAAAAATAATAATAATAAAAAAAGAGAAAAACAGATGTGTCCACCTTCACCTTTGCAGTCTGGCTTTGTGCTGTTCCAGGTGTGGCCCTTGCAGTATATCATTAAAGGGCCGTGTAAGCGAAAGCCTCTATTACAGCTGAACTCTGCCCAGGAGCCATCCTCATTCATCCTGCTCGTCCCGTGGCTGATCGAGCCTGGATGGGAGCACCCTGAACCTGAGCAGGGTGGTTATTTTTTAAGAAGTTTTTCTTTCAATAAAATCTTTTTAAAAAATTCAAAGTTCTGACTACCCTTGTTCTCCTCCAGTACTTTAAATTAAACAGCTAATCTATACAGAGAATAAAATCATTCAATCTTGGAGATTAGAAGAAAATTAAACATGTTACCAACACAAACCGGAAGCTCCCGAGACCAGTGTCCAGACACACAGCTGTTGGTTTTGTGTCCATGGAGCTTGTATCCCGGATGACAGCGGAAGATCACCATGAGTCCACCATACCGGAAAAATGTCTGTCCATTGTCCAGATTCTGAAACCTACTGCATCCCGTGTCTCCAAACACTGCAAGACAGGGTTTCGCCATCAGTGCCTGAAAACACAGCTTTCCTCAGCACCTCCACAACCTCAGCTTCAAGACATACCTGAAACCTGGACCAGAGCCAAAGTGACCAGTGGCACCAGGAGTCCCATCGGAGCTCCTGTCTGACCGTGCGCTCGGGATAAAACTGTAGTCATCAGTGCTGCAGCACATCTCTGAATGTTTGAGCAGAAAAAATGGGAGGAGTAAAGACAAAAAAAAAAAAAAGACTTGGAGAGTGCAAGTAGGAAGTGCCTTTGAAAAAGTAGAGTCCAGAAGAATGAGAATCCCAGAGGAATTGGGAAGAAGGGAGCAAGAAGTGAAGCAACGGCACAAATACTAATTACAGATACAGAAGCAACAAAGTCTGTCTTTAGACAGCTTTACTTCTTTTTACTGTAGTCAGCTTTGCTAAAACAGTTTCTACACTTTTTGCATTGACTTTGTGTTTGCACACGTGTAAAAACTGCTGCTTCAAAAAACTCCAACTCCCGAGCTGACAGGATGCCCGGGTCTGTAATCACTGAGGTAGAAAACCAGAGTATAGGAGCCAATTACCATGCAAGCACACACCGAAGCAGTCACTTTGAAACACTTGTGAAAAATAAACATGGTTGACTCAAAGGAAGCAATTAAATTTTTTTTTTGCATTCCTGGGAAATGTGGTTCTGGACAAATATTGCTTGTGAATTTGTAAATGTAGGAAAGGAAAAAAAGTAAATTTTTTGCTGATTTCTTTTTATTATTATTTAAACAAAACAAATAAATAGCAGACATTAAAATAACCTTCAAAAATCAACACTGGAGGATGCAGTAGTTTGGAGGAGTCCAGGTGTATCTCTTCGCATCGAGTTTGTCTCCTTTTCTTTTGCCTTCTTTCAAAAACTCAAGTATATTTCTCTTTATCCATGTTTTCGCTCAGTTGATGATCTTTCATGTCCAGTTTGTACACCACCCTGAAGGCCTCCAAGAACTCTGTGAAGTCTATGCTGCCGTCCTTGTTGAAGTCGATACTGCGGGCCAGCTCATCGATGGCTCTGTCGTCAATGGCAACCCCCAGGTGAGCGCTGAAAAGGCGCCAGGTGTGGCGAAACTCCTCAATGGAGATCAGACCTTAACACATACACATCCACCATGATCACACTTTAATTGGCGGAGAAAATGACGAACCAACTTAAAACACGCTGTAGAGTTTTATGTACCTGAATGATCTTTGTCTATGATGTTGAAAATTATCTCGATGTCGGTTCTGTATCTGAACAGAGTTTCAGCCAAGTTGGGAGCAACCTAAAAAAAATAAATATAACATAATTACTATAAAGTACCATCATAAGATTTGTCTTTTAGTTGCACATTTCCCATCTGGGATTAGTAAATATTTGTTCACAGCACTTGGGAACTTTATCTTCTGACCTGAGGCATAGGAGCTCCTGGTCCCACATCCTCAAAGCAGGACTGATACTCAACACTGCCATCTGGTGCCAGATGGACTAAGTGTGGACGAAGTGTCCGCCAGGGTAAGTCCAGTCTCAGGACAGACTCCAGCACCTTGGCCCATTCACCGACTGATACGCAACCTGTAAGAAAGGAGTTGCTTCTAAGGTAACGGATTCATGTGATAACAATGGTGACACCTGCGTGGTGCTGGAAGGAGCAGAGAGTACCGGTTTTATTTGGGTCGTACTGCAGGAAGCCTGTCATCAGCTCAGATCGATGGGCGAACAGTTTCTCCTTTAGAGCCCTGAGAGCAGAGCCTTCAGCTGCACGAACTCTGCAATAAAAAAAAAAAAAAAAACAAGGTCTAAACCAACATTTCTATTTCAATATTGTGTCCAAAATGACAATAACATTCAAGATAACCAAAGCCGGGGACACAATACAAGGTTCACAGTGTTTAAAGACGAGAAATATGCACTTAGGCTGAAATGTTTCTGTGACGACTGACTGGGAACCACACCCCTGACAGCTCTGCCTGATGGGTGATCACAGATTAAAGTGGTTCCTGACGTGGGCCCTGTGGCTCACTACCCCGGGTGGAACGCTGTTTGAGGGCGGCACATGCATGTGGTGTGGGGCTCGGGCGAAATCAACTACTTGCACATAGTTTAGCAGTTTTCTATTGTTTATTTGCAGGTCCACTTTACAGAAGAAGGAATACCCGTATTAGATGATGGTGGTTCTGATTCCATTAAATCTAAGAGTTATTTCACTTTTTTGGGAGCTTGTGGCATAGTCAGCATTTGTTCAAAATGCAAAATACTAGAGCAAATCAAACCTGAACTGGATAGTTTCACACGTTAACAGAGATTCTTTAAAATATGGAAACTCTTGTCTGTTTTATAGTTTATCCCATTTCTTTTAGGGTGCAGAAAGAGGGACTCCCCTAGAGTCCCAGTGGTTTTAAGAGTCAACACTGATCACAGACCACATAAATCTTTGAGAGAAAGCAAAGAAAGCGAAGGATGAGGTGAAAGAAGGCAAACATGGATTAGCATCGGATAATTCTTATTTACAACTACTATAGGTAGTAGTAAAAAATTTAGGAGCGATTGCATTGCACCTCTGTGTCAGTGTAAGCCTGCGGGTTGTGCGGCTGACTTGGTATTGGTAGAAGCGAGGCACCAGTTCCTTTCCCAGTTTGATGTAAGCACCACGGTTGCTTCCCTCCTCATAGTAGTTTGATGCTGAGAAGATGGTGATCACCTATAAGATTTACAAGTTGGTCTGTGCCCGTTCAGACATGTCACAGTTTTTTGGGCAATATGAGCACATGGAATTCGTCCTACCCGTCCGCTATGACAGAGCTCGTAACCCTCCTGTTTGCACTCATGAGAGCGGATGAGCAGCTGCAGTCCGTGCTTCTGCAGCAGCCTCTGAGTAACGTCAGGGCCGAAGTAGCAGCCGCCACCTCTGAAAGAGTTGGGGCTGCAGCCTTCCTGGGTTTTAGGGTCACTCCACAATATATCCACAATCTGGCAAATGCAAGAGTGGACACGGATGCTATTTATGACACATCAGCTTATGAAACAGAGCTGAAAAATCTCTCACCTGTTTCCATTCCCGTTCCTGTTGTGGAGGTGATGGGAGAGGAACAGAGGACAGAGAGTCCAGGAAAGGCACCCGGAGGACGTTGCAGGGTGTGCTGGGAGACGAGGGGTACGTTTGAGGTGAGATGCAGGAGGGAGTTCGAGGAGAGCAGAGCGAAGAACAGGACGACGATGAGGATGAAGAGGATGAAGTGGAGGCTACGCTATCTTGCTGGCTCAGCACGCATCTCCTCTTTCTGAGAATGAGAGTAGATGGCAGGAAAAGTCAGGATTTTAGTAAAATGAATGAATAAATAAAGACTAAATCCTCTAAAAAAGGGAACATCTGCAAATAAAGATAAGAGGTCAGACCTCAGTGTGGGGGTCCTGTGGTTCCAATTGCAGCTGCGACTGCTGCTGGGACGAGAGACGTCCGTCGACCTCATTCTTTTGCCCAGTCGATGGGACTGACCGATGTCAAGCTGCTCCAAACTGCGTCTAGGAAACCTCAGGGCAGATTTCACCTGAGAGGACATGATGGGAGGTCAACACCTAACATAGATGTTCAGAGAAGAAGGCAGGACATCCTGCAAAGCTCCTAAATATCTCAACGGAAGTGATTTATAAAGCTTTAGCTAGGGTTAACTTTGACAGTTTACTACAAACAAAATGGTGTAATTTGAAGTGTTGTTCAATTTTAATTACATTTAAGAGAAATAAAATAGGTGCTATTTTCAGTTCATAATTGTTTGGTGTCTCAAAAGACACTAAAACTCAAAAAAAGGTAATATGTTTCAAAATACAGTTTCCTGTTTAAGTCCAGTTGTCTGTCATCTATTTTTGTTTTCTTCTTCTTCTTTTTTAGAAAATACATACACTTGTAAAGGTACTCAATCCCCTTAAATCTTTTCACTTTTTATTGCGTTACACTTCGGATAGCACAAAGTGACACATGGTTAGCAAAACTCTTTGAATATCTAAAAAGTGGATCATGCATGCCCCTTAAATAAACTCATTTATTCCAGGCTGTCAGAGCAAAGGATGACTGAATACACTAACCATGATGTATTTTAGTAGATGTGCAACATACCTTTCAGGTTTTTGTTTGAAAAATTTTTAAAAGTCGACATTTCACAGCTGTACAGTAGTTTGTGGCAGTCCATCAATGAAAATCCAAATGAAAACCATTTAAGTTTGTTTTAATGTGACAATATGTGAAGAACCTTAAAGGGAAGCAATACTAAAATAAGGAATCTTAATACCATCTGAATTACCTGTGATTTTTTTATGCCCTCACATGACGGGAAAAAAAAATCCTTGCAGTTTATAAAACGTAATATAAAAAGGTAGCTATGGATTTTCTCTGACCTTGTGCCGCTCTATGGAGCTGAGCAATTCCAGATCAGTCTGGTCTGAAATTCCTCCGTGCACAATGAGGATCTTCGCATCAATGACTGTTGCGATGGGCAGAAGGCTGAAAACGTCCTGAAACAGCTGGAGGATCTTATGGCCATGAGTCTGCATGCAGTGAAACAAATAGATCTTATGATGGTGGACCAAAAAAATCCAAAGGCTATCACAAAATCCTAAGTTTTTTTTTGTGAAGGAGGTAAATGTTATTATAAGCTGACTTTACCTTATACTTCTGCATAACTTCTTTTGTGAATCCGTATCTGAGAAGCAAGAGAACATTCTTGAGGTCTTCTGGGGATGAATTTTTCTTTCTCTGTGTTTTCTTCCCCCACACCCACCTGAGGTTCATGATGTGATCCTCGTGGTTTCCTCGGTTCAGGTGCATGTGGTCTGGGTAAAGCAGAAGGTAGGCAAATAGGAGGATTACCACTTCTACCGACTTTTTCCCACGATCCACAAAGTCTCCATTAAAGATGTAGGGTGTCTCAGCAGAAGGCAGACCATTCTGGACATCAACAACAACAACAAAAAAAATACATTTTGACCAGCACAAACATTTTAATTTTTTTATAAGCTCTGTTGTGTATGTCTACAGAGACATTTCTGTTTATAGACATTTCTGCTTTAGGGTACCTTATAGAATATCAGAAGCAAGTCATCCAGCCGGCCGTGCAGATCACCTGCAACAAAACCCCCCAACAAAAATCAAAAACAAAAATCACTAATTTTGACCTGGACATACAGCTCTGGGTAAAAGGGTAACACACACTTGTGTACCGTGTGTAATCCAGGATCGCTGGATTATTTTGAATTTCTTTGACTTGTTCATTTTCCAAAAAACAGACATTTCTTCTTTAAATGGACATTTTCCTAATTTTTCTTTAACCACATAGGGCCTGAATTACACAAACAGACCTATTATGTATATTTATACCCCTGCTAATGCATTGATTGTTGTACCTAGGCACTTTGTTTTTAGAAAACACCGGGTATAATTCTGCCAGGACATCTGAAATCTTCTCAATTTGGTTGACTTCCTGGGTTGTACTCACAAATCTTGTGCACCAACTATAAAGCATGGCGGCAGTAGCATCATGCTGAGGACTTTGCAAAGTCATTGAAATAATGTGGAACAACCTTTATATTCTTCAAGTTAATGTCAAAGCAATAAAAAGATGTTTGAGACATGGAAACAGCTGAACTGTTTTGGTAGGACGAGGATCTCAGAGTTGTTTCCACGTTGGATGAGGAACATGTCCAAAAGATATAAAAATCTAAATACAATTAAATGGTTAAACTGCAACTTCTATGCAAACATCTCCAATTGGCACCACCTCAAAACAAACAGCGTGCGTTCTTCGCTTTTATCACAGGTTTTCTTGAGTTTAATGAGATGCAAGTCAGTGTGAGGAGGCAGCTGTAGACGAGAAGTCAAGTGCCTGATTAGTGTGCAAATATCTTCCAGCGCTGCTATTAAGATACAGGCAGCAGTAGTCATGACACATTTAAAGGCAGCAGCGGTCATTTATTGATGTGTTTACTGACCTGACGTGTTGACAGCATCAGAATGACAAATGTTTTCAGGTTTGCCTTAGTGTACAGAGAAAGGACAGTGCTGGATCTAATTGTTAATGAGGAGAACTGACATTGAGACTCCTCACCACATATGGTGATCTCCTTGGTGTAGGACGTTGACAAATGGACAATGTTTGGCATCTGTTTGAGGAGCTTTTTGCTCTCGTACAGCAGCTGCAGGACATACCTGGCATGTAGAATCTGCATGGAAACAGAGGTCCACCATATTCAAGACGCATTTATTGTTGCATCAGGACGAAACTAAATGTCACATTGGTACCTGCTGCTCTTTGAAAGCACTCAGGAGGGCGTTCGTATCAGAGACAGACAGAGGAAACAAAATACGAGGTCCAGTGTAAGACTCTGGGATGGGGATTGTTTTGTAGCAGGTCTCTCTGTCTAACCAGGGATCGATGACGGGATCCAGCAGCTGGGAGATCAAGTCTGGAGGAGATGAGATGTTCACAAGCTGAAAAACTCATTTCAGTTGTTCTTGGTTATCCCATGAGTACCCAGGCCATTTTTTCAAACAGCTACCGCAAAGCTTAGAAAGTACAAAGTCACTGTAAAGTACAGTGTAATGATGAAGGCCACTTGTATGACTGGAACCAAAATTAGAGCACTACATAATAGATTCTGAGTCTGAATGGGTCAGAGGAACATTGATTATAATCAGACAAATTGTGAAATGAAAATATTCCCAACACAGACATTAATTCGTGGTATCTTCCTGTAAGTAGCTTGCCACTGGATCACTTTCAGCTCTACGTGACATGAGAGCCCTCTGACACGCAAATAAAACAAAAAAAATAACAACCTCTAATTTATGCAAGCTAAAAGCAGACATCTTCCTACAGGCCACCTTAGTAGGGGCTATTGTCTGCTGTCCATTAAATTCCCTTTGTTCTGCCCTCGGTCTCTCGCACACACAAACAAAAACCGCAGATGTTCGCGGCACACAATGGCCACCCTGTCTGCATGATGGCTGAATATAAAACCAGTGAAAGAGGACATGCAGGACAGAATCTGCCGTGAGGATGAGCTACGGCCTAGCTTGTCGATTAAGCGACAAGCTAGGCTGTCACACACACACACGTACACACACGCACCCACTGCGGCAGCTACACACCAACACACTAGCCTCCACATTCATGATTGTAACCAAGCAACAGGATGTACGTCGGGCTTTCTTATTTAGACCAAAACATGGTTGTTTCACAAAAATTGTGCTCATTATGTGAAATTATATTCATTTCTCAGCAACTTAGCTCCAGCTGATGACTAACAAACACTAAAATGTCACCACTTACCGAGGCCTGAAGTAGTTTTGAATAACAGACCACACTAAATTGTAAACAACACGTTTGGAGTTATAATAAGAGCGTAAAATTGAACCTTACCAAATTTAACCACCGATGGGATTAAAAGGGAAGTCATGATTCATGACAGGAGTCATCTAGCATTTACTGAAAACAATAAATTTGAATGTCAGCACCATTTTAGTCTCACCAGGCCCGTTTCCGTTAAGGTGGGCGAAATTGTCCAGCATGTAAGTGAAGAAACTGGACAGCTAAAGAGATCAAGACAAAAGGACATGAGAGATTTATTGTGGCTTCTTTGTAAACGCCATTCAGATGCAGGTAACAAGGAGAGAGAGAGACTGAGACCTGGAGCTGGTCCTGTTCTCCGGCATATTCGATGGACTGAAAGATGTTCCACGTGTACCTCCTTCGTATCTCCAGTCGGGCCATGTAGCGCCGGTACCACCGCTGGATCAAAACAGCTGCCTTCATTGCTGCAGGACAGTATCAGACGTTGAACTTTATAAAGCAAAGAAGACTGGAATAGTATGCTCAGCCACATGGCAGATGATATAAATTAGCTCCCTGAAGAACTTACATTGGCTTTACCTTTTTATTCTAAGATACTACTGTGCAAGTAAGAAGCATGCTACAAACCTCTGGACTACTAATCAAAAAACGGTTAAAACCCCTTGGACGTTTATATTTTTCTGTCACATTGCAGCATAAAAGTGTACATTGAGAGTTTACAGTATTGTCCTGCTTATCATCACCCATCTTTCACTCTTCTTGCTGAAGAAAGCATTCCCACAGCATGACACTCCTACTAATACTGTCATATCAAACCACATGTCCTTTTCTATCTCTTTCACAACTTTGTGTCACTTTGTGTTGATCTCTCAGATAAAATCCCAATAAAACACACAGTAGTTCAGCCTTCTAATGTACAGAAATGCTGTTTAAGCGCAAAGGGTATTTTTCTTTTGCACAGTACTACACGTATGCATCCATGTACAGGGAGAAGAGTCAAAGACTTAATAAGATCTTACTGAGAGCCGGGCTGGGGCTTTTAACGGCATCATCTGTGAGAGGAAACACGAGTCAGCACGAGTAGCTAATTGAATGAAGTCATGTGCAAACACAGACACACATGAAGACACACACGCAGACACACAAAGTAGGAGCAATAACAAGACACAAGGGAAGTCGTTCAGTTTTTCCAGTGGGACTGGAAAACTGAACGACTTAAGCAAGCTTTGGGGAGTAACAACACTCCTTAAAGAGAGGAGAAAAGACAAGCTGGGAAGAGAAAAAACTACTATCTGTCAAACATCTGTATGCCTGTGTGTGCCCATGTATGCAACATGTGAGCAAAGCCAGTGACAGAAAACAGCAAAACATGGAACAAACCACATAGAACCACACATTGGTACATTAACCGTACCACTTAAAACCCTAAAAATAGGGTTTTAAGTTTTAAGTAAAACTTAAAATAGGGTTAAACAAAAGAAACCAAAACAAGCTCTTAAGTGAAGAGAGAAATTTAGATTATTGGTTTTACATCAAAAGAGAACAAATGGGTAATTACAGTAGTAGAGTGAATAACCTATTAATATTGATCACCTACTGCACTGTCTTCTCAATATTATCACCTGGATTTATCAACTGGGACAATTAATGAATATTTCTATTTCAATAGAGGTCCTTTCTATACTGTTTTAGTCATATTTTAGATATTGCTTTAAGAGTTTACATATTATTTTAACTTCTGTTAAATCTTTATTCTTTGTTTATATAACATACAAGATTGAGCTTCGTAAATTATGCTGTTTGCAAACACACATATATATACACACACACACACACATATATATATATATATATATATATATATATATATATATATATATATATATATATATATATATATATATATATATACACATATATATATATATATATATATATATATATATATATATATATATATATGTATACTTTTACCTGTTACCAGTTGCTTTACTTGCGTTTCAGTAGCAACAGAAGTGCCACATCCCATGATGCTCAGCAGGGAGGTCCAGGGGTCACGTTAGTCACTCTTTTCCAAGCATTATGGGATTCCTTCAGATGGCAGCATGTAACTAATGACAATTCAAAAATTCTCACCTTTTTAGTCATACATTTAAAAAAAGCTACTATAAGCTAGTATCTGGCACAATGTGTTGATTGGAAACCTTTTGGACAAAAAGTGTTTGAAATATTTTTATTTATTTATGTATTTATTTTTTTAGAAAATAATTTAATTTTTCTGTATGGGCTGAGGCCCCTGTCTTACAAAATCTTAGCAACGCCCTTGCCATTAACAGTCAATGCCTCTCAGCAGTCACCAAATTGCACACGAAAATATATGCAGTTACGGAAATAGTCGCATGAAACTTTCTCCGCTTACGGTTTCATTAACAGCAAAGCTTCGGTTCCAGTAGTGCAAAGTCGTTAAATCTTACCAGAGCCTTAAATCTGCGCGGTCCGCCTGGAATGATGGGAGCGCGTCAATTCATGCGTGAAAATGTGCGTCGACGCCACCATGGAAAGGTGTCCTCTCCAGGAGCTGGAGTTGGACATTCAAATGCGAGGAAGAGATCGCAGCATTCCCAGAGAAGCTGCGGAGGCAAGAGGAGGAGCAGGGCGCACGGTCAGTGCTCAGAGCTGGGAGACGAGGCGCAAGCAGCAGCTCCACATGCTACTCCGTGTTTTAAATGGAACCATCTAATGTGGCATAAAAGTCACAAATCTGGATTAGAAATAGTCCTTGACATTATGCTCGTGTACGCCTACACATTTGAAATGCTTAGGGATTTTAATTCTTTAAACATTATGTAAACTTATAAATGTGAGTAAAGCTAAAGTTACAAAGTTTAAAGAAAAAACTGTAAAATAGTAAAACTATGTCAAAAATAGGCTATATAGTAAACCACATCAATTTCAAATCAACCACAAATCAGTCAAAGGTTAAGTTCACCTCAACCGTGATGCGCAATTTAAAGGAGCATTGCTGAAATTTACACCTTTGAGAATATACCACATTTACATCTTGAGTAATAATTGTAGTTCTTTAATAGGAATAATTGGAACATTTTAATAAAACATAATAGCGAACTGTGTTATCCATAAAATCCAACATTTAAAATGATATTTCAAATACTCATGGAGCTGATTCAAGTCCAGCGATAATTCAGTTTTTTCTGAAATTTAAAGCCTTTCAAGAATTATTTAAAGGCTTCAAATAATTCTTGAAAGAATTGCATCATACCAGCCTCATTTCTAAGGGAACGTTTGAGGAAAAAGAAAAGAAAAGAAAATAAAGACTTTTTGCATGGCAGGTTCAATTGCCAAAAACAACCTTATAAATGGAACCAAAGCTTAAGGTTTTCAGGGCAAATTCAAGATTCAAACAAATACAAATTTCCAACATGAGTACGTATCAGTGGTGAGATTAGCATAATGCCCAAAATACACTCCAGTCCTCCGATCCTGCTGGTTTTGTCACATTTCTCAAACACCTGAAGTAAATAGGTGTAGTTCTCTCAGCAGCACATAATGACCAAAAAAACTGCAGAATGAAAGCTTACAGGACTTGAGCACCATTGCAATGCAGATGCGGCCTAAGCCGGTTTGCAAGATTTGTCTTGTTTTACTGCTACAGGCAATACCGCTTGACGGTTTCACCTGAAATCAACTCAATTCCCTACTTCATCCTCAATGATTAAATTTTCCAAGTGTTTCTATACGTGTCAACAGGCATCCTGTCAAATATCTGCCCAATCAAATTACACCAAGTGACTCTCGTTTGTCCTGACAAGAGGTGGTTATGTGAAATGTTCCCTTCTTTACAGCTAGATGTCACTAGATTCTATATACCTGTAAAGAGAGGCAGAAGCACTACAGTTTAAAAATTAACTTTTATTAATACCACAGTAAAAGAAAGTTTAGAGTCCAATACTTTATGCAGCAGCTCTTGTACGAGTCATCTTTTTTAAGAGCGCGATGGCAGCATCAACCTCCTGCAGAGTGATGAGTTTCAGTCTGTTGCGCTTTGACAGCCGAGATGCTTCAGAGCCGACCAGTCTGAGTAGGAGAGGTCTGGGGAAACAGAGATGCCGACAGGACAGGAAATCTGGAATTTCCATCTTTGCACAATGAACCTGTTAAGGTTGGGCACATTTAAAAAAAAAAAAAAAAAAGTTAAGCCCAAGGATTTGAAAGCTGATCTTTATGTACAGGATAAAAATGTCTCATCCAAAACAATATCTTGCATATGCAGTTCTTAGACACAACAGAGAACTAGCAGCTCTGACCTCTTTATGAGTTTTGTAGATGAATTTGGAATGATCTCGAACTCTCCTCGGTTTTTTTGCAGGAACCCAGTGAGCTGCTTGAACAGGTGCCTTCATTTTGTTGTGTTCAGTTGAAAACAGGCATCCAATATATATATATAATATAGGTATATATATATTATATATATATACATGAATAAATAAAGCTGCTAGCACAGCCTTTTACACTGCTCCCAAGAAAATCAGAGGCTCTGTGTTAGTACTGAAAAGGAGGTTTTAATGAACGCAAATTGAAAACAGCTTTGCTTAATCAGGCTCAATTACTTTCACCCACCTGGCTGTAAAGTCCTAACATGTGGTCACATAATTTAGAGCTGCGCTTTGCTTTATGACCTCTTATCTCTTAAAAATTGATGCAGAGTGGGATGCATATTTTCCATGTTCTTGACTTATTAATAGCTTAACAACAGAGTGGCAAAAAAGAGAAATCTATTTTTTTCTTTATCTCTCCTATTAGGCTATACATACATATATATATATATATATATATATATATATATATATATATATATATATATACTCACTCATTCACTTGCCGCTTTATTGGTGTCTAGATGTTGGGAAGACAACTTGCTGAAGGTCATCATAAGCCCTTCTTACATACATACAAGCCTCCACTCACATCCACACACTTTTGTGCGTGCGTGTGTGTGTGTGTCTAGGATTTCTGAGCTGACCCTTGTGCCGTCCCAATGAATCCAGCGATTTTGAACCCGCTGATGCTGTCATGATGGTGTGTTACCGGCTGTAGGAGGAGCTTTGTCAGATAAGGATGGTATTAGGCCATTAACGTCCTGTGGATTACTGTAATCCAGTCTCTCTTGTCCCTGCTGCTCACTCATTTGTGAGTCCAGTCTGGTGTGGAAGCGGGTTGGAAGATGGCGCTCATCATGCAGCATTCCCTGCTCGCTCTACTTCTTCTAGGAACTGACGGTACGATTTCAACTCAATCTGTCCCCACCTGCTCAGAAACCTAATCTGAAGTTTTAGAAAGCTGATATCAGAATGACTCTTTTTGTTGAAGAATCCAGCAGGATTTATGTCTAAGTTTGAAAGTTTCATTCTTTTATTGGTTTACCCGCTTTGTTTACATTTATTTAATGTGGCTAAATTAACAGATTTTATCAACAGAGTGGATGTTTGTCGTGTCCTTAGCATCTTCTTGTTCTTTTTCTCTTCTCTCCTGTGTTGGCTGTTTTTTCACCCCTTTTTCTGACCATCTGGTTGGACAGCGCTCATCAGGATTCATGCTCAAGAGGTATGAAAACCCTTAGTACAATAAAAAATATTGCAACCATTTTAAATCATGCAAACAAAAACATGTTGAGTTTTTCGAATGCCGCTGCATTTTTCTTTTCTATTTTGGAATCAGACTGCCGCTTCTGAGGCATGGACCACCAAGTCTTGCAAATGCGACTGCGATGGAGCTGAATCTCCAACAGAGTTTTCCATCCTGGGGTCTGGCTCTATGGTGAAAGGAGTGGATTGCATGCCAGGTAAATGCCTCAGCACACATGCTTACACCTCTCTATCGCTCCCAGCAAACATGTTCTGTTTAAAGTGAATCTGCAAATGTTTTTGTGAAATCTCATATTGGACTTTTTCTTAGAACCTAAAGAAGTACAAATATTAATTTCATACCAAGTTGGCGCTAACTGTAGCCACGCGGTGACTCAAGCTCCTCCAAACTAAGAGTGATGGAAAATTATTCTCTCCCTGCCTGGATTGTTATAAACTATTTAACATTAGGAAGTCTATTATTTGATTAAATCATTATGTGAAGTCATTAAAAGTAAATCCTCAGATTTCCAAAGGCGAACCATTACATTTGTTTACACGCAGAGAGACATTGCGTTGGGCATGAAAGCGTCAGAGTCCAGATTTAACACCACAGGGTGGACATGCTCCACTGGGTATCCTCTGAGAAGGTGACGTTAGACGTTGCGTGACGACAGAGCCGTGAAAAGAACAGAAGGGTAAAAACATGAAAATGTCCAATGAGATTTATGGTCTAAGGTTTTACCCAGCATGAAATCCATAAGAAATAGTTTGCTTTAGCTCTTCTGTAAATTACCAGAGGCAGACGCTCCAACCAGGTGGAGGCAGCAACGGTGAGACTGATCAGATTTAAACCATGGCAGACTTGCAGAAGAGATCAGCGCTGATTACAAGTGATACAAGTGAATAAGCGAGTGTCATCTGAGCCACAAATTGCATGGCAACCGGTGACAGCGAAGACACACAAGTTCAGCAGATAATCATCCTGCCAGAACATGATGCAGCTCCTATTAGACTGCGCCAATCACAGAATAACAGAAACTAGCTATTAGTACAACACAGACCCTGCGATGTTGAATGACGGGCCTGAATGAGTACTTTGTGCTGAGGTCGACATTTTGCCTCCCCCTCCTCTGTGTCTCACCTCTATGAATTTCTATTATTTCAACCGTCCGAACATTCATAATTTACAAAGGGAGGACTACAGAGGCATTTGAGTCATTGTTATGCAAACACTTATCTCCTGACTCAAACAGAAGCTCTGCTGTGAACGTTGTAATGCTGGGATTACAGCGAATGCATCCCTTCCCCTGACAGTCTTGAAGCAGCGGTAACCAGAAGAGCCAGCTATGTTATTGCATATATCAACAAATCCACTCTCACTCACCTCCATCTTCTCCCTCGTTCACATGTTTGCAGTGAAATTTCTATACCCAGTTTAGAGAAAGGGAGAGCTTGCAGCACTGGGGCAACATGGAGCTACAGTCAAGAAGAGTGGACGGCCATCTGCTTTCCTGCCGTCCTAATGGACATCACTGATCTCTCACTGTGAAGAATTAAGCTGTTGGCTTTTAGGAAGAAATGTGGGTCACGTTGCGGCTGCACGCAGCAGGGGGTCTTTGGTGTTGGAGGGGGTGTGAGGATGTCAGCAGGGCCGGAGGGCAAAGCGGAAAGGATGAAGGCTAAAAATCCAAAGAGGCTTTTGTGGCGACCATTTGGTGGTCAAAACGTCAGTGGCTTACTGCTTCTGTTCATGTCCTCCTCCCAATGGGCCCCATCTGTTCAGTCCACCGAGGTTCTTTCCAAACAAATGGTGACAATAAAAAAGAAATAAAATGTTTTAAAAATTGGTCAACTTTGCTTTGCTTGCAGAGTGTCCGTATCACAGGCCTCTTGGATTCGAGGCAGGATCTGTGAGTCCAGACCAAGTCACCTGCTCTAACCAGGAGCAGTACACCGGGTGGTTCTCCTCATGGCTCCCGAGCAAAGCCAGGCTCAACGGCCAAGGCTTCGGGTAAGTCAAAGTAAAATTTGAATTTATTTAAAACAACAGAAACGATATATTTACATTACTACAGCCAGGCAGTGACATAAAGAAGTATCTGACAGGTTCTGAATGAGTGGTCTCGTAAGTCCACAGTTTTAGCAGTAATCAGGTCTGAACAACAAAATGTGGTCTGCTAGTTCATAATTTAATAAGGAGGCAGTTACAGTTTCACAAAGAGCCAGATGCATTATTTTTTATTCTTGATGAAAGAACACATAATTTGAAAACTATGTTTTCAAAAAATGTACCCAGGTAATTTTTTTTGTATTTACCTGGGTTATCTTTTGTCATGTATTAAAATTTGATAGTCTGAAGCACATGTTGGAAAAACATAAAAAGGACCTACAATGAAACAAAAACCTTTTCACAGCACAGTGTGATCATAACATTTAAATATCTGCATGTTTTTACAGTCTGTTTCCATTTTACCACATGTTGCTGAGTTTTGTGCCAATATAATGAAAAAAAAAGCTATGTTCTTACAATCTGTGTGGAACAGTAAGGATAAACACAATATGGCTCACACAACTGGTCAAGGTCGTGCAATATGTCCTTTTGTTCAAAACATAGAAATATGAACACTACAATGCCAAAATACACACACTGAGAGCCTCATTGTTTATTTGATCAGTTTGATTTCTGCTAAATTAAGTCCTCATTCTTTAATATAACGCTGTATTGATATTAATGAAGACATCTGAACAGCTTCTCATTTTCCTCCTTAACTAAAAAGATTAATATGATTCGACAAAGTTTAGTTCTCTTATAATAAAGCGGCCTGGAGTACCGGTAATCATGTATGAGTTTTATTTTCACATTCCCGTTTCTTCTCCAAGGTGTGCTTGGCTATCCAAATTCCAGGACAACAGTCAGTGGCTCCAGATCGACCTGAAGGAAGTGATGGTGGTTTCGGGGATCCTCTCTCAGGGCCGCTGTGACGCCGACGAGTGGGTCACCAAGTACAGCGTCCAGTACCGCACAGACGAGAAGCTCAACTGGATTTATTACAAAGACCAAACTGGAAACAACAGGGTCAGTAGAGCAACAACACCCTGGACAAAAATAATCTAGAATGTATTGTTTAAAACTGTGTCGTTGGGTGACATTGATGCTGTGACTATGCTGTTGAAACATAATTTTGTTTAGCAATTTTAAATGTTTCTAAAAATAACGTCACAAATTAGCAGTCGACAAACATACAAAATGTATAAAAAAAAAGAAAAAAAGAATCTAAAACACACTTTTATAAGTTGGTGTCCAGTTTGTCACAGTTTTCTCCACTGAACAGTCATCATGATGGTTGATGTGTCGGGTTGACTCTGATAATTGTGACAGGCTTCAGTCGTATATCCAGCCTGTTCTTAAAAAGCTGCAGTCAGGTAAAACGTGGGTCTTTCTGACTCCACCACTCCGAGGATTTACTCTTGTCTACAAACTCACTGCGATATGACATCTTTGCACTTCGGGTAAGGGAGATATTACTGATAATCCCTTAAAAGGACCTCACTTGAAAATGTCTGCGTTATCGGTTCATCCAGTCAATCCTTCACTGGCTCTTCCTTTCTTCTCTAATCACACCTTAACATCACCTTCCTGATTTTAATTTTTTTCCTCAGGTGTTTTATGGAAACTCTGACCGCTCTTCATCCGTCCAGAACCTCCTCAGGCCGCCCATTGTGGCTCGCTACATCCGCGTTCTCCCCCTCGGATGGCACACTCGCATTGCTCTGCGCCTGGAGTTGCTGCTCTGCATGAAGAAGTGCATGTGAATCTCTCCTCCGTGTGTCCCTCAAAGCGTTGTCCCAGACCCTGCGTGGTGTTTGATTATGTATTCGCAGATCTCCTGAAAAACAAATTGACCCTGAAATATTCACGACCTCAAACCGTTTTTACAACCGGCGTACTTCCATGAAAGTAGGCTTGTTTGATATGTACAACGTGCTTTCATTACGTCCGCTCTGCTTTGTCTGTGCTACACCACAGTCTCTCTCACCGTTCTCAATGGGTGGCTCAGTTTGCAATGAAATGGCATAAATTCAAAGCAGTAATTAGTGGCTGAGGAGAAGAGGCAGCGTTGCTATGAGGGGTTAGTTGCCACAGGTTTGTGGTGCTGTGTGAAGGAACCAGACAGTCCATGAAATACACACCGAGTCTATTCATAAGTTAAATATGTTACATTATGAAAAATATCTCACATAGATACAAAAACCAGAACTGTTTCTGTTCTTGAACCCAGAGTAGCGAGATACTTTGATTTTATTCTCTTTCCATAAAAAAGGAAAATTAATTAATGTCTTTAGCAGAGGGTGAAAGGTTTCCTCGTGCACTTTGTCTTAAATTAAAGATAGTAAATATGTTCTGAAAATTAATGTGAGCTATTTTAAGTATTTATTTTCTGATAGAGTGATGTCACAAGCGCTTACTGTACAGTTTGATTCTCTCTGGTTGGCAAACTGGGCTCATCGGTGCTTAGAACGATGAGGTGCAACCCATAAAGAATGACATGTGAATGTAAACAACCAATGTGAAAACAATAAGGATGATCCAGAGGCCAAGTTCTCATTTTGTATAGTTCCAAAGAACAAATGTAAAAGCTCCTGTGGTAGAAAGCTGTTTAGTGTGAAGAGATTGTTGGTTTACAAAAACGGATCAAATCTACATTTTACTACGAACATATTTTCATTTGCTTCGTCTCAAACTTTTCGGAACCTGTGATTTATACAATAATTTCAATGATTGCCGAATGTGATCAATATTTAACTTCTTATCCCGAGTGACTTTATGCTCCAAGGAATGCAAACAGAAACATTCTTTAGGTTTATATTTCAGGATGCCTAATTAGGGCTGCTTTTCATTTAAATACCTTTTCCTTTTCTTCTTGTTTACTTATTTTTTGTTTGTTCTTTTTCCACGTAGCTTCACTGTTTCCGTACTATGTTTGTGATGAAATGTCTCGTTTTTTTCCCCACAATGCTTTGGGATGCACTCCTGAGTCGAAGATATGTCCTTTATTGTACCTTGTTTGTACAGTAAATTGTTTTCCTAGATGAAACCCACACAGGTGTCATGTCTGTTTTTTTTGTTTTACTTTTAAGTTGTGTCTGTGGAACAAAAGATACGACTCGTGCAAAAAATGTTCAGTCGGTATTTATTATGAGACCCTATCATATTTTAATTAGAATGGTCAGCATAGATACACTCTGCTATTTGTATTTACACCCTGTCAGAGGTGGAAAATAGCTAATGGAAAAACAGAAAGTAAAACAGAAGATGTTTTAGGAAACGCATTCATATTTGGGAACAGAACGTCATCTTCCCGTGTTTGAGTGACTGGAGCCTTTTGTACCAAGAACTGCTGAGTCAGTGAGCTAACTGTAAGGCTTCGGGTCACAGGCAAGGCAAGCTTTGTCACCCCTCTGTCCACAAAGGACATATACCAACCAACATCAGCAGCAGTCATTTACAATCATTAGCACTAAGAGTTCGCACAATTGCACAGCTTTATGGGACAGTTTCACTGTGTTTGGTATGAGTCGAGCTCAGGATGAGATTTAGTAGCACTGGGAAAATATTGCAGAATGATGAAACTATCTTCACTTCCCTGCTTCACAATATGCTGCAGGAAGTTGTCTATGCTTCAATTAAATTTTTAAATGTGACCAACCCACATTACTTTGAGATTATTTCTTTGATGTTATTGCTTTCAATCAGCCATGTTGTCAATTGGTTCTCCATTAAATTGCAGCTGAATTGTGGTAGATGGGATCTTTATGTTCATCTTTGAATAAATTGTGCAATGATTCTAATATTTTAAAGGAGGAAGGAACGGGGAAAACTGTTGGAGATTAGAGGAAACATTGCATTATAACTTCACATAGGCCTCAAAGTGTTATCTTTTTTTTTTTAAACCATCCACATGTCACAAGATAAGCTGATCTTTTTATAAATTATTTTAAATAATCAAGTTTTGAGTAAATTCATCCCTGATCGTGACTGCTGATGTTAAAAGTAATGCAAACAGGGAAATAAAATTTCACGTTTAAAATTGTTTACAAAAGAGGCATTTACAAAAAAGATGATGGCACGAGCTTTAAAATGCACACAGAAGATGTAAACATAGATTACAGAATAAGTCTGGGATAATTTTTTGCAACCAGTTTCGACAGTAAACTCCAGTCCTAAAACTAAGCATAGTTACAGTGATTGTATCGTTTGCTTCATTTGGCATTTAAAAAATTAGAACAGAGCAACATTTGGTTCGACTTTGTTATAGTAAAATATTTTAAGCTTTCTTTTTGAAGTTCGTCATCTGTGAAGATGCAACTACTTTCTGTCATGATTTAGACCCCTAACCCATCACTAAAATGAAGAATTTCGAAATTGATTAACTTGTACAAATTGACAAGTTAATTTGTATATATATAGATATATATATATATATATATATATATATATATATATATATATATATATATATATATATATATATATATATATATATATATATATATATACAGTATTTCTGCTAACAAATTCATTTATAAACTGAACAACGTGAAGCCTGTGTTCAGACAATGCCCAGAGTTACAAAGTTTCTGCTTTCAAGAATGACAGTATAAAAGTATACCCAGACTTATCCTGTAAGATCTTAATGGCTGTAAGTGAGGTATGCCTTTTTGAAACAATCTTCAGAGTTGTATGTCATATGTCTCAGTTCCAGAGGTTAACATGAGCAAAGACGCCTGTTGCCTCATAGGAAGGTTGTAGGCAAACCCAAGATGGCAGCATGAAGCTGGAGAGCTGTTGGTTGTTTGATAAAAGACAGAAAATTGGGGGTAAATTCAAAAAACAGTGTCACCAGAAGTAGGACATGAGTAGATGATGTAAAAAAATTCTGACCATATATAATCGTAAAAAATAGTATTCCACCTTCAATGTGATATATACAATTTAATAAGTTAAAGAGAGAAAAAGAAAAAAATAAGACAAATCTGTCATAACTGGCAAACTCAACATTTTTAGAAACACTTTCTTATTCAGTTTCAGCATTCTCAGCTTTACTCTCTTTAGTCTATTTCTCAGCAAACACTTGTCATGTTCAACACAAGAAGAATGCAGCTGCATATCACTAAAATGACACTACACTCACAGTGAAGCATAGTGTTGGCAGCATCATGCTGTGGGCTTACTTTTTTCAATCTGGAACTCATGATTTCATTTCCAGCTTTGCTTCCAGTTCCAAATAACAGCTAGTTTAGACCTAAAATGTTCAAGTGTTTGCTAAATACTTAAAAAAAAAAAAAAACCCTAAAATTTTGAATTCAGGGTTTCCCAAAGTTTTCAGGAGGAGACCCCGGGGAAGACCCAGGACACGCTGGAGGGACTATGTCTCTCGGCTGGCCTGGGAACGCCTTGGTATTCCTCCGGAGGAGCTGGTGGAAGTGGCTGGGGAGAGGGAAGTCTGGGCCTCCCTTCTGAAGCTGCTACCCCCGCGACCCGACCCCGGATAAGCGGAAGAAGATGGATGGATGGATGGATGGATGGGTTTCCCAAAGTGCACTATAAGCCTGGCCGGCCACCAGGCTTCACTTGTGCCCCCACCAGGCTTAGCATTGTTTTTTTATTTTAGTTTTTTTAATCATTGCCCTTTTTTAAAGACTTTATAGTTCATGGTTAGTCTTCCAATAACTATCAAGTGAAATTTTCAAATTTCACTTTAAATATTATTTTAACTCAAAAACAGGACGGCTGGCTGGATGACGGCCGCCCTATAGCATCCAAAGCTCTGGGCTCAGCACGTTTTCTGGGGGAAACCCTGGAATTAATTATATTTACAGCCCTTGCCATTTAGATTTAGCAAATATGACCTTGGTAAGATGTGGTGTAGTTATATGCTCACACCAGACAAAATGCTGAAACTCAATAAAAAAGGTGTCTTAGCTAAGTCTGACTCCAACTGAACACACACTTCCATAAGCAGGTTTTTATTGTTTGCTTTTTGATTGAACTGTATTAGCATGTATATCAAATTGAAGGTGGAAATAGTTTGAAACTACTTATTATGGTAAATTTTTATGCCACAAAAACGCGGCGTTTTCTCCCTACCAAGGGTGTGTACACTTTGGATCTTTGTATTTCCAGTGTACTGAAAGCACAACGTGGAGCTGTCACCCTCTGGTTGATCTACTAACGAACAATGTCTACAAATGTCCCAAATTATCACACAACTTCACAACTAATGTCATGAAGGTGATGGTCGTATCTGTACTACATCTAATGTCAGAGATTTTTCACTTTTCAGTAGTTTTTCTTTTTCTCTTTGTTTACAATTTGATGAAATAAAAACGGGTAAAAATAAGATAACATAACATATGTTAACATCATCATATTCAACATAAAAAGACATTCACCATTATTAAATACTCCTTTTGACATTATTATCAACACATAAATATCTATTCATTTCTCTGTGTCGAAACTAAAGCTCTTGCAATTACACATTTAATTCTACATATTTTTTTAAATATTATTCCCATATAACCTACATACTGTGTCATTTATAGCTTATATCCTTGAATTTAAAACAAATAAATATTTAATAAATAATATTGATATAAATCTTTCACTCTTTTTTGTTATCAAATATCAGTGCTTGTAAAACCTTTAAGTTTATTGGCCACTTATGCGACAGCGGCTTCTCAATCGTTGCAGTAGCGCTCTGTAAGCAGAAGGTGGCGGCAGAGAGGCCACACAGGCAGTGTCTCCTTGACAGGAAAGATCTGCTTGTTCTGATGTGAGCAGAATAAGCTGATGTGGTGCCGACATCCAGAGAAGATACTGGGACCTCCTTGTCTTAAGTTAAGTCCCATCTTACTGATGTCTGGCCTGTTTGCGTCCGGTCTTTGTAGATTTCAGAGACACGAGAATCAACAGATAACTATATTTCTGTTAACTTTTACCAGGGTACCACGATGTCTGTGGCCAGGCTCCAAGGACGGAGACAGGTCAGAGAGGTTGGGGGATGTTACAGGGCTGTTTCCTTCAGATCGTTGAGATTTGGCATCCTGGTGCGGGATGCTCGGGTAAAAGTTGGCCCGTTCTGACTCGGTTTGATGCCCAGCTGTTCTGGAGTAAACTGAGCGCCTTCCACCCGCTGTAAAGCCGACACGTGCCAGCTGGATTCGATCTGTCCCGGTAAGGTGTAGCTGGCCTTGCGGTTCTTTGCCTGGCTTGAGCTGCTCATCCCCGAGTGGCCCCTGCTCTCCGTGTGCCCTCGACCCTCTGGGTAGCCGGCTTTGGAGGAGGACTGAGGCGGGTTGGGGAGGGGGGCTTGGAAGCGCAGGTCCGGAGGAGGCGGAGGAGGAGGCTGCCCTTGGTTTGAGGGGGAAGGCGAGAGGTGAAGGAGTCGACGTAGAGACTTCAGAGGTTGGCTCTGGAATAAGAGAAAGGCTTACAGTTGATAGACAACTTAACAAACGGCTTGACCTTTAATATTGTCAAGACGTATTAACATACAATATGTATCTAACATTGTATAAGTACAATATTAAAGACAAACAATTTGAGAGATGTTGTGGTTTTGCCATCACAACAAACTAATTGAAACGGTGTTCAGTGTTCTGCAAATTATTATCACCTTACAAACGTCTTCTGCTTTTGCTAGGTCATCACACAAATGTTAATATTAGACAAAGATATCTTTGACAAAAAAAGAAGGAAAAAATAAGAATTTCAGAATTGTTTGTCACACAGGGTTAGGTTAGGATTATGCCTCAATGTGTCAATTTGATTTAAGTCAAGAGTTGATCTAGGTCTCATGAAGACATTTTTCAGCCATTCAAGGGTTGGTGGTTTTCATATGTTTTTCTCTCAAATCTGTTCTTACTAACCAGAAGTAATGACATCCTTACATATGCATGCACATCCAAGACACTGGCTTCAAACTTCTGCACAACTAAAACAAAGATCTACTTGCTTCTCTTTAGCCATGACAGTGCAGCATTTATTAAGTAAAGATTTCCAATTTAAATTTATTTTTGATCATTTCCCACGTATTCCAGGTGGAATATCAAAATTACTTATCACTGGCCTTCTCCACTCAGGCAGAGACAGCCGTAGTCGAATAGTTGTTTTCAAAGCAGACTGACAGGCTGAATAGAGCTGCCATTCAGTGCGTCTCCAAATCCTTTCAAATCTTTTGTAACAAAGAGCAGTTTAAAATCATGCAGCTAACAGGCAGTCATTTTATTCCTCACAAAAAAATGAGAGTTTATTTTTCTTCCACGTTACTCAGTCGCTCTGTTGTGTCTTTGAAGAGTTTGTTATAAAATGTGCCCTTTTCCAATGAGCGTTCTTAGCTGTGATTCAGCATTAGCATGAAACAACCTCTCTAGTTTTTGGTATCTCTAAGTTTTAAGGACACACGTGGGAGAAGAAATTCAAAATAAGTGCACAATAAAAAGAATTAAACAATTTCCTAATTTCAACTCAACATATTAAACGCTTCCATTTCTGAGTAAATTTCAATTAAATGTTTATTGAAAATGGAGTTACGGACTGTTTTTGATAAAGTCACATACCTGAGAGTGGGAGTCCACTGGCTTGTCTGGCGGCCAATCGGAGACTCTCTCTCTTTCCCTCCCTCTCTCCCTCTCCCTCCCTCTTTTGTTCTCTCTCTCCCGCTCTCTGTCTCTCTCCCTGTCCCTGTCCCGGTCTCTGTCCCTGCTCTGTTCCCCGTCGCGGTCTCTGTCCCGGGATTGCTCGCGGTTTTTCCGTCGGCTGCTGTGGTGAGAGGACGACTTGGAGCTCCTCTGAAGGGAAAGGTGTTCCTGTCCATTCCCAGTAACCTGAAAATCAAAGAAGGAAGATTAGTGTTGAAAACCAATATTTTTACTCTGTCGCAGCGTTGCTGGAATATTATTGAACTCAATGAGATGCCATCCACAATCTGGTGATGTTCAACATGCACCCTTGTAGCTGACAACGTAAAAGCAAACAGGTGATGACGACGATGATGATCAGTGATAACTCCCTATTCATTGCCAGGGTTTAAGAAAGCTGACAAGCCTCATCTTCCTGGCCTTTGAAACCACTCAATGTCTTGTGAGCTAATAAAAGGACAGTTTCAGAGGGCTGGTAACCCTGGAAACACACATAAAGCCCTTTCTGGATGATAGTTTGTATGGGTTGTGGGTGATTATCTGAGGAAACAGACAAGTCACAGAGCTGCCAAACAAACACTTTCTTTCCAAATTCCAAATGAAAACTTGTCAAAACTTTTTGACCCACTTATTGCATAAACAGACCTTCTGTGCAATGTTCCAGCTTGAGAGTAAAATGATAATTATTCTAACCAAAGGCCTCATTTGTGTGTCTGAAGACACACTGAGGCATTGGAGTTCAAAAACCACTTCATCAACATTTAGATGACATTATATTTCCATTTTAAGGTTATTGTGCTTCAACTGGAACAAGCAGTTTACAGGATGGCATGTCCCTAAAATGAAATTATCAAGAAATGCACTCATGCTAATTCTGTGATAAATGTATCAAGTCTATATTAGCTGTTAGTCTTTCTTAAATTCCAACTTTAATCACTATGAAAATATGCTAAATATTTTTTTAAAACATGGATCTTCTTCAGGACAACAGCACTTTTCTGTCAGTGTCACTGCCAACAGCAATATTTACTCTGATACCCCTAAATAAGATTCAATCGTCTTCAGAAGTGAGACTCCACCTTTGTGCAATTAAAGCAAAGAATAAATTGGGAAGAAGTTGTAGAGAAGCTAAACTTGATTGTCCAACTAAGCTGACATGTTGGCTGAGAGGACAACAGCTTTAAAAACCTTACAAATCAGGTCTATATGGCAAGTGGCAGGAAAAAAGAACCTTAAAAGTACCGTATAACGTTTGTCGCAAACCGTGTCGTTGACTCAGCGACATGTTTAGGAAGATGCTCTGGTCACATTAGACTAAAGCTAAACATTTGGAGGAAAACTAGCGCACCACCCACACTGCGAAACATGTGAACCTACATCTAGTTACAGTTCACATTTTTGGTTAAAAAAGAGATTCAAAAATGAAAAACAATTCATTTCCTCCACATCTTAAATATGCTCTACCAATTGAAGTTTCTGGCTCTCACATAATAGGATTCAAAAGATGTCAATGAGTGGGAATATTTCTTTGCATGTTGCTCCAAAACTTAAAGTACGTTTTTTTAAATATATTGATTGCAATGTGTGTTTTTCAAATCCACATTGCATTATATCATAACATCCTGAATTGCATGTTGTCTGACAAAAAGTTACAAGAGTACATTGAAGCTACCCGGATGCGACAAATTTACAAAGAATGACCATAGATGTGTCTTGCTGAAAATGTCAAAGACCATCATGATACTGTGATTTTCAAAGCGCCAGCCTCACAAGCAAAATGCACTGCAGCATGAATTAGTGCGACAGCATTTTAACATTCATATTAGCAGGACAAATGGATGCACACACACACACACACACACACAAAAGAAACGCTTACGGGTTTAAGCTTGCAAAGAAATAATTTGAAATCCCCTCAAACTAGAACACAATGTGGAATTTGAAACTTTTGAGGAAGATTTCAAAGTTTGTCATTGTGGCGTGAGAGCCGTGCCAGTTAACATGCAGCTGTAGAGTTGAAGTTAGATTACTGGTGAGGCAGGGTAGGGTGCCGCAGGCTGATGCTGTACCATAGGCGAGGCAACTACAGGTAGGATTTTTCCAGCTGAGTTGTGCTTTAAGCTATTCTTAGAGCTAAAAAGGGGGAAAAGGCTTTTCTTGATGCTCGGATTCCTTCTGTCCTCCACGTCCGTCTGTGGAGGAAAAGATGCACAGCCACAAACTTTCAACACAATCTTCTGGCAGCAAATAGAGGAGAAATGGTAAAAGGAAGAGCAGCTGATCCACAATCATCCTTGATTAGACACTAAAGGACACAAGTAATATCGACACAAAAGTTTCATTTAGAGAGATAAAAACAATAGAAATAAAAACATTTTATTGTTTGGATGTTTGTTTTAACCCCTACTTTTTGCCGGCAAAGAACGTTTCGATTTTCCGTCCATTTCTAAGAAATTGTTGGCGAAAATGTTGAAAAATCTAAAAAAACAAACGCATGGACATGACAGAAATAGTATACATCGCATGAAAAGACGTTAATAGAAAATAGAACAAACTAAATCTGTCCCACGGCTGAACAGCACAACGTGTTTTACTGAGCCAGAGCTTTACAAGAACTGTTGTCTGATTATCTGAGTGCTTGTAGTGATTGCTTTTCATTAAGTTCCCTGGTTTTCAACCTATGCAGTCTATTATTATTATTATGATTAAAAATGATTGCACACAATATACCATTTTCATATCAAATCAGAATTACCCTTTGGGACTCTCAGTGATTAATGTCACTAATCATTCTTACAGGAATTGAACACATTGATGATGGCTGAGATCAGTTTTTGAGAGCTTAAATATACTAAAAAAACAACACAGAATCCACAAAAAAAATGTGGTGGGTCTTTTTTTGGATGACGTGATGGTTGACAGAATTGCAAATCTTACTATTTGTGTCTTCTTCTTTTTCTTTTTAATGGCTTTGAAGAAGCCTTGTTTTTGCTTCTCTTTGATGGGCTCTGGGGGATTCATGACCATTGCTTCTGCAGCAGTCCTGCAGAGCACATGTGGAAAAGGGCTTCTGTAATTACACTCTTAGGAATAAATCACAACAAAGATTTATCTGCTTTGGTATAGCACAAATATATATATATATATATATATATATATATATATATATATATATATGTATATATATATATATATATAAAGAAAGGAAAAAAGAAGAATGAATTGAAAAGGATGCCTCTATAATTTTAAAAAATGTAAATACTGTATTTTGTGCCTATGAAAAAAACTTTTTTCTAGCATTGCTGTCATCATAATAAGTGCAAATAAATGTCATGTTGCAGAAAAGTATTCTGTGGTATGTTTTCATTAATTCAGCTAATAAATAGCAACAGAGCTAAGCAACAATGAAAACTCTAATACATCTTAAGTAATGCTAATGACAGACAGAAAGAAAAGAAAGCATTTCCATTTATCAGTGCTTTGCATCTGTTGCCAGCTCTTTTCCACATAACTACCAGGATGATTGCAAACAACATTTTTTGCAGCTGGTGCAGGTAAAAGAATGAAAAGTTACATTTAGCCTCTCAGGGTCTGTGTGCAGATCGGCTGTAATGTTTGCTTCAACAAGACGTTGCCAGCGTATGAATTCCTACCAATCAAAAGCCATCTGGCGTTTGGAGTGGTTCACCATGCCGCCTGGATCACCGGTCACGACGGGTACCCCAGGCCCTCTTCCCTGACCAACACCTTCGTGGAAAGAAGAGGAGTTATCCGGTCTGGGGGAAGGGACTAAAGAAAAACAAGGGGGGAAGAAATTGACTGACGGCGCGTGTTTTCACACTACAGTGAGGCATGTTTGTGTCTGAAGCGAATGGTTCATCTGTGGAGTCGAAAATACTTAGAAAGCAGTTTGAGGAACGCGTTAGTTGTTCCACTAAAATGGCAAAAACCGAAAAAAATTAATAAATATATATCCAGCATGAGTACAAATATGAATACAAACCAGCACACAACTCTCAACATGATTAACCAGGAACATAAAATGAATTGGGTGGAAAGTATCTGTGAAGTATTTTTATGAAGTGTTGTAGTCAAAACCACAATCTGAGACCAAGATCAGAGCAGACCCAAACCACGACCAAGACTTTGACGGAGGTAACAACCAAGACTGTAGGAGAGAGAGGCCAAATCCAAGACCAAGATGCCGCCAATTAGAAACAATTGACAAGATTATTGATATAACACTTAAAGAAGATCTGACCATAGAAGCCTGTTGTCAAACTAACCAATACCCTGGATCCAAACTAAACAGACCAACCTGAAAATGTCCAGCTAAACGTGATCTGACTTGCCATTAGCTGCAGGCAGAGTAAGTTGAGGGGGAGGATTTCACTCACTGAACCTTCTTTCTTTCTGCATGTTGTGCAGGTAGAAAATCAGCCATATATTTGCACTGGAAAATGTTTCTCCCTGCTGTTTTCTCATTCCTCTCATCTTCTCATGCTCAGCACATAGAGCCGCAGGTTGCGGCATTGTAAAGTTCAAATAATAAAACAAAAACAACTTTGTTGGTTGCATTTGATTGCAGCTGGCGGTTTCACTCTAAATTGCTGTAAAAAAAAAAAAAGAAGAAATTTTTCAGCTGTGGTCTTGAGTCCAGCATGTTCGAAGCCAATACAAGACCAAGACTAAAGAAATGTGGCTTCAAGTATTACAACTCAACTTTTCCATTTTCATGACTTACTTTTAGATTGTCTTTTTTATTATTATTTTTCAACACTTATAGGGCTAATTAATACTGTCACTTCACTGTCACAAGAATCTGACTACTGAAGAGTAGCCTTACACCATTGCTGGAAAAGCAACATATTTTGCTAATTTGTGCTTATTTACCCTATTTGTCATTGATGTAAATCATATTTTAATGTGTTTTTTTTTTTATTTTTTATTCTGCACTACATTTTGTGTAACAACAGGATTTACCTCTGTAGAAGCTGCCTACTCTCCGAGGCATGGACTCAGTGAAGATCATCCGGTTTTCCTTGGAGGAACCTGCATCCTCACCGTGAGGGTCATGATACATACCGACCTAAGAAGCACACACACACACACACACACCACGCAGAAAAAACACACGCACGTACACACACAAACTTCTTCAGTTTCTTACATCTTGATAATCTTATTTATCATCGACTGTTATTCAGTATCATTTTCCCTGGCACACCTCACAAGACAGTCAGGACAGTCTAAGAGCTTTTCAGTGAGATTACATTTAAAACAGCGACAACGTGCAGTGAAGCTGTTGGGGGGAGGAGGGGAAAGCCTATGAGCCCTGACAGTGAGAAGAGCTATTTGGTGGTAAGGCGGAATCAGAGGGTCGGACCTCATTTTTAGAGCGCTGTGTATGAAAAGCAGCGGAGTTGTCCCTCGTAGAGTCTTTGATGGGGGCACAAGGGTGGCTCATGTCTTTAGGGGGCTGTTCACTCTGTTGAGAAGACGGACAGGTGCTGGTCAAAGCAGACTGGAAAAGCAGAGCGATGCAGAGGCAATGACAATGTGACAGTGACAGTCCCTACACACACACAGCAGCTTGCGCAGCACACCCACACACACGCACGCAGAAACTTGTTGCTTGCTCTCAAAAACCAAAAACATTCATGGGTGTTTTTTTTTAACACCCGTGTACTGTGTTTCAAATAAGCAGGAGTCACTTCATTTAAAGAAATGTAATCATGTTTGCATTATTTTTGCCACATCTGCCGATTGCGACTGGCTTCATGCAGATGTGAGTTTGAAATGCAGCTGGAGAGCTCCATGAACAACATGGACTTCCTTCCTCAAAAGATAAAGAAGCTTCCATTAAACTCAAACATGTCAAATGTGTTTCACATTATTGTATTTAAAAAAGGATGAAATTTTGATTTATGTTTGCCAACACTAAAATATGAGCAAAACACCTTTAAATGTCATCTTTTACTTTAGTAGCACAATCTCACACCAAGACATTTTGAAAATCCAGTCTTTTGTTCTGTAACCTTATTTTTGATGGAGAACAAATATCCATGGAGAAATAATTGTGTTTGCTATAAAGTCACTGATTATATGAACAATTTTCAAAGACTAATTGAAAATAAAAAAAACATGATTAATCTATATTATTTATGTCCTTCTAAACATTTTAGAGTTATATTATGCTATTGCAATGAAAGATCTTTCTACTTCCTCTGTGTGCATTTTCTCAGAGTGAATGCTCTCATTTCCTGCCATAAATCACCCAGAACTTGTTGGTCACTAACCCTCGTCAGGTCGTCGGTGCAGTCCTCTCTTGACGAGCTCACTGAATGTCCAGTCAGGTTGGTACGATGTTGCAGCTGTGGGGAGAGGAGCTGGAGGCTGCTGGCCCGAGTCGGTATGGCCTGGCCAGGTGGCGGCAGGCCCGCCATGACCCCCTCACACCCATGTGGTCGGTGACGTTCCCGTCTCACGTACATGGAGTGGCGCTGAGGCCGTTGCTGGGAGGAAAAGGGGGACGTGTAGCCCAGGCCGTAGTGATATGACTCGTGGGGTGAAGGCAGGGTGTGAGTGTTGGGCATCGCCGGTCCTCCTGGGTCTAGGAGCTCTGGAGCACCAGCATCTTCTGGGGAATAAAGAGGAGCGCTACGTTGGCATTGCCATCGACTGCGGCTTCTAAAGTGGTTTTCATATAATATCTGAAACAACTGCCTCATTTGATCTACTAATATTCAATTTGATGATGCAAAAAGTACAGGTTTTATTTCATCCATTGGATTTCTGAATATTTTAATGACCATCTTGATTACTGCAAACATTTTGGATTTTTATGAAATTGTTTTGTGGACAAGAGTTAGTGTAGAAACATACCGTAGTCATGGTACTGACTAAAATATTTTAAGATCTAATATTCAAACGTTTCATGGGAATGAAAGCAGATTTTTTTTTTCTCCATCTAAACTTACCTGGAGCCAACGATTTGTGTCTGGACTTGTGTCTCGATGAGGAGTCCAACGTGCTGCTCTCCATACGGACATTCACGCTGCTACGGGAAGCGGGGCTGTGTCCTGATCGGTCACTGTGTCTAGCTGAGGGACTGCCGGGGGGTCCCGGAAGACCCGACGGGGCGTTGAGGTCCAAACAGCTGGCAGGGAAGAAACGGGCACTGGGTCCTACAACGGCTGCTCCGTTTGCGTTTGGGTCGTCTGGGTGAAGTCGACCATCGCTGAGGTTCCCCACAGACTTGGCGTCGCTAAGAGCCCCGTGGCTCTTGGACAGGCTCAGATAAGAAGCTGAGCTTTTAGAAGAGGACGACATGGATCCGTGTGCAGAGTCTGCCATGCTGTGGGCATGGCGGCCATGTTGTTTTTCTGCTCCAGACTGTAATGTGTTGGTTTTGTTTTCCAGGAAGGTGTGCCGGCTGGCCTGCTGTTGCTGCTGCTGTTGCTGTTGCTGCTGTTGCTGCTGTTGCTGAGAGCGAGACGAGCTTGGTTTGCTGTGGGTGTATTTTGCCCCATGTCCCTGATCTGACAGCTTTGTTGAGGGCCCCAAGTTGAAATCAAACTCTGTCTTGTTTTTTGCCTCTTTGGGACTGAGAAGGTGTGGCAGGTTGTTGTTAGCCAGATCTTTGTTGGACGAGGCAGAACGATTTAGGGTCTGGGACATGTACTGGACTTTCGGGTGGAGTGTAGGACTTAAACTAGATGGAGCCGGTTTGTTGCCATTCAGGAAACTCTCATTGCTGAGGTGATGCAGGTCTCCATGGCGAGGGAGGCTGGAACATTCCTTGCTGGTTGATCGACGACTTGAACTCTTGTTGTGACTCCTGGAGGGCCAGAGAGACGCGTGAAGTTTGTAACTTCTTAGATCATCGTATGGACTTATATACATGAATCTCACTTAATTCTTTTGCTTTCATCATGGCAGCTTCCTTTTTGTGTTCAATTAACTGAAAAGTTACAAATCTTTAACTTAAAGAAACGTTTTACTTTGACTTTACTTGAAACAACTGAGTCAGACGTAGTTTCATATCCTACATCTGACCACCTCAATATATTATGATCATAAAACCTCAATTTATTAAGTTTATCCAATTTAGAGTTTTAAGTGAGATTAATGTAAATAAGTCCATAACATAAACTACAACCCAAATAGTCTTTGTATTGTACACTCAAAAGTGTACACTTTTGATAAACTTGATTAATTGGGTTGGATAAACTTAATTGACTAAACTTGTTACCAATTGAAGCAATTCAATTAGTTTGGTTCAACTGACTTCTTCTTTCAGTGTATATTTGACGCCTGCTGTACAATTTTGCCACCTGCTGCCCTCATTTCAACAACTTTTTGCACAGAGCGTTCAGCAGCTGACACCTGCTCTGCAACTCACCTTAACTCTATATCAGCTGGTGGCTGCAGCCAACGTGCTCTCGCTTGCTTGCTTAGGAAAGTGTTTGAGAAAAGGTGAACACTTTTCACTAGCTGTATAGTGAAGTAAAGAGACAATGGCTTACGGTAGTGCAAACCTGTGAAGATCGCTTCCTGTCAAACACTGGACGATCACGAGAATCTTACAGTGCAGATTCATTATCTATATTTACCCCAGAAAAATATGCTAAAACCTGAACAATGAATGTCACGCCCTTGTAGCAACTTTTAAATTCCTTTTAGCCATCCAATTTTAACCATTTTTCTTCTTGAACACAAATCTTTGTTCCCTATGTTGTGTTGCCATGGTAACATGTCTGGATTGCAATGCAACTGACCTACTCTGGTTTAAAATGTATAAAAATGTGATTTTAGACATTTCTAGCCTGAATTGAGAATTAAGTGAGTTACAGCTTTAATTTAGTAATCTCTATCTTTACATAATTTCTATCTCTAGTTATTTACCAAAATAAATAAATTCCAGTCACATTTCAAATTGATCACGATAACATGAAGTTTGTAACAAGTTGGGTTTTGTCGCTCTATGTAAATGACAGAGAGCTTACCTTGTAGGGACTGTATTTTCTCCGTGGTGGTGTGTTTTTCTCTTGGACGAGCGTGGTGGGTTTGGAGAAGCAGGAGAAGATTTTTCTCTCTCCGCCTGCCTCAAAGGCTGGAAAGCAGGATGGTTCAAACACTGCTCGGTTAGAAAACGCTCGGTAGGGTTCAGCAGCAACATGCTCTGATGGAAAAACAGAAGCAAAAACGGATGTTTGGAGCAATAGGTCAAAAAATTCTTTGAATCTAGTGAATAACACATTTACTGTAGAAGAAAATTTACTGCAAGTGGAAAATATGAATGTTTCAGTGTAAATTTACCTTCATCAAATCCAACATCAAACCACTCATAATTCCCTGGTACCGTCTCTCCAAAGTCTGAGGATGGGTAACTGTGGGAAACTGGCACAGGAAAAAAAGATCCTGGATAAAACGTTCATCCTCAATAATGGGTTTGTTGTTTGTTTTTCTTAGACTCATATTACGCTTCACAAAACAAAGTAAATGTTCCTCCCCATTAAAAAAAAAAAAAAAAGAAGAGAAAAGTAACTCTCAGTTCTTATGACATGGATCGCACTAAACAAACTACTGAGTTTGCACACACATTCACAAACGCGTAGCTTTTCTCAGCCTTCTGGGACATTTTCTCTTGCTGCTAAGCTGAATACCAACCACCTATCTCATGAGTCATAGCAATCCACTCAGTCATGGTGCTGGAAACACTGCCACAAAAATGAAACGGACAGAAAGAACGGGCAGGAGAGACAAGGATAAGAGAGAAGAGCGGAGAGAGGGAGGACAAAATGAAAGAAGAAGAAGGAAGGAAGAGAAAGTGAAAGGAAGGGAAAAAGGAGGGGGAGGAAGACTGTTCGTGTTTCCTACCCTGATTCCATGAAATCGCGGGTTGTTGTAAAAGAGTTTCATCTGTTCAGCAGGAAGAGGACCCAGAACTTTCTGGATGGTGAAGAGCTGGAGGTGAACATCAGCAAATCAAGAAAGCAGACTGAGCTGATCCGATTCTTGGCACAACATTGCAACTGTAGCCGAAACTTATGGTGCATTTTCTTTGTTCTTGGAGGTCGAATTTTCCAACTAATCACTTAAAGTCAGAACTCTGACCATATAAAAACAGTTTGTCGTACATATGCTAAGTTAAACCTATACAGAGTTTATCAGCCATTCTGAATTTCCCAATGTCTTTAAACCAGCAGAGGACTACAGTGCTGAATGTCCCTTAGTGCACTGTCAACATGAAAAATAATTTTGATATACATCACATTAACAATAATCTTGGATGTTGTATGTAATTTTTTGCCTCATGTTGCCCGCCTGTTAATTTGTGGGTCTTAAGAAACTGCACAGCTTTCTTATGCCTTGGGCTGGCTCTGCCACTCTCACCGACCTCTTTGGCTGTCTATAAAATGAGTTTATTGCCTTGCATCGTATGTTGCACTTTAAAATGGGAAGGATTAGTGCGTTTGAAAACCAAAATGACTAGGCTGAAAAGAAAGTGCAGAGTTGTGGAACTTTTCTTTGTTTTTGTCACTGTAAAAGTGATTGCTGTGATTTTTATTTTTCAAAAGCACTTGACACTTTATTTCAGCTTATTGACATTGAAGAAGACGATGATAGCTATCCAGATGACAGCTTCTTGTAGATCCAAAACACCAGTTTTGTCACAGAAAGTTTATTTTGCTTTGAAAAGACAATAAAACCTAAAAGAAAATGCTCCCACCGGTTACAGGAAAAGTTGTAGGACCTTTAAATAAAAGGTTTTCATATTTAAAAGATATTGTTTATTCACCTCCTTTTTCAAATTTAGTATCTACTGCTGCTCTACTGACCTGGTCAATCTCGCTTTCCCCTGGAAACAAAGGCTGTCCGTCACTCAGCTCCCCCAGAATACACCCGACAGACCACATGTCCACAGCCTTTCCATAGGGAGCCCTGCAACAACAGGAAACAATACCTATGATAACACCATTTGTGCAGAAAAATCATTCAAGGAAAAGATTTCAGTGAACAACACAAGAAGCCTGTTAATTAGATAGCAGGGCGATAATGACAACAATGGAGGGCGATGAGGGCGGAAAATAAGCCACAGAATTAAGTAGGTATGATTGCAAGAGAATTGTAGCTTTCATAAGTGATATCAAATTGTATATTTTATGGCTCCTAGGGAAGATTTCTGCACTGTGGAGAATCTGGTGAGAAATGGTGAGAGTTCTGGCAGCGGAGAAGCAAAGGAGCGCTGGTGTTGGAGGGAGAGAGGATTTGAGTGGGAGGCATTCAAACACTGTCTCTGTAAATGTTCCAGGGCATTTACTAAATCAAGCTACAGCAGTGCGGATAGATGACGTTCATCTGTCTCCAAGCTAGGATGGACACTGGTTGCAGCAAAAAAATTACCCCCAAAAAAAAAAGAAAAAAAAGAAAAAGAGGCGCATTATAGAATTAAAAACAAATCTTCAGTATTGTATTTTGACCTCAAAATACAATACTGAAGATTCGTGGTTTATTCCAATGTATCGCATAGCTTACTACTTGCTTTCTCTACTGATCTGATTACATGGCAGTGCCATCGCTAACCTAATATTTAATAAATAACCAGCATCAGAGATGCTCTACAATTAGTCCATATCACTAGGATGTCATGTTGGCCTTTTAAAATCCATCAGGAATTAAGCACATCATGACTTTACAAAGCTGCACAGTTTGGTCTTGGCATCACATGAATCTGTAAGTAGACATGAACTCACTGAGCTCTGTTTCTTTTAAAACCATAAAAAAATCCCACTATATCTAAATGACTTCTTATGAAATACAATGTAACTCATTCTCAACAGGGGAGATTGAGAGCAGAAGGAACAGCTACAGATGCACCTTGATTAATTAGAATATGACAGAAATGGTAAGTTACTTCAGTAAATAAACTCCATACATAAAAAACTAGATATATCCCACATAGAGGTATTTTTAAGTGTTTATTTTTGGCTAATATCATTTAAATAGAGTGCTAAGCAGTTGCACATCTTGTTTATAGATAGATAGATAGATAGATAGATAGATAGATAGATAGATAGATAGATAGATAGATAGATAGATAGATAGATAGATAGATAGATAGATAGATAGATAGATAGATAGATAGATAGATAGATAGATAGATAGATAGATAGATAGATAGATAGATAGAGTCGATTTTGAAACCTAGTCAATGAAAAATGAATCAACAATTTGATGTGTAACGATGGCACTTGAGAAAACGTAATGTTTCAATTGTGGACTGTGTGTTCCATGACTTTGTATTTTGGTGTTTTTATGATGTAAAGCATTTTGAACTTTACAAAGTAAAGCATGTGCCTTTCAGCCTTGTTGCTGAAAGGTGCTATACAAATAAAATGTAATTAGATTTGATTCTGTGACCCTACGCACTAGAGACCCTCATAAATATTACGGCGGGCAGGATTGGGCCTGTGGGCCTTGAGTTTGACACATGTGCCATATTGTCCAAAGAAAAAAGAAATAACATGGTTAACATCTAAATTAACAAGCTCCCACACACAGCGACCTACCCCAGCAGTAGCTCAGGTGAGCGGTACCACCTGGTGGCCACATACTCGGTGTAGTTGGCATCTGTTCCTTCAGACAGGTTACGAGCAAATCCTGAGCCGGAGGAGCACAGACATAATTACATCAAGTAGACTTTATTTTGTCAACAGCAATGCATAAATGACCAATTAATAACAGGAAAGGACATTCAGTATCTAAATTGTTTGGACAGCCACAGTGACAGCATGATAATGTTTGCCATGTGACCAGACTAATTAGTTATGTGACTGCAGGCGATCTGAGACTCCACTTTAGATAACTGGTGTAGAGAGAATCCATTTTAAGCAAGAAAAAGTCACAGTAAACAGAATGGCAGCTCCAACAGTGAATACCAAACAAATCTCACCCCAGCTGACTCAGTGGGTTGGCATTAGCCAATTATTCAGAGCCAGCTAACTGTGTCAGTTTTACAGATACGCGTCCAAATGTAAAATACACACCTAGAGCACTGTGAAAGGGCAAATCCATGAACTACTAGTACATTTCCATCAATGTGTTTCTCAGAACAGGAGGGTTTCTGTTACTAACATCACTATCATTAGACAGAGATGTTACCAATTAACTAATAATACATCAACAACCACCAGCGTATATTTAGGCTGCTGATTGGCAGTTTCCCAGAGGCAGATTTAGTTTCTCTGATAATCAGTTTACAAGATAGAAAAAGGTGGGATTTTCTATTTCAAACCAACCCACAGAAACAAAACGGAGCACCGTTGAATCACTGATCTGGCTAAAGAATCAACACATAACAACCATCAATACGACAAGATGGAAGACATATCAGGATGTCTACTCAACACCCATTAAACACCTTTGGTTAAAAGTATATCTTTCTAAATCAAAGCATCAAAGGACACTGGCTACATGACATTATATAGAAGAAAATGAAATTATTGATACTACATTAGAAATGAAGGATGTCATTAGCTTATAAACAACAGAAGGATAAGGATACACTCACCAAAGTCACATAGTTTAAGAACATCATCTGAACTGATAAGAAGGTTTTCTGGTTTGATATCTGAAAGAGAGATGATCTAAATCAATGTCTTATTGAATTCAATAATCAGAAATTTTAAGTCACAGTTTTATCTCTGTCATAGAGTGCAACATTGGTTAAAAATCCTTAATAACAAGCAGTGGTGATATCATATTCACATGGATTGTTTTGGTGTTAAAGATTTGTCTGGCCTTGCAGTGATAATACCAGCAATGCTTTGGAAAAACATGGGCAAGACGCTGGAGGCACCAAAGAAAGGAAACAGTGACTGGTTGTAAAAGAGTAGAAGGGAAGCAAACAAATATGAATACTGACCTCTGTGTACAATTTCATTTTTGTGACACCAGTTGATGGCTTTGATGAGCTGGAAAATGTAGCTGCGAACTTTTTCCGGTGGCGCACCATTGGGAAATTCCTCTAGCAGTTCAAGCATGTTCTGAAAAACCACAACAATGACATCACGAAAAATCAGACCAACTCTGTAGCAGCAATATCAATGATCCGTCCATCCATCCATCCATCCATCCATCCATCCATCCATCCATCCATCCATCCATCCATCCATCCATCCATCCATCCATCCATCCATCCATCCATCCATCCATCCATCCATATTACATCTGGAGAATTATGTTGTGTTGAATTTTCATTAAAAAAAAAAACATAATAAAATAACTGTGTTTGGACACCCTGGCAAGACAACAGGAAATACCAGTACTTACTACCAGCACAGTTTCTATGTTGCTATGGTGACGCCTTTTTTTATGCTTAACTGAGCAGTCACCATCCTACGGCCATGGATGATGCAGCATAAAGAAGTGCTGTGTGCACAGCATGCAGACTTGATTAAATAAACATAGCATGGATGTTATCCTGACCCTCTCAACATATTCAAAGACGAGGTAGAGCTTCCCCCTCCTGCGAAAAGCCTCTTTGAGCTCGACTATGTTGTCCTGCTTCAGAGTCCGGAGCATCTTCAGCTCCCGAAGGGTCGTCTCCTTAACCTCCTCATTTTCTGAGTGGGCATTAAAAGACAAATATGTGTTGTTTTTTTTTTGCACTTTTACCAGTTTTCCTTATTTGTGCCCATCTTTTTTATGTTTAAACTTTTTTTTTTTTTTTTTTTTACTCACCTTCACTGTCTTTGAACTTCTTGATGGCCACCAGCTCATTTGTTTCCTGTAAGGAACAATGCACAACCATTTAGCTTCGTTTTAGTGGGACAAAGATGCCTAATGACCTTAAAAATAGAAAAGATGTGAAGCGATTAGTCTTCTCACACTGAGCTGTGGGAAAAGCTAAAACAAAAAGGGCTATACAATGTGAGCTCTAAGTACAAACCTAGTGTGTTCTAACAGGGTATTTGTATACTGAATATTTGTATTTGGAACCAGGTTCCCTTAAGAAAATAATAGAAATGCACAACTACCCAAAACATGGGCAGCACTCAGAATCAGTCATTTTCAACATAATAATCCTTGGTCCGATATTAACCCTTTCATAGAGCCAATGTTTGATGAAATCATGATGAAACAATAAACGATGCGGACAAGAATAAACAACTTTGTTAATGACTTAAGGTAAAGCTCTTCATCCTAGAGCAGTCTGTACTTGGCCCAAAACCCAACAACAGCCACCACACAATTCAGTATCATTTTTAAGTGCAACAGTGGTTGAAATTAGAAACAAATTCAATGACACTCGATTTAGACTACAATACAAAATGTTGAAAAAAAAAACTCCCCCTCTCATACTATTGTTATCCTACATAGTTATTCTGGGTGATGTTGTGCACAGAAGCCCTGACCTTTTAGAGCATTGCACTCAAGTATTTAATGGCACTGATTTCTGCTGTGGGCCGCCTTCCACCCCAGGACCAGGAGAAGCAGAGGAAACAACTCAGGTGAAGGTGTACGTATGTGAAATCAAAATGTGGAGCATTTTCTAGAAGAAAGCCAGAAATTCATGAATGTGCTTTTAGGAAAAATTCTCCTTCAGACGTGTTTGACAAAACAAACAACTGTGTGTCCAGATTACAATAAAATGTATATGATTATGCATACAGTCACACCAAAGAGCTAAATTAGAGTTATGAGACACAATTTGTTGTTCTTGTTTTCATTTCCAGCACCTCTAAAGAAAATGTCTGACTCTTTAGATACCTAAATGCTGTGCTGATGCTCACCTCCCTGCTGTGGCTAGCAATAATTCAAAGAAGACTTGTGATATGTTAATATAGCCTAGAACCCATATATGTACAAATGCATTCTTGTTTACAACCTTCTTCTGGCTGATACAAAAGAAGGTTGTACGTTGTACCTTTTTAACTAACTATCAAGAAAGTCCAACTGGGACAGCTGAACTTTATTTTTGATTAATCAGACTCACAACAGTTGATGTTAAGTTTGAAACAAATAAAACTAAATGCTGAAATTAAATAAAAAGGCACCGCTACAAGTAGAGGTGCTACTTGTAGTACCGCTACTTGCTACAAGTAGCAAGTAGTAATTAGATAGTCTGCAACTGTTTTAGATATTTCTTTTATCATCCAGCAGATTTTTTTTTTTTTAGTTGAACAACATAAATGTCACATTAAATGTAAATTAATTTCTGAAGTGATTATCCATGGCCTCAATCTTTGCATCACACACCCGGGGTGTGTCTGATTAAAAACAAAATCACAGCAAATTCTGGCTTCATCACAAAGGATTTTTAAAGACTTCTGTATGTTGTTATGATTCCCCTAATATAACAGTTTTCATTAAACAAAACATAAAATGTTTTCAATCATTCCAATGGTAGCCTAAATCCTTGAAAGCTGTTTTTTTCTGTCATCTGTAACACCCTCTGGATGCAGCAGTGAACACAGGGGGCCAGAGAGGATTACATCATGCACTAGAGTGTCCTTGGCTGCGCTCATATTCCTCAATTGTTCTTTTGTCTACAGCGGGTCAGACATCACAGTTGGCCGAATCACTGCGATGAAACAAGGCAGCGTGGAGCTACCTGTCACTGGCAGTGCTCTCGCTTATATCTGGCCATTGTTATATGAAGGTGTAAAAACAAACTTGTTAGTTAAAGATTTGATGTTCATTAGCAAATTGGATCATACAATGAAGATTTACTGCGACGGCAGAGGTACATGCTGGCTGTGCAGGAATGACTTTCGATAAAAGGGTAAAAAGAAATAACAACCTATTATCAAAAATAATGTCTGAGCCCATCAAGCACAGATGACATTTCAAACTGCAGCTGCAATGTGTTGATGATGCTCATGTTTGTGCTACATCTTTGACCTCTTCTGACTAATAAGTCAGCACTAAAAACAACCTTCAAGATCGCAACTGTCTGATGACACGAGCTCATTGTATTGGTACTAATGCTTGAACATTTCACTGATATGCAGTTTGACATTGAGGTATCAAAGGAGTCTCAATTTAAAATCACGCCCATGACTCATATTCTGATGTTACTCAAGTAAACACACCGCAGGTCTTTTTGAAACTTAGCCAACACAATTAAAGACAATTGCTAATAATTAATTTGTCTTCTTACCCCGACAGTACTACACAGTGACACCGTTTCTGCACCAGGAGACAAGCAACTGTGTAGGTTGTGATATTGTCACTCCTAAAGCACAAATTCAAGATAACACTGAAGCCTCCATACAAACACCCACATATGCTAAACAACACTTGCATAAAGTGGCAGAACAAGTCCTGGCACACAAACGCTTGACTAATTAAAATGTTCCATCAAGCACACACTGCAGAGTAAAGTCCCTATAAATTACACTGGGACGCCTATTTAACATGAATTTAGTTCCATTGTTGTGATGTTCGGGCCTACTGTGTCTCCTGATTGGGTTTCAACCTATTTGCAGTCGCATTATTCCCCTCCGTCATACGCAGGTCTGCTGTAGTCCTCTAACAGGGTGACCCATTTACCAACACTGTTTAACACAACCCTCTGCATCACTTCCTCTCCCTCAAACACACGTGCACCCATTGCTTCTTTCTCTCTCCTGATGCCACCCTGTCTTTCTTGTCCCGCTTCCAGCTGGGAAAAGTAAAAATAACTGCTCTCTTGCAGCAAAGCTAAAAACACCATTTATTGTCAGGGTCCCAGGCTCCCGTGTGTAAAATCGAGTCTTTCTTTTTGTTACATAAGTGGGAAACATGTCATATGTCACATTAGTGAGTCAAAGGAAAGAAAAGGCACTTTAACTTTAACTTGACTGTATTTCTAAAGCTGCTGGTTAATTTGCATGCAGATTTGTTGGAGAATGACACATTAATGCTGTAATAAAACCAGAGAGATAGTAAAGGTATTTGCCTTGTTAGTTGGTCTCCAGGTGAGGAAACATTTTTGCGTTTTCTGTGTGTTTAGTGTTGTACAGTAGACAAAAAAAAAGCATTAAATGGAAATTCACCCTGTTTTTATCTTGTCTTGTGTGGAGTCTTTTTTCATATGGCTTATGTTTTAATTTTTGTAGCCAGGTGTCAACTTTACTGTTGAAAAACTGATCCAGATATTTGATGGTATCCAAGCCAGCTTCACATTAACCACATCAGCCTTTTGTTTTGGAAATCAATAACACACACTGAGCTGAAGACTAATTAATTTAATCGTTTACTCCATAAACTGTGAAAGCAGCAAGCACATCTCCAAAGGTTAGGCTGCCATCACAGAGATCCCAAATCAAAATGCAGTGGAGAAAAAGAAGTTTACAGACTGGAGACGGGAATCAGCTGGTACTGACTGTAAGCTGTCACCTTTAGAGGTGACGAAACAGAGCCAATGTGCAGACAGCCACTGATGAGGGGAGATCATAAAAAGATTTAAGAAATTAAACTTACAATGCTCAGGAATTGTCAGAAAAACTGGGACACGGAACAGAGCTTTGAACTACATAAGAATCAGGGCATGAAAACCAAGAATCCGGCTTTATCTGAGAAAAATCAAGAGCTTATACACCAATGGATCAGTGGATGATGATGATGATGATGATGATGATGATGATGACGATGATGAAGCAGTTTAGGTAAATGGTATGAGCAAAGATTACTGGAGAGGAGGAATATAATAGAAATGGGACACAGACTAATTACACAAGAGAAAGTAAAGGGGACATAATAAACCAAAGAAAGAAAGGCTAACACTAATCTAATAAACCTACATAGAAATGCACAAAGAACAAAATGAAATGAAAGAATAAACCTACAGAGAAAGACTTTATCAGCATTAATGACGACAGGGCTTGAACAAAACATGGTAAGACCTGAACTGAAATAAAACACTGCAGAACACGACAGAAATAAACTAAATGAATTAACATAGACATTCAAGACAAACAATAAACTATAAAAAAGGGCTAAAGGAAATAAAAAAATATTGCAGAAGCTATGAAGCATAATGACCCAACAATCGCAAACCAAAAGTCAAAAATCCAAAAACTGTCACAGTAAACCAGAGATGAGCAATTTATTATTCTGAAGAGCCACTTGATTAGCTCTAGTTTTTGCAGGCTGTTTGTCCACATTTTATTATTTAGAAAATTTGACAATAAATTCTAAACAACTTTTGTGGTGTGCTAATAAACTGAAGAATATATTGCTACATTTGTATTTTTGCATAGGTTTTGTTTATTTATGTGCTAATCTCATTTTATCCCTGAGACCAGCATCAATCCTCCACAAACAGAGCTGCTAAATCTTTGGGTTTCTAGTCAGAAAGATAAATGGCAACAGAGTGAGAAAAAAGACATGAACAATGAGCAAGCAATGCAAGTTGTTCAGATGCTGAAAGAGGTAGAATAAAACGCATAAAAAACGCCTTTGTTTGAAGCATAAATTTGATCTTTGAAGTTTTTTTGAAAGTAATATTAAAATCTGTCACCTCGGTATCGGCTTTTGTCCTCTTAGTTCCAGGTACCGTTACACCTGTGGGTGCTACACTGATAAACTGAACTGAATTGAAATTACATGGCTTACCGTATGCTCCCACTGCCCAAGAGCTGATAAATGCTGAATCTCTTGCTCGATATAAATAAATGTTTGTCTAATTCTGTGTTTTTTTTCCCCCTGCCATTATGTTTGTCAAAGATAAGGACAGAGAAAAGATTATCAGAGGTGTTTTCTTTTTGCCATCCTCGTTTGACATGTTTACAGCAAAGCATCAAGAATATATTTGTTCTCAATAGTCAATTTTCCTGTCATGGTAACGTTCAGTTCTCCTTTCTGAATTGTAATGACTTAAAGCTATGCTTAATTATCAGTGTGGAAGCTTTGAGTGACAGGCAGGTGGGGTGGCTTTAAGGTCTTTGTTGTAGATGAGACTATTTAAGGCCAGCTTCAAAGCGTGCAACTACATGAGGTATAATTATAGGGAACCAAGCCATCAATATCGTGGCATTTCCCCAGGACGAAATAGGCTGAAAGCCAAGATTAGGACCATGTGAAAAAAAATCTGTCAGCAATTATAGCGAAACAGAAAAATCCATGAAAAGAAAAACAGCTGATTTGCCAGGATACAGCCAGACAAAGTCTTTGAGCTGCCAGTCTAATAAGGCTCATCCTGATAGACCAACCCAAGTCTGAGCAATACTGGAGACAAACAATTGAGGAAAATGAACATAACACTCCATTACTTTTACTGCTCTAAAAGCTGATTGGTGCAATCTCCCAGAGCAAGAAATGTCTTTCCTAGTATCCAAACCATGAGCATGATGAACTAGACCAGGTTCTAATAACAATCAACTGTACTAGGAAAACTAGAGGCCAGCATTACAAAGCTTAAGGATCTGGTAAGCTTGATATCAAACTGTTAAACTGTTTCATCTTTATAAATGAAAGATAACGCTTCATAGCGACGTCTTTGGTCTTTGGTTGGCTTGATGCGTGTTTCATGATATATACAAGCATATTGATGGTGCATCTGTTTTATGCAGAACAAATCAGTGACAGATGATAAAATATCAGCTCCTTAAAAATGCACCATGCTTGGCAGTGAGCTACACTACAGTCATGTAAAGCAACTGGACATATGGATAATCAATTTGATCAATACTAAATAATTATTAACACTTAAAAAAGCCAGAGGAAAAGCGTGGCCTGTTTAAGCTGCAGAGTGACTTGGTGTGAAACCATGATGAGACTGAAAGAGATGCAGCCTGCAGAATGTAGCTTGTAGCATATTAGTCTGGATAAATTCTTATAAAATCCTGAGGTAAAATGTGTTATAGCATGATGAAGCTGAATTTGAAGTTTGAGTTACAATTTCAAGAGGTATGCTTAACAAAAAAAACAGCAGTGGCACTTTGATGTTGCCCATGTGCAGCATCAAAAGACGCATTTTTATTAGTGTAGGAAGTAATGAACAGCTCAAATACTGGTCAGTGTTGATGAAAACCCACAGAAACAACAGGAATCCATGGTAAGAGAATGACAGGGATTCAACAGGGAGATAACAGGAGGAACCAGCAAAGAGTGAGAGCAGCAAAAGTGTTTAAGTACTGGAAGAGTGAATGTGGGACAAGTGCCTGGGCTGACTGGCTGCAGGTGTGAGGGGGGAGAGAGAGAGGGAGACAGAAAGAAAGAGAGAGAGAGAGAGAAAAAAAAGAGAGAAAGAAAGAAAGAGAGGGAGACAGAAAGCAAGAGCAAAAGTGGCACACGGGGAGAGGGAGAGTGAACTAGGGAGTAAATTTAACACTAAAGAATGAGAGACATAATAAACATAAGAAGCCTTACATTCTGTAGAGTTATAAAGAATAACTAGACATAAGAAATAAACACTGTAAAGTAGAATCACAAAGAAAGCACTGAACTAAAGTAAAACAGAAACAAGATCGATCCTGTCAAAGGAAGAGACCAAGAGAAGAGACCAGAATATCCTAAAAACTAGAATCAAACCACAAAACAATCCAGGACCTAACATCAGGGGCTCAAAGGTTCCAGTAAAACACATTTGTTGTTCAGATACTTCTTCAGTTTTCAGGTTACTTGAATTTAGTTTTTAAATTAATAAGCAGCTTTTTCAAATTTGGCTCAGTTTATCAATTCTGACTTGTAACAATTCAGTTTTCTGTGAACAAATTAGAGTATGAAAATTGACTAAGGTCACTAATGATGTATATACACTATTATGTATTTGCCTCAGCTGTACACCTGAATATTACCGGCTCTGACTGACCAAGACTTGGTCATTTTAACTAAAAATATCACAAAACAGACTCTAACCGTAACAGAGGCTTTACATTCTGTAAATATAAAATACTGTCTGTTAAAACACAAAACAGCTGGCGATACAGTTCATGTTCAACACTATGTATAGTAGATTGTGTCATACTAATGCAAAGCCTGTGGCAAAGTTAAATGATTTAAACGTACAAGTAGAATAATCTGAAGGACGTAAAGTAACACAAATCTGTTTTCAAACACAAACTCAATGATTCATCCCCAATATGAAACATTTCTCATTTTAACCTTTAATACGATTATTCAACAGAGTGGAGCAAGCTGTTTTATGAGTTCACAGTGCCATATTTTATCTAGTAGTTATAAAAAAAAGTCACTTTTTCACACTGCATAGGAAGGAAAATTATAAAATTATGTGTAAAGCACAAATACGATGCAAAAAAGACTGCATGGGCGTTCAGTGATTCAGAAATGCACGGTAACAGCAGCTATTAGTCAGATTAAAGTCTTAGTCAACATCTGTAAGTAAATGAAGCCATCAAAACAGGTGGTTGTCATAGCAAAAATCTGCCATTTACCCAATTCCTTTCTGTTCAGTTGTGCATTTGAAATATTTAGTGTATAAATGTTTTACACATAGACTGTGTCTCCAGTTTTTGACACTAATTTGCTCAAACAGGTTTTAAAGCTTTCAGAGATTTTTCAAAAATATTTAAAACAGTCTACCTATTCCACCACACAAAGTCTGAAGCCTAACCAAAGAAGATCGCAAATGGACACAAAGATTGTTTTTATGGCCTCCCTTCATGTTGATGCTGAGGATCATTGCTAATCAGGCTTAAAACTGAACAAAACCAAATCATCATATTCTTCTTCTCGGATAAATTTTATTTAAGCCTGTATGGGAATTTGATTTTATCCTAAAAAAAAAAAAATAAAAAAATAAATGAAACACCAGTAAGACATCTTTTACAAACGACAGCAAGATCAGAGGAAATCCTTACCTTGTGTCTGCATTTAAGCACCACTCCATATGCACCTGGCAGAAACAAAGGGGGGACAAAACAAAGATCAATAACATGCACTTATGATGCTACTCTGATATTATGTTTTGACTTGTCACCTCATGTAAAGACGTCTTTAAACAACAGAGCAGTATAGATCAGGTAGTGAGGAGGAGGTAAACCTTCTCTCCCACTGTTTAATGCCTGGATCTTTGTGGAATCTTGACCCAGAAGTCACCCTGTTGCCTGTTGTCATTGCTGAGGCATTTGGACTATGTCCATATAGCTAGGTATGCTTAAATTTATACATCAGATTAGTCCTTTAAACCTGAGATCTCCAACCATCAGGTTGCAGACTTCTACAGGGCAGTGACTGTAGTTGTACCAGGCAGGGGTGTAAAAAATAAATCCATCCATCCATCCATTTTGTTACACCCTTGTCCCTAGTGGGGTCGGGAGGTTCTGGAGTCTATCTCCAGCTAATGTTCCGGGTGAGAGGCGGGGTCACCCTGGACAGGCTGCCAGTCTGTCGCAGGGCAACACAGACAGACAGGACACACAACCATTTCCGTGTGACTGAGAATCAGAGCATCAGAGTGGTTCGTTTCTGATCTGCATCTGTATGAACTCATCAGCAGTCATGACAAGGTGGAGCGTCTCACTCTTTCCAGGTTGCTGCTTTTGCTTTAGTCGGTGCAGCTAACACACAACTACCCCGAGTTCAACAGTTTGCCCAGAAGACCAAGTTTGGTCTGTGGCGAGCAAAAACCCTGCTGCAAGTCTTACATGTACACATCAGAGGGCATGTGAAGGTGTCACGCCTGGAACAGAAGACCAGAATGGATGTTTTGTGCTTGAAGAGACAAAAAGCTAAATCATCTTTCAAAAGAAAGAAAAAAAATCCCATCTAATTTCAGCATGCATCTCTTTTTTAACATGCTGGTGACTATATCATGGTTTGGACTATTTTACTGCACATGCAAAGTTTCAAAACAGTCAGAGTGGGTCATGAACAGTAGACCTTACCAAAGAAACAAGCAACCAGCTTCATGAAGACGAAACGGTGACGACACAAATCCGAAAGATTTAAATAAAAATGGTTTTACAACATATACTTGTGGATAACACAACACCACTGCAAACTACATACCATTAGTGTTTTGCTTTATTGTGGGGAGTTTGATATAATCTTTTTTTAAGAAAGATAGTCATGCTCAAGTAAACAACTTCACATTAAAAACCAAGCCCAAAAAAACTGCAACCCATTCAACTTGCAAGCAACTTTAGAAAAAAAAAATAAGCCAAAAGTTGCTTATATAAATAACTTGGCAACACTGTTCATAAAGCAAGCCAACAACCCGAAGCACACACTGTGTTCTGAAGAATGGTAACAATATATTATAATAAAAATGAATAGCTGTCTTGCTGTATGTTGGACTTTAACACAAAATGAATCAGAATCAAAGAAAACATGAAACCCAATAAAAATATAAACAAAATGTGGTCTTGTGATTTACTGCAAATTATTTTTTATTTTTTTTGCATATTGCCACAAAATCAGATCACACCAGATGTTAAAAGAGTAATGATATATTTAATCAGTGTTGAGCTGTTTTTCTTTTTTTTTTTTTAAAGATTTCAAAGTCTCCCAAGGACAGCAGGACCTGCATTCTCTTGCAGTCTATTAACTGCTAAAACTTGTAATTTTCTCAAGTTTAATTTAATACATTCCAGAGATAGATATTAAGATATTATTTTCTTTTCTATGTTTGACATGAGCATAGCTTTTTAAAGAGTGGTTTGAGGGAGCGCCTGCGAAACTCAACATTTCTTGCCAAGCTGCAGTGGGTGGAACATGCCCTTTAGGCTGCTGGAGGACTTCTTATGTGGAGCACCCGCAAAAGATGTGGTGGATTGTTTCACTCCTCGTATCAAAGCGAGAAGAGGTTTGAGAAGATGTAAGCAAATGCAATTAGGAAACAACTGTTAACTTTTGCATGGAGAGAATTAGGTCAGCAGATGAAATTAGAGTTTAAGCAATCAGAGAGTAGAGTAAAAGATTCAAGTTCAACTCAGGAAAAAATGGACAAGTATTCCTAAAATAAATTCATTGTTGAACCATAATACCACGATGAAAATTTTTTTTAAAAATACAACCTTTAATTTAGTGTGTCTTTCTATTTTATCGGCAAAATTTGCTCAAAATAAATGTAACAGAAGCATTTTAAGCTTTTTTAAATTTTTAAAAAAAAGTTGAGCTCCATGAGTTAGCTACTCATGGAGCTCAACTTTTTTTAAAAATTGTCAATGGTAAACCCCGTTGACAATGTCAGAGTGATGCAAGGGAAAAATACTTTGTGTTCCACTTTGCCAAATTTGGAGTTTGGCAAAACCATATTAACGCTTTCACTGTCATTGTGCTCTGGTCTGATGACACTCAGATCAAGCCTTTATGTAAAGGGGTTAAACCAGCTGAAAAAAAAAAAAATCAGGTTTAAGGCTTTTTGAATTTGTTTGCAGAAGTAATTTTGTTGTTTAATTAAAATATTATTTTAAAATGTTGACATGTCATCTACAATCAGTAGATGATTTTCATCTGCAGCTACAACATTTTCCTTCTGATGTCTGCACATCCCACAGGCTTCTGCATATTTCTCAGCATAAAAGAAGAAAAATTTTTGCTCAGATTCTGCCTGCCTGCTATAAAACTGTAAAGATGCAAAATCTGGAGCATATACGCTAAAAGTTATGAATAGAGTCCTGCCGCACAATGCGAAACACTAAAACTCTCATGAAAAACACGCAGCATGACACATCAGCGTCCCGAGTGGGGCAGATCATCAGCATTAGAGCAGGAGGTTAACAACACCATTTAATCTGCTGTGTGAAACCACCCACCTTCTCCCACAATGCCAAGGACTTCAAACTTATTCATCACATCACAGAGAGCGGGGTCTCCTCCACCAGGTGAAATGCGCTGCTTAGACTTTAATAGGGACACTCCTGCTTGGACCAGCAGCCGATTGGGTCAGCTGCAGACTCGCGGAGAAACATGGCAGGCCTCTGACAACAAGCCATCTTTACTCCTCCTCTTTTCACAGCCCTGCTTTTCCCACACACTGCTTAACGTCCTCTAAATGTCAGTTTCCTCGTATTAAAATATCTGACTGGAGTTCGTCTAAATGTCCTTTTACTCCATATCCTTGTGTTGCTCCTGTGCCTTTATCCAACACTCCACATGGGGGAATCTGGAAGAGAAAACAGAGAAGTGTTTGAATACTTTGCCTGGAGATCACTCCAATCTCTAATTCATAATGCTTCACACAGTTGGTGGAGCACTGGCTGTAAACCATGCACATGAAAATACGAGGCACACAGAGTAAAGGCATGACTTTGACACATATTCTGCCTCATATCACCTTTCTTATGCAACAATTCCTGATCACAGAGCAGCGGTGATGTTAAGGCTAATGTACTCTAAAAGTAGATCTTCTCCTGATTCAATTTCTCTAGAGGGTGGGACTCGTTTCACTTCTTAATGCATGAATTATTTCTAATTTACAGTGCAGAATATCTAAGATAGAAATGTTTTGGAGTGCTAGGTTGAAAGTAGAACCTCACAGTCAGAAATTGGTGTAACAAGTCAAAACATCATTAATGCTACAACCTGCTAAACGCAAAGTTGAGTCCACATATAGTTTTGAGTTCGTAAGAGTCTCTAAGCCCAGTTCTTAAGACTTTTTTCCTTAAATAATTAAAAAAGAATGTCAAACCAGATGTTTAGCTATACTTTATAAAAAGATATCTTGCTTTATTATTGCTAATATCTGACATTAAGTCAGTCTAAAGTTTTAGATCAGTTGGGATTACCAAAAATCATTTCTATTTGCAAAAACCAAAGTAACGAGAGAGAGATTTTTTGGAAAATTTTGCTAAAAATTGTGCTGAAAATGTTTTAAAAATAAAATTTTACACATTATACTGAATTTCCTAAACTTTTAAACAATTTGTGAAACCTCAGATAACCACATCCTCGCTTCTTTTTTTTTTTTTTTTTTTTAACCTCCTGATAGGTTTATTCATTCAGTGCAGTTTTAGCCTAAAATTGTTAGCTGTATTTCTTAATTTTAACAGTTTAGCTTTGTTTACAATCCATATTCAGATGGGTTATAAAGGTTTTGCAAACGAGCAAAATTTATAAATTATAAATTAGCACAGTGCATCACAGCCCCAATAAAACCCCAAATGTGGATTTCATTTCGTCATTAATAAAATTTTTAAGAAACTGTATTTGATTAAAAAAAGTAAATAAAAAGGTAACTAAGTTTCATTTTTCTGTGCTTAAAATTTCAGACTTTTAGTTTGGATAAGTTTGCATGGTCTAACTTGGTACAAAAAAGGTCAACGCTACATCTTCACAAGACTATATCTAAGGACAGACAGAAAACAAAGCTTGATCATTAGATGCAGCAGCAACTTAAATAATTCAGAGGTGATATTGAGGTCATATTAGTAGTGAAGTCATATTGAGAATGTCTTGCGCAATTTTAGCTTCACAAGTAGCATAAAAACCAAGCCTCTAGATAGAGCACACATCTTCTGGACTTGGCAAAAGAGCTGCAGTGTAAATCTAAGTTTCTGTGACAAGACAGACTGTGTGAAGGACACTGGATTATGCAAACATTCGTGGATGGAATCCCAGAAAAATGAATCCAAAAAACAAAACTGCAAGAAGACACCTTAAAAAGAAGAGAATGGAAATTTGATCAAACAAAAGAAGCACATTCTTTACCCAATTTACAATGAGAGCAATTATTTTGTGGTGTGATGAGATCTTGCACAGCTGGAATGAAACTGACTGGGACTAATAAAGGATGTGTTTGTTTTCCTCAGGGTATATCACAGAGATGAGTGTGTAATGAATTGTTGACGGATCAGAACAAAAGCTGTTAAAATACTAAATGAATAGAAGGGCTCCACTGACACCATTATCAACAATTTTCTCTGAATTTAGAAGCTGCAGATAAATATGTCAAAAATCTTAAATGCCACAAAAGAGATTCTAAGGAAAAATCTTTGGTGAAAAAAAACAAAACAAAGACAAGTGCTGGTCTGGTCTATTAGACTGGGCTTATTAAATCAAAATTTAATAAGAATGTATGTATATGGGTTTCAGACACTGCACAGAGTTTATAGAAGTGCCTCCACCTGTTTTGCTTGTTTCAGTGAAAAAGCGAAAGAAGTATTTGGCCGATTGTTTGTATATGATACAATCATCATTATCAGTGGGTCTTTATAGTTACAAGGAAACATTTATGTAAATGACAAAACACCTGCAAATAAGATTTCAAATGACCCCAGCTTTACATTAGAAACAGAAAACCCACAATCATGTTAGCATGCTGGTATGTCATGTTACAACATGCCAACATCCAATTATGTGTGGAAGAATGTCAAAATATTTTGGATATTTTTTTTATATGGAATATTTTTATTAAATGTTAAGATTTATACCAAAACATGTGGATACAGTAGTGGTATTACAAGGCCACAGTGCTGCTAAAACTGCCAAATCTCCTCAAATTCCTCTCCCTGTTCTCTACCTTCAAATATTCTCAACACCAAACCAGATCGTCATCATTTTATTCAATTTAGACATTCAGGATCTCAAAGCCAATTATTTGATTCAGGAACACATCTCACCGTATTTGGCACCTCTGTGTTGGAGGTTGTGAAACTGTAAAAATACCAAATTTGGCATAACCTAGTCAGATTTAGATTTGAAAGAAGTCCCTTTCCGGTTGGACACGAGAGAGGGATCTCACAAACAATAATGAAACAAAGCAAAATGTGTATTTATTTTGAAAAAAAAAAATTACCTGTTTTGAGTTGCACTACATTAAGAAACTGCATTTTGGAAAGATTGTATACATTTTTTAGCTTCTAGTCTTTTATGGCTGGACGTAGAGATGGAAACTAAAACATCGTTTATCCAAATCTCAGAAAGTAATCACATGTAGATGCACCCTTTGTTATTACAGTTTCAGCTCATTGGGAAGGCTATCCAGAAGGTTTTGGAACATGTCTTCACTGCTCCAGAGTCCGGTGGTCTCTGCATCTTTGCATTTTCTATTGCCTCTGAGTGGTTGAGTGAGTATTTCTTGCAAGATAGTATATTTTCATAATATAAATAAACACTGACAAAACTGCAAAACATAGATGACAAATACATTTTAAACTGAGAGTCTAACACCAAATATGAATACAAATGTCTTTGGTTTAAGTGGGGAAAAAAATCCTATTCCTATCATGCATCCAAGTTCTGCTGGAGTACTTTTTTTTTTTTCCATAAAGCTGTGTCCAAAAAGCAGAGATGAGAAAATAATAACAGTTTAAATGGTTCTTTGGTAATTTTTTCTTTCTAAACTAGAACCATTAAAGCTCCTTCCTGAATTGACTTAACTATATATGTAAAAAAAAAAAACAACAAAAAAAAAAAAAAAAAAAAAAAGAAAATTTAGAAGAAGAAGAAGAAGAAAAGAAAACACTTTAATGTTGATTTGGCTCATGTGCCTGTGTGTGGGCGTTTTCCTATGCAGTGTGTGCAATCCACACATCTTAGGCTTTCCAGGGAAAATAAATAAGATGTGGATGTGCAGGCCATCGGTGGAGGATATGGTACTGAGGGGGAGGTAGCTAACAGGACAAGTTGGAGCAACTTGAAATACATGAAGACCTGAACATATATTTATTTTTATTTGACCTAAAATGGTCAAGGATTTAATGAGCTTTCTTGTTAAACTTAATGAATTAACCGGTAATGTCGAAAGAGACAGATAGAAAACCGAGGGGTGTGCTCGAAAAAGCAAAACGGAATAGGAACAAGTGAGTTTGAGTGTGCGTGAAATTAATAGCTTGGCTCGTGCGTCCGCGTGCACGAAGGAGTGTGCGCTTGCGCGTGACTGTGATGTGGATAGGAGGGAGAAGCTGGGAGGCTGGGGGGCGGAGGGGGATAGTAGCTAATGCTGCTCTGCTCTCTCTCTCTCTGCACCGAACTGCGTCTCTGCCGCCGCTGCGGAGCGGAGCGCAGCACCATTCCATCGCTGTCCACGCGTTTCTCAGCCTACACAGCAACCAGTGCATACATCATACAGAGCAGCCGGAGCACGCTCACCACAGTGCAGCACAGCAATATACACTGACAGGGCTATAGAGCAACCCGCAAATCCACAAGAATGACATTCACTTCCAGAGCGCACAAGGGCGAAATAAATCAGATGATAACGAAAAGCACTGGCGATCCAACCAAAGCAACGTTTACCTGCATCTGCGATGTGTCGCCTATGTGTGGAGGAAGCAGTGAGCATCATTCCCTGGGAAAGCGATTATGTGGGGAGGTGAAGAAACATCCTGTGGAGCGACAGGGGCGAGAAAAAAGCACCACGGCCTGCGCGTCGTGACACGATCAAATGTCCTCCCCACTCCGGCTCTGGGGGCAGATAAGACCTGGATCCGCAGACATAACGTCGATGACGGAAGGGTCAGTGTACCATCAACAGTTCTTCGGAGGCTCCGCGTTCGTAGCCTCAGCATCAGCTGGTTATAGCAGCAAAATCGTCATTCCTGTGAGCGACGCAGCCGAGAGCCAATAGAAACGTGCGCGTTCCAGCAGTGCGCTTGCATCCACCGTGGGCTGCGATCAGATAAAACTTTGATTAGATCCAGCGCAGCATCTGTTGAATGAAAAGTATTTTGGTTGCTACTCGCCCTCCTCTGATCGGAATCAGGTCTGTCTGCAAGACCCACTGATTAACAATCTCTTTCCTTCCTTCCTGCTTTCGCTCCTTTCTCTCTCACCTCCGCCTCCCCTTCAGGATTGCACTAATTGAGGAATCAGAGGAGTTAGCAGAATTCCTCAGTGCCTCGACCTGTTTCATAACCAGGAGACGTATTTTTAATCTGCACCTTCATGTCAGATGGGTGGCAGTGCAAACAACAACAACAAACAAACAAAAAAAAAACCCCAACAACAAAACAAACAAAAAATAACTTAATCTGAATGCTATGCAGTTTGACCTCTGCAAAAAGTTTAGCTAAAATTGAAGGTGAAAACGGTCCTTCTTACTTACAATTACATTATCACATTAAAATGCAAAGATTTTTGATAAAGTATAATAAAAGATGTTAAAAATTTTAACTGAAGCAAAAAAACACATATGGGCTTTTTGCTACATTTACTTTTGCAATTTTGAAAGTTTGAAACAAAACAGGAATTAATATTTTCTCTCTTCATAATTTCATTTGCAGGGAGAGAAATAAACAGAAACATTGATATAAGAGTTCAACTTTGTAAATACAAGACATTTTTAAAATATGACTGACACTTCTTATCAGAAAAAAAGATAACCAAAATACGTATGCATTATTATTAGTTTCAACATTCATAATGACACCTTGCCTTTGGCTCCCTTCTGTCGAGAAGTCACAAGAGCAGATCCACAAGCAAACTTTCTCACTAACATTTAAAGCCACACATAAATTTGAATGTGTTGAAACTAAGGAAAATGTATTTTAATATGAATAAAAGAACAATACATTCAGAATGCACTTTTATTGAACTTCAAATGATGACAGGGACAACAACATAGATATAGAACATATATGAAAAACTGAGTAGACCTAAATTGTTATGTAAATTGTTTACAAAAGGTAACTAATAACACCATGACTAATTGTAGGTAAAGATTACCTACTTAAATGCACATTAACAGTTTAAATAATAACTTGAATACAGAATCAGAATTCCTTTTATTGACCTTGTGCACAAAAGAAAACACAGCCAAATAATAAAAGAAATATAATTACGTATTTCATATAATCAGAAATTGTTTATTTTGGAGCAAGTTTTTTTTATTTTTCTATTTTTTTAGATCATACAATAATTTAGCTGAAAAAGTTGGGTTCTCTACTGTCTTGTAAATTGGTCATTCATCTCCAAGCTGCTATTTATTACCATCAGGATTTACGCTTTAACTTTCTCTGCATATAAATCAGAGAGCGATTAAAAAACATGAATGACATTCGTTTGTACGTGACCCCCACCGTCTGTTATGAAACGGAAACATGAGGACATTTCTGTCCAACTAGAGCGACTAATTATTAATTCCCCCCCTGTGACCGCTGTTTTGTTTTTTTGTTTTTTTTCTCCCGGAGCTCCGGTGGAAAAGATGAATTACAGCACTGCGTTGTGGACATGCGCGGAGCTGCAGCGAATATGGCGGCTTGCATTTGATGGAAAGTGAGGAGTCTCTCATCAAAACAGCCCGCTCTCACGGTTTGTATCGCTGCTATCTCATAAATAGTCTCATGGGCCGCAGGTGACACGTCTCTGCCCGGGTTCTTTTTCGAGGCTGCTCGCCTTACCTTGCTCCTTATCTCCGCGCACTGATAGATTGTTTATACTGTAGCTATTCTGTGCAGACGGACGGACGGAGAGAGAGAGAGAGGGAGAGAAATAGAGAGCGAGAGAAAAAAGGGGGGCTTGGCGCTTACTGTAGCTACTCTGAACTCTGCAGATATCCCTTCGCTTTTTGATTGTTTGCTTCCTGCAGAGGCTGGCACTGAAACTAAGGGCGAAAAAATAACAATCACCCGCAGCACCAAGAACCACGCTGTAGCTGAAATGTAACGTTAGCAGTGTGTAGCCCGTGCAATGAGCGCCGTCCCGCCCACAAAATGTGCCCGTAAACCAAATGAAAATGCGTCACAGACTTTTCTTCACCTTTATTTTGAGCCACGCTTTCTTCAGCTTTTTGCCATTCCCAGGTAGTTAGAAATGAATTAGACGTTTACTCTGATCAATAACACAGGGCGTGCAATCACAATTTATGGTATGATTCACGACGAAATAGGCGTCTAAGTAGTCCAAATGTGAACTAGTGTGGCTTCATAAGTTGTTTAATGTGATGTGATGCAGCGGCTCACACCCATCTCCAGGATCTGAGCAGCAGTAATATGAGCCTTCAGGCTCTCTGCCAGTCAGAGTCAACACCAACAGGGTCCAACAACGGGGTTCTTTCAGAGGATTTCACATCCAGGTTTTACTTTTTCTTTTTGTGTCGTTTAAGAAATAAAAGACATTCGGAAAAACAATTAGGCAAAACAGAATCTAACAATTTTCTAAAAAAGTCTTCAGTCATAAAATTGTGCCAGCAAAAAATCGTTTTTTCAAGTCAGTCTATCTAAATTATTGACTGATCTGAAGTATTTGCTTCAATAGTTGTTACCATTTTTTCTTGCTAAGTAAAGATGTGGAAAGGTGGCAACATTCTCTTTATTAGCTTAGCTATTCTTTTTATTAGCTTATTAAATTATGAATATTATTTTCTTTATTGTTACGAGGAACTCAGAAAGTGCTGCATCTCTGTAATGCTGGTGAAATATTCTAAAAGGTTTTGACATTGTTAAAAACTTGCAGAATGATTTCCGTCCTTGATTTGTGCCAATTTTTTCAAATTAATTGACTAACTAATTTGTTTGTTTATGACAAAAACTTACTGTGTGATGGTGTCGGTTTTAGGTGGAAAAACACATTAAAGTAATTTTTGACATTCTTGTTGCATAGTCAAACCCCCTAATTGAATATATAAATATATTGTTGTACTAAAAGACTATAATTTTTCTTACATGATCTGATAAGTCAAAGAAATTTCACTATTGCATCTTTTCAGAGATTTTAGTCGTTTCCCTGTTGATCATTTCCAAAATAATTGAGGCAAAGAAAGTAGAGCCCTTAGTGCTGGTTTTTATTCAAAATAATATACTCTTTCTGCAAACATATTTTTGTGATCACATAAAGTTCAAGATGTCTTTTTGATCTTTATTTTTTCAACACTAGATGTAGTAGTAGTTATTGGGTGAAAGCTAATCACAGTGAAAACAGTTTCACAATACAAAGTTTGCTCTCTAGTGTAATCTTTTTATGAATATGTTAAGCATCTTCCTTTAAAAGTTTTGTTTCTTCCAACATTAATAAATGACTTATTGAAATTACATTATTCATTCATGTTATGACTAAAGTAGACACTTTAATGCTATTAATTAGCAACACTTAGAGTGTGTCTCTGCATTAAATGTTTCTGATTTTTTCCAATACTTGATAAAACGAGATGAAATAATAGCTGCCTCACATTTCTGAAGTAAATTTCTGGGCCACGTTTTGAGCCTTACCAGAGTTTAGATTTGGTTAAACTTTACCCAAATCCCAGATCAATGTTAGAGCCAGTGGAAATGGGGGCAGTAAAAATTAAGTGCTTCCTGGTCTGCAGGGCAATTCAGTTTGACCCTCCTGAGTGAAGCACACAGACCAGAGCAAACACACACCGGGCTTTTTTTTTTTTCCCCCGGAGAATAGGAATCCTTTTCAAGTCCTCACATCCACACATCTTAATGGCTTTTTATGGCAGCTTGAGCTGCTTTATGATTCCTCCAGACTAAATGGGATTCACTCTTCAGGAGGAAGGAAAGCTGTGCTGCAGTTTGTAAGTCACACGAGTGAAGGCTCTTGCAGAGATTTTAACCTTCAAACTGATGGATCCGGTTCGTAGCGCATAGCTATTTTTCTGCTATGGATTACATTTGTTGGGAATCTTGAGTTGTTTATGGACTTTCCAGCGCACGTAGTTTTCATAAGTCTAATTTTGAATTTTGTGACAACATTTCAGTTTAAACATTGCAGAAATGCTTCATTTAATCGGCTTCACTTCACTGCGGTAGGATGCAAATATTAGCGTTGCGGCAAAGCTATTCGGGATGGAAGAATGTCGCGAAACCTGAATGGTGAGAACTTGCAACATATATCCTAACCGAGTACGCTTTTAACTCTGATTTTCTTTTGGCAAATTTTAGATGGAAGCTAGTGAATAACAAATTTGAAAATTAGATAAAAAAAAATGCTAGCTACTAATTCAGAGTTACAAGTTAAGTAGAGAAAAAAAAAATAAAAATCTACACAAATATAAACACTTTTTGCTTTAGTTCACAAATGTTCCTTTATCCCGCTGTGAACAAACTCAATGAAGACCCAAATGTAGCAAAACACAAGGGCTGCAAATGGATAAACAAAAACAGAATAAAAAAAGGTTTTATTCTGTTGATCAACAGATGGATCAGCAGAATCCAACTAAAATAACCACAGAAGTTAACCGTAGGGTGGAGTTATAGCTTTGAATAAATGTGCAACTTAATAAAATCAGACGTTTCTCCCAGATGTGACGTATGTAGAAAAACTTTTTTTACGTGCAATACATGATGCTCCCCACAGTTATTGGCACAGATAGTTTACATCTGCAAAAAGCGTTGAAATACGTGGATCTTTTGTAGCAGTAGCTGTGTTTAGTATAGAAAAAAAATCATGAACATATAGTTTGTGTGAATGTTTTATCTCTCTCTCCATTTTTCTCACTGTGGTTAGTGGAAAAACTAAGTTTGTCCCTGTTCCTCTTGATTTTAGTTTTTGCTCTGACTGATGGAGAGCAGATTTAGGTTATTTAGATTCATACCACTTTGCTTGAATGGCACGTTGTCTCGCCTTTTCTATTTTGAAGAGTAAACCAATGGGCCATGCTAAAAAGGAACAAAATGCTTTTTGTTTTCTGTTTTATTTTTTTACATTAAAGCTTTAGGAATTGCTTGGGTTGAAACTAATTGTAATGCTGGTGACTTAAAATGAAAATTCTTGACATTTTTTTCTGTACTTAATCTCAAATCGTAAAAAGAAGTCAAAATCATAATAAATCCTAAATATTTTTACGAGGCAGGTCACTGTCATGTCAGTGTAATAATATCACTAGCGTTACATTAAAAACCTATTTTTCTCAACACTAGTTATGCTGAATGCAAAAAATGAAGTAATGCAGCTGATGATAAGTGCTGTGATTTATTTAAAAATAGAAAAATTGCCATTCACTTACTGAACTTCCAACACTTTGATTTCTCTTCTAATATTTACATGAAATCAGATCAAAAGTTTCAGATGTAATCAAAACCAGAACTTGTTTAAACTCATGACTTATTCTGAAATATTTTTAAATTCAAGTTTAGCGTTTTGATATCAATGACAGGCTGTTTTTTCCTGTTTCTTGTTAGGTTTCTGTTTAGCCCTCTTGTCTGGTCATCATGGGACGGACACCACAAAGAGGTACGAGTACGTTGTTCTCGGGTTCTCCGGTCTGAGATCTTTCAGGATTTTACCCCAATCCGAATCTTAGACGCATCTCAGAGAGGGCCTCCCGTTTCAATAATGTCGTTGGTGTTTAATGTTTACGTCGCCGTCAAAATGTTGCCGCTCCGTCGTCTTGTTCTCATCGTTGGATTATTGTTTTGATTTCAGATCCAAAAGAGGAGAAGAAGGAGAGGCGGAGCAGCATCACAGCAGGCTCTGCCCTCGACAAATCAAACGGTCAGATATTCTGCTTTTCATTGTTGAACTTTTCAGTAGCACTTAAGTGTTAATACCTTATTTAATGGTTTTCTTAAATTACTTTTTGGAAAACTGAAAAATAAGCTAACGCAACACTGCTTAGAATTAGCTGCTGTGGATTCATTTAGATCTTAAGCTGCTATTTATTGTGACTTTGAGCAATTCAATTACATATTTTGTAAAGTTTTTTTATTAGCTGTGCATCCACTGATAGTGTTTTATTTAACATCAGTTCTTTATTATTTTTCTTGTGTTTATCTCTTTAGCTATTCATAGTATATTTCCAAGTAAGAAGCTAATAATCAGTTTGCTGCTCTTCTCTTTGTTAACAGAACCATTTAGCTGGGAAGGCTATCTGAGAGAAACCTCATCTGTTGCAGCATCACCTTCTTGCTTCAAACAGGTAGCTGATCTTCACAGTAAGATGCATTTTTGCTCTGTTATTCCATCAATCCCCAAAATCTGTCTCTTTATTTTACTACATTATTCCCTTCATGTTTGTAGCTGTTCTGTTTTCTAACCCAGTGTTGCGTCGATGCAGCTGCTGCTTAACGAACACTTTGAATGTCTTGTAGTCAGTTTTCTAAGCAAAGGTTAAAAACTATAACAGCTACTTATTGTCAGGCAGTTCTTGTCTCAAAATGATCACATTAGCAAGGACAACTTCTTGAAATCAACTGTGTTATTAAATGACCTCACAAAATACTACAGAAAGTATACAAGAGTGACATGTTAGCATACGATTTAGAAACAAGTAATGACTGAATATTATTCCAGTGGAGATGCATTAACACTGGCACAAAGTGTAAAAGAAAAAAATGTTTTGCTTTTTACTGGTAGAGAAAATCAACCTCTTGTGCTGTCAAGCTTGACAATAATATATATTGCGTCTCTATGGAGATGCATTAATTGGCAAAAATCTTTTTTTGCCTTATTCTGCCTTGACTGGTCATTGGATGGTTAATTAGTAGAAGGTTTGACTTTTTTCTTGTTTGTTGATTTATTTGGTCCTTTAGCAAATTAAAGATCAACGGACTCTTTGATGCATTCAATAAAGGTCAGGGACATGTGATGTTGTTCTTCTCTTGATAGTGTTTGCTTTTGATGGAGGAATCAACATGAAGGGCTGATTAACCAATCAGAATTGGACTTGTGGCGAAGAGATATGCCAATTTAAACAGTTATTAAAAAAAATGGTTGATATTATTTTCCTTTAACAGCTTAAGAAAAACCAAAACATCAGTCTTTTATTGCAGCCAGAATATTTTCTCATCTCTGAGGTTTCTTTCATGTTCAGAGTTTTTAAGATATTATTACTTTACTTAATAAAATAATTGGTTCACTTTTAAGGTTTAACACCTTATTCCACATTTAGGGTAGAATTAATCAGACACATCAAGAGTGTTTTAAAGATTTTAGATTTTTTTCATTAGTAAAATAAAGTCAGTCACATAAGAGGAATTCAACAGGGATGTCACCTGCCTTAAAGACATCCTTGACTTGCATTTTCAGGTTCACATAAAAGTTTTGAATTTATATAAAAATCATATGTTACTTCTATTCCACCTAATATATAAATCAATTTTCTTGTGGGCTAAAAATCTACCACGAACATTTTGAAGTGACCTGGAGAAAACTATTACAATGGGAGAATAGTTAAAGTGTAATCCTTTTCTTTTCTGTTGGATTCAAAGCCACAACCTGTTTTATGTAACCTGCTGCACAGCTTTTTTTTCCTTTATAGCCAATCTTTGATACATTTATTTTCAGAAATAAAATAAATTTTTTTTAGAAAGGAACGTAAAGGGGGTGTGCTGTGGTGGCACAGGGGTTAAGCACAACCCACATAAGGAGGCCCTAGTCCTCGACTCGGCCGTCGCAGGTTCGATTCCCGGCCTGGTGACCTTTGCCGTATGTCCTCCCCCTTCTCTCATTACCCACTTTCCTGTCAATTAACTATCAAATAAAGGCCACTAGAGCCAATAAAACCTTAAAAAAAAAAAAAAGGAACATAAAAAATATTGGACAAAATCCAAATCAGCAAGTCAGACCAGTTCTGTTCAGTAGAAATCTGTTTTATATGGCAGCCGTATGAACAGAGACCAATTAAAATGACTGACAGTGTCTTCTTGTCTCTCTGCAGTCTAGAATCCCCCCTTCCAATGATTTCAAAGCAGGTATGAAGCTTGAGGCTCGAGACCCTCGCAACTCTAACTCGGTGTGCATCGCCACGGTGATGGGCATGATGGGGACTCGCCTGCGACTGCGGCTGGATGGCAGTGACAACACTAATGACTTCTGGCGGCTTGTGGACTCTTCGGACATCCAGCCAATAGGAACTTGTGAAAGGACTGGAGACATGCTGCAGCCGCCCCTGGGTGAGCGTCTTTGACCACGAGGGCTCCCAGCTGGATTTCTAACCAGTAGAAATTGTGTAAAATCATAACAATAGTTTAGCTTTGGTTTGAGCTGCAAAACATGAGATGTACATTAGAGAGACTTGGAAGGAAAATTGGACTTTTTTTCACTTTCTTTTCTTTAGTTTTAAGTTAATGTTTATTTTGAAAAACATATGTGTTGGGTTGAGTAATTGCAGAATTCAACTTAACTGAGCATCTAAAAGATAAAACAGAATCACAGCAGGGATTCTGTTGGCCATCCTGCATAGTTTGCTTTGCCAGTTTTGCCTTTTACACGTGATTTTACTCCCTCCCTGGTTTCTCCATTAGAAAGGCACATAAACAGGCCCAACATACACTTGAAAATTTCCCAACAGGATTCAGGAGTGGTGACTGTTTTGTATCTACTTCATATTCAGGTTTCAGGATGAATGCATCCTCATGGCCCATGTTTCTCCTGCGGACGCTAAGCGGTGCAGAGATAGCCCCCGCCTCTGCTTTTAAGAAGGTAAGAAGGCAACCTAAAAAAACATTTAACTTGTAGAATGGCCTGATCCATGTGTCACATTGGATGATTCAATCTCGGATTCAGTCAGTGATCTGATCTGAAGTTAGGAGATTCACAAAGATTTCTGTAAAATATATTTGAACAAGGTACTTATCATTTTATAGAGATTGATTTTCAAATGAAGCCTCCGTTAGACAAAGACTTGTTTTTCTTTGTATCCAAACTACAGGGAGATATTTATCAATCAAAAACTGTAAAATTATATCACTGTTTCACATTTTGTTATGTTACTACCTCAAACCTCAATGTACTTTGTTGTGGTTTTAGAGGTAGACCAACACAAATTAGTGGGTAATTTGGATGTTATGAGAATAAAATTCTGAAAAGCATGGCGTGCTTTTGCCTTCAGCCCCCTTCGTGTTAATAACACCCTTAAAACAAAACCCAGTTAGGTTACAAAACAATACCAGTCCACAAAGCACTGCTCAATCCACTATCTGAAAATGGAAAGAGTATGACACAACTGTCAACCTGCCAAGACAAAACTGTCCACCTAAACTCACTGGCTGGACAAGGAGAGCAGAGAAGCAGCCAAGAGGAACGGCAGAGATCTAAACCTTAAGTTGGAGAATCTGTTGACCGGATAGATATCGGTTATGAACACTCTACAAATCCGTCCGTTGTGGAAGAGGAGCAGAAATGGTTTCTTTTTTTCTTTCTTTCTTTCTTTCTTTCCTCCCTCCCTTCCTTCCTTCCTTTCTCCCTCCCTCCCTCCCTCCCTCCCTCCCTCCCTCCCTCGCTCGAAACCCATAACAAAACCTGTGTGCGGTTTGTTGCAAACCATGACTTGAGATTACTCTCAGAGCAATCTGATTGGGCTTGAGATATTGCCCTTCATTTGCAGCTGAACATATTCAATTAGAAGTGTGGGATATACGTGGAGTTCACACTTAAAAACATCTTAGAATAATACACCAATTTTTCCACTTCGCAGTTATGCACTACATTGTGTCATCATGACATAAAATGTTCAACAACAAACTGACATTTGTAGCTCTAGCATGACAAAACTCCTAGAGGTAAGTTTAAAAGATGCCACAAAGGCGGGTCTAGACTGAAACCAACGCAGTGGCATACGCTCTAACTTTAGACCTGAACATGAACAAAGAATGCTTAGATATTTGTTACCAAGTCAAAGTGGACTTTTAGTTTGTTCCTATTTTGATTGCTCCCATGTTTTCATATTTTGTTGTGTTAGGAGCCGGCCAGTCCAGATAAAAACTACTTCCAGCCCGGCATGAAGCTGGAGGCTGTGGACAGGAAAAACCCCTACCTGATCTGTCCCGCCACGGTGGGAGAGGTCCGAGGCCTGGAGATTTTTGTAATGTTTGACGGCTGGAGAGGTGCCTTCGACTACTGGTGCCCCTTCGACTCCAGAGACATCTTCCCCGTTGGTTGGTGTACCCTGACGAAGCACAGCTTACAGCCACCAGGAAACTTCTGTAAGTACTGCTTTTCACTGTTTTCTTAATCAAGCTTTTGAATAGACTTCCCAGGAGTTAGCTAAATCTTTCATCTGTTCATAGAACATTTTACTTGAATAAGGGATGCTTCATTTTTCAGCTATAGATTTTCACTTTCAATTCAGCTGTACTTACCTCACAGCAGGTGTAGAGAGAAGGACAAATACTTAATTCCTGTTTATCTTGTCTGATATGAAAGTTCATTCTTAATTATTCAAGATTTTAATTCAGATTTTACACATACTATCCTAAGAGAAGACATGATGGCTTTCTGTCTTTATTTGGTCTTTTGATTCTCGGTTGTGAACAGGCAGGGTTTTTCTGTTAATTCGCCACTAGAGGGCATCATATGTTTAATTCTTGTATTTGAAAGTTGTCTGTAGTGGATTTATTTAGTGAATTAGCAAGAAGGAGATTAAATCCACACTGAGTTGCTTAAAGAATAAAGTCTTATGTTACAGATTATAGTTTCTTTTTATTATGTATTTCTGAACTTGCTAGCTGGTTGCTTATCATTTCTTGACATCATTATGGATTCAACAAAGCTTGTGCCAGTCCTTCAGTGTGTGAATTAAGTCATGAACACAGTAAAAAACAAAATGTTCTCTTTTTTATCTTTTTGTTTAGCACTCAAATGACATAAAATGTGAAACATATGATGATAAAATGTTAAAATACAAGGTATATTTAAAGAAATTGAACACGTTGTATTAATTATATTCGTTGTATTTATAAACAGAATTTGTGTAAAAAGTCATTTCAACCTTAGCTTAGTTTCTAGTAAGACAGATTTCCTCTTAATCCAGGGACAACAGATGAAAAGTAAATAATTCTGGTGCATTTAGAGTAATGTTAATTAATGTGCATTGTCCCTGCCATTTAATATAATTAATTTCACACAACACATTATACCCTTTTAAAAGTACAAAAATGAATCACCAACAACATAATCAAATTGTGGCTTAAATTTTTCCTACTAAAAACCTGAATAATGTGAGATGAATAATGGATCCTTCATTAACTATCCAAAAACACAGAGAATATTTCAAATGCACATTTTGATCACTCAAACTGGAGACTATAAAAATATTGAATCTATGTACTTCTGAACCATTTGACATTAAACAAGCGTATTGTCTTCGGTACGGGTCAAAACGTAAAAGCTTTGTGGAAAAGATTACAACTACAACAAAGAATAATGATGTTCGGAAGAACACTAAAGATTTTTTTTACAAGCAGGTGAAAAAGTGAGGGCTTTGTGGCGGTGTTAATGGGCTGATAATTAACTTTGCATACGAGAGAAGAAGTGAGAGACAATGTAATTACTCCTTATTTATCTGGCTTTCATTTAGTTCATCCTCTTGACCTCGATACTTGTTTTTTCCCTCACAAAACCAAAACATGCGAACACCAAGAGATATGAGTTTTTCGAACAATACCTGGCTCTAGTCATGCAGTTTTTTGGTAATGCATAAAAAAAACGCATAATAGTGATTTGTGAATAATGTATGAATGCATGTCTAGGTGTAACACAAAGGCTCCACTCCTCTTTGTTTATAATAGAAATCAATGTGAATGTCACTTTTTGGCTCCAAATGCTTGGAAAATATTTTCTTTTCAAACTTTCAATTTGGACAGCATATAAATACTCGATTTTCAACTAGTGAGAATGGATAGAAAAACAAAGGGGTGGCTGACATGTCTTAAGATTCAAACCCAAAGAATAAACATGGGTATATTTTTTTATACATGCACATAACATAATAGGATTTTGCTCCTGCTTATGAATTCATGTTTAAATACTAGAGGGCTCAATATTTGTTTGAAGATTCTGGCGAACGAATTTTAAAAATCTGACACTTCCTTTTTATGCCATTTAAAACGCAGATTAAGATGTCATTCAAGGGTCTTTCCCGCATTGTCCCAGAGTCTGGGTGATATCCGACTTGGTCAGCTCCCAAAGGAGGACCCAGCCATCTTTCATCAGAAACCGCCTGAATAGTCTAGGGTTACACTGAGATGGACTCCTCCTGGGTCTTTGCCGTGTGTGTGCGTTTGTGTGTCTCTTTTCCTGAGGAGAATCCTTCTTATGTGTGCATAACTCCAGGAGTTTTCATTCATTTCAATCACGACCCTCCTGATCCATTTTAACCTTTTACTCACCCCTCCTCCCCCGGCCCCTCTCCAAAAGCTTAAACCATCCCCCACCCTGTCTTGGAGTCCCGCCGGTAACCTCTCCCCACCCTCACAAACACACACATGTTCTCCCCCTCCCCCAGAGGATTACTTAGAAGCAGGTGACTGATGCAGACTGTCGATATGGCAAACAGATAACGTTAATAAATGGCTCAACTTCCCCCTTCCTCACCCAGTTTTCCTTTCCTTTACTCGCTCAACCCTTCCCCTACCCCTATGCAAATTCACCAGCACCCCTACCCCGGCTCACCCTCCTTCTGCTCATTCATTGGTGAGGGAAGCTTTGCAGCCCCGTCAGCCAGCAGCCCGAGGAGCAGCGTGGGCTTTGTTGTGGGTTTTCTGCCGGGAGAAGAGAGACGGGGAGAGAAGCAGCTAATAAAGACACCGAAAGTAGACAATGAAGTGCAGATGAAGCGGCCGCTGGAGAAATAGAAGCAGAGCGGTGACTAAGACAAACCAGGAAGCAGAGACTTTTATTGCCAAAGACATTACTAACCAGTACTCCCTGCACTGAAGTTCTGCTTTTTTTCTTTCTTTTTTTTGTTTTGTGGTGAGTGATGTCAGTTTGTCCTATTGCCTAATTGTAGCAAAAACTTTTTATCTGGCTTTATGTTTTACTTTTTTTAAATAATTGTTTAATATTTTGTCAACTCACATAATTGCACAATTGTCATTAGTAGCTGTTTTATTGCAGTTTACCATTGTCGATTTGATGAGATTGGAGGGGTGTAGTGATTTTTTTTGGACTAATACTGCAACTTTATTTTAGAGGGGGAAAGTCTCCGAAGAGACAAATTAGTGATCAAAACTAATACATGTTTGGTTACTGTTGTGAAGAAAAACAAGAAATGGAGATAGGTTAATCTGTTGTTCAGGTAAAGACAATAATCTTCCTTGCTGAATTTATCAATCATTGTTGATTCTTCAAATTATTAGCAGGAAACTTGTATGACAGAGGGAACCAGGGTGAGAAGGTTTCCCAGCAATGGTGGCTCTATTTAAGTTTGGGGCTTCATGTGTTTCTAATCATGTCTCTGCTTGTGTGCAGCTGGCTTAGGAAACAATTAAGGACTATTGGGATTTGTCTTTATGTTATTATGAAGAGTTAACTATTTCATTAAGAGTGGTTGTGTTCAGGTGAAGAGTTAAACAAGCAATTCATTCTGTGTTTCAGTGTTCGATGAAGCTGGACGATGTGTGTGCATGACCAGAGTTTGCTGTTCATGCTTTGCAGCTTGAAGCCATTTGTGTAACTTCCCTTCTCTGCTTTTTTTTACATGCAGTTACAAATCTGAAGTCTCAGAGTGGTGTGAATCCGTCAAAAGAGCAGCCTGTATATTTATATTTGACGTGCGTGTGCGTGTGTGCGTGCCGGCGTGCGTGTTTGCGTGGGTGTGTGTGTGTGGTTTGTAAGCTTAATTAGATGAGAAAGAACTCTGTGAAGCCCCTCCCCAGGACTCCAGACTGCAGACACACTTCTTTAGCGGCGCCACTTGTACACACTCTTACACACACGCAAACATGAACTTGTGTACACAACCATATTTCCTCAGGCTAGGGTTTTACACAGGTCATCGGGTCGAGTTCGAATTATATACTCACGATCAGTACCATATGTCCCTGCTTCATTATATTCATGTCCCTGCAGACATGCCATTCATGATTTGCTCAGATTTCTTTCTGTTTTTTTTTTTATTGCGTTCTCTGATGACTATTTATTATTTTGTGGGGTTCCAGTTTGTTAGATGATGCAAGAGATTAACATCTAAGTATAATATATGCAGCCACGTGAAAAAAGTCCTTCAAATGAATTGTTCTTTTATGTTTCTGATCTTGTGTCAGTAATATCTCAGTAAAATAAAGTGATTTGATTGCACTAATCAGCAACAAATTAATCATGTTTCAGTCATTAAGCATTATTATTAGAACTGACGTAGTTGTTTGTTTGGTGTCAGCTTGGTATGGGAACCTCACAGCTAAAGTTAAACTGGCTCGTTTGTTGCATGCGGGCTTGAAAGTGAAAGGATGAACTCCCACCAGACGATTTCTGAGCAGTCTGTCCTTAGGCAGGAACTGAAGACAAATTATTCTTTGTGCAGAATATAACCTCTCGTGATCTGTTACACAACATCAAGTTCTGCAAATGTGACCAGTTTGAAGACTTGTGGAAAACTTTGCTGTAGGCAAGCATTATTGCTGTTGTTTGTCTTGTATCTTTGCTGGCAATAAATTCTCTTCAATTCTACAAAAAAGTTGGGATTTTGGCTAAAGTAACTTCAGTGAGAAGCTTCTTATGGCCATCTATTAGTCTTTGACTTGAGATCTGAGGAAGGTTTTCCTCACTCCTCATTTTCAGCTGTGAGGCATTTGAGGGTTTTCCTTCATCTAAATTTTCCTACAATGCTTTCTAGTTTCACCTTTTCTCTTCTTAACACAATTACTTGGTGGCCAGTTCTGCTTCAGCTTTATGTTTTACAGATGGTCTCTGGTATTATTCGTGCAGTTTTGGATTCTTTGATATCGAGCTGGTCAGGTTCTGCTGGAGCAAAATATTCTCAAACTTCCACCTTCATGCGTCACATTTGGAATGAGGTGTCCTGCTTGCAAGCCCTCGATGAAAGTTAAACTTGTGCAGTCTGTGATTGTACAGCTATGCACTGGGACATAGACAGTCACCAGAGACTTTGATAGGTCCTGGCATGACAATTACGGGATTTTGGAAATTTCTTTTAGGATCTTGTGGTCTGTTCTTTGAACGTGCTTGGAAGACAAGAGCTGGGCATGTGGTAGTTTTCTTGAATGTTCTCTGCCGTTTTCTGTACTCTGAGAAGCTTTAATTTAATCGCCTTTAAAGGAGGGTTGTAATATGACAAAAATTATTTTTTATTGTCAAATCAAAATCACAGTTTTATTTCAATGTGCCTATAAGAAATCATAACTTCTAAAAAAGATTTTCTAAACATATCCTAATGAGTTTTCAAAACCTTAGATGTCAAAACACTATTGACATTTATTAAGTTTGTTGTCAAGAGCTGAAGTGCGTGTTTTTTTTTTTTACTTTCAAAACTAAACAGCAACAATCGTGTAAATTCTTCATTACCACCTTGAAACTGTATTGTTCAAAAACCATCATATTTATAACTTAGTATTGATAGCAGTGGTAATCATAATATTTTAAATAATTATATCACACTCTCACCAACACATTCAGGTTGTCTGCTTGATTAAATAATATCTATCAGTGATAAATTACAGCCTGCAGCCTCAACACATAATCCACACAGCATTCAGATTGTTTGGCTTTGATGAGAGAGAGGACACTGTGGGAGGTTTTAATTAGCTTTATGATATTTAGAGTTCAGGACGCTTCATTCCTGGTAAGATTTGCCGTGTTGATGCTAGATGGAGACCTGAAGCTACGTTTTATTGTTTTAAATACAATGCTATCAGTCCAATAAATCTGACAACATGGAAACCATTTAGATAGGCAAATTAAAACATTGTGAAGATAGCAAACATCCAGGCAACTGTTTACTTACTCATTATTGGCTACATGGCTGCTACTAGCAGCTGGAGAATAGCATTGATCCTGTAGTTTCCCTCTATATATAGTGAGGACAAAACAGCTTCAAAAAACAGGGAAATATGAAAAATATGGCCTTTAATGAAACAACATATAGAAAAGCATTTAAGCCAAGGGAAATTTTTGAACAGATTTTCATTTGTAACACTTTTAATTTCACCAGCATGCATTGTAGAAAACTAGAGTTTTCTAAATCTCAGGCTGATTGGCCAAACTTAAAATCGGTCCTTGAATTCATTCATAGGGAAAACAGCATCAACGTTCAGGTCAGATGTATTCTTAGGAAATATAATGCATGTTGAGAACATTTTTTGTGATTGAAAAAGGAATCAATCACAACAAGAGAGAAGTTGCAACTTTGAGGTGATATCACAATTTATCCATTGTGGCAGTTTTGTCAACAAGTTTTAATCCTTCATGATTTTCTATCAGCTTATCGCCCTCTACTTGTTTGAATGTTTCAGGTTATTCAGATTATTGAGCTACCAGAAAATAATAGATGTGAAATTCTTTGTGGAAATCTTGGAAACATTATACAGTTGTTTTATTTTATTTGGAGCTTCATTCAGTTTTTACTAATCCTTTCTGCCATTTTGTTTTGAGCAGTGGAATATTTTCTGGTAATGTAATTTTTCCGTTTTATTTTCTGGTCAAATTGTAAATGATATTTCTTCCTAAAAGTTTGACGATTTGCTTAGTGAAAGCCCCACAGCAGTACAGTAGAGCTGGAGCCAGATGATGAATTAGATCTGATAATGTCAGTGTTTGATGAAAGTCATATTTTAGCAGATTTCCTTTGAAAGGTGTTGTCATAGGGAAGCGCTCAATCTGTTTTGCATAAATGTGATTATAAACTAATATATGAAGGAATAAGACATTAATCACAGCTATGGAAATGGTATGATGGGCTGTCACTTTAGGTGAATATATTACAGGGGAAGATCAGAGAAGGCATTCCAACCCAGATTTATTTGCTGAATTAAAACCCACTGTCTGTCACTCTTCAAACATTTTAATGCGCTTTGGGAGAGTTTTGCAGCTTCTAGTTTGATGTGTGTAAATAAGGCGGCTAGCTCTCTGCGTTCGGGGTGTATCACTGTGCTGCTCTGAACATGTTGTCTGTGACCCGTCCATTACAAGCGAGTGAGCGTTTGCTCCTTAAAACAAGACACTGTTGTATTGTGTGCCCACTCCCACTCATTTTCCAATTAAGCAGCTTTCACTGCTCCCATCCCGGCCCCTCTGAGAGAACTGTAAAGCCTCCATAGTTACTCTATATTGCTTCAGTCAAGGAGGCTCTGATGAAAGCTTTGCCCCCTTGAGAGAGTCAGTGTGCGCTTTCAGACCCCCATTCTCACCAAGCACCACATTGTTATTGAAATTTGAGATGGTTATCTTTCTATTTTCCACTCTCATTTTGCTCTGTCTTGGACACATTCACTACGATGATTATGTGATTGTATCACAGTGTCAGGCTGAAGCTAATGATGTCAAAAAGGGGCGGCGTCTCTGTTTTCTTTTTTCTAACACCCCCTTTGTCCTTTCATGCAATTTTGATGTGAATATATCATATCCACCAAATAGGATATGCTACATTATTGTTTGAGTGCAGATGTTAAAGTGTATACATGCCTCCAAAAAAAAAACGTGTATAATTTTTTTTTAAACATGAAATAGGAAACATTTAATCTTAGTGTAACTTTAGAAATTAGAAATGATGCAGTATTTAGTATTGCAAACCTTTTATATTATAGAATATAAGTCAGTTTCAGTGAAACTGGAAGCAGTACTGAACGGTCGTTATCTTTCCCCTCTGAAGATCACATACAAAAGCTGAATTAATTCACCTTTATTCAATTTGTAATCCTAAACACTAAAGGCAGATTGAAATATTGCTAATATAGATAGTTTGAATTTGATATTTACATTTGAGTACTACAATTTTTGTTTTTATTTTCTGGTAAGCTATAGAGTCACATAGTTGGTTTACAGTTCTCCATACAGACAATCCAGCAGTGAAATGATTAAGAATGATTTATTAGGTTCTCACATCATGTTGATTTTATGTTTTCATTTGTGATGCAAAACACCCGATTGACAGACAATCTGCAAAGAAATCAGAAAACAAATCTTTTGACTATCAGTCCACACACACTACTTGATATTGTGATGAGAACACTGTTGATTAATTTTAGTGTTGTGTCTGGGTGAAAATCTTACTTTATTCCATCTCTGTCCCACTGGATCCCTGTTTCTTTTTCAGTTACTCTTCCTGGTGCACTTCTCGCTCCGGTTTCTTCCACATCTGCAACACGTCGCTCCTCTTTCAACTCCTCCTCATCCTCGACCTCCATGCAGACCTCATACCGACTGCCAAATCCCCTGCCACCCCTCCCCGTCCGAAAGGGTGTCCGAGGTCGCCGTCCAAAATCCCAGACCATTGCTTTGCTGAAAGCAGCGGCTGAAGCTGCGGCGGCAGCAGCAGCGGCGGCGGCCGTGAATGGAGCACCGCAGAGCCCAGTGACTGAGACGTCACTGGCCCCCAGACCACACAAGAAGAGAGGGCCGAAGCCTAAAGGCAAGGTGAGATGTCACAAGATACTTAATCTCTCCTGCATTGAGCAAACAACCCCGTCATGTTTTTTTTTATGCAGTCTTGGAGAGATAAACAGCACAACATTTTACTATATAAGTGTCTGTATTATCTGCAGTGCCATACATGTGTAGAAGAGATTCAACATGCCAATAATCACCTACATGGAGCCAATTGAAGCTCAGAAATTTAATCAAAATTGCTTGTTTGCTTTTTGCTCCAGAAGAAACCTCTGATGGGGCAATCCCCAGGCTCATCTCCAGTTACTACCCCGCCTCCAGAGATCAAACTGAACCCCAGCCACGTCTCTGTGGACAGCAGCCTCAGCAATGGCTCAAATGTAATTTGCACAGGTGAATAACGAATTAAGCTGATTCCAGTGAACAATTTGTGGTTACAGATTTACTTATTAGGAGTTACACTTGTGGTTGTTATCAAAAGTCACTAACCATAAAAAAAAAAGTGATACAATTTATTTAAAATAAATAATAATTGGTGTGTCGTGTATTCAAATAAAGGCAAGTCTAAATCAAAAACAGATTTTCTTTAAAAAACAAATAATCAGTTTACGCTGAAACAGCCAATCAATGTGTTTACAAAACAAGTTTGTAGTGTAGCTAACTCCAGATGGAGACCCTCAGTGAGTAAATAATCTGACAGTCCTCAACTCGCTGCCAACTCTGAAACCTCAGAGCAAAATTCTGAGGCCTGGTGGCATCTCAAGCAAGCAGCTGCCACCTTGCTTTCATTCCTTTACACTCTGATGGATTTAAAACATAATTGTAACCTATGCATAGCTAATGAGTTCATCGACTATTTTATGTTTAATAAAAGAAAATGTAACTAATTCAACTCTTCATTTGGACTAACCAGAAACTTGAAAGTCTAAAGACCTACTTTTTGTTTTCCATAAAGTAAAATTATGGCGTAATATCAACCAAAACAAAAGGCAGTCTGTGTTTTGCACCGGCTTGGCTTATTTTTAACCACTTGTGTCGTGGTTAAAAATAAGCCAACAACAAAAAAATCAATGTAGGTCGGGACAAGATGTGGTGAGCGGCAAGTTGGGTTGCAAAGGTACAAAACCACAGGAAACAATTGTGTGTATTTAGCAAATAAATGCATCTTCCTACTTTGACAATGTCGTTAATTGGACAGTTTAATTTTTATGACTTGACTATAAAATAATACACACACTAGAATAACACTAGCAAAAAAGAATTGGTATTTTCTTTTGATTTAACAAATCAACCATGCTTGTCCAACATGAAGCCTTATGGCTAATATTATATTATCCTCTTAGTTAAGCATGGCAGTGGCAGCATCATACTGGGCGACATCTGCAGTGGGGCAACAACTATTTAAATTAGGACAAAATGAATGAAGCTAAATGGCACAAAAATAAATAAATAAACACTCCCTCTTAATATAGTGGATAAAATGTCAACTCACTTAAAAATATCAACATTAACCCAAAGCATTTATAATTCTGCCAGAAATCCTTCACTTTTCCCTGTGAACCCTGAACCCTGTTAACCCTGTTTTCTAATGTTTCTCTTGGTTTGTGTCGCTGCAGTGTGTGTCTATGTCAACAAGCATGGCAACTATGGCCCACATCTAGATCGAAAACTGGTCCAGCAGCTGCCGGACCACTTTGGTCCAGCTCCGGTCAACGCAGTCCTTCAGCAGGCTGTTCAGGCCTGTGTGGACTGTACGTATCAGCCCTCGGTGCTGTTGTCCTTTCTACAGAGCCAGTCCCACTCGGGAGGAGAGGTCATTAGAGGTAAATGCAGGGAAAAGGCACAAATTTATGTAAAGCTACACAACTTCTACCTGTAGTTTCATAGTTTTCTAAACTTTTTCTTAGCCAAAAAGCACCTAATTAATATCACAATAAAGCAGTTCTGTCAGTTTTTACGTACATGTGCAGATTGGTCAGAAAGGCAAAATAGGACTAACAAAACATTGTATCTGTAGCAGGAGCTCATGTCAGAACCGTTTCTGTAATCTGAACTGACGTGCGTCTAACCTGGTTTGGGATCCAGGGATTCAGTCTTCCTCCAGGGAAAGCTGTGGACGGCATTAGGAGGGGGTGGGCTTTAATTTCTGCTGGCTTGGCTTGGGTGGGAGGGCGTCATGCCGTGTGGAACGGGTGAAAACTATAAAGGGAGGGTGCTAACCCTGAGCCATCTGCTGTTTTGTTTAGCGGTGAATGCATATTATGCATGTGCGTGGGTGAATTCAGTATGTACACCCAGTGATAGGTGCTCTGCTCTGCCCTCAGTTTGCTCAGAGCATGGCATTCGCTATGTGAAGTTGCCCTCGGCCTCCAGTGCGTCGTCTGTGTTGCGGTTCTTGGAAAACATGTGCCAACACCTGGAGAGTGACAGTCTTTTCAGCTCGCAGCCCTTTAACCCCTACAGCAACAACACACGCTTCTACAACAGAACCAAGTCAGGTGGGGGGATTTCCTTCAGTCTCTGAAAGTAAATAGTAATTTGAGTGATAAGCTGTTTGTCTGGAATACATTTTCAATTGTTGTCGTTCTTAAAACTTTCAAAACTTGGTGTTCCGCTTTCATAAAATCATACATGTCATGAAATCATTACTCACATAAATTTAAAACAAGATCTCACCAACAAGAATTGTGTTGTCTACATAAATACTAGAATCACACAGTGAATTTAACATCTTTAATTCACTTTTAATCATACTGCCATTTCATGAGTCCAGTATGAGCTGCTCTTACCAAGTATGTACCTTGTCTTGTCTTGAAACAGAACCACTGTCCATCACTGAGAATGGCGTTTCCAATGACAATCCGACAAAGGACCCCGTACCTTCCCCTCGGCCCCTTCACAACACACTGGACTACAGAGCAGCTAAGAGGGAGCGGCCATGTTATCCTGGACACACACAAACACCACCGCCCCTTCGGCGAGTCAGCTCCAACCCCTCCGAGCTTGGTCCTGTAAATACACACAGACGAGTGGAAGGTAGTTTTTAAAAAGCACAAAACCAAACACTGTTTTGAACTGCTTTTTTATGTGAAGCTTTAATTCTCCGTAAATGTGCAAGATCTTCATGTAGATTTTGAAACGCCAGTCTACCAGAGCACCTATCCATTTGTAAAAGGGCTTTACTTTGACTAGGCTGTCTTCCTCTCACATTCTACAGCAGCTAGCTCAACAACAGGTCCAGACCACATGAAACAGGACAGAGAGACTTCAGGGAACAACGCTTCCTCCTGGTCAGTTGATGAGGTCATAAGATTTGTCCAAGAGGCGGATCCACAAACTCTTGGTCCGCATGTCGACCTGTTCAGGAAACATGTGAGTATTTCTGTCAAATTAACAGACGTCTTGATGCATGCTTTAGACTGCAACAGGTGTGGTGCCAGCCACATGGAAGAGATCTGATTTTGTTTCTGGTGAACCACTTCTGTGTTGATTTGACCATATATTTCCGATCACTATCCTCCAGAGGATAGTGATCCGATAATGTGATCTAATAATGAAAACTTTTAGGTTTACTGGTGGAGTCCACCATTAAGTTGCCTGGCATTTCTAAATCTCATCAAGTCAAATATTCTAGCAACAGTTCTGGGGCCTTTGGAAGAGAAAAAGGCTCAAAGAAGATAGTAAAGTCCACTTGTGTTTTCAGTACATTTGTTAAATTAAAACTCAATCTTGGTCACATTAGACCAAAACCATGTGGCTCCGGTTATAGACGCAGTAGAGTTTAGATAACTTTACAATTAAGTGCTTCAGTAACGTATGATTTGAAGTGAACACCTTTGTCAAATCATACAAAATAGGTTGAAGCACCTTTATTAAGAACAATAATTTTTTAACATATATAGTGTTTTCCTCCACTAAACTTCAGTGTCCTTCTGCAATGAAAGAGTCAGTCTCTCAAGGCTTATTTAACTGCTGTGCATAATTTTTGTTCCCGAGGAACACTGCTTGTGCAAATGATCGCCCCAATTTTCTTGTAGCATTTGCAATGCTGCCCTCCTACATTGTTGTCATCTCAATTGTCTGCAATACAACAAATCAGATATTTGTGTGTGTTTGAGTGTCCAAAAACATTAACATTTTGGCTATGAAGTTTAGAAGTATATTTCTGTCATGAGAACCTTTGTAATCCTGAGTCTGCTGACAAAACGCCATCCTCTCTGCAGGAGATCGACGGCAAGGCTCTGATGCTGCTCCGCAGTGATGTCATTATGAAGTACATGGGACTGAAGCTGGGTCCGGCTCTGAAACTGTGTCATCACATTGAGAAGCTGAGACAGATCAAACATTGAATGATGATGCTGATGATGAAGATGAGACTGTTTTGTCAATGGTACCCAAACCTTCCTGTCTATTTGCAGGAATGTTTTGCGGTATAAATCCGATAAGGACACCGAGGTCATGTTCTGGTACTTTTTGGGAAGACTGTGTTTTAGTAACAGGACGTAGTTTCTGCATAAATGGTGTGAATCATATCAACTGAGGCTGAAAGAAACACAATTCCTCCTACTTTTATTAATTATCTATAATGAAATTATTTAGTATATTTTCAAGCAAAATTTTATCTTTCGGTGTAGGAAAACGCATAGAAGGCACAATTATAGAAAAGTAACTACCAGTTTGAAAACTTTTATTTCCATTTTAAGCTGATAATTTCTAAACTATTATCACCTGTCAGGAAGCAAAGCTTGTGTAGGAAGTTGAACCTATGCTCTGCAGCAGTTCCTATCTGACACCATAGCATAGACATCGGTTTTGTTTTATGTATTTTTTGCCTTATTATGAGTAAATGAAGGCCATTTTTCTGAATCCCAATAAGTCTAACTGTACATTTCCACTTTTGGCTGGTAAAACCCGGCACACAGATCTGAATTTAAAACTAGAGATAACGCACAAACAACTGGAAACATTAGTCTAAGTGCTGACAGTAAATATTTTCTTTTGCTTCAGGCAATGAGGTTTCTGAAGGCCTGTTTTAAAACGGATAGCTCAACGTTGTTTAGGCATGCTGCAGGATGTATGAGCACGGAGGCTCTAACAGGGACTGAACAACGAGGGCAGTTATGGGAATTGAAAGGGTTTAATCCGGAAAAAAATGTTGTTTGCTGAAGTCAATCGTTGAGGTATAGTTTTATTGACAAAGATTATGTATTAAGATTAGTAGAGTGGAGACTGATTTGATTCAGAATGTGGCAGCCTTGTACAAAATGCCTTCCTGAGTTATAGAACTGCAATGGTCTGCATGCTGGATGACATTTGTGCTGGTCAGCCTCATCTTGACTCCTTACAGTCAAACACAAACACTCAAAACCAAGACTTTAAATGACTGGAATACTCCTTAAGTGTTTTGATATTAACATAAAAAGTGCATCATTTATAGTAGAGTCTGATTTCCGTGCAGGATGTACAGCAACCAGACTTGCTCTGCCTGAACATAATGGAGAAATAGTTTTGTACAAAAGTTAAATTAACAAGTAGGTTGTTATTTTGTATCATTTTGTACGGTAACAAAGTGTATCCACCTGTATCAAGTGTAACCATTTTTTTTTTATTTTTTTTAGCCTGAATAGTGTTTATTGTGTGACCATCAAATATCTACCTGCAGAGTAATGAGGTGTTTGAGTAAATATTCTCTTGTTTCAAAGTGTTGATCTGTTTTTGAAGGCAGAAATACTTATTTTCTGAACATTTCAGAATCATTTGCTAACCAAACCGTGTCTGCATTTTCACATTGTCAGTCTCCTGTAGTGGCAACAAGTTGACACTTGAGGCCGTGTTGCTTTAATGTGAAACTCAGGTTTTAGTGAGGGTTTTCTCTTAGAAGATGTTTTACATGATAACATTTGCAGCATAATATTCATTATGTTTATTTGTATTGCCTATGTATTGCTCTGTAGCATTTCTTCTGTACCAACACAATTTTTCTACTGTATCACAAGTGTGTTTAATATGTCTACTATGCATTCACACAATTAAACATTTGTTTATATTACCATTTTGTGGAAGGCCAGGGTGTTAGCTGTTAGCAGTGTGTTTCTAGCTTAGTGTTTTCCATTGTCAGTTCTCAGTTCTTCCTCATGAATTTTCTGAGCTGCGTTAAACAGCATTGCCTTGCAAAAGTAGATTTCCCCTCTTGGCATTTTTTTTTTTTATTGTTTGTTGCATTACAACTTGTAGTTAAATAAAAAGAAAATCTAAATTGCATATAAAGCACAAAATATTCTAAGTTGGTAAAGTAAAATAAAAAAACAGACTTATATATATATATATAAAAGAAAGAAAATTTGCACATGCATATAATAATAATAGATAGTAAACATAATGCTCTTTCTATCACTATATCTCACTACTTTTGCAATGAAGCTTAATAGCACTAGAGCAGCTAATTACCTTCAGAAGTCACATACTTGGTGACATCAAGTCCACCTGTGAGCAAGCCAAGTGTCAACCTGATCTGACTGGTGCATACACATCTTTTCAGAAAGGCCTCCGTGGCTGCAACACCAACACTGACCAAGCAACATCATGACTTCTGCATGCAAAAGATGGCTCTACAAAGTTCTAAATTTAGGGGGATGAATCGTTATGCAATCCACATTGAAGTTTTCTGTCATTTGTCCTATTTGTAGTTTGCTGCACAACATAAAGAAAAGGAAATGTTCAAGGAGAGACAAAAAAAAATCCAAAGGGACTGGATACTTCTGCAAGGGACTAACAGGAACTTTCATCATGGTGGGAAGATCTGCTGGCCAGAACTGTTATCCGTGACACTTTTTGACACATACTCATTCTGCAGAATGTAGCACAGGCTTAGATTACAGTGTTTAATCAGACTGATTCCTATTTAAAATTAACCATTTATGGTTTATTTAAAATGTTTTTCTTTTTATATATGTATCACCAACTTGGGATAATTCATTCAAGAGATTTGCTGAAATGTTTTTACAAGTATTAGACATATATTGAGCATAAGACTTCAAGACCTTAAAAACAGTGATGCATTTGAATATTCAGCGACACTCAGAGGGTGGTGCAAGAGATTACCTGGTCCAACATACTGTAGATATTTTCAAAATACCTGTGAAAAGTCTGATTTTGACGCGTTCAGTTCTGAAACTTTTAATGTGGCACCAATCGAGATATATTTTGTTTTGCTTTTAGAAGCTTGTTTTGAAAAATCCACTAATTCAAGAAACCGTTTTGATTTTTTTACATAGTTTTGTGTGGCCTTTCATGTTGTAAAAGTTTGAAGTGTCCAGATTATAAACTTATTTGTTGAATTTCACCCACACAAGATATAATTTAGGGGACACTGAGTAAAACATGATGGAACACAAAGGAACATGCTGGATGATACTCATAAGTTGACAAAATGATGCCAGAAAATAGCTGTTCACTTAAGTTTGCACAAAAATACAGTCAAATTCATAAATAAATGTTTTAAAGACTTGAAACAATGCTGGATGAGAATGGATGTCCTGAACTAACCTAACCCTGAAACACATCCAAGTCACTTGCAGCAACTACAATGCCAATCACAAACTACATTCATATTTTTTCGTCTCATACTGATCTTCATTGTTTTTGGAACCATTTTGGATTTTGGCAGTCACAATATAGCATGTAAACCATAGGTGTCAAACTCTGGCCCGCGGGCCAAATTTGGCCCGCAGTGTAATTATATTTGGCCCTCGGGGCAATTTAAAATTAATATTAGAGCCGGCCCGCCGGTATTATACGGTGGCAATGCTGTGACGCCGCATTCACCGCTTAGACTACAAATCCCATAATGCTCTGCTGTTTTTTGGCGTGCCAATCAGGACAGAGGCAGACACTCCTCCTCTGTGCCACTAGCATTTATGGTAACGGACACGGATGTATTAGGAAGGTGGTGATCCGTCTACTTGCTCGGTTGACAGCCCCGGCGCACCCCGCATCCCTAACTAAGGAGTACAACATTAGACGACACTATGAAACGAAACACCAGGACAAATATAAGGACTTGGACCCCTCTCAAAGGAGCCAGAAAGTAAAGGAGATGAAAAGAGGTTTGGTTTCACAACAGAAAATGTTCACAAAAGCCACAACACAAAGTGAAGCTGCTGTAAAGGCAAGTTATATTGTGGCAGAATAAATTATTCATAATTGTTATGTTATTTTATTTTCAAATTTATTAGCCTGTGTATGAAGCTAATTTTGACATTTACCTCAGAAAGGAGGCATTCAATTTTTATTTAAATGTTATTTAATATGCCATTGATATGTTTTATTATTATTTTTAGTAACTCAATTTTGCACACCTGCACTTTTAAGTTATATAAGCCTTGCTTGTTCAATATTTATTGTTAAATCAAAACTTGTTTGGGTCCATATTAAAAGATTCATTTGTTCAACCTTGGCCCGCGGATTTGTTCAATTAAAAATTTTGGCCCACTGTGTATTTGAGTTTGACACCCCTGATGTAAACACATTTGTGTACATTTGTTTTGAATCAATCGAATTAAAAAAAACAAAATATTGACTGTAGAAGAAAATAAACTGCTGCAGGTTCGTTGACAGAGATAACAAAGGAGCTAACAAAGGACATCTTGGAATCAAGAGGAGTGAGAAGGAGTGAGTTAACAGAGATTATAAACTAGACTATAGACTAAAATGACCAGCAGAAAATGAGATAGTTAACTGGTGACTTCGCCCAGAAGAGTGTTTTTCTTTTTCTTTGGTTTTTAACTGCAGTTTGCATCCAACAAAATTGCATCTCTTGGATTTCATTCATACATCACTTCATTTTCCTCATGTTCTCAAAAATGTTTAGAACCATTTATCCTTTGTCTTCTTCTAAATCACCGCTATGCTCTGGTTTGTGCTATCGCTTACACTGAACCCACTGAAGTTTACAGTTTCATGTGACAAAATGTTAAATAAATTTTGAAAAAAGGCGAGGGGAGGCTTACTGGTGGCATTTTAAATGTCTTTCATTAAGTCAGTAGGCAGTACCTTTATTGGTTACCTAATTTGGTTATCTGTAAATCGCAATGATCATGGTTGTATTCATTATTATTATTAGTAGTATTATTATTAGTGTGGTCAGCAGGAGGAGCCCCCTGTCTTTTTTTTCCGGGTAACAACAACATAGCTGTTGAGCGTTCATTTGTAACCTGATAAGACGCGACACAGCGAGTCTTGTTCGCTCCAGACACTGAGCCTCGTGGAGCCCCGCTGGCTCTGCTGTTTGAAGTTTAGTAGTTTTAGTTCTTCGGTTGTTTTGAGCCACAAAGTAGTTCTTCACGTCAAAACGCCACATGGACAGGAAGTGTCCGGGAAAGGATAAAGTAAGTTTGAAGTTGTTAAACGTGGTCCACATGTTGTGAATGTGCGTGAACACACAGCAGTGGGATTAGAGACAGAGGGCGAAACTATTTCTGCAAGAGCAGCGTTTATTAACGTACGCCCACATTTATCGCTTCTTTTCACATATGAACTGTATTAATATAAAAATATTTGGTTTTACTATTGTCGACAGACTAATGGAAAAGTCAAATTTCTTTTGTTTTTATAGTTAAATGCCTACTTTATAAAATGAACTAATGAATAAATGGTTAATAAAAGATCATAAATTCAAAACAATATAATGAATTATGGTAAATGTATTATAAATTATCCCGTCTTTTGCTTAACTGCAACAAAAGTCAAATTTTCTAGCTGCCACTGTCTTATGAATACTTAAATAATAATCTTAGGCTTACATATTTGTTCAGGTTTAAACTTTTGTCTAAAAAGTTTGACTATCTCTGGTCTACAGAATAGCACAAAATTATTTCAGATGCCCTTTTAGATTGTATTAGTAATGCTTTTATATATATATATATATATATATATATATATATATATATATATATATATATATATATATATATATATATATATATATATATATATATATATATATATATATATATATATATATATATATATACATATATATATATATATATATATATATATTAGTGTCACAGAACAAAAAAAGAAAGAAAAAAACACGAATTACGAATCTTTACCCTTTCTGAGCAGTAGAAAAATAAATGAAAAGTCACTTTTGCGGTCATGTTCTTTTAATTCTTAGTGTCACGTTTTTTCTTCGTCATTTGCCCTTATGAAAATTTCTCATCTGATTTTCTGTTTACATATTAGTTACAAGTAATAAAGGAAAAGACTGCCATCTATTGTTAATACTCTGCTAGTACACTTTGATCTAATGGAGAAACAAGATGTTATCTGTTTCACGGCAAGGACAAAATTGCATGACATTTATTTTAAATCCACAAGAAACACTTAGAAATATTTAAAAATAATAAATTAATTAATAAATAGAAGAACGTTTATCACAGTAAAAAGAAAAAAATATGTGAAAGTCTAAAGTAACATCTTGTAAATATTGACAAAAAAGCAGAAAACAAGATGTTGTTTTTAATCTTTTATTTATTTATTTTACAAAAGAAAGAATTTCCAATTTTTTTTTTCTCCTTCAAAAACATATTTACAGATTTATACAAAAATACAAAAGAGATTGAAATCTGTTAAGTTCTAGTTAGTTTTGAACATGGAACTACATTTAAACAGTTTGTGTGTGTGTGTGTGTTTTTTTTTTTAATCATCGTTTTATCATTGCCTACAGTTTTTTTTTTTCTGGTCAGATATTTTTAATCTGTTTAGTGATATTCCATACTGTACACGTTTGAAGAAAAATATGTGGTTATTGTTATACTTCAAAGTTGGGAATAAACTTTATAAAGTTTTCTCCTTATGTTGTTATTCCCAAGCTTCTAAGGACTCAGATATTACCGTGTAACGAGCCTGCAAGGATGCATCAAAGTCTGTATCCCTAATCAAAAGGTTTAAATTAATCTTCCATTCACTGCTTTTAAAACTAAAGAAACAGTCGTCAAATATTTCCTCCGTACCAGTAGGAAGTACAGTATGGACAAATCCCTCTAAATAAATGGTCAGATATGTTACAATATTTTCAGATTCATCATGTTCAATAATAATGTTTGCTGGAGCAACAAAATTCAACTATGAGTCAAACAGACAATGACTTTCTGAGCAGGCCAACCAACCATGTGTTTATGCATTGATATTTCCGTTTCCATTTCTGTGTTTTTTGCTTATTTGTACATGTCATCCAAGGCAGACCGTCCAGATGTGCACTTTTACTGGTTTCTTCAGGAAATAGCTTTCTCACTTCCACAGCTCCAGGGGGACGGAGCCCCAGCACCAAAGCTGTTCAGTTTCCACCCTTTCATCCTATATCCATTACTTTACAGTCTCTTAAATGTGTGATTGTCCAGTGAGGAGATATACAGTACATGATAAACCCCTGTGTGTGAGCACAACTATACAGAACAGAATTAGCCAGACAGTTTGTACATCTATAGAACACACTATTCAACTTGACATTTAAACAGAAAATACAAAATCTTTTTTTTATTGTGGAGAAATCCTGCAGATAAAAATAATGAATAGGTGATGTCATTTTCTTTTATCCCCTCTCCCCGCCCGCCCCTCCCCTTTCTATTTATTGCATGCGATTAAAAAAAAAACACAACAAATAAAACAGTGGACAGGAACAAGTGCGCTTTAGAAATTTGATGAATGTAAAATTCTAGTCAGTTCACAGCTTTTTTACGCTCTCCATCTTACACAGTGTCAGTTCTGCATTAGATTCGCTGAGTTTCAGACAGTTGTGTTCTATCTATCTATCTATCTATCTATCTATCTATCTATCTATCTATCTATCTATCTATCTATCTATCTATCTATCTATCTATCTATCTATCTATCTATCTATCTATCTATCTATCTATCTATCTATCTATCTATCTATCTATCTATCTATCTATCTATCTATCTATCTATCTATCTATCATGATAAAACAGACATGATTTCTGAGGTATTCACAGAATACAGTGAATGGTTTCAATCGAAGCATGGTCTCTAAACATAAGAAGTATATGTGTTGTGTTTTTTCTGGTAGGCAGGTGAGAGTTCAAGCTTTCCACATATGTATATCTGTTCAAAGGGCAAATCTCTTTCACCCTTGCAGCATTAATAAATGAACCATCAATGTTATGTCGTACTGTTGTCTATTATTGTCTTCTCTCTTTTTGAAGAGAAATGATGTGATATGTTAGGTTTGAAGTATAATTCAGAATGGTTTATTGGCCACTGGGGTTGAGCTTTCACCTGTCTAATGCTACTGGGTCAGTGCAAATGAAGGAGAGGCAACAAGGAGAGGCGAACAGTACACTGCTAAAAAAACAAACAAACAAAAAAAAACATGTGTAATGTTCAGTGAGACCTGTTCTTTGCTACACCCAGATTGGTTCCCCGTAAAAGTTCTCGTAATTTTAATATAGATAAGAGCTTTCTATTCGGTACAAATATACATGGATTTCATTATAAGATATATCGTTCTTTCTTATATTCTTATGTATCACGAAGTGCAAAACGAGGTTGGATCTGTGAAACCATACCAAGTTAAACTCTAGTCCAGGGGTGCCCAAAGTCAGTCCTTGAGGGCCGGCATCCTGCACATTTTAGTTCTCTCCCTGGTAGCACCAACAACCTTTTCAGCATGTCAGTGTTCTTCTTAGGCCTTCTAATGAGCCATCATTAGATTCAGGTGCGTTAAACTAGGGAAAGAACTAAAATGTGCAGGATTCCGGCCCTCAAGGACCCACTTTGGGCACCCCTGCTCTAGTCCAACAGATTGAAGTCCTTCTAAAGCATTTTCACCATGTGGTTCACTTAAATTTGCAATGAAACGCACATTTTCTTTTTCTTGAATGGCAATTTTTGCTAGCAGCTGGAAAGAGCAATACATTTTAATGTCAGCTTTTGACAAGTGTGAGGTTTAATTTTAGTGAAACTTTACATGTAGCTTCATATGTATTTATACGTTCAGGGTCTTTCAAATGTCCTACCACAACCAACTCTGTAGGAGAAAGGCCACTGTGCGATTGTCCAAAATTAGCATGGATGATAGACAAATAGGTGCAAGCCTTGCTCCTTCTGTTTTCGATACTCAAAGAAAAATCTGTTTTGATCTATGCAGCGTTAATGCAACTCATATCTTTCGCAGTGACATAATCAATTCTCCTGTAATACAAAAGAAGTACAAAAATGTTGACACAAACTAGGATCAGGGATTCTTTCCACATAGGTCATGCAACAAGTTGAAGTCTTATCATTTTCTGAGGCGCATTTTTACAAAAATACATGCATCATGTTAGTATTTGGATATCATTTTAGTTGACAAATATAAGATTGGCTCTTTGTAATATACTTTATGGCAGGTCTGCAGATGTAAATATAATAAAAAACTTGGTGCTGAGTTGAGACTCTTGCTAGTGACTTCCACATCAAACCGACTTTGCTTGTTGGCAGGAATACTGAGTAAAGAGTCTAGGAAGTCTGGCTGATCCAGTGGGCACCCTAGGTTGAAAGAATACGAAATGTGGAAAGAATTTTTAAATGAAGTAGTAAATCAGTCCCCAAGTGACATAGGTGCACCCGCACCATTGAAAACACAAAAAGTACAAATATTAGTAAAGATTGCATGTGTCTGTACATGCACACTCACTTTGTCACAATATTATGTCCTATCAGTTTTCGAATACTTGAGATTTTTAAATTTTTTTTTTATTATTATTTTTAGAAAAAGCTTGTTCAATCAAAATATTCCTTGCACTTTTAAAGAAGGGGACTATTCTTCACTAAATAAGGTATTTAGATATATTTTCAGGACTTCATTATAATCCCTTAATCATTCTCTATCTCACAACAGTCTGCCACTTTTAAACAGTTAGCTTTTAGCTGAGTGCATTTCAGCAACAGTCAGATTTGAAATGTTGCAGGAATCCCTCCACTGGTGAAAAGGAGAAGTGCAGGTTTTGAAAATCCAGAAAACAGCTAAGAACAGGCAAAAGTTCTTATCAGTTTATTTTATGACGATCTATCATCATGAGGGCTCCCATCTGAGTTTTCAGTCTCCCCTTCTGAAATGGCTTGCATGGGCGCTGTGTAGAGGCGACTGCGTGTACTGTAGCGACTGCTGTTAGCAACCGGGGGGATCCGAGAACGTCCCTGTCGAGAGGCAGCTGACATGGGGAGTGTTTTGGGAGTGAAACTTTCCGAGTTGGCCCGAGGAAAAAGGCCTGGTATCTGGATTGGGTCCAAAACAGAGATTGGGGGCTCCTGAGGCGTAGAAGATTGCTCCTCTGCCTGTCTAATTGAAGCTTCTTGAAGGGACTCCCCTGGTGTTTTGGGGGTAATGGGGCTCTTCAAAATCTCTGTCGCTGACATGCGATAGCTAGAATCAGACCTGCTGCCTTTCTTTAGCAAAAGAAGTTTAAACTCCTCGTTGGATGTGCTGGATTTCTTTGCACTACGATAGATTGGAACAGGAGCTCTCTGTGACCCAACGGCATTGGCTAAAGTAGCAGGAAAGTTAAGAGGAGGAGCTGGAGGGACAACACCAGTGGAAACATTACTGGGGGTTACGGCTGACGCAGGACAAAGACGAGACTTCACGTTTAGGTCTCCAGAATCTTTACGGCCAAGGACCTTTCTTTTGGATCTGAATAAAGAAATTACAAAATAGTACAAAGGAACATTGTCAGTAAACAAACATAAACTTCATAAACTTGAAATACTCTGAAGTTGCATTGCAACATATACAGTTTAGAAGCACATAAAGGCAATCTAAGTGCAAACTGTACAAATACCTGTGTATCATGGCAAAAAGGTCTTCTGTTGTACGACTCTTGTTAGGGGATGTAATAATAATGTCGTCATCAACTTTGGTGTCATCCGTCAGAGGGGAAAGTGAATTGTCACTTGGTGTGGAATCTGTGGAACACAACATCTCCTTGATATGTCTTCTGGTTGTCTGTTTAATTAGTACACATGCTAAAACATATTGCTCTTTACTAAATACTAATGTGTATCCTTAACATTTTTGCCTAAAATGAGTTTTGCTCATTGGCAGATCACCACAGTGGACTAGTTTATTCTGTGGGTAGACAATGTTTGGACTAATATGAAGCTGGACCCAGTATAACGTAAGTTGAAATGGGAAAGAAAACAACAAAGAACAATAGAGTACTGTTTTTAGTCTACCTATACAGAAGATTTGGTTTCACTATAATCTGTGTTTGTTCAAAACTATTACAAGCAAGATTCCCACCCAGTGCACTATTTATGTTCTGTCAGATGCAGTATACAATTTTTTTTTAGTTTGATTTAGTTTTTCAGCTTACCTTTGCTAAAGTAATCCTCAGTGTCAGGAGTGGTGGAGTCATCCTTGCTCTCTTGGAGTTGGTGCGGATGGGCACTTCTGGTAGCACCTGATATCACTTCCCTCTCTTCTTCATGCACTTCTTGTCCTCCTGTCCTTGCATCGCTGATTAGGTAAGGATGCGATGCCTCTGTTGTGTTACCAGGCACTTTGACAGGACTAGCCCATGGCCCTGAGTTTAAGTGGGATCCTCCAGCAAATTCATAGGCTGGTGGAGGAGGGTGGTCCAATCGCATTCCTCCTCTGGAACATGCAGCCCTCTGTGGCTCCTTTACCTGCTCTTCTTCATCCTCTTCCTCCTCCTCCTCATCCTCGTCGTCATCCTGGGAGAACGAGCGCTCCCCCAAAACTCTAAACTCGGAACGTGCATGTGTTGAGTGGGTGAGCCCCCTGAACTCTGTGTGTGAGTGAATATGAGTGTGGAGATCCACAGGTGAAGGGTGTGGAGCACGTGGAACTGGTCTATGCAGGGGAGAACTGTCTTCAGAGATGTCTGACGAAGGGTCCATCCTTGTTCTGAAGGCAGTCATAGCCCAAAAGGTTCCTGGTCCATACCGGTCCTGCCTTAGAAGCAGACTTTCATAGGATGGAGGTCCATCAGGGTGGCGACCAGGTGGAGGTGGCTGTGAACGTTCGGGAGAAGAGGTGTGATCATGACATGGGGGTCTGGGAGGTGGCCTTCTGGGAGGGAGAGGCCTGATATTAACAGGGGGAGGAGCCAGGGTGGAACCACTTGGGGGACATTTTGGCCTTGTCACAGTCTCAGTTCCATTCGCTGTGTCCTGGTATGTTGTGGAAGAACTCTGTGGCTCTGAAGACTGGCTAACTGAATGAAGATGCACTGAACGAATTGTTGATGGAGTAACTGGCAGAACATTAGAGCCTGGATTTGTTGAACTTGGTGGTGGATTGGTATTCGTTATCTCAGGGACCATTATTTTTAGTCCAGTGGACAAAACATTTGCAACTCTGTGTTTGTTGTGGTGAAGGGTGTGCATGTGGTATGCTCGGTGGGATAAGGTGTGTCTCACATAACCTCCATGTAGAACATTGAGATCAAGTTGAGAAGGTGGAGGAGGAAATTCTGGATCTCTCTTATTGCAAAATGAAATGGAAGCCCCATCTCTGGGAATTTGTTGCAAGGAAGAGAGAGATGACTTCCTTTCTGGCACTTTAGGCTTTCTCTTGCCAGTTGAAGGGGACAGTGGTCCTGGGAAGAAGGCTGCTGAAGATGAGGGTAAGGTTGATGTAGGGGTTTCTGATTGACTGGAATAACCACTTGATGGTGAGGCTAGGCCGGCCAGTTTCTCAGGTGACCCAAGTTTAAAGTCTCCAGATGGGAGAGATGGACTGCTTTCCTTGGACTCTAAGGTCTGGGCAACAGCCTGAATTTGCGTTTCTGTGGAAGAGGAAGAGCTGTCTGGTGATTTCATACAATCCATAACAGTGGTGCCTGTAGCTGTGCTTGAGTTAGACATTGATGCGTACTCACCATTGTTAGACTTAAGCTCACTGTTGTGAAGCCACAGATCTGCATAGTCAGACTGCACTGCACCTTCATCCTTAAATGAGTGTGTATCTGCGGAGCTAAAGGACATGGGCTCTACTATGTCCATGGCTCCCCCCAGTCCCATGCCCCAAGTTCCTAAAGATTCTGCAACTAGACAAGATGACTGTAATGGTTCTGGAGCTCCTCCAAGTTCCAGGTCCAGTTCCAGCTTCATATCTGTGGAAGACGAGGTAAGTTCTTGCTCACTAACCATCTTTGGATGATCCTTATCTGCTTGTGTGTCTGTTCCAACATCAACACTACTATTGGTTTCCTTTAGTGAGGATGTTCGCTTGGGTGGTGGAGGTTTGAGTTTTGATTTCCTTAAAGGACGGCAAGTCCTCCCTAAAGTCATAGTGCCTGGTTTGAACTCAAGTGGAGGCTGAGGATAACCTCCATGGGATAATCGTTTTGCCACAGTGTTGGACTGATGACAATCAGGCCCGAGGTCTGCATAGTTACATGTGTATTCTCTGTAGTTCTGATTATACTCCTCAAGATTCACAGAGGATGAGTAGAAACCTTCTGTATCAGATGGGTAATGAGACTCAGGCTCTTTTTCAGCATTTGGTTTCTGTTTACTGAAACATGTTTGGTCATTAAGACCTTCCATTGAGCTGTATTCTCGAAGAAACTGGTGGTTTTCACTTAGCTTTTGGGTGGGATCTTGGTCCTGATCTGGATCGGTCTGATCTTGGTCTTGGGGGTATGTCCACTCCCCTTCGCTGGCTGTACTGACCCCTGCATCATCTAGCTGGTCTGTGGCAGATGATGTAAAAGAGCTTGATCTGTGGCCTTGACTCTGGGGCCTGAGGTCAGAGTGGTAGGAAGGATCCAGGGAAAATCCCTCATCAATGGCATTGGGTGCTGTATTAAGTGATAACTCTGAATCACAGTGGGAAGAGCCTGTCAGGGGTGGAGAAGAGGGTGGGGGAATAGTTTCAGATGTTTGTGAGGGGCAGGTGGAGCTGGAGCCACTCCAGTTTCCACTTGATGACTGGTGGTCCTCCTTGTGGTCCACATGACTGCCTAGAACGCCTGTAGTAGACACCGAGTGAATAGGGCTGCTAAAAGTATCAGAACTGGATGAAATTTCACAGCTACCCATGTCAGCCTTGCGGGGCAAGCGAGAACGACCCCTCTCCATCCAGCTATGTTCTGGACTCCCACCTCCTCCACCGCCCCTGTCTCTTTCACTAGACCTCTGCAGTCTTTTTAGGCTTCCAAGTTGCAGTGGCTCAGGGGCTGCCTGATCATCTGTACTCTCTTCTTCATCCTTCATCATCATCATCTTCATTCTTGGACTTGGTCCCGATGGAATGAAGTCCTCTGCTTCATAAGGTGATAAATCTTCATCATCATCATCATCATCATAGTTGTCATCATCGTCTTCGTCACTGTCGATTAGACGGCCGCCCTCTCTTGGAAGGCTACGTGAGCGTAAGCGGCCACCATGTGTAGAAGCTGTTGTGTATGTTGAGTCCGACTGGTCACCCAAGGAGGAAATGTTACCCGTAGAATGGGACAGAGAGGCAGGGATACCTTGATGGTTGCGCTGAGCTCTAATGCGCCTTCTGGAGGGAGCAGCTGTACCTAAAAGAGGAGAGAGAATGAGATGTTTTTTTTTTCATTGTCTGAACCAATAGACATAAGTCAAAGATGAATGTAAACAGATAGTTCTATTCTAGAAAAGCAATGGCATTGATTTTAAAGGCTAGACCAAACAATTACCAATCAATCCTTTCTGCTAAAAATATCTTTCCCTATTTCAATTTTTTAACTTGCAGTGACATTCTCCATACTTTGTGATCTGAAACATACATGCTATAAGAAAATCATCTGTCTGGCAGCCAGAGTCACGAGTGTGATGGAGACGCCCACTAATTGAGAGGTCCTCCTGATAGAGAGATAGTTGATGTGAATTGGCATGGATGATCACTGTACGCTCTCTTGCCACAGGTGATTCATCTGAGTCTGAAATTAAATGAAATAAAGTATAAATACATTTTGTTTTTGATGTGGCAACTGTGAATAACTCATGTGAATCCTACCACCAACCTACATGTATCTGCATGAACATACCCATGTCCTGTTGTACCCGTTTGGGTATTCCAGTGATAGTCTTTCTCCTCCTCAGCTTCCTTCTTCTCTGAAGCACCGACTGGGAGTGAACTAGAGAGCAACGGGCACTGGCCTCTCTGTCAAACCCGACTCCTGCTTTGACAACAGAGAAGCCAGTAGACATTTACAAGTCTGAAGCAGAGCAGTACAGATTCTCACTAATGATTAATGATTACTAGTGCTGAAAACTTAAAATATCATTAACAAAATTATATATTGCTTAAAACATCATTGCCAAATATATTTAGAACAATGAGAAGGTATTTATGTTTTTCTTTCTTTGTTTGTTGTGACAAATCATCTTGACATTAAATCTTACTCTATTGTATTTATTGTCTGTTTATTTCCCAATAAATAATTGAATTATGGATTGACCTGCAGGGTTGAGGATGTGGATTGATTATATACTGGCAATCATATGTACTCTTATGGACCTAAACTCTATTCATGGGAAAAATACTCATGCCAGCAAAGCTGAATATAGCAGATTGCCTACAGAATATGGAAGTGTGGCATGGATGGAATGGTTTGTTTTCAGTCATGACCCCAGCACCAATTAACACTTGTGGTATAAACTTAAAAGTGCTGTCCGCACCATAGTAACCAAGAACAACTATACAAAGCCTGATTTGCAGCAAATGCAAAGTGAGGGGGATTCCATCCTACAGAAGTGTGTAACTAAGCTGGTGACCAGCATGAGAAGGAGTTACCAGGTTGTTGTGGTTGTGTACTGAAGCTTCTCTGTGTTTAATAAAATAGGACTTCATCTTCAAAGAAACCCTGGTATCAAAACTGATCGGTTTGCAATTGGCCAACCGACAGCCATATTCCAGCTGAAGATAACCTTGAGCAAACTTATTAGAAATTCTGCAAAAATAATCAAATTAATGATAGATCCCCCCCAAAAAAGACACTGTCTTTGGTCCTCCCTACTATGACTGACTAGGCAGGACAAAAGACACTGTCCTGAGAGAAGAGGAACCACAGCTCCACACATACTGCCTGCATCTGCCAGTCCAACCCAATGCTGCCCCACAGTCAGGGGCTCAACTACATATTTTTGAGGTGGATGCAAACACATCACCGGCGCCCCAGAAAGATCAGACAAAGACCGTGGGCCACGGTCTTTCTGATCATGCTTGCTCCAGGCCAAAAAGTGCTCCCCGGAGCTGGGAGAAGAGGAGCCATGGCCCCCCCACACGCTGCCCATGTGCACCAGTCCTACATCGCTTCCCCAGTTCCCTCTGATCACACCATCACGACTTCCTTTGTTCATTCTCCACTCGACTCACTGACCACCAGAGATTCCCCTACTCTACAGAACGTCTAAAGTTCACAATGACTTGTGACAACATTGCACTATTTTATTTGTTCGTTTTCACTGTTCAAATGCTTCTTGATATTGTGTTACTTTTCATTATTTTCTTCTTTTTTTACTTAGTAGTTTAGCTGAGAGTCACTACCTCAGTGAGTTCACTGTTTGACGTTCTTTAACTGGAAGGTTGAATTATTTTTGTCAAAAATATTCTTATACTTGAAAGAAATTGTCTGTGTTAATTTTTGGTATGTGCAGAGCCAGCTGGCCAAGAATGCCAGTGCTGAACTTAATCCTTCATTTGTTGTTATTTCAAGCCCTACCAGGCATTTACTCTTAAAGCAGTAACTAAGACTGGAAAGTATTTGACTATTATTTCCTGATAGTCAGATGGCGGGCCGATGTAGTAAATTTTGAATTAAATTACTCATTTTGCTAATTATTCCTTTTGGCATTTATTAATAGTTATCATAGCCAAACCAATGCATAACAATTGTCGACCTGACACATTATGTTCTACTTTAACCTACTAATCAAATAAACAATAGCAAACAACAGAGATTGGCAGTAAAGATTTAACAATTCTTTCATGGGCTCAAACCACAAACCAAACTGCTGCTTAAATATAATTCCATTTAAAGGAAAATAAACAGGCTTCCCAGGGGTATAAGATGTACTGCTAATAAGCACGTTAGAATAAAAAAATAACTGACCAAACTCAATGTAGTTTCTGTCCTAAGTTTAGCTTTGTGGCTAAATATAGTCTTTGTATCATCTCCTATTGTAGAGCAACTGCTGAAGTACTTTTCCCTATGAATGTGAATAACATTCAATTAAATTCTTTTTTTCCCTGTTAATTTTACCTGTGACATTAATGGGGATAATGCATGAGGAGACCGCTTGAGAATCGTCATTTGTCTTCTGATCTGATGGCGGGACGTTTTCCTTTGACCAGTTTGCCTGCTTGTCTTGGGCAGAGGGGGCACTGTGGTTTACGGCCTTGACTGCTTGGCCTCCAATGACCTCACTACTTTCACTTTTCTCTATTGAGGTAACCTAGAAGAGACATGCAAAATTTTACATGTGATTTAGCACACAATAAACCACTGGACTTTTTTATGCTGGCAAGAGATGGAAGGAAAAACAAAAACACAAATGTTTAAAGAAAACGAATTTTGGATACCTTTCTATTCCATGGAATGAAGATGCAACCTTCAATAGTTTCAAGTGAGTAAAAGCACTCAAACTATGAACACAAAATACAACAAACAAAATTAAATGAAAACACAATACCATGAGTTATCAAAAACAACAAAAAATATTAGTAAATAAAATAGTTCAAATGAAAATCAAAATATGACAAATGAATGAGAATATTCTTCTTTCCAAATGTAAATAAATATTCTGTGTAGTTGCAAACTTCTCACCTTCCTTTCGATTGTTTTCATATCCTCCTCTCTACCAGGCATCTCTTGTAGCTTAACAAAACAGAAAAATAAAAAACAATGTTTTTTTGCAAACATAAGAAAAATAAGACAATTCTGTGCCATTAATGGAATTCCTTACCTTTCTCTCTGTAGTCTGGATCTCTGTTTCTTTGACTATCCTCTCCTTCAGAAGATTCAAAATTGAAAGAATTTAATCAGTGCTACAAAACAAGACACCCAAAGCACCACAGACTTAAATAAACTCCATTCTTTTCTTTATATAATGAATTAAAATAAACACAATTCTAATAAAGTAAAAGTCAGCTGTTCAGCCTAAATCATAATTTCCAACCAAACTCCCTTGCACAAGGGCAGCACCTTTGTGACTGAATACAACATTAAAACTGTGCACTATAAGATGTGCACATGTAGCATTACATATTAGTTGAACATTGTAAAGTGTGTGAGTGAATGTCTCATCAAGTAAAGATGAGTAGTTAGTAAATGAACCCAGTTTGTTTTGCTCTTTTTGGGATACTTACCAGTCGCTGAAAGACGACTTGGATATCTTTTTATACACCATGCCTACTATATGTTGTTTCTACTATATATATATTTAAGACAAATCTTCATTGGGCTGGAGCTATAGTGCAGTATTTGGATAGAAAAAGAAAGAAACACTCCTCTTTTCAGGATATGCTGATATGCAAAAACACACCTTTCTGGGTTGATACTCCAGCTCTCGTTCCCTCTCTGCTCTCTCTTGCTGCATGACGAAATTAGAAAAAGTTTCAGGTTATTAGGTTACATTTTATATTTAAATGAATAATAAAACAACGAATTTGCGTTAAATGGAATTTTTCTTTGAAAAATACATAAATTGCCCATGCAAAATATGCAGCAACTGAAAATGTTTCAGGAAAATTTTGTCTGTAACATGAATTAATTGACCATGCTTTTGTGTTAACTGTGTATCTTGCTTGAATGAATCCATTGGCGGTGTTTTCCTTTCCCATATAAAGTATTTCTATCCAGTGATTCTTTGTTCAACTGTCTCTCTTTCTCACTAAATTTAGCTATTAACCCTTTAAAGTATTTTTCTTTACCATAGAAAGTATTTATGGCTTGCTGATGCTCTGTTTACTAGGTATCTTTTATGAAGCAAGTTCTATGCCCTGTCTGAAAAAGGCATACCGCTCGTGCGAGCCGACTCCTCTGTTGCCGCCGAATGCTATGCGGTGAGGGAAAGGTGGGCATGGGTGGCGCCACGGAGATGGAGATGGTCACCCTGTTTCTCTCTCGACTTGAAGAAGGCTGATGCTGTTGTTCGTCTGTGCATCCAAAAACATACATAAAAACTGATCCTTTGTAAAAAGGCACCAAACACATTACTGCTTTGCGTCTATCTTGCTCTCACCGCCATGCAGAGCTCTAAGACTCAGACGGGCATTTCTGTGGAGCTCCTCCAGACACGGCGGTCTGGTGCACGGGTGAAACACGTTGTGTTGCTGGTGCCATGGAGCCTGATAGTGCGCCGACAGCTTGCTCTCTATATCCAAGTTCGACACAGCTAAAGGGAGAAGGGACAAAGACAGGAAAACATGAAATGGGAACAAAGGCTTTTTCAATGATTACAATGATTACAAACAAGAACATCCATCCATCCATCAATTATCTTCTGCTTATCCCAGATCGGGTGGTGAGTCAATGCAGCCTGAGTAGGGAGGCCCAGCCACTTGGCCCAATTCCTCCGGGGGAATCCCAAGGCGTTCCAAAGCCAGCCGAGAAATACAAAGAATCTCTCCACCGTGTCATGGGTCTTCCTCTACGTCTCCTCCCAGTGGCACGTGACTGGGACGGATCCAGGACGCATTCAAACCAGAAGGCCACATCACCTCAACTGGCTCCTCTCAACTCTACTCTGAGTTCCTCCTGGATGACCAAGCGTCTCATCCTATCTCCAAGGGACAGCCCAGAAACCCAGTGGCGGACACTCGTTTTGGCCGCTTGTGTCAGCAATCTCATTCTTTTAGACATTACTCAAAACTTGTGACCAAAAATGAGGGTAGAAACGTAGATCGACCAGCAAATCAAGAGCTTTACCCTTCTACTCAACTCTGACCGAACCACAAAAGATTGGTACAGTGCTCACATCACTGCAGATGCATTACCAATTCACCTATTGATCAAATTTTTCCTTATTTGTGAACAAGACCCTGAGATACTTAAACTCCTACACCTTGGGCAACACCTTGTCCCCAACTCTAAGAAGACACTCTATTCTTTTCTGGTTCAGTATGATGGCCTCAGATTTGGAGACGCTGTTCCTTATCCTGGCCGCTTCACCCTCAGCTGCAAACTCCTTCAGCAAAAGCTGGGTTATCTGCATGGCAAAAAATATTCCTTGAATACATTTCTGCAGCAGCTTCAGAAATGGTGAATCATGCAACCACCCTGCCACCCAAACAATGTAAACACCACTGGACCCCCACAGAAAACTTCAGACACATCAGGCTTTGAATGCCAAGAAGCAACATTGTGACATAAAACATTCTTACGAGGCAGGGCTTCAAGTCAATATGATAATGAAGCTTTAGATTTCATTAATTATGTTTTGCAGCTGTGGCACATGCAGTCACTTCCCCAAATGAAAAAGAGGAAGATAACACATTGCTATTTTAAAAGCACACTAAGTGAACGATGAAGTGACCATCATGTGATAGTTTCTGTTCTCCAAAAGAAGCTCAAATTTGTGTTTTGCAGCAATTTGTTTGTTTTCAGGCTGTTTATTTAAATATAATTTTATAATTCTTCGTACTCCCATTAGCTGGTCTCTGTATGAACATTTTATAAGCCAAAAATGTTTGCTAATAGGGCTGCACAGTGGCGCAATTGGTAGCACAGTTGCCTTGCAGCAACAAGGTCCTGGGTTCAAATCCCGGCCCAGGATCTTTCTGCATGGAGTTTGCATGTTCTCCCTGTGCATGGTGGGTTCTCTCCGGGTTCTTCGGCTTCCTCCCACAGTCCAAAAACATGACTGTCAGGTTAATTGGTCTCTCTAAGTTCTCCCTAGTGTGTGTGTGAATGTTTGTTTGTCTTGTATGTTTCTGTGTTGCCCTGCAACAGACTGCCGACCTGTTCAGAGTGAACCCCGCCTCTCGCCCAGAATGTAGCTGGAGATAGACACCAGCAACCCTCCTGACCCCATTAGGGACAAAGGGTGAACAGAAGATGGATGGATGGATGTTTGCTAATAATGAACATTGTTCTTCAAAGAAAGGTGCCATTTGTGACTTTATAACACAAGTAGCGCAAAAATTTGTCAAGCTCACATCCAGATACTACTTTGTAATTTACCTTCAGTACCATGTTTAATTCCATATTGTATCAAACATTAGACAATTTGCTAAAGATGTAACATTATACAGTGAAGTATGTTCTGTTTCTGTTTTTTTAAATTGTGCAAATAAATGTTGCAAACATATTAGATGCCAGCAGGTGGCAGTTAAACCCACCCATGAAAGCCACACGTGCAGATCACAGTGCTTCTCTGTCGCTCCTGTTTGGTTATTACCAAAATATATCATTATACGAAAACAAAAGCACCTCTGCCATCTTGAATGGCAGATGTGTAATAGTCTCCATGGTAGAAAGAAGAGGAAGAGGAGGAGTGTGATCATCCATTCCTCTTATCTGCTCTCAAAAGTCCTCTGGCTTTATTTATGAGTAGTTTCCCCTCTTTTAACCTGATATTCAACATGCAGTTGTGTCCTTGAAAGCTATGTTGTACACCAGTAGCCAAGCAACCTTTCATCGCTCATCAAGGCTTTTATTTGCTGCCAATTAAATCAGTGAGCTCACATCAACAGCTTCGGGTTGATTGAAACTACAAGGTTAGAGCAGTTCATTTACACAACATAAACAGTGACACAGCTGCCTGCCCTGAAGAGTGACAAGTTCCAGTTCTTTATGTTAAGCTGTATATCGATATCGATCTATCGATCTGTCTGTCTGTGTATACACATATTTATATATAAATACATTGATATAGTAATAGATATAGATATTTTTTAAAGTAGCTGGTGAAATGGTTTTCTGGCACAGTCGAGCTATTGTTATTCTTTTGTCAACTACATAAATTGATGTGAGAGTTGCTTGACAAACTGAAATTCATTTTTGCTTCATTATACGTTTTTTTCCCCACGTGCAATTCACATGCATCCACTTGCCATCATGCAAATATCTATAGGATACTCAGCACTTAATTAATCCAACATTTTTTACTAATTGTTGGGCGATTCTTTGTCCTAAAATCTAGGGTGTGGATTTAACAGTTTCTTTAAAAACCTACGTTTCCCATGGCAAGGATTAAGAAGCCATTTTTAGTGGTAAAATATACAGTACATATCTATTAATCATGATTTCTTTAAAAGCTAATCCCAGGGTGTTAAAAAACAGGCCACAGCAAGATTTGACAATAGATCTTTAAGAAGCTGAGCTGGCTATTCCTAACTCTATTTGGCCTGCACTTCATTATCTGTGGCAGCATTTAAGGTTCGACAAACATACAACTGACCACAGATCTACGCAGGTTTAACTGAGTCCCTTTCCTCTGTTCCACCTGTCATATTGTTACTGTGTTTCTCTTAACTGTTTCCCCCATCTTTGTGTCTGCAGGTGCAGTGTCAGCAGCTTACACTGTCATCATTAAGACTGACTCTGAGCACCAACGGTGGCACACAGAAAGAAACAGTGAATAAATTCACCATATACACTGCAAAACTGGAAACAGAGGATTGTGGTGCCCAAGTAGTCGGTATTTCTTTATGGTTACTGTTTGCATGAAGCGCAAATATAATTTTGACTGCAGCGTTTTATACAGTAGAGAGTGAATTCACATTTTCTAAATTCATGCAAGAAAAGGTGCAGCTAGTGTAATAAATGATGGTCATGTTTAGCATACTAGAGATCAGTTTAGCAGAAAGACATAAACAAAACTGCTGAAGGGGAATAGTGCTGTAAACAGGGAGGTAGACATATTTGTTTCATAATGTATTTTAATTACACTATTTTTGAAGCATCACAAAAATCATGAGCACTTAAAGCTTATGGCTAATTAGACACAACTCACACAGGAAGTTGCAATGATACTTCTGAAACACTCAATTTTTCAGAAAATTTAGTGTTTATTTGACTACTACAGAGTAGTCAAATAAACCTACTCTCTGTGGTTTATTTGACTATTGCAACATTTTATATTCATCTTAATTTTTTTCCATATCATCCTGTGTATCTCCTGTTCCTGTTAGAAACAAATAAAAAGCAAAACACTTGTGTAACCTTTGAACCAGTACTGATTACTTGCACCAACGCTTGGACTAAAAGAAGAGTTAATGTTCATGTTAAATGTAGAACAAAGCACATCAAGCACACAGATTGAAAAGGGTAAGAAGAAGATTACTTTATTATTCTCCTATAGTTTTGACATTAAAAATAAAATTATAGAACGAGCATCAGATCACAGCAAGTCTGTTGATGCAGCTCTTTAGGTTAAACTATAGCGTAAAACGAGTGGTACCAACAAACTATGAGAAGATCCCAATAGTGTCCCATCCTCCATGTCAACTGCAATGAGAACACAGATTTACCATTGCTGTTTCTCTTTCTGGCACAGCTATCTCCCCCTCTCTCTAGTACAGATATGAGTGAATGTAAGTCATTAGTGGAGAATGTATTAGGGTGTATCTGGGTCAGGCAGCACACTCCCTATGGCAGTAGCTGCAGAATCTTGTCATAGCAGACAGCTGTTATATAAGAAACACTAGCTGGCTGCAAAGGAAATCCTGCAGTGTCCAGCCACATGCACAGGCATTTTTATTCAGAATTTATCAAAGCAAACCTTTGCCTCTACATTTCTTTTTCTTTTTACTGCAAATGCAGCTTTGGCACCACCAAAAATATCCCAACTTTAAGATAAATTTGGCTAAAAATTAAGTCTTCAATAACAGAATACAAGAGACAGCTTACTTTGGGTCTCGTCTGCAGCTTGATGTTCGCCTCTAATTCATCACATGCTTCAAATGTGCCTTTTACAACAGCTTGTGTTAATAAGCAACATGTGATATACTTTAGCGTGCATCAGATTATGGTTCCTCCATATGGCAATGGAGTACATTGTAAAAAAAATAAAGGGAGTTTCTGTTCCAACTAAGTGTAGGCATTGTTAGTGTCTGTCACTATGTCACTATGGCAACTCCTCATCTTAAGATGAAAAACAAAATACAACCATAAATACACTAGAAATAGTGGATGAACATTAATGTGATAGTCACTAACAATTGGGACAGTTCCTATAAAATAAATGTACTTTCAGTGTCTTTGGAATTCATAATTTTTTCTAAGTTAATTATGTTATCTAGGGATATTATAGCAATAATCCTTGACTTCCTGTTATTCTGGGGTATTGACATGATGTCGCCCAATGGGCTCATTTCTCTTAACCATTTCTCTTAAGAAAGAACAAGACATTCAAGCAAGGCAGATCGGAGTTGATCTTTAAAGTCATAAAATACAAAACACACAAAGCTCCACTATGTACCACCTTTAAAAACTTTCAGGAGGTGCTGATCACGTTTTGTGCTTCCATTCACAAAACCTTAATGTTACAATAATTACTCTGCATCAGCTGGGAAACAAGCTGGTGTGATATGCCTCCTGCATAACTCCACATTGGTTTTCCTGATGCTCATACATCAGAACAACAAAGCAACATCTCATACACTAAGAAGATATTTGACATTCCAGACAACAACATGAACTAAACAGAGAATAAAACATGACAAGATAAACAGGGATGCAATAGACGGTACCTTTGGACTGTACGGGGGCACAGCCCAGACCAAGACAAGCCAACGCCATGATTAGAAGCCGTCTCCTGTGTCTTTCCCACGATTTTTGTTTTCTACGCAACACCTCCTTTCTTCCTGCAGAATCCTTTTCGTCTGTTGCTCAGTAGCATCACCTCACTTACTCCTGTAGAACTTGCTGAAGCATTCCCTTGCAAGTCCAGCATCCAAACTAACAGCATTTGGAGACACATAGACCCTCCCCCTCTTCACCCACCCACCCGATTCTGTTTCCCATTCATTGGTTCTTTCATTAAGATGTTTTTTGTTCTTCTTTTTTTCCTTTATGTTAACAATCCTTCTCTATGTCCACATTATGGTTTAGCGGTAAGGCAAACCTATGCTGTCTCACGAACTGAAATTTCTGTTTTTTTCCTCTAATTTGTCTCTCTAGTTCCCCCCCTCATCTGCGTGCCTCAGATGGTAGGATCCTGCCTGTGCATGGCCTGTCACTGACCATAATCTCTTTTTGATGCAGTAATATGCGAAGGGAGGGGGAGATTCAACCTCAAAGTATTAATGTATTAATCCACTACATGCTGGGAATATGTATCACATGCTCAAGCCTTCTATTGCTGCCATCAGAGAGTGAAGACCTTAGAGAGGGTTTATGCAGGAGTAAAGTGATTCATTGTAATTGCCAGCTGCTGATAAACTCTAAACCAAAAAGGAAGCATAAACATGCAAATACATAAAAAAAGTAAAAAAAAAAAATCCAAAAAAAATCACAAACACAATTACCTATAGGTATTGTTGAATGATGCCATCAAGAAAACTTTTTTTGTCTGGTGAAGGTAAAACATTCCCGTGTGGTCACAAAATACACAGCATGAAACGTGCACGGATAGGCAGAGAGAGTGGAAGAGCACCCTGCCTGGTAATCTGCTGTAATCTGGAGCTCTGGCAGCTCACCGATTTTGGAATAGAGCCGCCAGAGCCAGCGGCCCGCTCGAGGAGCTTTCGACCTCCCGCCATGCCCCAGAATGACACAGACCAGTAAAGTCTGCACACACGTGGGTTTGCATGCTTTACCGCGGTGGTCAGCACCAGCAGGCAGGAGAGAAGATCACTGTGAATTTTAAATGTGCATATGCTCCTTGCGGTTTGTCTCATTTATTTACAGCAGATTTCCCCAACATGACTGCAGGGAGCTTCTTAATAGCTTGTAGCCCCTGTGGTTGTTTGTCAGGTTGTAATGTCTTATGTGAAACATCAATGCTGGGTCACACAGACATCTTAAAACACACATAATGTGAAAATACTCATAGCTGTAGTTCTACTACATTACTGATGGGTTTAATGTTCAATGTTTAGCATTTTTCTTTGCTTAATAAAATACTTTTCTTTTCCCTCAACACCTTTCCTCAAGACTAAAATGAAAAAAATCATTCTTGCACACTAATCCACAGAGGCTCCTTTTTTTGTTCCTCTTCCTTGGTTCCACTTTCTGCTCTAACCTGCACCGCTTTCATGTTAAACACTGTGTGCTCTTTCTTATTAGGCTGTGAAAGCTTTCTTTAATGTGAGTCACAGAGTACAACGGCGAAACTAAAAGGTTTTATTTATAGCGCTTCCTATGTCACAGTGACTCAGAGTCAAAGAAAAATATCACCAATGCAACAGGATTATTTTCCGAAGCTGCTCTCAAAGTTCGCTTTACAAACTCAGTGAAAAACAACCTCCTCTACTGCCCCTCGGTGGTGAAAAGTGAAAACTACAGACTCTCAGACAAAGCTGTCTGTGGCTTGGCAGAAATCAGTGTAATTAAGTTATTTGTAAGTGCTGGGACAGCTTTTAGGCTTAGAAACATATATGCAGTTAATTCTGTTTGCAAACTCATATTCACATGAAATAAAATTGATGTAATGAACGTGTCAATTTTTTTCTCAGTAAATATGTTTCTGATATGGTTACGTGGATGAAAGTGAAAATCCAAATAATCCTCACAGACAAACAAATCAAAACAAGTAAGTCAGTATATTTGGTTATGTGTGATAATGCCATAGGAAATAAGTACTGAACACATGAAGACAATCAGTCGTGAAAAGGAATAGAAAGCCAAGAAAACAGCTAAAATCTCCTAGTACTCCTGCCCCCAATCAGTGCCAGTTCTAAATAATAGCTCATGAAATTAAAGAGAAACTCTTCAGGCTGTTCCAACCAACTCAGAAAATTAGTTGGAATAGTTTTCTAAAAGTTAACAAGCACTTGTTGAAACCTTCAGCGAGACCTGGAATTAGCTGGTAGAGTTTTGCCACGGAAAAAACAAGTAATGCACCAAACTACAGTGTTTTCCATGCCAACTCAGTTCACAAGAAAAAGCTGATGATCATTAAACGTTCTGGTTGACAAACTGATCCAATATTGGGGAAATAAAAAACTAAGTGCTTTGGCTGTCATTGCACACTCAAAGTTTGGAGAGGCAAGAGCACCACACATCACCCCCAAAATACCATACCAACAGCGATCACTAGAGGTGGGAACATCAAGGTGCAGGACTGTCTTTAGGAAAACAGTGCTTGGAGACTTTATAGAACTAATTTTATTTTATTTATTTAACCTTTATTTATACAAGGTAAATCTGACTTAGACACAGGGTCTGATTGTCAGGTAAGCTGTTTTCAATAGATGTACAAATAAGCAACAATACGTTAAACCCGACCATAGTCAGTACCATCAAACGAGAAACACAACTGAAAATAAAAGACAAATAGACACTCATTGGAAACCCATTAAAAGATGTGAAGATAAAAGAGGAAACCGAGGCGTCCCGAATCTTGGAAACCCAAAGAAACTGGCAGAAACAACTAAACAACAAATACAACTTGCTTCTCCATACAAGGGAAATCTTTAACTTGTCAAAAGGGCTCAATTTTACTAAGTTCCACCAAATCCTCCAGAATGCATGTGTGTGTGTGTGTGTGGGTGTGTGAGTGTGTGTCATCCCTTACTGCGTGCCACGTTTTGGCCAAACAAAAACCACTATGATTAGCATTGTTGTCAGGTAAAAAAGATACTGAATTGTATATTTCTAAATTGAAACAAGACTTTCAAGCTCATTTCCTAGACAAAAATGTTAAGAAAAGCACAACATATCTATGTGGTTAAACATCTCAACTTTGAAAAATTTGTAGTGAACTTAACATTTACTGCAGCTGCAGGTGTTCTTTTTATAGATTCCCTCCAAAAATATAATCTGAGAGCACCACTGTATAGACCGGCATTAGGTGTGTGGGAAGATGTCACAGTGGTATGTGTGTGCGGGTGTGTGTGTGTGTGTGTGTGTGAAGGGGGAGGGGGGCGGAGTTAAACCAATCTCTGGGTGTGCTTGTCAAGCCTTCTTCAGCCAGCATTATTCCACCACTGTGTGTGGTAAGGTATGTGTGTTTGCAAAAGCTTTAGCCATGTTGGTGGAATGGCACAAGACAAGCCATCGCCCATGTTATTTTTAACTGCGTGTCTCCATGGAAACCGGCACATATGCTGGGAGGGGGGTGATCTCCTGCTGAGCATGTGTTATGGAGGACTCCTACCACTGGTCATAGAGTGTCTGCGGCTGTATACGTGTCTGTCTGTGTTTGTTTCAGAGGGGATCCTATTCCTTAATTAAACCACGCACAATGACTGGTGTTTAAACTGGAATGTAGAAGTTTTGTACTTGAGCCTGTTTATGTCTGCTGACCTATCACAAGCCCAAGGAAAAGACAGGTGGATGTATAGAGACAGGGAGGAATTACAAACGCTTCTAAGTCAAAAATGTTCAAAGTTTAAAACTTTCATTATTGTTGACAGTGAGTCAAAGTGTATAACCGTGGAATCAGATTATCCCACAGTCTGATCATGAACCAAACTTCCCGTATCATAAGTCTATTTTTACAGTCTCTATCTCAGTGGCATATTAACTCCAATTTTCCATGCACAAATTACACCATATGACAACATCTCAGGACCAACTTTAAGGGTTTTGTACTAAGTATCACAGTCACTATCAATCATAAGGCAATGTCCTGTGCAAGGCAAATGTTTGAAACTACTGTAAATATCCCCTACAATTATCTGCTGCAAAAAGTGGTTTATAAATAGTCCATACTCAGCCATATAACATTTGAATGGGAATCTTATTCTGGCACTTTTCTGGCTTCCTTCACTTTGGCAATGTAAGCGATTTTTATAAATTGGAACATATGGATATTAATTTTAACAATACAGAACATGTGGGTAATATAAATAAGACATATAAATGGAAGAATCTAATAAAAACGGTCATTTCTGAGGAGTAATAAATTAGGATTATTTATTCTCACACAGCACATGTACAGCAAATTCTGAAGAGTTAAATCAACACCATGCCGAGTCTATTTGGTCCTCATCAGAATTGGTGTTAATTTAACTCTTTTCAGTTATTTCAACAAGAAATTGAGTAATTTTTACACTTGAAAAGTTGTAACTACTCAAGCTATTTTTGAAATAACTCTGTAAGAGTTAAATGAACACCAGTTCTGATAAGAATGAAATAGACTAGTGTTGATTTAACTCTGCAGTATTTATTGTGTGATTAGAACATCATCACTCATAATTTTGAAGGGTGTTTGAACCATTCATCAAGTATAATACGTTTGAACACATTTTGTAGAATCGCCTATTTATTTCAGAATTTCTGTTTTTTGTTCATTTTTCTTATTGTGCTCCAGAACAAGTCATGTTGCACAACTCCAGACTGATTCTCAATAGTTTTATTCATTTAACTTTGACTGGTATTTAATTATTTTACCTCAATGGGACTGTCCTCCTTAAGGAGAATTTTTACCACCATTTATTTTTCAAAATTGAAAAATATACTGAAATATCTTATGCTCAGACATTTAGCTACACCAGACCTGCATGATATTGGAATAACATACCAGACGCATAAATAATGATAAATGTCCTGATAAAATCTGAAAAAATACTTTTAAAAATGTTCTTTAAAATGCGATTAAATAAATAAAATTTCAGATGTTGATTGAAATATAATAACCCCACAATTTCACACAGACATTTCACATTTGTCCTGTTTAAACCTCAATTATTTAGTTTTGTGCTCCTGACTGTTGAAGTGAGTGAAAGCCATGGTGAACTGCCTCAGGCCTTCAGACAGCAGGTTGTTGCCAAGTCTGGTAAGAGATTTTTTAAAGGAATTTGAAAGCAACCACACCACCGCACAGAAAACAGAATACAAGTCAAACAACTACTGACATGCCCAAGAAAGTTCTTCCTAAAATCAAACTGCAAGACAGACATAAAAAAAAAGTCTCCAAAAACCCACAAAGTGGGATCCGCTGTTATGTATGGCTATCACTGATGTAAAAGTGTATGCCTCTACAATCAGACTGCACAGGCTAAACTGTCATGGGAAATACTCTAAAAGGAAAACGCTTACTGCCTCAGACCAGAGTAAAACTTGCCAGAGAACTCGATGATCCAGGAGTTGTTAGAAATGTTCTTTGGACAAGTGAGTATGAAATTAAAATATATGACACAGCGGTCTAAACCAATCAGCCTACCAAGAAAAGACCCTCACCCTCGCAACAACTGTGAAGCATGGAGGTGGAGGTGTTATGAGGTGCTAATTATTTTCAAGCCTCAGATGGAGCTTTGGGAAAATGTGAGACGATCTGCCCAAAAAGGAAAGTTGAAGCTGAATTGGACTGTTTATTCACCGAGGACTGGATAAAAATTAAACCTTTTGCCAGTTCTTCATCTCATTAAGATGCTGTTGGGAGCTTGAAACGGACTGCTCAGGTAAGAAACATTGTGAACATCTCACAGCTGATAGTGAGGAGTGGAACCAACTTTCCTCCTATCAGTGTCGGAGACTGGTAACGGCTACAAGAAGCATCGCATTAAAGGTTTTTCAGCTAAAGGTGGTAAGACTAGCTATGAGGAGGTAGCGTGTCCTAACGTTTTTGCTCACCCAGAAAATAAATTTTTGTTGATAACTTCTGTTTAATTAGTAAAATAAAGATTATTCAGTCACATCACTATGTTTGTATGACTTTACTCAAACGTGATCCATGTTAGTCAATAAAACTGCAATACTAGTACCTGACATCATCATTATTCGCCAAAACTACATATGTTTAAATCTTTGCGGCACTGATTCAATGTAAACTCATTGATTTAATGAGTTTTTCCTCTGTTGCTGGGTTGAGGTTTGTGTCGGATGATGACTTTCTTCTATAGTTATACAAGCCATCCCGCAGAACTGAGTGAACATAGTTGTTTCTATGGAAACAACTTAAAGATTAAAGCCGTGAAGAGTGAGCCAGAGTGATTCCCATAAAGCCCTCTGCCTGGGGATGTCGGGAGAAGAAAGAGAAGAGAAACAGACAGAGTGTGAAAGAACAAGAAGAGGAGTGCAAGTGGGCTTTTTGCTGAGTTTGGTGTCTTTGGTCACTTGATGGTAGAAATCTGTAGCGAGGCAAATCCAAAGCTGACACAAACAGAGAGAGCTGTTCTTGTTTTGATTCCCTTCATCAGAAACCATAATTGCATCTGAATCCTGACATGCAGTAAGTTAAACTATAACATTTATATTAAAAATATGACAAATCCAAAAAATTTTTTTTCTCTTGTACTTTTGTTCCAGTTGTTTTTGAGTTAGATTAGTTTTAACACAATGAGGCTAACTTTGGAAATTCGGGAACCCTTTGGCAAACCTTTCTTTGCCTAAAATCAAACTGATTAATTGATTCATTCTTTTATTCTTTTTTTTCCGGCTCACTGGATCCTTTTAGCAGCTTTTAGAAGGCATGAAAAAAATGCAGAAATCCAGGACTGCTTGAGAGTCCATAACAGTGCTAACATTAAACCCCATGTGAGAATCAACTATGCACACACTTAATCACTACTCAGAAACATAAAAAAAAACTCAGTTATTGCTGCGTGAATATTGTTGGAATATGTTAGAAAACTTTGATCCCTCCAGAGCATATCCACACATATATGAGGAGAGCATGAAAACCCCACACAGAGAGATCCCAGATGAAATCCGTAGCTTCTTGCTTCAGCTTGGAATCAATAAGTGTTAAATTAATAAAGAAAAGGCTTTACAGGCAGTTCTCCTTTGAGCAAACCAACCAAAAGTATTTGATTATGCATTGTTCTATATATATGCAGTTTCAAAGTGGTTTAACATAAAACAGGAGCTAAACACAAATCTGCATCAAAGCAGCTGTCTACTACTGTTTTAATACTATTACACTAAAAACAGAATATGAAAGCAAAACAGTTTAATTCCCTTAAAAAATTTAATTTGCTACAGAACACAAAAAGTAAAGCACGTGTGTCAAAAGTCCAGTAGTCTTTTGCCCTTCCTGTAGATAAACCACATATATAATATAATATTTATTAATATTTTGCGCTGTTTTTAACACACAAGCGTTGCTATGACGTATCTAAACCCCAAAACGTGGTTGTTTACCCTGAGTAAAGCAGCTTTTGTTCTCCAAAGGGTGGCGACTAAATCTGTATGCTATACGTGTGCATATTTTAATCCCAAAAATGTCTTTAAAGTCCACACAAGGAGACACGCAAGTCTTTTACCAAGGCCTCTTTCTGCCATTCTTTGTCTCTCTCGATCAATTTGCATGTGTTCTCTGTTTGGATCCAATGTATGTGTTTCCCATCCATGTCCTCCACGCTCTCTTGTCTTCCCCTCTGACTTCCACCCCTCCTCCCCCTGGGTGATGCCAGTGCTGTTGTCAGGCTGGAGCTGAAAGCAGCCAATCGTGTGGTTCTGCGCTGAAGAGCTCTGGGGTGATGTTAGGCAGTTTCATGCTCATACGATGAGCTTTGCCAAATGTAGGTCATGCTTCTCCTCTCGTTCTCTCTCTCTCTCTCTGTTACTCTCACTTTTACTCACACACATGCACAAGCACAAACCTCTTCACCCTGTCATTGATGCGCACGCACACATACGCAAACACACAGAAAGGGGGACTACATAAAGGGGCATGTATTTTCATCACATAAGCACACAAAGCTTGCTACAGACAGCCAAATGTGTGCAAATGCAAACAGAAATAAATCTGTCCCATTGCAGACATTCCCTCAGACTCAAACAAGGTAGGTAACGCTGCTCCTCGGCGACACTCTCACCTGTTTGGTAACAGATGATGGATTTTGTTCTTTACTGAATGGGTGCTTAATAAAAACGATGGGTTACTTCTATAATAAAGTAAGGAAATGATCTGATAAATAAAAAGATTGACATTCACACAGAAAAACATCTCCTCCTGCCTTCTCTTGAACTCTTGTTGAACTGCTTTAGCCTGTGCAGCAGAATAGCCAAGGATAAACTTGGATTTCTTTTTCAAGCGCTGAGATTTATCATTGCAGCATTGTTTTTACATAGATTGAGGGAATGAAATTCTTTTTTTTTTTTCAACTCATCCTTTCGATAGGCTTTTTCTTTTCCCACTTGAATTATGATCACTATGCAATAAAATAATATTTGTAAGCTGAATGTGAAAAAAGCACAACTTTAAATGGAAGCTTTAGTTTTCATCAGAATCATTGAAAACTTTTTCTTTAATACTTTCTGATGTTTTGAACAACACATTTCCCTGTGTTCTCAATGCCACAGTTTCTACTTAGTCTCAGACTGACATACAGCGAATTGCTACTGGTTCACCAAGACAGAAATGTTTTCAAAGAAAAGATTTAAAAGTTTTTTTTCTAAGACTTTCAATACAAATGTTTGACACTGAAGGCTTAAACCTCTACAACTGCAACATACGCCAAACGCAGCCATTTGAATTTTGAGCTTTGTCATGTGACTGTCTCACTGTTTGCTGCCATGTACGATGCTCTTTTGAAAACGTGTGTTGTACGCATCTAAATGTGAGGAAATTAAAGTGATTTCTTTTGGAACACCATGTCAAGTTGTTGGGACATGTGTTGTGATCAGGTTCACAATAATCTGCTGCCTCACGTCCAGTTCGTTACTGATTGTCACGGGCATCAACTGACCATCTGGGAATAATACCACAATGTGTTTTGAGTTCCCGAAAATGGACAGGTAATTATTACCAAAATGAATCAACAAGTGATGAAGTAAGTTCCCCAAGTTTTGCTTAATTTTTCTTTTTTTTCTTCTTTTTTTTTACCTTTTTGCCATCATTGTCCCCTAATGAGTAAAGTGTGAGAATTAAGGGACGAGGGAAGTATTATGTATTTTCCAGGCACATGGTTCCATTCTATAGCACATTCAAGAAACTATGTCACCTTCAGTTGGCATGAAAATGCTGAAAACAATTTAGAAGAAATTTGGCTTTGCATCATAATCTTATCTAACACCTTGAAATTGGCATCTGTCTATTTAGGTGCATCCTTTCCAACTCTCTGGGTATGTGCTCGACAACAGAGCAACATTACGACTTGAAAGAAGTCGATTTTGCATAACCCTGGTGGTTTAAATGATGTTTGTACATTATGTGACACAGAGTGTCTTTTGTGGCTTTAGTGCATATGTGCAGTAAAACTTATATAACAGAGCTGTGGCAATGTGTGTGGTAGAACTTTTCAACATGTCCCAAAAAATATGTGTCAGATTTTTTGGCGAGATCAAATGTTGTATGCTACAGTATTAACAAGCAGGAACCACTGGTTCGTTTGGCAATATCAACTTAAAAAGGCTGTAGTCACAGCATTTGTGCTTGAATTGTACAAATTACTGTTAAAGTGAAATTGTACTGTGAAACTATTGGGCTGGTTTAGTCCAGTAGTCTCTCAGAGTTTTGTGTTGTGCATATCAAGGGAAACAAGGCAAATTTGGTTAAACCTTTAATAAAGTGTTTAATGTTTGATAAATGACCAATTTTAAATTCGAAATAAGTTAGGGACACCAGTTTGAAAAAATAAATTAATTGCAAAAAAAGCGGCAAACAGTTTATAACATACTTATTACTATAAGTCACATCTCGTATTATTAGTCTGAGCAGATGACTCAAAATTAGATTTATTTACAAGATGCAAACTACTTGTGCGATGACATTTCACTCCCTTTAATGACTCTTGTAGCGAGCTTTTAGGTCTCTTTAAAACTGATTTCACATTACAACATGAACTGTTAACAAATTTGAAGCCTTCACAAAACACACATACACATTTTTACACAAACACACCCACACATACAGAATGAGCTCCTCCTCAGAGAGAGCATCATTTCTACGTCCCTGGGTTGCCACAGCTAAGGTTGACCTATTTTAGTCCAGACCTCTCCCTCTCTCTCTCCTTTTCAGTCTGTCTCTCTGCTTCACTTGCTGCAGCCCCATAATTCACCCTGTTTAATAATTCACTACAGCTTTATAAGCCTCTGTTCACTAAACAAAAGACTTGAGGAAACAACAACATTTTTATGAGACACGTTTAGTCAAGCAGCAACAATGGAACAATGTGAAACAACAACAAAGTGCGCTCTATCTAAGAAAATATGCATTAGAGACAGCAAGAGCAAAATCACATTAGGTATCATTTTAATATTACCACAAAACCTGTATCTCTTTTCAGGGGGCAACAAAAATTAGACAGCATTGGAATTAACAATTTTCCATTTGTAGGTTGTTGTTGTTGTAAGACTATAGATTATTTGCAATTCTGTTCACAGAGTAGCACAGCCGAATGTGATTGGATGGCTGGATTGGCCAAGAACCAATAGGGGCAGCAGGAGCAAGAAAGCAGGCATACACACACACACACACACACACACGCACCTATACATATGTGCGTGTGTGCGTGTGAGTGTGTATATATATAACAAGCAAAACAAAAACAAAAGCAAATTATTGATTCATTATTAATGATGGCAATAACTACATCCCACACACAAATGATCACTCTTTAAGTACAAAAACAATCACTGTTTCTGCCGGGATATTAAAGAGGCAGTAATCAACTTTTTTGAGCTGTGGAGTTTTTTTTGTTTTCTTTTTGGCTTCGGCTGCTGATACTTTAGGTCAACAACAAATTTATACAAACTACTCTTGGTAACATCTTATCGGTGGTTTACTGCATTGCATACACATAAACAAAGCTTGAAATAAAACTAGTTTCCACCAACCCTGTGGGAAAATAACAAAATAGAACAGGAACACATGTAAAGTTGGAAAGACTTAACTTGTGAATTACAAAATTCATTTAGAATAAATCTGCCAATTTCCACTCTTAAGACCTAATTTTTATTAGTACTTATTTTCTTGAATATTGATTATATTAATAAAACTGCTGTCACACTATCCAAGTTATGTTGGTATATTGAAAAGATGGATACAAAGAGAATACTGAGAAAAATCATGACATGATGATCATGTTTGTGGTGGATGCTCCACAAAGTGTTAGTATTTATTTGTTTTTCTTAATTTAAATTATTAGTTACAGCTTACATTATGCTCAAGTTAAAATCATTTTATGGGTGCACACTTTTTTTGTCTGTTCTTTGTTTTGAGGTTCTACAAACCCAGGCCAGCTGGAGGACAAAGCCTGGAGCAAACGGTTTATTTTTCTAAAAACAGTTAAAGTTTTCTTTAGTTATTTGATTGTGTCACTTTAATATTCACTTATTAATCAAACTTGAATGTCTTAAAGTAAGCTTTGCTTCATCTGTTTCATATATTGCCTTACCTAATTTTGTAATTTTTGTTCTGTTTTTATGTTGTGCTTCCCTCGTGATGCATATTTAAGCAGCTATTTATTTTTTGTAGGCAGGTCAGTTTTGTTTGTGTTCAGTTGACCTCTGTTGAGTTGGGCTCAAATCTGTTATTTATTGTTTGATTTACTTTTTATTAAAACTTGATGCTTTGTTAACAGTTTTTTGAATTTACTAAATTGAATTTTTTTCTCATTTTTAAACACATTTTGTTCTTGTTTGAGTCTGATGCCTTACAATGATCAAGACCTAGAAACTTCCTTTTGCATTTAATTTTATTGTGGAATTTGTGCTTAATTTTCAAGGTTTCACATGAATAAATTTATTCTGCAGTTATAACCCCTGCCACACCAATTAAGTACAAGCCTTTCATTTGTATGAAGACATTGATCCTTAAAAGATATCGCTCCTCACTCATTATGTTCACTGTACATATGTGTCACTGCTGAAGAGTCAGTGTAACCTTAACATCAATTCAGCGACCTAATAATCTCATGTTATGTTTTCTAGGTGATTCACTCACCTCAGGATGCTTGAAATGTAAATGTTAGGGGATTATCTCCACTATCTGACTAAACACTCATTGAGTATTGAAATGTAATCATCAAATAGGCAGTTGACCATCTAATAAGCAATACTATCACCAACCAAGTTGCTCAGAGGCCAATGCCTTCTTACAATGTGAGACTATTTCTGCAATTACAAGTGAAGACTCCATTATTTCCATATGGGGCAGCTCGTTGTACATTCACCTCCATTCAGTATGTTCTACGATGAGATCATCAACACAGCAGGAGTGTGTGATGTTTCAGTCTGATCAATGTGACAGAGAGAGTGAGTCTCCTCGAAGAACCCAGGCCTTATTGCTCTTCTCTTACAAGCTGCCCCTTCATGTACATGACACACTCTGACACTCAGCGTCATACTCACACAAACATACACAGCACTTTGCTATGGTAGCACTTTCCTTCCCTTCTTCTTTCTTGTGTTATCATCCTGCCCTTTAAACTATTATTCCTTTGTTTTTATCTGTAGTTAATAGAACCAAATTGTAAAAACAATGCAAAAAAAGAAAAAGCAAAGTGAGTGTTTTAGGGAGCATGAGCCATAATTTTCTTACATGTATCAGTCAGACCTGAAACACACTGACAACTTTCCACAGTGTTCAGGCACTTTATCGTCATCAATACAAGACCTTCACTTGGTGAAAAGTAATGCAACACTGGATGAAAATTAGTCGTGTCAAATTGCACAAGACAAAAACAATGCCTCAGCCAGTGTGGGCTGCAGTCAAAGTTAAAAGGCGGGCCAACAAAATATGTGGCCTTTTTTCTTTTTTTTTTGGTGGCTTTTTTTGTTTTGGCCAGGCAGTATGTTTCATACCATAGACTGCGTAACATTTTAAGTCTTTGCCTTCATCTCTGGCTCAATAGGGTTCAATAGGCCACAGCATATTAATCATGTAGGACTCTGTACGTCTCAGTGCTCAGATGTGACCTGACTGCTCGCACTATATTTGTGTCTTGTATCCAGAACTGCAAAGGAAAAGAAAAAGAAGAAGAAGAAGAAAATTTGGATGTGAGGAGATTCTTTTCCAAAAGGAGAAAATGCTCAATAAAAAACAAAAACTGTGCAGAGAAACCTTAATTTTAACTTCTCAAAAGTTAAAGGCTTACTTTTAGTGCTGTTGTTTTGTCTTTAAAAACATATTAATGTATGTTAATCTGAGAGAGATGAGTGTGTCCTAAACTTAATATGTAAGCAGAAATGCTTTGGGGAAAAAACATTTATTTTTATTTGACTCTGAAGACATGCGAAGTTCATAAACTTCAAAATTCACAAGGGGCAACCCAAATTTCAAACAGGTTTGATTTTCATACAATTGTACAATTCCCAATAGCGAGCTTGTTGTATTTCTGTATTTCTAGCAGTTCCAATTTCAAACCTGCTGACGATTCTGCGTTTCCTACGAAAGCACATTACTTAATGAGATAAGTGTCAGTAGTATCCAATCCATTTAGTGCGAAGTTAAGCAAGGTATTTCCACTAAATCCATTTACAGGGCTTGAAGCCTTAGTGTTTGGTTTGTTTTGGGACCCATATTTATCCTACTGTACATTCTACTTCCCTCACTTTAAACAGGACCAAATTGTCCTTGTACTCATTTTAAATTGGACAGCAATTTAGTTTAAGAATAAGCCATTAAATCTGATAAGATTTTAATGAGTTTCTTTTGCCCCTCAGTTTGTCTTAAATGTGCTGTAAGTATATAGTCTGCATGTGTGTTTGCATATATCTTGAAACCAAGACAAGCAAAAGAGCAAAACTACAGCTTCATACATCAATTCTTGAAATAAAACTACAAATATTTTTCTTAGATTTGGTGATTATTTAGTAAGCTGAAGAGTGTAAAATAAAGGAACAGTAACTCCACAGAGCCTGTTGATAACCTGCAGTTTGCAAGTGTTGTTTTAAAAAACATCAGACTAATTTTACTTCCTGACAATTAGCATAAGTATGTATGTTAATAAGAGTAGTTCTATTAAAATGTATCTGCGTTGTAATCCAGTTTATGTGAGGAAACAGAAGAAGATAGAAATTAATGCTTGTATACACTTCAACCCTAATTTTCCAAAAACATTTTTGTGAAGAAGTTTGATCAATAAAAAATGTAGATATTGGATAGAGACTCCAAATACTTAACCTTAAATAAGTCAGATTAGAGTTTGGGACAAAAAAAGTTTGTTCGGAGAATATCCGGTCAGAACAGAAGTTTAATTTGATCCACTTAAAAAGTTGTGAACTATGAACTGCTTTTTTTTTTTTTTCTCACTTTAGCAAAAAACATAGGGTATTTCAATAATTAGCACAGAGAATATTTAAACCAGACTCCTGTGAATGTAAAATTTTAACACAGAATAACTTTTAAACACAAGAAAGTTGGAGAAGAGTTAACTAAAACTGCAGATGACAACTAAAACAAACAACATAACTACGTAACATCTTTTATTGCACCTAAAATACAAAAATACATCCAATTTGTCATGCTATCACCATCTTTGGGAGATAAAAATATTTACTGTAATTTGTTTGATATAAATAGTATTCTATACTTTGTTATTATAAATTTCGGTTTTATGAAGCAAGCTTGCTCTCATTACAAAAGACTTGTTTTTATGCAAAGGCTCTGCTTGTACTGTAATGAGCAGCTAAAAAGAGGAGAAAATGTATAATGCATCGTTTCCCCTTTTATCTGGAAGATGAGAGGAGAGCCAGTTTCTGTGGGACATCCAAGTGTTGGTCATAGATTTATGCATCTGTGTTTTTGCTCTGGTGCGGTAAATAAATGTGTGCTGTATATGCTTACATGTAACAAACAAAACTAACAAAAACAAAAAAAAAAAAATGTTTTGCGCGTTTGGATGGAGAGAGACCCTCAATATTGAAAAATAAGCCTAGTCACAGTAGGAAAATAAGCCTAGTCAGTAAAAACAATGTTTTAAATGATTCTCTTTCCTATGCTCTCAATAGTACAAGCACCCAAAGTGCCAAACCTACATTAAAATGCAAAAGCTGGCTAACATAGGGGATAATGAGCGACATGGTTGTGTGAGATCAGTGCTATCCTGGCCGTGGCTACTCTGCAGCGATAAAAGTCAGATGGTGTAAATGCGCTGGACAAAGATTGAGGTGGGGCAGTATCATCCTCAGGATCTCTGGTTCTGATCCAGGGCAAGCCATATGGCTCAGCTTCACTTTAACAGCCATGGATTAAATGCTTTGTTTGCACGGACTGAAGCGCTGTTTCTCAGTGGTGGTCCTGGCAGGTTTCAGAAGAGTTTGGAATTGGCCCACTGATTCAAATGACTGAATTAGCTCCTCGACAGGCCATCTAGTTAATTAGAAACTTGTTAATGACCCGTCAGGCTAAATCGTGTGTTGAAGAAAGGAAATATTTCAAACATGCAATGCGCTTCTTGAAATAAAATAAAATATATCTAACAATGAGACCAACACATGTTGTTACATACCCATAAGTTATTACGGAGAAAACCCTTGTCTGTTTATTATCCTAGCCTATTATTTGCTTTCGTGGTCCTAGATGATTACTACAGAGAAGTTCCTGGTAAAAGTAGTCAGCGTGTACCTCACCGTGACCCCAATGACCGCTGGAGACAGGCTTCAGTCCCCGCAATCATCCCAGGATAAAGCAAATGGATGAATGCATTCATTTACTTTATTAAATTCAAGATTTTTAAGACCTTTTGTCAAGGTCATGACTTTATAAACAAGTATCGTTAGTGCATTATAAATCAGTTACAAATCACTACAAAATTCATGTGGTATACGTTTCAATTAATTTCATCCAGTAAATGCCTTTTGAATACATATTTAAGAATTAACCCATCTGCCAAATAAAAGCTAAATACTTCAATTTTTGAAATAGTGCCTTTTGCTACTCCTATTGTAAACAGCTATGCGTGTACTTGGAAGCAATGTTGCAATAAAAATAAAATAAAATCATTCAGACATTGGCGTCTTGTTGACCCATTCTTGCCACAGTTTCCCACTTTGCTGCTGATGGGCTGAAGTCAAATATCAATTTGTTATGTAGTTTTATTCTCTAATTTGTAGGCATTGATCTTACGCTTTCACACAATGATCACATCATTCAGTGAGAACGATTTTTAACTGTAAACTTACATTATATCAAATTCTTCAATGAAAATCAACTGTAAGTGTAAAAAATTGTTGGCCCCATGTTGGCCAACGGATCAGCTATTAGAAATCTAGTTATGAAGCCCTAATAGAGGAGGAAATAACAGGAATTGTGACTTTTGTATGTCAGGTTATTAATCTGCTGTCACATTTCATCTGTGGGGACTTTGCCTCAGTGGAGTAATCTGCTGGGTAAAGCTCAATCACACATGCAGACACAATAGAGCGGAGGAGTCCTCCTGCAAGAGACACGATTGGTTAATTGTAATTTCTTGCTACTGTAATTATTCGACTGTGCTGTGATAATTACTAGATCATAGAATGAGAGCAGGATCTGTCAGGATACTGTAATTATTTATTATAAACGCTGCATCTGGAGTATTATTACTAGATTTTATTGGCTAAACAATTCAGTTTTAATACTCTACTTGCTTATTTCTACTGTTTTCTACAATTTTGAACCAGACTGAAATATCTCAATGAGATCTGAGTGGGTGGGTCTTTGTAAAGCACATAAGCTTTCTTATGTGCTGTGGCAAGAGGTACTGTCGTCTGCCGATGAAGGCTTTTAATTGGAGGGGTTCTGGGTTTCTAACATTTTCATTTTACTCGTTTTAGATTGTTGATGAAAATATGCATTTGTTGCTATCAAACAAAAGTTTAATCACACTGCAGTGACATTACAGAAGCCTGACACGTGTAAAGGTTATTTTCATTAGCAATCTATCAAACGTACAGTTCTTATCAGGTCTGAATCGGTGATGCAACAGGCTTGCAAACACGTTAACTAAAGATCTGACCAAACGGCATGTCAGTAAAGGCACAAAGAAGCAAGCTCTAAAGGATGGCATTGTTTTCACTCATTTTTCCACTGTGTTTCCCACCACCACATTTTTATTGCAGGAGAGACGACTTTCCACTACATTTTAATACCTAGACAGTAGTTTCACAGTTAACTAAATTTACAGTAGACATTTTAAGGACAGATTACATTTTGCCATTTTAGCTGACAGGAATTGGAGGAAAGTGAATGAAAATGGAAAATCTCAAAAGTACATTGGAGTATGAAGAAAAGTTGCAAGAAAAAAGCTAAAAAGTCCACAGCAAAATGAGTCAAACTCACTATTAAGTTTGCCATTGCCACCACAAGTTTGACAGTTCCCTATTTATCCCCTGTTTTGTTTTGTTTAGTTCCTATTTATTTATTATTTTTCATTACTCTTTGCTGCTTCAGCTTGTCTCATTTTGGATCCAGTCTCCGCCTAACATACATGTTGACAGCAAGTCAAGATGTATGTTAATGGTTCAAATTAAACAAAAGTGGTTTGGAATTGGCCCAGTAAAAATTTGGCCTTATAAAGACTGTTCAGTTTTGAAAAGCCTCTAATGTGGCTGGTAAGCCCTTCATACCTGGGAGCGGCTATGTATGCAGCGCTTGGAGGAAATTGTCATCAGTGATTTTACAGACAGCTGGAAAGTTATGGATTCGACACGTAAGAATGAGACACAACTTTTTATAAACTCTGCAATGCTGAGAGCTCCAAGGGAGTCAGCTGCAAGTTGTCTGAAGAAAAAAACAAAACAAAAACAAACTACAAACCACAAAGTAGGCTACTTCCTGTTATCTTCTTTGAAGCTTTCATCAGTAGTAACATCCAGCTGTCGGTCACATGACTCGCTTAATGCGAAAACCCACCTCATCTTAGCATGACAACTTTTTATCAAAAAGCATGAGTTTTTATTCATCTGTTTTAATTGGCATGGTTCCATTCAGCAAATTTATTTTTGTAATTTCACTTTGCACGATTCTATTGCTAATGGAAACAGAGCTAGTGTCTACAAAGAGTTGTTGTGGATGGTGATGCTCTGGGCATGTGGATCATAGAAGGCTAACAGTTAAATGCATCGATGATATTTCTCTGTAACATGCTAGATGACACAGCCAGTTGTTGGTAAAGCCATGTTTCAACGGGATTTGGGGTTGTATTCCAGGTACTATTTGGACATTTTGGCAGCTAATCAGTTCCTCTCAATGGAAAAAAATAAAAAAGAAGGGACTTTGTTACCACAGTTACAAATTATAACAACTGCTCAAAAGTAAAACATAAGAGCAAAAATCCTTTAAGCTGCAGTACATCCAAAATCTGAGGAAATAATTGCCAAACAAAGACATTGCCTCAACCAATAAAAGATTAACAAAATCTCTAAAAAGAACGAATCAGAATGAACACAAAAGAGGTAATCCAGCATCCTGCCACCATTAGCAATGCAATTCTAGAAGGGTTTTTTTTCCCACTCTGACTATTTCTGTCTAACATTGTAATTTGTTTGATCTCAAACATTTGGGTGAGAGAAAAAAAATCAACAGCTGTAAAGCTGTAGTCATTCCTGTAAGCTGAAAAACAGTGTAATATTTATTTTCCTTTATATCCTTGAGTACACTCTCATGACCTCTCCCATCCTCTTCTCTCTTTAACAGCTGAGCATGCCTGCAGCCATCACTACACTGCAACTCTGCCCTGTCATCCATAAGTGCATAAGGACTCGCATCATGGAGGACACAGTTCATGCATGGAAATTCTGTTTAGAGGCGCAATCTTTATTTCTTCATGAATTTTTCAACCATTGAGAGAAATTTTACTTCTCAGTACCAAGATTTTGCAGCTAAAGTTATTTTCTTTGTGAATGAAAATGCTTTCTGGTATATGTGTGATGAAGACATTTGGATACGTGTGTTTGTGATGAAGACAAAGGTCCAGGCCTTTGTAGGTTCTCAGATTCAATTAATTGTGACAAGTATGTGGCTAATTAGTGCAGCCTTGGGTCAGCTGTCCTCACCTTTCAGAAGCCTGCAGTGAAATTGGATTAATTTAACTCGCCTTAAGACATGTTATAATTCACACAGAGGTAAACTTTTCAATAAGCTAGACATTTTTGGGGGGTCATTTTAAAAAGAAGCTAATTTTCTATATCTTTTCTGGAAACTTTCTTTTTGCTGAAAACTGTTTCACATTCCACATCACACATGCACACCTCTGGGATAGGATGCCGCTCCTGTTGGCTTAAAGGCTCGCTTTGCTTGTAGTCCAATTAGTTTGGCTGGTCTTTATGGCTCGCTAAGGTTCTTAAAAAAGACAATCTGTTTCGAAGCATGTCCTTAAGAGCAGATCAGTCCTTAAAACAAGCAGCAGGCAGTCCCTCCTAAGCTTTTTTCTGACTTAGGAGTTTCCATCTTACATTGATAGTCTCCAAAGTCCAACCACTGTCTCCTCCACTGAAAATCCTCTCCTTTTGCTCTCCATAAATAATCCTAACTCCCACAGTTCAATATATCTAAAACATTATTGATGGAACTGGCTGCTCCAGCCATTTCAGCAATTGGGGAAAAAAACATTATATATCAGCCAAACTATGGGATAATAAACTAAGCCCTCATAAATTGTGCTATTCTACTTTGAATAAAAATGACAGTTTAGGAAAATTGTGATAGCTCATTGATGACTATGTAGTTCTTCCACAAGCTCCATTTGCACAACTCTTTTTATGTCTCCCTAATGTGAGAAAAAACAGACAGCAAACAACACTAAGAAGGGCAATATGCTGCATTCAATTTACTTCGGAAGTGAGAACTCAGAATGACCCGTTCGGGTCAACGTAGTCGAAGTTGGATTTCCTGTCTGCTGATATTCAATTAGCCATTGTTCGTAGCACCTCTCACAATCATCTTTTTGAGTTGCACTTTCCACAAACACCACCTTTAATTTCTTCAGTTTAAAGTTTCAGACGTTACATGTACCACTGATCTTAGGTGCTCTCTTACATCTGTACCCTGTAAAATAAACATATTTCCAACACAGCTTACTATTGTTGATGCAAGAAGTTGCCATATTAAATCTTAAAGTCGGTGTTAGAAACGGATCCAACTTTCTGACTACAAAAGGAACGCACCATTAGATCACAAGACCATTTGGAAACCTTTCTGAGGGCGGTATGACTTAAAATAAGCATCTGCTGGTCTGTCCCTATCAGGGGAAATTTTCACTCAATCAGACAATTTTAGCATGCTAATGCCACTGACTGGTGTCACAAGTTTTTGTGTTTCTGCCATTTTTGATCCATCAGTTGATTATTTAATGTGAAAATAATCAACTGACAGATATTTTACTGGAAGAGAAACACAATGGGCCAAGATGCAGCAATGGATGTTTGTAGAAAGACAAAGTTGAAGAACTTTTGATATATTCTCAAATATTAGCGACACAAAACTCCCTTTGCTGTCAAGCCACAAACAGACCAAGAGCTGCTGCTGACTGTGGGCCTTCCTTCTTGGTCTCCAGCCATCTGTCAAACATTTTGGAGGATGATGATGGGGTCTCCAGACACAGATGACAGCAGTTCAGATGGTTCAGAGTAGTATGCCACTGGAGGACGGCACACATACACACATCAGCAAAGAGTTTATGCATGGACAAACTCTACTGGCTCCGAACACAGTCTCAGTCAAACAGCATCAAGTTTTACATGACAACAGAACTGCAGTGCAGTACGGTTGTCACTGCTTGATCTCTTTGTGCACCAATGTTAAACATGAGCCGTCTATCATCTGCTCGCATAACTTTAGAGCACATTTATTGCTACTGTTTGCAGGCCATTTAAGAATACAACTTTGGAAACTATTACTAGAGGATGCCAGCTTTATCTAGCAACAAGGATGGAAACAACTAATCTCTCCTAGTCAGATTTTTCTGACTTCAGTCATTTCTATTTCTCTGTGCTGTGGGTGAAATTAAACTTTGTAGTTGTTCATATTTTAAACAGAAACTTGGGAGTCTTGGCAGTACAGACAAATAATTTCCCAGAAAGCCATGATTTACTGTTACCTGCAGCAATGACGCAAATACGGACACCTAAATTAAAATGGTAACATGAGGGAAGCAACGATTACTTCCAGACAACAGCAGCTTGTTGTCTTTTTTCAGTGTATTTTTATGTGTGGATATGTTTACGTTTGTCTGATGGGAAAGAAATTTTCAGACACTATTAAAGACCTGATATAAATGTGCGAGTTCTGCGGTATACAAAGCAGTGGGATCACTTTATCCAAAATTAGCACAGCGGTAATTGGAGCATGGGAGCAGACAATGTGCAGTTATGATTTTACTCACCATGACATAAGAGACTCTGCGGACCTCAATAAAGTGCTTAGCGTGTGAGTCTAGCAAAACTACAGCTGGTTTGCCCTGTGCAAACAGTAATAACAACAAGCAAAGCTGTCACATCCTTTTCTTTCGCGTGCTCACATGTTGTGCCCAAATCTGTCTTTGACAACATGGGAGGACGATATGTGCTGACCATATGTTTTTATGTGCTCTTCATATGTGATATTTCATTTATTTCTTTGCAATAAAACCAAAGTATTCAAATTTGTTGAGTTTTCTTCTTCTTGGTAAATACCAGGTGCCATCTGATTCCTTTTGATTGTGAATGTCTGGTATGTAATCAAACTTGAGCTGACGAACAAACATTGACAGAAAATTACAAAAATGTACGATTTTCTGTATTTTCTTAATCTGAAATGCAGTAGAACCCCCCCATTGTTCAAGACTGTTTTCATTGTGACATTACGTTATCTCTATAAGTTAGTGAGTGAAATGTCCTTTAAAATTTTTCTCTTTACATATAAATCTGAACCAAACACAGATTCTTACCAGAAAATGAGCTATCTTCACTTGTGTGTTCACATGCATGTCAAAAACATTTAATGAAAGGTTACTTTGTGCCACTGAAAGCAGCTTATCAAACGCACACAAACATCATTGTTTTATTTGGTAACATTGGCAGGCTGCCTAGAACTGTCTCTTTTACATGCTTATTTGGAGTATTGGTTCAAACTGGAAAAAACCTAGAACATTTTTTAATTACCCACAACTGAACACAGCAATATTTTTTGCAATCTTAAAAAATTTAAATGGAAAAAGTTTTTGTCTGATTTAATTTTACGTGTTTCTGGTATGACTGTAAATGTGACGCACAAGCAACAACCACAAACAGCAGCGACGGACGACAAAGCTGCTTCTCTTGGGGCTTCATTATTTACTCAAAAAACAATCTGATGAGACTCTAGAAAAGTGTGTTGTTGTGTGCAGGTTGTGCCAAAAAGAGTTAGGTTATCACTGAAGCTATTGAAGCCTAAAATACCATCTCAATGCAAGACATATTGCAGCTGCACAGACTCAGTGCTAATATCAGCCTCCACTGTTCACATTCCTAAAGAAGCTACATGAGTGATCAGAGAGTCATGAAACAGCGGAAAGCTTTGCACCAGTCGGATGGTTGAATAAGCTAAATTTAACCATATTTACATAAGTAATATATTTGTTGTAGAGCTCATATGTCTATTTATGCAATAATTTAGCAGCAAAGAAAGTTGCTTATTTTGTTGATATACAGTTTTCAACTTAAATTTCACTAATCACAGTAGAGAGTGCGGATACAAGCGGCTGAATTGGGTTTTCTCCGTAGGGTGTCTGGGCTCTCCCTTAGAGACAGGGTGAGAAGCTCAGTCATCCAGGAGGGAGTCAGAGTAGAGCTACTGCTCCTTCACGTCGAGAGGGGCCAGCTGAGGTGGCTCGGGCATCTGGTCAGGATGCCTCCTGGACGCCTCTCTGGTTAGGTGTTCCAGGCACGTCCCACCGGGAGGAGGCCCAGGGGAAGACCCAGGACATGCTGGAGGGACTATGTCTTTCGGCTGGCCTGGGAACGCCTTGGGATTCCCCCAGAAGAGTTGGAAGAAGTGGCTGGGGAGAGGGAAGTCTGGGCCTCCCTTCTGAAGCTGCTACCCCCGCGACCCGACCCCGGATAAAGCGGAAGAAAATGGATGGATGGATGGATGGATAATTTAATTTATTAATAAATTTATTAAATTAATAACAAACCCTGCAATTAACTTTATATATATATATATATATATATATATATATATATATATATATATATATATATATATATATATATATATATATATATATAGTCTTTCTTATCCCTTTGGTTCTGGAAACAAAAATCTCCTCTCCTCTCCAGCTTGTGTCTGGGTGGAAATCAAAGGGCATTAAACATTGAATATGCTGTCAAGAAGCAGAAGTCTCTCCATGCGGCTGATGATGGGGAAAGTAGGGCAGTGAGGAAAGAGGTATAGATGGAGGAGAGAAAGCACAGGAGGAGGAGAAGGAGATGCAGAATGGACACAGATAGGAAAAGATAAAAAAATAGAGTGGTATAGTGCAAACTGAGGCAGATACGCTGAAATGTAAAAGCTCATTAATTATCACTGCACTTGATTGTGTTGTGTGTGAGACAGTAAAAATGTGTACATGTCACAGTTACTCAAACAGAACGTAGTGAATATGTTTGTAGATTGTTATATTTAGGAGGAACACATCATGGAGATAAATCCACAATTACTTCCAAACTACCGAGAATCACACTCTAATTCTTTGTATATCTGCTAATATTCACCAGAGATGTTTTATCTTCCCGGACTAATGCTATTATTCATCTAAGCGATAGCATGCACAAATTTATGAGCACAGAAAGAGACTGAGTCAGCTGAAAGGTTTAAGTGGGACTCCATCTCTGTCCTGTTACTATGCAGACTTGCGAGACGGAGCAGTTTCCTGCGCTGCCACTGGCCATCCTCTCACAGATCACATTCAAAGTCAAATTTGCTTAAATGGTGTGCTGGGAAGAAACCAGTGTTGTCAGAGCAGTATAACATATTTGCTAAAGACATATATGTCCACATCAAAAGTCCTCTTCCACCTTGTGTGATAGGGGTTGTGTGTGTCCAGAGCCTGGAAAGTGTATGCAGTGGATTTTCACTGATTTATCCCCTTAAATCATGAAATTACCTCAGATTTCTGTATTCCATGTCTGACTACTGAACATGAACAACCTTCAGTAGTGGATTTTATCACCCTGACTGCCATTAAAACTACTAAATATATTTATATTGGTAAATATAACGCTGCATCTGTTTTTTTTAGTATTTGAAGCACCTTGTTTATCAAATATTACACATAGTTTTTGATGAATAAATTTGGAATTCATGCATGTTGAGTTGCTGTCACCTATTGTATGTTGCTGCTTGATGTGAGTCACGCATGCAAAGAATGAGAATGGTGTTGCTGCTGTTCCCTTCTCTAACCCTGCACTGTATGAATACATAGAAGTCCAGATATGCAATAATTTAAGAATTATGTTAGAATTTTTTAAATAAAGTCTATATTTGATAATGGCATTATGAAATATGTCAGAATACGTGTATATAATTTATTTTAAAAATCCCACAACGGCATCTACTACACCTTTTCTTATTCAGACAAATTTGTCTGAATAAATACAAAATGAACTTTGTGTACAACATGCAGATGGTCTAATGGAGCCATAAACAACAAATTCTGTGGGCTAGACACGTCTTTGGTAAGGGTTAGAGGGATTCTTCCAGCCTTACTTTCTAATCTTTACACCAAATCAAACTGTTCCAACATTGCAAAATCAACTCAAACTTAATCCCAAAAGGTTTCACAAAAGCAGAAATTAGCAGTCTCTACGATGGAGCAGTCTTTATTTTTTACTTTCCTCAAATTTCAAGTAGCATAATTTTGTCTAGAGATGTATGTTCACTTAATATCATCTTGAACCAAAAACATATATATTTCTTTCTTTTTTTTTTTGAAAACCGCTTGAACATTTTAAGAGCAGCAACAACCTTTTCTTCTACATTAAAGAAATAATAGAAGAGCCATAAAACCTATGAATACTGACACCAGACACATCATAACAGGCCAAAGCAGATAACAAGTCTAACGGCAACAATTGACAGCAAAAAATGCCCTTTGTAGCCCTGCCTACTGAATGGAAATGTCATTTTTAGGAAGCATAGCTTCTTATTGGCAACAGAAAAAGCAATACTTTTGCTACAAATCTCAACAATATTGTGTTGTATGGAAGTAAACAGGCGAGGAGTGCAGATTTCTTTTCAGCAACTAAACCAGTTTCTCTGTTGGATACACTTAATCCCAGGAATATCAAACTACGGAAACCTTGGAGTTAAGGTAGGGACTTTGAACTAACCTGAAAGAGGAGGACATAATATTTTGGTTTATGCTATGGTAATGAGAAATAGCTTGAGCAGGGAGTAAACAGCCAGACCACCAACTTAACTGGAGCTGTTGTTTTTGAGCATAAAGTTAATCAGGTAAGAAATGTCTTTCTTTTAAAGTAGCTTGATATGATGGTGCTATATTATGAGAATACATTTAATTGGTAGGAACTTACTGAAGAGTGGCTGCACATTAGGGTAGCAATGCTCGTTACAACTAGAGAAAAAATGAATGCGACCACCTGAATGCTGCCTGAGACAGATAAAAAACTAAATAAAGCTTTTAAATCCATCCACAGAGTGCCTGAATGCTAGGTGTTAAACGATTGCTCTCATAAAACATTTTGCTTGACTTCCTCCTACTCAGAATACTCTTCAAAAACTCTCATTTGTGTTCTCAGCTGTCTTTTCTCTGTTTTTCTTCTTTCACAGTGCTTTACACATTTTCATTTGTTTATTTTGAAGTGAGTTATTAATATGTCTAATGCGAGCTACAAGCCTGAAAGTAAAAGGTAGAAAAATTATAACGCGTGCCCTTTAAGGCCTAAGCTCTAGGTCTTATGTGTCTTCATCAACCTCAGAACCCAAACATAACCAAGATATGAGCATGAGAACGAAAATGTAACTTCTATTAGCACTTGCGTCTTTAAGTACACAACTGGATGAATAACCCAGAGAATATGTAAAACATATTTGTATTATGAAGCAAATAGTCAAAACTTGCTAATCCATTGACAAACCAATGTTAATAGAAGACAGACAACCACTAGTGCAGACTGTTTTGTTCCACACAACACATTTTTCCATGAATGTGACAGACAAACAGTTTGAGCGCCATCTGAACACCGCCTGCTGCCTTGTAGGGGATTAATCCAAGTTAGGACCATATTGACTGCCTTGAATCTTGATACTCTCCACAATCAGGTGGGGAAACTCTACTGCCACTGACACTGAATTTCACTCTAATATTGAGACTTATATGGCTATGGATGCACAAAAGGGCATAAAAATCAATGCAATGTCTCGATTAAAGCAGTCTGGTAGAGTTCCAGTAAGTGGAACTAAATATTTACTAACAACTTACATGAACTCATGCTGCTACTATGAAAGAGGATTTTTTTTCCCCCTTCAAAATGTTTTGAAATACAGGGAATTTGACTAGCAACATCGATTGAAGTTGCAAACCTTACATTTAGTGTTACACTTATCAACCATTTCTTATCAATGCTAAATTCCAAAATAAATATCTTCACTATTGCAAAGTGTGTTAAAAAAAAAACTACCTTCACTACTTGCTCGGTAAAAATATTCTGTCAAGACAAAATAGAATAACCCTAACATGTCTATTTTCTAACATGTCTAATTTTCTGTCTTCCTGTTCTTAATTTGTGATAGGACATTCATACAGCTTTCACTGCCATTATGTGTTCAACCTTCCCCACTGTCACCACATGCTTTCTCATGATGAAGGATTGCTGCAAATTTAGGTACAACTGAACTGATTATATGACTGGATTTTTCTTTTAAATGAAGTAGATTCATTTGAAATTAATTTTGAATTGAACTTGCCTTTCTTCAAGTTGATTTTTAAAAAATATATATATAATTTTAGCAGAAATAGCATTGAAATGAGATTTTTATGCATTAAAGACTCAGAAAACTGGGGCAGTAGAAAGCAGCTGCTTCGTGATAACTGCACTATGTGGCTTCACTGACTGAACAATCTACTCCACAAATCAATATTATGGGACTTTCTAAAATCAACAAGTGTTGTAGACGGACATTTGTTTGAGTTGCTGATAAGTGAGAAGATCGCTGTGCTGTAGAGATTTTAAAAATATTGCAGGAAAAACATATAAAGTCAAGCAATTTAGCGTGACTTTATGAGCGTGAGTTACCTTCACCACCACAGCCTCATCCATCCAGATCTAAAGCAAAGTCTCAACGGAGCAAACACTGATGAAGACATGGCTGCCTCGCTGTCACATATGCCCCTGTGTGACGGCTTTACATCTGAAGGAGGGCTGCTCATAATAAGTCTACAGTCGCTCTTGGCCCACAATTCTCAGTTTTGCCCCAGATTATGATGTGCTACAGCAGAGAAGGGAGCTGGTGCACAGGATTGGACACTGATCGTCTAAAATCTACAGGAGAAAGGCTGAAGGGACTGCAGAGAACATAAATAATATGTAGCTGGCGTACAGAACGCGCTGTTACAATGCATTGCAATGAGTCTCTCACCGCTGCCAATCCCGCTTTTTTTTTTCTTTTTTTTTTTTTTTCTCTATGTGACGGCAGCAAATATCTACTGTTGTTAGGCTATTTGTGGCGATCTGGTAGCGATAAGTTTGCGCACCCAGCGACATGCATTTGGGTTCGTTACCGATGGCGTGTCGGTGCCGCTGCAGGTGGAAGGGTGGGTTTGGCGCACGGGGAGACGCCTGAGAAAATCTCTTTTCTCGCTCACACACAATCACATACCGTAGACAAAAACACACGCAGACACGCGTGCGCGCGCGCACACACACACACACACACACACAGACAACATTTGCTCATCTTTTTTTTTTTTTTTTTTTTTTTTTTTAAAGACAACTGATCGTAAAACTTCACATATTCACTCCACGCCGGGGCCTTCGAGTAGCGGAGAGCGGCGCCAGAACATGCTTCAGGTGTGCGATACCCGCAGTGATGGTGAGCCAATGCAGCGGCAACACACGCCCCTCCGCTCCGTTCGCGCTGCCGGCCTCGGAGAGCGCACACACACACATACACGCACGCACACACACAGCGAGCGAGAGAGAGAGAGAGAGAGAGACTCCCCACTGATCGTCGACGGTTAACACACACAAGCACACACGAGTCTGAACCGCCAAATAAATGAGCAGTCAACCCATCCTGCGCAATGAAAATGCTTATCTATGTTACTTTATGGTGGGATGTGAACAGCAGCCATGTGACACATTTTAATTTTAGGGGAGGAGGTGGGGGTGGAATGCGTGGCCGCGTATGCGTGCGTGCAGCTGGGCAAAATAAATAAATAAATTAAAAAAAAATATATATATATGTATAGGTGGGCGCCCTTCGTGGCATAAAGGGACGCATGTGATGTGAATGAATAAAATCATGACATAAAAAATATTTAATTTTTAATGGTTTTTTTTTTTTTTTTGCTGTTCTTTTATGGATGGAGGACGCGGCTACAGACTTCTTGTGGTGATCTACTTACGCACTGCCTCCTTTTTGGGGTCCAGGGCATTGGCAGCCTGCTGGATCTGGCCTATTTTGTTCTGAAGGACCCAGACACGCTGGCTGGTGCTCATGATGTCGTTCTCTAGCTCCTGAAATAAGGAGCACGCATGCCGTGCCAGGTCGGACAGCTGTCGCAAGGTCCGCGAGAGAACCACATGACTGATGGCACACAGGTCCTCGAAAAGCAGACCTTCATCGTTGGGGATCTGGTGTCTGCACAGAAGCTGCGGCTCCACAATCCTTTTGGCGAATGGCATTTTGTTCGCCAAAAATAACAGAGACTGCAAGCCAAGTGTATATCCCCACTGCCTAGAAGAAAAAGGTAAAATCGGGGTAGAGACAACATCCAAATGTATAAAATCCACGAGAAGCCCGATGAGGTTCGGGCCGACGGCGCGTTATCCCCGGGCGTCAATCCAAAGTTCCCAGGATCTCCTTGAGATCCTCCATCCTCCTGCTCGTTGCTGGGGATCACTCACACTCCCGCTCACACACATGCATACACACGCACACACATGCAGGACACAGCGCAGCCCAGGTCAGTGGTGTGAGGATGCGTGTTGAGTCTGCGATCATGGGTTGCCTCCGTGCCGCGTCAATTCAGCCAGAGCGCAAAGGAGGAGACGCTGAGGCATTTCAAAATAAGACTCACGGTCGGGTGGAGAAAAGGAGAAATGTGTCTGCAATTATTTTTTAGAAATTGTACAATATTAAATACCCGCATGAGTAGCGTTTCTAACGTAATTAGATTGTGCCAAACAATTACTTTATTTCGGTCATTCTGTAAACGTGAAACGTTTATTTTTTTGGCTCCTTTCTTCCTTTCCGATGACATTCTGGTTATTTTTCAGGTTATTGACGCAGCTTGTATCCGTGGCCTGAAGAGCGCTCAGACAGTGAAGATGAGAGTTGACTGAGGTAAAACACTGAGGTGTGGATATCTGTGGACAGGGAACTGTCACAAGGTTTCATCCCTACAAGCACACTGTGATACAAACACCTCTGGTCAGGAAGAATACCTGCTGATTTGGACTGGACTGTTTTATTATAAAAGAAAAATAAGAAAATACAGAAAGAAAAATCCTCAGTAAGATTAATAAATAAAATTTCAAGACTGACTTTTAGCTTTTCTTTAAAAAAAAAAAAAAAAAAAAAAAAAAAGATTTTTCTTGACGTTAGGAAATTAGACTGAATATGAATCAATTCCATCAGAACAACACACTCACCGGCCACTTTATTAGGCATAGCTGCCAATTATATTTACACAAGCACAAACAACAAGCCAGTCTACTTCTTGACCCGATCTAGACATGGTAAAGAATGACATGCAGTGTTCAAACTAAGCCTCAGCATCGCAATTAGATGACCTTGAGCACGGCATGGTTGGTCTACTGGGATTTTCATACTCAACATCTCTCTTGCTCTCTTTTTGTTTCTCTCTCTCAAGTGTACAGAGTGGTCTGAAAAAGAGAACTTGAGGAGCAAAACCTTTATGATATTTTGCTGATGCCAGAGTTCGGGGGATAATCATTTGAGAGGAGAGAAAAGCAACACCAGCCCGAATGCCTGCTTGTTAAAATCAAAGTGAGTAATGCCATCTCTGAAGGTGCAACACAAACTTGATTCAGCCGGACTACAGCAGCAGATGACCACACCAGGCAACGCTATGATCAAAAAAACTGAAGCCATTCCTGCAGGCTGACTGAAACTGGATGACAGCAAAGGGGGGAATTTTTGGGTGGTGTTGAGCTGCAACCTATTATCACTCATTTGATTGTGGTATGATGAACCAGGGACGCACCTAGAAGATCCAGGGCCCTCAATTGTGTTTTCAAAACTTCTGTAGGAACATCTAGTTTTTGAAACGTTACTGTTTTCTCACTTCTGCTCCAGTTATTGGTGATCATCTTTGGGTATAAATACGGTAAGCCTTGTGGAGGTCATTGTCTAATAACATCGTTTTGATTCTTCTCTGTAAAACGTGACTTTACTGAACAATGCAAATACACAGTGACATACAGCGGTTAAAACAAAAATAAAACATCGTTCTAAAGTAACACAATGGAAAACATGTCAGTTTCTCTTATCAGCTGCCCTTGTTTGCTTATTTTAAGTTGCAAACCTGCCAGAAAAGTTTACATGCAGCTTGCTGTCGTTGCTGAGTTTTTTTTCTGCTGAATGGGGTTTTCCAGGATACTAAGCCTGGTCATTGTCTGATTCATTTGCACTGATTAGCCTATAGCCTCTGGGCTAAGGCTGTATATAGACATGTCTGCAGTGAACTTGCAGTTACAGCAAATTTGAGACACTGCAGACCGACAGGAACTTGTCATCTGCCTAACTGTGCTCTGCCTGAAAAGCAAATATTCAACTACAAATCATTCAGATGTATCTGAAAAAAAAAATGGGAAAAAGTATCTGGAGGAGTCCTTAGAACCCCTACGTTAGTTCAGCAATCCATCTCAACTGCTTGGCATGGAGATTTGCTTAGGTAAGTAAAGCTGTTTGATCTATTAATGTTGAGACTCTTCCCTTAGATTGCTGTGGGATTATTTTAAAAATCTGCTAAACCACATTTTTTTGCAATAGAAAAGGGTTTTTCTTTTATTTATATATGATGTTATAAGTTTGTTCTTTGGCAGAATTACATTTCCATCCATCCATCCATTTTCTGTTCACTCTTGTCCCTGATGGGGTCGGGAGGGTTGATGGTGTCTATCTCCAGCTACGTTCCGGGTGAGAGGTGGGGTCACCCTGGACAGGTCGCCAGCCTGTCGCAGGGCAACACAGAAACATACAGGACAAACAACCATGCAGAATTTAGAGAGACCAATTAACCTGACAGTCATGTTTTTGGACTGTGGGAGGAAGCCGGAAAACCCGGAGTGAACCCACGCATGCACAGGAAGAACATGCAAACTCAGTGCAGAAAGACCCCGGGCCAGGAATCGAACCCAGGACCTTCTTGCTGTGAGGCAACAACTCTACCAACTGCGCCACTGTGCAGCCCTCCAGTTCAGTTCAAGTCAAATTTATTTAATTAAGGACAGCACGTTAAACAATGCTACATGTGGAAATAAAAACAGAGAAACTGTTGTTTTGTGGATGGGTTTTCTAACCTATGCACAAAATTCCTTTCTTGGTTGTACTTTTAATATCAAAAGTTCTAAAATCCTGTCATGTACTCAGACACCCACCTTGAATTTCTGCTATAAATAAGAAATGTATATCATAATGTATATCAGAGAAAGCTAATTCTCCATAACAATGTAGGTCAGTTTAAATCAGTCTTCACATATTTGTTTTTGTTTTAGTCAGTGTTTCGTCTGGGAATCGAAAACTCTTAAGAACAGTTTCCATTTTTATTCCTGAAGGTGGGGTCTCTGTGTGCAGGTGAGGTTTTCTGACCACCTGTCAGTCCCACCTGTCTGAGCTCGGGGAAGTGGGAGGGGCTCACGGCAGCGTGGAAATTCTGGCTCTTTTTAGAGAATCTGCTCTTTTGGCTAGATCACTAAAAAGAGTTGGCTCATTCGGCTCCAAAGCGGCTCTTCAGATTTGTTTTGTTTTGTTTTTTGTTCCTTAATTTATTATCCAAGAGAAAAATGCTGCAAAATGAATGAGAGCTCATAGTTTGAAATTACTTAACTCAGCAGCTATTGTTCTGGGTCAGCGTAAAGTGAAATGTGCATTTTGAGTTTTAAAATAACATATGAGTTTGTTATTTGGCTTTTGATGGTTACATTTACAGATTTACCTCCGGGAAATTGATGGAATAGGAACTTTTAATTCAGAAATCTTCCTATTTTGTCTTAAAATTTTGTTTGTATTGAACCAGCAGTCAGAAAACATGCTTCTGTTACATTACAGTTTACTGCTCTAAAGTAATGGGTTTCAAATGTTTTCTTTGAAAAACACACCAGCAATAAATCTCAGGCTCTGATATGAGTGAAGGGATTATCTAAATCCACAAGGGGGCGTCCTGAACTGTCTAACACTTAAGACTGAGCATAAACGAAAATGAATGAAAGGGAAACACAACAACAGGTCAACTGATCCAGGAGAACTTTCCATGTTCGTGGAAATGAGAAGGAGAGGGAGAAAGATTAGGTGATGGCAGCATCATGTCAGCCAATGTTCCTTTTCCAGTAAGCAACCACAACTAATCAACACCAGACCAGGTGTAGCTTCAGTGGAGATAAAAATAACTGAGAAAACAAAAAACTTTTTAGTTAGAAAAGGTTCAGTTTCAATCTAAACTAATCAGGCATCTAGTTTAGTTAGAAACACCAGAGCGCCACCTTCTGGCCTCTCTTCAGATCAGTTCAGTTCAGATTGGGGAACTGTTCCTGGCTTTGTTTGTTCCCCTCCAGGGGCTGCTACCTTATCGTGGTGGAGGGGTCTGAGTGTCCCAGTGAGCCTCCGGCTGTCGGAGGCTTCATGGCTCTATTTGGGTCGGGTCTGCCGGGACAAACAGGTCCTAGGTGAGGGATAGGACCAAGAGCAGCCCAAAGATCGCTTGGAAATACAAACACAGAATGTTTCTGGGTTCCCACTTACAACCAGAGCTATAGACAGAAGTCAGACTTTCTCCCAGTGTTTTAACAGCCTGGGGGGCCACCAGGCTTTATTTTTCCCCCCACCAGGCCTTATTTTTTTGTGGTTCCCTTTAGTTGATGTTATCATCATACAATAATTTGCAAATAAGTATTGGCAAAGCTCAATGTAATTTTCACAGGTGGTGGGACATTGTCAACAGCTGCTGAAAGTAATTAAAAAAGTTACTTTTAATGTAACATAGTTACTTTCTAAATCAAGTAATCAATAATCTAACTAAGTTACGTTTTCAAGTAGTAATCAGTAATCCGATTAAAGTTACTTTTTTCAAAGTAACCATGCCATCACTGGCTGTGGATGAGTATTGGTCAGTTTTGTACTTTCACTTCACTGTTAACTGTACATTTTCTAACAAAGAAATCAAAATATCCTTGGATAAAAGCTCGTTCCTGGTGGACATCTTGGTATTGAACTTTGGCCTCATTGCTGATTTCTTATCAATATTTATAACTTACAGTATCATTTATGTTTCATCCAGAAAATCCATTGCGGCTTGATAATTTTTCTTTTTCTTAATGTTTTTCTCCCCAAATTGTTCACCACAAACAGAATTAGTGAATATTTACCCATTTATTGCAATTATTTTCAAAATCTGCTTAAACCAAATAACTCTATAAGTTAAACACACAAATTTCAGTCCAAAAACCATTATGTAAACATCATAAAATATTTAAAAGCCTAAACTGATAACACATTTCTTAATCTAGCATGATTAATTAAAAATAAAGTTGTTAATACTGATCATTTTCTTCCTTATTCAGGCTCCGGTTTACAAGATACCTCATTTGATTTAAAAATACACATGACATTTATTTGCACTTATTTTTTATTCCCAGTATTAGCAGGTTTTTATAAATCCTGATTTCCATCTTAAAGGTACACAACAGGGTTTTGTGCCAAAACATTTTGATTCATCATGCTGACAGACTGAAAAAGCTTCAACGTGACACTTTATTACGAGATGTCACTTCATGTTAAACCAGCAAAGTCTTCCAGAGTGAGATATCTATTTGAATCCGATAAAGCATCAAAGTATGACACAGACTTCAGCACAGTGGTGTTGAATGTTCCCTTCAGACATATCTGTAAATGAAAACTGATACACCCTCTGTTATTGCTCTGCTGTCCAAAGGCCAAGGCAGCTCAGCAGGTTAATAAAAGTGTATAAATGTACAGTGAGCTCCCTTCTCAGAGTCATATTGTGTACGTAGATGAAGAAGCCAAGATGTCCGCCGGGATTCTTGTAGTGCTTCTGGCCATGTCTTCGGCTGTTTCTCTGGTGGCTGCCGACGTGGAGTCTGAGGCCAGGGCGTTCCTGGAGAGGTTTGACCAGAATGCCAGTGAGAAGATGTACAAGTACTCACTGGCATCATGGGCCTACAATACCGACATCTCTCAGGAGAACTCGGACAAAGTGGTACGTCCTTGAATGCTTTTACAGACCCATTTGTCATGTTGTTTCTAAACAGTATGTTTGGAAGTTGCTGATTAATATCTGTTGTTGTGCCACGCAGTCAGAACAGGGGCAAATTTGGAGCACTTTCTACACCCAGATTTCAGAAGAATCCCGCAATTATCCCATCGACCAAATAAATGACCCGGTGATTAAATTACAGCTCATCTCTTTACAAGATAAAGGCTCGGGTGCTCTCTCTGCGGACAAAGCTTCACATGTAAGACTTTTTGCCCAAACACGCCCAGTTCTTTCACATTTGCAACAATGATATCTTTCTAATATTTATATTATGTTATTTTGTGAAATGTTTCCTTCAGCTCAATAAGGTCATGGGTGAGATGAGTACGATCTACAGCACCGCAACAGTTTGCCTGAAAGATGACCCCCTTAACTGCCAGACTTTGGAGCCAGGTACAGTCTGTTATTTAAAAAGCTTCCTGGTCCTGAAATGTTGTTAATTTATAACTGTATTATCTACATAGATAATGCAGTTATAAATTAACAACATTTCCCAGAATCAGAAGATACTGAAAACAGTAATTCGCACGTGCAATCTTTTTTCTTTTTTTTTTTTTTCCCACCAGGGGGTCTTTTTGTGGGCTCTAGTGTCCCTTATATGACAGTAGGCTGAAATAAATAATGAATAAATAAATATATAAGCGTCGGTTTTTTTCTGCTATGTTTTAAAGGGACTTAGCCTCACCTGAAATAATAGCACCCAGTTGTTTGCTATGTGACTTGAATTTTGATATAATGAACATATCCTGTTGCAGTAAAACAGCTCATGATGAAAGGCGTTATATACATGATCCTAGAACAAACCGCATCAAGCCACACTTTCTCAGCCACTGAAAACTGTTATTTTCCTCTTATTTAAATGTTTCCTGTGTATTTTCCCTTTGTGAGAATGTTTCCTTTGTGTTTTATTTAACAGTTAATTTGAATTCCTTTGTATTTCTGCTTTTGTCTACACAATATCTGATGTCTCTTGTCAAATACTGTCATCTCTTTCTCTTCTTTGTCTCCATCTTCTCATCACTTCCTGGACAAGTTGATCATTTAGTTACAGAGTTCAGTAAATGTGAAAGTTTAAACAAGTCTTTTAAAATGCCAGATTTATTTTTATTTTTTTAAACTAGGCCAATATACAAAATGTCATAGTTTCTTCCCTCCTCTACATAACATGCAAAACAAAGTAGAAAAGAAGCACCCTATATTTTTCATGTAAACCAAAGGAAATAATGTGGCTGTATTCATATTTTCATCCATTCATTAATTGTACAGAACCAGTGAGCATGGCACATCTTTACTTTGCCAAATTTGTTCCATATTTGTCCATTCTTCTTCTAAAATTGTGGGGTTTTTTGGGGGGGGATTTACATTTTGCTGGATTTCTTTTTCGGAACCATTACAGATTTGACAAATAAATGGGTGATGGGAGCAGATTGTTCCCTGTCTCTGATTTGTCTCTTTTTCTGTGTACAGGCCTGGAGGATGTGATGTTCAACAGCCGAGACTACGCAGAGCGTCTCCACGTGTGGGAGGGCTGGAGGAGAGAGGTGGGAAAAAGGATGCGGCCTCTGTACGAAGACTATGTGGATCTGAAGAATGAAGCTGCCAAACTTAATGGTAAATAATGATCTGGGAGAAAACATGAAACAAAAAAATATATATAATATGGACGGTTTTTTTTATTGTGTTGATTTTGGAAAAGCTTCAGGATTTGAACTGAAAAAAATTTAACTTCTTTGATGAAATAAAACTGCTGAACTCACTGTAGGTTAGAGAAGATAAAATGAAATCAGAAAGAGTTGATAACATTGTACGTGGTGACTTTGTGTTTGCTTCTGACCAGCTGGTCCTCACTGAGGCGTAATGGTTTACTCAACCAGCCAGCCTGAGTTTGAACTTAAACCTTTTCCATTTCTTTTCATTCACAAATCTGCAGGTTTTGAAGACTATGGAGCTTATTGGAGGTACAATTATGAGACCCTCGATGAAGACGTTTCTTACAAGTATACCAGAAATCAGCTGATGGAAGATGTTCGCTCAATATACAAAGAGGTACACAGTGCATCAGTAACAATGAGGATGAGATTCTGTTGACATGAAGAAACTTGTGGGTGTAATTGCCATATTTTGTTTGTAGATCATGCCTTTATACAAAGAGCTGCATGCCTATGTAAGGTCCAGGCTTATGGATGTCTACCCAGGATACATTGACTCACAGGGACCCCTGCCTGCCCACCTCCTTGGTACGTTAAAGTATTAGTTATGAACCCTTAATCAAGTGTAGTCTAAGTATCCCGGCTGAGTAACCTTTTTTTTAGAGTCATCAAATAGACATTACTATCTGTCACGTCCACACACTACAAAATCTTTTTTTTTAAATACTTAAAATATGTATATTTTTACTGTGCACTAAAATACAGTATGTGTGTATCCTTTTTTTTTTTTTCAGAGTAACGCTATTCCTGCAATTTAAATTTTTTATGCAACACTGTGTATTTAAAGATGACAACATTTCCCTATAATTTGGGGCATTTAGTTTAGTGTGAGAAACCCAAAGACACCGAAACAAAAAACAAAAATTACATCCCCTTTTTTCATTGTTCTTTTTAAAGTCTTTTATTAACATAGAGAAGTTAATAAGCTTTTGAGTCCTCCATCCAAACATGTCAGAAATGTTTAAGTTATGTAATAGTTTTCTAGTACTGATACTTCAATCCTGTATTGAAGTATCAGTACAGGATTTAAAAGTCTAAGAGTTCACCAGATATGTAATCGGCTGCATAGGGCTTCCACAACAAGCAAGGGACCGACAAGCAGAACGTAAGGATCGTTTCAAAGTCTGCTCAACTACGATGAACATCTGAGCTCTGGAAAGTCAGAAGCTCTCTGAAAAGTAAAATGTTTCTTTTTAGTAAAAAACACTTCATGCCAAAAGATCAGTGTGTAATCATATGAACTGTCTAATGTTCCTCAAGATTCACACATTCAGTTCTTGTCAATTATTCCCACCTTTCAGACATTAAATATTATATTGCTTATGTCAGAAGTGTAATACAAAAACATTCAAATATGGTAAATTAAAAGGAGGGATCAGGCAAAATGTGAAGTTTGGTAGTATTATTTTAAAGGCCTTTGAATTAAATCTTGTTTTTAGGCCCTAAATTCTTGAAAACTGTAATTCAGAACTGAAGTTTGTCTCCCTCTGTTGGTCATGGTGAATCACAACTACTTTACTAAAAAACAAACATGAAACAGATTGATGTTTTCTTTAAATGGTCTCAGTTTGAATTTCATTAATATAATAGTGTTCTGTTGTTGAAAGAACATATCAGGATCTACTTCAAATGTCTATAACAAAAAAGAAAAAAAAAAAGAACAATATTAGGACACTTATGTTTGCTGTTCAGGTGACATGTGGGGAAGATTCTGGACCAACTTGTATCCTCTGTCAATACCCTACCCTGAAAAACCAGACATTGACGTCAGCAGCACCATGGTGCAGCAGGTGCAGTGCCAGTATATGCAAAATTTAAATAGAAATACTCCTGTGTTTCTCAGCCACTCGTAAAATAAATAAATAAATAACATTCTCTTCATATAGTGAATATCTTCTTGAATTTCAGGGTTGGGATGAAACACGTTTTTTTAAGGAAGCAGAGAAGTTCTTTATGTCTGTGGGACTTTACAAGATGTTCGACAACTTCTGGACTAACTCCATGTTGGTGAAGCCCAGTGATGGACGGAAGGTGGTCTGTCACCCCACCGCCTGGGACATGGGAAACAGAGAGGACTTCAGGTGGGATGCAGTCAAAAACATGCTCATGCTCACACACATTCACACAGATTTAAGTGCCAGTCTTGCTTCCTATCATCTTATTTTTAACAGCATTGAAAATACAAAAGTGGTTGAGAAAGTGATAATTGTTGACTCACTCTTTCCTGCTGATAAAGACAATCAAAGTCTGGATTGTAAAATATCAGTTCAGATTATCACCACAGTAATTCACAGTGATAACATTTGCATAAGCATAAAATATAAAATTTTATGACTCTACTTGTATCTGTCTGGACCAAGTAAATCTCACCATAAAAATGACTGTTTATCAGACTGAGCCAGTCGTGTTATTGCTCAGATTGCTTTATTGCTCCAGATATAAATGCATCACCCTGCATAACTGCTGACATCTACACTTCTGCTGCTGCGTCCCCAGGATAAAAATGTGCACCAAGGTCAACATGGACGACTTCCTCACCGTGCACCATGAGATGGGCCACAACCAGTACCAGATGGCTTACCGCAACCTGTCCTACCTCTTGAGGGACGGAGCTAACGAAGGTTTCCACGAGGCTGTCGGCGAAATCATGTCCCTCTCTGCTGCCACGCCCAAACACCTGCAGAGTCTGGGACTTCTCCCTAGTGACTTCGTTTATGACAGTGGTATGTTCTGTATAAGTTGACCCAGATACAAAATCAGGAAGTTTTTTTTAAATTAAAAAACAAACAAAACAAAAAAAAAACTAAGTCAGATATGTGACGCTGCACAGTGGCGCAGTTGGTAGAGCTGTTGCCTTGCAGCAAGAAGGTCCTGGGTTCGATTCCCGGCCCGGGGTCTTTCTGCATGGAGTTTGCATGTTCTCCCTGTGCATGGTGGGTTCTCTCCGGGTTCTCCGGCTTCCTCCCACAGTCCAAAAACATGACTGTCAGGTTAATTGGTTTCTCTAAATTCTCCCTAGGTGTGTGTGTGCATGGTTGTTTGTCTTGTATGTCTTTGTGTTGCCCTGCGACAGACTGGCGACCTGTCCAGGGTGAACCCCGCCTCTCGCCCGGAACGCAGCTGGAGATCGGCACCAGCACCCCTCCCGACCCCATTTAGGGAAGAAGGGTGTAAGAAAATAGATGGATGGATGGATAGATATGTGACAGTGTTTTTTTAGTAAATTAAACCCCAGGAAAAAAAATCACCTCCGTCTGCATTTCTTCTTTCAAAAAAATCTAATTTTATCCAGGTATTGATGACATGTCCTTTTAGCTGATAAAGAATTAAAGTTGGTGGAAACCTCAGAGACAAAACCTGTTCCTTTAGATATGTTTAATAAAACTTTAGGTCCCCACAAAACCTCACATTAAATGAGTGTTTCCTATTGCCTCTCAAGAGCTGAGGCTTTTATGCTGACGTATTTTGCCAGTCTACATCTTCTTTAGGTACGTGCATGGATGAGTGTCTGTCATGTGGCCACGGAGTACCCCGCCTCTTGCTCACTGACCACTGTAGATAGACAGCAGCCTCTCCACAACCCAACACGGATTGGGCGCATACGGAAAATAAAAAGAAAGAAAATGACAGTTTCTGCCCTCATTCCGCTTTCTGCTCCGATTGTAGAAACTGAGATCAACTTCCTGCTGAAACAGGCTCTCACCATCGTGGCCACACTGCCCTTCACCTACATGCTGGAAGAGTGGCGCTGGCAGGTGTTTGCAGGGAATATCTCCAAAGATGAATGGATGAAGCGCTGGTGGGAGATGAAGTAAGCCGGAATTATCGGGGCATCTGTCGGATGATGTTCTGCTCTTGTTCGTTTTCTGAAAATGAACTGGTCATAGACCAAGGAAATGTGTTAAACATGAAATACCTATTTTTGGTGTTGTGCAGTGAAGCACCTGCCTAGCTGCAGGACTGTCGGTGTGCATTAGTGCTGATTCAGCGTTGTCCCAACAGGAGGGAGCTGGTGGGAGTTGTCGAGCCTGTCCCCAGAGACGAAACTTATTGTGACCCACCTGCTCTGTTCCACGTATCTGGAGACTACTCCTTCATCAGGTTTGCTTCAAGGCTCCGCATAAAACAAACAAAAGCTTTACTTCAACTCTGTGTTTTCTTCCTATCCACTTTGTGGGCAGAGATGTTGCTGATTTAGGCATTTTAAAATATTTCACCTGAAAATTAGCTTGTATCTTCAAAATGGAACTTGGTCTATGTTTCTACATTTAAGAAATATTCTTTTTAACTTGTCCAAAAAAGACCTGGTGTTCACCTCGTTTTGGGGAGGGAGGGCTTCATAACACACAGAAGAGAAAATAGCATGCTTTTATTTAAGATAAAAGTGTAACGCACAGTGAGTAAGTGTGTTTGTTCTTTTGCAGGTATTTTACAAGAACCATCTACCAGTTTCAGTTCCAGAAAGCGCTGTGTGACGCAGCTGGTCACACTGGTGACTTGTCCTCATGTGACATCACTGGTTCCAAGGAAGCAGGAACCAAGCTGAGGTATCTACTTCCTGTTTGTTGTTACCCCTGCTTCTTGAGCCCTAAGTAAAGCATTTATGTGTTACACATGTTGCAACACAAAGGAATTCTGAAATGATTTATGCTGCTTTTCTATAGAAACATGTTGGAACTGGGGAGGTCTGAGTCCTGGACCAGGGCTTTGCAAACAATAGCTGGAAATGTAAGAATGGATGCTGGTCCACTGCTGGACTACTTCAAGAAACTGTATGACTGGCTGAAAGAGAATAACCAGAAACACAACAGGGCTATTGGCTGGAAGACAACAGTGGATCCATGTGAGTAAAAACTAGGTCGCCCTAGAAATTGTTACTCTGTTTGCTGAAACAGAGCAAAGTTTTCGGAAAGAAAATGACAACACCTGCCCATCTCCCTCCTAATAAATCACCTGCTTTTTAGCACCTACTTGCCCTATTGTGTCTTATTTACTCATTTTTTTTTTAATACAGCAACTTCACCCCTGGTTTGTTATTGATCACATATTCACATCTGCAGGCTTTATGCTTGACTAAACCAACTTTTTAACAAAGATTGCTTTAGTCTTTGTGACACAGAAACGTTTAAGGATGCATGAATATAAAAAGGATAAAGGAGAGAAGAAACACTGGATGTGAACTTGTTTTCAGAACACATTAGTGACTAGAAAGTAGTTTACATAGAGATACTTAGCATGACTGGTTGGTAGGGAGGCAGAAAAAATTTCAGCTATCAACCAGGTCAGTTGTATCATTAAACATATATGTAAGAAAATGATCGTAACTTTATAAAAAAATCGTGACTTTTTTTTTTTTTTACAGATTCGCAATATGCCACTAAAGTAAGAATAAGTCTGAAAGCTGCAATGGGAGACGATGCTGTGAGTATTATCATATTGAGCTGCAACAAACACAAAGTCCACTCTGTTTCTTTCTTTCTTGATCAATCTCTCTCCCTATTTATGGAACATATATGGTAATATAGTGCAAATATCCGTTTTCAGTATTCCTGGAACGCTAATGAGATGTACCTCTTCAAGGCCAGCATTGCCTACGCTCTGAGACAGTACTTCAGTCAAAAGGACCAGAACCTTCCTTTCACGTCAGTATCCCGCTCCGTCCTGGGGCTGTTCATCGAAGATAATTAACGCACCCTTTAAAACCTGGAGTCTATGCTTTCTGTCGCTTAACTCTGAGTGTTTTTCTTCTCTTCCACTACTAGAGCAGAGAACATTCTCACTTATGAAGAAACGCCCAGGATCTCCTTCTACATGGTGGCCACCCGCCCAGGAAGCCTCTCTACCTACGTTGAGAAGTCTGACATGGAGGAAGCTGTCAGGTTAGCCACACAGACAGATGTATTTTCTTACAGTTAGGTAATTGAGTGGAAACACCACGAGTCTGATTTACGCTGGGCTGAAATCAGGCATCAGTCTAAATTTGTTCCTGATATCTTGGCTGATCACAAGGAAGCAGCATGTATCGGTTTACCTTGAGTTTTGTAAATTGACCTATCAGAGTAGACATAACCAGCTGGACCTTTCCATGTTCTTTAGAGATATATGAAGCTTGCTGCATGTAGATGTCAAATTTTTGAAGAAAACACTGAAAAAGTCTTCTAAAATGCTGAGTAAAATGAAGTTACTTCTATTGTTAAACATTGTGTGCAAATATCTGTTTGCCTACAATTGTAAAGCATCCTTTTGCAGGGACATTATGTAACACGCACATTTACCTATCGATCCAAGGTTATATCGGGGTCGGATCAACGAAGCCTTCCAATTGGACGACCATACACTCGAGTTCGTAGGTATCGTACCAACTCTGGCCCCACCTGTACAGCAGCCAGTGGAGGTGTGGCTGGTGGTGTTCGGTGTTGTCATGGGAGTCGCAGTGTTGCTGGGTGCCTACCTCATCGTATCTGGCTTCAGGGAGCGCAAGAAGTGAGTGTTGTTTTCAGCAAACCTCCATTACGGTAACCCGTAACGTTTATAGAGGTGAGACATTCTCTGCTTCTTCTGCTTGCAGGAAATCGTCAAAGCCAACTGCGGAGAATCCTTACAGCATAGATGTTGATGGGATTAGTAACGCTGCCTATGAGGATATTAAGGACGAACAAACTGGACTTTAAGGAGCCAAGGAAGTGAGAAAAGTTGTAGCTCGGGGTGTCTGTGTGACTTTTCACAAACATTAAATGTGAATACATGTGCAGATTTCGGTATTGTAAAAATGCTCAGTGGCAAAATGAACGCGAAAACAAGACAGAAGGCTAAACCTCCAAAGACTTTAATATTTATTGACTTTCAATAAAGACAACTATTCAGTAATTATGTTGCATAAAGTATTCTTCATTTTCTTTTAGTTTTTAAATCAATTTCTGGTCTAGTGACATTTATATATGTTAACATAATGAAGGAGTAAATAATGTTTTAAAGTACCGTGAGGCTGTAAACATGATAAGAGTTTGTTAGTTAGGAAAATGTAATACAGAGGATTTTCTGCCAGTTTCCATTCACATGGTTAAGCTAAACGTCACCTCATTATAAGGCTATTGCCAACTTTGATTTCAACACGTCTTCTTTTCATGTAACTTTGTAATCTAAAGTGTGTAACATTCTGCTTTCATTCAATCTAAATTACTGGTTGATCCAGAATATGCACAATTTGTTTGAGCATGTCATGTCATGTCATGTCATGTCATTTCTTTCTTTTTTTTTTGAAGTGCAAGGAATTAGGTTTTATTTAAATAAATTTGATAGCTATAACAGTAAAACAAGGTTTTATCCAATAATTTTGCTGCTACAATAAATTAAAATGGGGGAATGTGCAACAAATGCTCCAATAAACTGCAGTATGCCAAAAATTATTCCTCAATTTTTGGAACGTAATCCAATTTATTAATGCAACAATGGTTGTCAACTCTGCTCTGATTGGTCAGACTCAATAAATCCTTCTTTGACAAGGTGTGCATATTCTTTGGGCAAATTAACATACTTCCATGAAAAGGCCATTCTGAAAAATATTAATATTTATAAGCTTAGTTTTTATGTCTCAGCTGGAAAAGATGTTAGAGCTGCAGTCGTGACCTATAATAAAAAAAATATTGAATATAGAAACATATTGGATTTCATAAGGACTTTTAAGATAACATGAAATTATTTCAAATGAAACGTCACACAAGGATGGACTGACATCTGATCAAGAGAAAATCCACTCAGTTATCATAAAAAATGTTGCTCGAAAGTCACTTTTTTCAGAATAATTTGAAATGTTAATCATATAAAACAACAAAAAATGTTAAGCTTAGCGATAGTAAAATAACTGTATGACACGTGTCCACCAAGTCAGAGCTTCACACAGAGACCTTATATTTGTCACATAACTAGATGGGCTAAACAAAAAGAGCAAAAATTGAGTATAGGCGTGTAGAAAACAACCCCGTCTCACTTCTGAATGATAAAGAGGAATGATGAATCTCCCCTTTCTCCATCTGTCTCAGCCATTTCCACCAAATCAGTGTTGGCTATATGGATGAACCAGCCGTTGTGGAGCGCAGATTCAAATTTTCGCTGTTTTGTGCGGTCAGCCATCATGTAGAAGACAAAGGAGAAGGTGGAGTCGTCATTCTTGGAGATCTGCCTCAGTTTCTGCTTTTCACACGTCTACGGGTACAAAACAAAAACCTGCCATCAGTGTATTGAACTCAAGTTAGAAATAAAATTATTTGGCTTTGATGACATACATATTGCATTTATTGGCTCAACATCACATTGGTGTGACTATTGTAGAAGCACAGCAACGGCGGAACAAAAAAGCCCTCAACAAATCTGCTTGAGAATAAAAAATGAAGCATATTTATCTAGCTACACATATTTAAATATGTAAATATTTATGTGTCGTATAGTTTTTTTAAACTCAACCTAGAGAAGATGGAATACATTCTTCTACTGAATGTTTGAATATGAGTTTTTCTTTTGTTTTTTTGCCACAAACATTTGCATAGGACTTTAGTTCAAGGATTTCTCAAATTACAACAAATTCAGTTGAGAAATTTAGTAGTTTTTCTGTATGCAATGTCAAGACAGCACATCACAACCAAGAAATTGGACAGTCAGTAAATCTGCTGAATTGCATCACAGCAAGAACGTCAACGGTGTGGTTATCAGGTGAGGTTTTTTTCCCCCATTTACTTCAGTTTCCTCACAGAGTTCAGAAGCATGCATGCTAGGCTAGGTCATGGTTATTCCAAACTGACCTTATGAGTGAGTCTAATTAAACTTTGGCATACTGGTGCAGCGTACAAACATAGGGAAAAATAGGGATATTGAGAAATGTCAAACTCTGTCCTTCACTATTAATAGCCTAACAGTGGCAGGAAAGATTATTTTGATTCTGTTTCTGTAGCTTGCAAAACAGTAATCTCCATTTGACAGAGGAGCAGGTCTCAGAAATCACTTTGTGGGATGAGATTCGTTCCTCTTGCTAATTGCACAGAAAGTTATGAGTTGGTAAGCAATTTATTCGTGTCAGCATAACTTGGTACAAACCCAGTTCTAACTTCACTATTCATGGACAGTAGTTTTTCCAATTAAGACACAATTCAAATACTTTGTGACTGCTATAGGCAAAAAGTCAGATAAAAGTAGAGAAAATAGACCAAAGACTGGCTAATGAAAGGCAGATTTTTTTTTTGTCATTGTGGATTGAATAAATAATACAAACACCACTTCCTTTCCCCCCCACCTCTGAACCTGGGAGGTCGATTAGAAGGCAAACTGTTTGGCAACCTAGGAACACAGAAAAAACAGAAGTATGGTCTTCTGTATAAAACAATAAGGGCGTGCTGTGGTGGCTTAGGGGATAGCGCGACCTACATTTGGAGGCCTTGAGTCCTCGACGCGGCCGTCGCGGGTTCGATTACTGGACCCGGCGACATTTGCCTCATGTGTTCCCCCCTCTCCTTCCCACCTTTCCTGTCAGCCTACATTCAAATAAGGGACACTGGAGCCCACAAAAAGACCCCCTGGAGGGGAGAAAGAAAACAAAAAACCCCCCAATAACACCATAAAGGAGGGATTCATCCCAAATCCAGAACTCACCTCTCACACTGTTTTTAGTTATTGCTCCCCTACCTTACTCAATACTCAATACAATATTCATTCCTACATTCCACCCTATGCAGTTTGCTTACATAAACTTGAATGGACAAATTTAAATGATCAATTGACTTCATGACCGACTCCATCAAAACATTGCTCAGCACCAACAAAACGAGAATCCCAGCTCACATGACGACCAGAAGTACAGGAAATGACACGTCATACCAATTTCATTTGCACTAGCTTTATCCCTCAACAATGTAACAATGAGGTGGGTCAACTTATGGCTTTTATACATACTGCTGCACCAGTATAATGTGTCCTCATCTGTCCCTGTTAAACCATTTAAATCCTTACACTGTTAAACTCTCCTGGCCAGAATGACTCTGCTAAAGTCTACGCTTGCATTTGGCACATTATTCTGTCACTTTTCTACAGTTTGTAAGCAAATCAAAATGTTCATCTAAAAAAAAAAAAAAACACAATACTTTGAAAATAGGCGCACATTTGTAAGATGAGTTTAAATTAATAAGCGACAACATTGTAACCCCTAGAACAAAAACTAACATGAAGTTCAGCTCAAAACCCCTTCATTTAAAACACACTAGTTTTAATACTCAGTGAAACTTTTCTTTTATCCATCCATTCATATGGCATCATCACTCCTCTCCAGCAGATGCCTACACTTTGCAAACTAGAAGCATGTGTTGCAGAAAATGTGGCTTTCTTCTGCTAAGAGATAAAACAAGATTCTTGGAAACTAGCAAGCCTCACATTTCAGAGAAGCAAGTACTATAATATAGCATGCCAAGGACTTACTCAGTCTAAGGTGTGTGGTTGTGATGTTTAAAACAAATGCATGGTTACCTGTGGATGCAATGGGATCTGCACATATACTCTTGTTCACATCATATTTGATTTTCTTGCTGTTTGGATGCATATTCATTGCTCTCATTTTTTTTTACCCCTACTCAATCCAGGGCTAAAGAGTGGAGACATGGTTCTTTTCCTAAATCATATTCGGTAATTTGAAGTTAAAAACTTTAATGCTCCAGTAGTGTGTCTTGCTTGCTAAATCCCAATGGAAAAAAAAAAAACAAAAAAACATTTTCAAGCCAAAAAAATATGTAATTCCATATAGTTTTACCTCTACTTGTAGGAGCACCCTATCTCCTTCTTTGCAGCACCTGAGAAAGCAATTGGAACCAGTCAGATTTAGGACCACTGCAATTCCTCTGAACTTCTTCTCCATGTCATTCGACTTGTAATAGTAGATAGTGATCTTTTCTGAGGACGAAAGAAAAGCAAAGATGCATCACAAAACGTAACATCAACTCCGGTTGCCAGTATTGGCGGGAAGCAGGTTGGTTGGAAGATGTACTGCTCTGAAAGACAAACCTGGATTTGGTGAAGAGTAGACGGTCTTTTCCGAGCAGATAGTTCGGAGGTAGCGGTGAGTGGACACATTTTTTATCAAGACATCTACCGGCTTTTCCTGCCTGAAACTTACTTCTCCTCTGGGAACTGAAAGTGACCGAGGAAACAGAGAGCATTGACCTGTCTTTGCTTCATTGCTTTTTTTGTTTGTTTGTTTGTTTTTTTTTTTTTTTTGTTTTCTGTGGTCTGTTAGAAAATACCAAAATGATCCCATGTAATATGAAGGTAACAATATTTACATAAAATAACACCAAGCAATGCTGCTTCAAGATTATACGTGGACTTAACTTGTCTGCGGACACCTATCCTTTAATCATTCAGTACACATCATCAATATTTTTACTTTAAAATTGGATATCAGCTCCTGTAAACAGGATTAAATATAGTGAATTTGGACACAAAGAGGAAGCGAGAAGTGAAACCTTTGAGCTCACCAAATGTCACTGTCCTGGTTTCTGCCGTCACCACGATGTCATTGACGGTGCATCCTGTCCCCTCACATGCTTCACACCCCCTGGTTCCCACCACAGCGATGCTGGTGTTCGTCATGCAAATTACAAGGAGGTCTCTGCTCTCCCCCTTCTCCTCGCACACATTCTCCTCTAAATCTGTTGTCTCGTTTTTCTCTCCTTCGTCGGTACCTTCCTCCCTCGTTAACTCCCAGGAAAAACTCAGGACAGTGGACTCCTTGTCGTAGGGCTGCAAGATGTCCTCATTTAGGGGCAGCTGCTCCTCCTTTTCAGACTGTTTTTCTTTCTTCTGCACTGACTGGAGAAACAAAAATGTCTTTCAGTGCAAATGCCCACAGACGTTTATTGCATTTATAATGGCTCTTCATGTCTTTGTGACACCACTCAGTCAGAGAAAACATTTTTGTTTTTTGTGCTATTTCTTAGTCCATTTTGAATAAATCAGTAAAAAGTAGTGCACATCCATGTCATGGTAGGAAATGAGACATGGCTTGCAAAGGTTTTGACAAATAAAAATCTGAAACTATAGCATGCGGTTTCATTCAGTTTTGCCACATATTCTTCTTTGGCCTGGACATCGACCCAACAAAATAGATGGAATCTTCTGGCTCTAAGGTTACAAAATCCTAAAACATTTAAGGTTTTAAAGCTTTTTTTATTTTTTTTTTTATTTAAAGAACTGTATGGGAGCTAATTGACATACCAGCAATGGATTTTCTTCGGAGATCATTTTGGCCAGCTCCTCAGGTTCTAAGTCCTGAAGATCAACCCCATTTATCTCCATCAGCTTATCTCCTCTTCTGGAGAAAGTGGGGAAATGAAAAGGAAATGTTCAAGAAATTATATTACTGTTAGCAAAAATATTTTTATAAGAAATCCCTGATTTAAAAAAAAAACCTCTTTCAGACAACACTGCAGTTTAACAGAAAAATGAGCTGCAGATAAACTTTTGCATTTCTATCAGTTCTTTGAAGGGAATTAAAATATTCATGAATCAAAATGCTTTCCTTAAACCACAACAAGAAATGGATTATTAGAAATTCTTCTCATCATTATAAACTGACTCAATTTAATCAGAAATCATAACTTTAAGGAGACGATGGGACTAATGAATTAAATACATTCATGTGTTTTATTAAATGTGACCTGAAAAGACTCAGTCTTAAATGGATTTTATGTTTAATTTTCCATAAAAGTGAAACCAGATGAAATAAACAATGTCACAACTGAAACCTAATCCTGGCTCCTTCGTTGATCACTGTTATGATATTAAGCCTCATGCAGTCATAAATCTGATGCAGAGCCACGAATGAATCCCACTTTCACTATGACTGAGAGTGAATCATTGTCTCAAGCCAACGATTGTTTGACGTTTTCACATAAATCAAGCTGTTTAGAGAAAAGATTATAAATCATACCTTATGAACATTTTCATTCTAGTTTTGCTTTTGTACTTCACCACATCCTCCACTTCGTAGTGGTGCTTCCCCTCAAGGAGTTGGTGTCGAATCAACACACTCCCCTTAACAGTGGAATCCTGTAATACATAAGCAAAAACAACCTTCGATTCTTTCAACTCGGTCACCAGTGTGAATAAATACAGCATGACGGTGTTCTGTATTAAGTTAACCTACATCCACGTCCATGTTGGAGGCTGAGTCTCTGGCTGATGTTGTGGAAGACTGAAGGAAGTCAGTGGCGACGGCCGACTGTCAAAGCTTTGGTGTCTATTGAACTGCTGAGGGCGAGGGGAAGCAGATACAGGGAGCCCCAGCAGTTGGAAAAGAGGAACTGATCTGTAAAGAGGAAGTAAGTTCAACAAACATTCACTGAAGAGGGGGTGTCGTGTGGAATTGGTTAAGAAAACAGAACTGATTAAATGAAGAACAGGGGTTGAATTGCAATAATATAGAACTATTTCATTAACCGCCGCCGGCAGAAGAGCTTCCTAAAGAAGTGATCTTTTTATCACCCTCTTTAACACTGTGCTGGAATGTGCTTATAACAAATAAAAGAGAGAACATCTCAAAAGAAACCTACCTTTATTTTTGAAAAGTTATTTTGCAAGCACTCGAAATAACGTAACCGTAAATCACCTTTCCAGAAACCAAAACAGAAAAGAAGAAATGAGAACATATCTTGTATTGTCACAGATTGCATGGGAAATCTTGGGGAAATATTACTGTACTTCCTCTTTAGACTTTAGTCACTGAAAGTGAACTTAATCATTATTTCTATTTTTTATTCTACTGTTGTTGCTCACGCCAATCAAAAGTAGTCGGGAGTAGTTAGCAAGGTACAGCTTATGAAATCAGTGTGATAAAAGTATCACTACATAGATGCCATCTATTGCTATTCAATACTGTGGTGAAAGGCTATTGATAAAGTTATATTTATACAAGATGCATGAATAAAATCACTATCCAGAGAAGCATTCTGCTTCAAGGTGGATCAACTAAAGCAACTGATTGAAGTGATTTGGGTTTTCTGTGTGTTTATTTAGGTTTCTGTGTTCTGTAGTCTCTGTGTTGTTCTGTCTACCTCTTGATTGTTCCCAGCTGTGTATCGCTCCTTGGTTAACCTCTGTGTATTTAATCCCACCTGTGTTCCTTGTTCCACGTAAGGTCATTGTTGCAGCTGTCTTGTCATTCTGCCTGGTTTATGGTTGTTGCTGCCATCCATTTTTATTTCCAGTTGACGAGCCTTAGCTGTCCGCTCACTCTGCGCTGCCTGGTTTATTGGACTTTGTACTTCTGGAATCAACATTAAAATCATCATTTCATTCCTTTAACCTGAGTTCACTGCTTCTACATCACCTCATCCAACCGCAAATCAGGACACTGATTGATACATTCATTATATTTATGTACCAAAACTCATGCTCATTAAATAAAGTAATTTTTTTTTGTTAGTCTGTCAAAAAAGATAATGTCTGTTCATCACAAACCACAAACTGAATTGAGAGGAATACATTTTAAAATGCATTTATTAATAAAATCACAATGTTCACACTTTTAATATTGAACTGGGTTGTTTATGGCATTTAGTCATTAAAGAAATCCTTAATAGAACCATGATCACTCTAATACAGACCAGCGATCAATTAAATAAAAACCCAAGACATCAGCAAACAGACATTACATCTGAATAGTTGAAGCAGGTTTGAAGCAAGTGCTGAGATTATTTATAGCAGATCAAAAGTATGTGTCTCTTATTGTCAGGTAATCAGTGCATAACTTGGATTCTCTAAACACCTGTCTAAACTTTAGTAAAAATACATTTTGGGTGTTTATGTTTGGAATGATTAGTCGGTATTAAGAGTGTAGTTTGCAGCCAAGATATCTTGAATGAATACAGTAAGCATTCCCTGACTGTCCAACAGAAAACTGGATTCACAGAATGTCATCAACTGGGATTGTGTGTAAGCCAATAGCAAAATAGTAATAGTAATAGTAAAAAAAATAGCAGAACTTAAGTTTATAGTAACATTTCTCAGTTTAGTTCAAAATCTTTCTTGTAAAATCTTTCTTGTCACCAAGAAAGATTTTGGCATGATTTTTTCTATTTTTAATCTATGGATTTTTATGTGCAATGTGCTGGGACCACACTGATCCACATGCAATCATGTTCTGCCTGTTCTCCCTGTGCATACACACTATGCATCTTCTCATAGTGTGTATGAGAAGATGCATAGTGTGCATTTTCTCATACACACTATTTTCCTAAATTAAAAGCACCATATATGCGATTTTCCTTACCAGTTCTTGTACTTCCTTCTGATTGGGAAATGTATCTCTGCATTGTTGTAGCACCAAATCAGTCGTGTCATGAAAACAGGGGTTGCAGTCTTTCAACCATGGAAGGAGATGAAGAACTTGAGGAAATTTGCATCATGTAAACTTTAAGGCCTTGGTTGCATGATGCTTTTTAATGGAGTTTTTTTATCTTCTTTGCCAGCAGTTGGTTAAGCTATTCTAAATAAAATATTTTACCATTTATGTTTGCACGTGAATGTGATGAAATAGACGGCAGATATTTCTTAGACTGTTTTGATGTGTTGATACTGGACACCTTGCATGTGTTACTAAATTTATTCAAGCGCACATTTACAGAAGTTAATTTGGGATTTCCCCGCTGAGGCAGGGAAGTCCAAATGGGAGAGGATTGAGTTACATGAGAGACACATGTTTCAAAACGTCAAGTCTACCACCATCCGCTGCATAATGCCTGACTTGAAGAAGCTCAGACGTTTCCTCCAAGCAGGTGAAAAGTGACAAGTCTGCCAGGTACTGCACTGAGATTCTGCATGGTGATGTTATTTTGTTGCATAATGGATTTTTTTCTGTCTTTTTCGGAAATATGATCAGGGGGATTAAGTGGACAGATTAGATATTACTACTGTAAATAAATATGTGTTCATTTTAAACCACTTTGCTCGCTAATCAAAATAAACCACCAGTAACTCAGTGGGGTTCAGTTTGGGGAGATTTTAAGACTCAGTTACCATACCATACCATACCAGCTTTATTTATAAAGCACTTTAAAACAACCACAGTTGATACAAAGTGCTGTACAATCCAAAAACACAGCAAAATAAAAATAATTTTAATTAAAAGTAGTTTAAAAACAAAGACATACACTTTAAACTAAATCTCACTTTAAACTAGATCTCACTGGTGTTGAAAGCTTATAGAAACAGATGAGTTTTAAGACGAGCTTTAAAAGTGGACAGAGAAGGGGCCTCTCTGACCTGCATAGGTAAGTCATTCCATAATTTGGGGCCCATAACAGAGAAAGCCCTGGCCCCTCTGAGCTTCCTTTTTGTTCTCGGTATCTCCAAGAGCAGCTGATTTGCTGACCTGAGAGACTGATCAGCTAGTTGATGAACTAGCTCTAAAGGTTCAACTATTTTCCCTCATCTGGGTTCTAGCAACATAAAGTCATGTCCTCTTGTCTGTTCCTGTCTTGGTTTCAGATAGAAATGCTCGATGTGTTAATAATAGGAGGTGGGCCCCATGCCTTGACCTTGGCGAGCTTGCTCAACAGCCTTGACCCTGAACAAGATTCTGACCGTGAAGATGACTCTCGTATCTCCAACGCCCCTCTCTCACACCTTGAGACATTCAAACACAAACGCTGTAATGAAAGAGGAAAGAGGAGGACAACAGCAGGTACAACATGTTTGCTTTAATCAGGAATATACATTTTTAGAACTTTAATAGAGTCGTAAACCTTGTCACAAGTTTGGTAACTTGTGACAAGTTTTGGTTTTCCTTAATCAACATTTATCCTCCAGCAAATAATGCAAAGGAAGAAGACAGCTGCCACAATAAGATGAACTCTTTCTTAAGACAGCAATGCCAAATAACCCCCACACAACGGCTGAATTTAACATTTTAATTAATAAATTACCGCTTTTTAATGAGTTATATAGACATGCTCAACTGCTGCCTGAAAGCTTTTAATGACTTATTTTGGTAATAAACTGAAAGAACCATTAATTAGACAAATTAGTGAAGAGAAAGAGAGAGAAGAAGTTGAGTGGGAAACTAAAAGGCTAAACTGACTGAGGGAAACTAATGTGAGGAATGGCTGCACACAGAGTACCGCAGACAGCAGGAAATTTCAGAATCTCTCAGAACACAACCCAGCATTGTATAATTCAAACTACACACCAAAAGGTAAAATTAACACTCAGAAACAAGAACAAAAAACAAATCAGGAAATAGAAGGACAGAGGAACCAGGTTACAAAATTAAAACAGGAACTGGTCAAAGATAAGAGGTAAACGAAAACTAAAGCCAACAGGACCTAAACCAAGACATCCATCCATCCATCCATTTTCTGGTCACCTTTGTTCCTAATGCGGTCGGGAGGGTTGCTGGTGCCGATCTCCAGCTACGTTCCGGGCGAGAGGCAGGGTTCACCCTGGACAGGCTTAACCAAAACATAACTCTAAAATTTCGACATGCAAATGTGCAAAGCCACCACAAAGTCCTCTTGCACTATGACATGAGTATTTTCTATGATTCCCTCGATCACCTTAGTCTCTGGGAAAAAGCTAAACTTTCAAAAATAAAGGATATTTGTGTCAAAAATCATACAGGATCAGTGGCACCACATTATAAACCTGTACAATAACTGATAAAAGAAAAAAAATAATTTGTATTAGTACATACTGTCTTCTCTCTGAGTTCCAGAAATTATCATATGGTTCAGTCTTCAGGTTCCCTTTCGCAAAAATCAACAGATTCGGACAGTACTTTGTTTCCAGCACAATATCTCTGCTGAACACATAGCATAATAACAGGTTCTGGGTCGCCAGCGTGGTCATAACTCAAGGAATTTACTGATGTTGCTGTGTTTTGAGACCATGTTGCTCAGAAACCAAGAAGAAACTTGGCAGGTTGTCCTTGTTGTATTTTCTAATTTAATTTACATGAACCTGATGAATTATATCATGGTTTTTAATATTTAACCAGGGGTTATTATTTACATTGTTGCTAATTTTTTTTTTATTACAGCACATGGGCAATGCATGAACAACAATGCTTGTACCTGACAAATAAAATGTTTAGATGAAATAATTTTTTTATGATTAAAAAAAGTTGTTTTCCCATATATTTACTTGTTGTCCCCCTTATTAGGATTTTTTTTATTATTATTATCGTAGCACAGAGTAATATTCATTTGCTATAATATGAAAAAAAAACACTGAAAAAATTTTTTTCAAGCTGGTATTTCCAAATAAATGACTATGTTTACATGATGTGGATGCTTCAAATAACTGGATGAATTTAATATGAATATGAGTATATCATGATTTGTGATATTTGTTGTATTTTGGGAGAGCAGGGGGTTTGAAGAAGTTGTACAAAAATGAAACAAACATTGACTCAAATGCATACATCATTCATCTCTGCAGGACAGATGACTGAGGAGCAGAAAAAAAAGCCAACAATATCAGAAAGCAATGTTTGCCCCCCACTCAGTGTCCTGGTGGTGGACACCTACGGAGAGTGGGTCAGTCTGTGGGAGAGCCAGTTCACAGCTCTGCACATCCCTCACCTGCGCTCTCACACACTGGTGCACACAGACCCTTTAAATAAGGTATTAACATAACTTCCCCTGAAGTGGAAATGAGGAATACAAATACAGCCTGTATGTTTTTCACATGACAGAATGCGCTTCAGGAGTTCGTTCTCAAGTATGATCGCTCAGCAGAGCTTCACAGCCTTCCTGACCATGTTCAAATTCTGGATGACAATGCGTTCTTCAATGACAAGCGGCTTGGCAAGAAGGAGAGGAGACGTCTGAACGTCACGTCAACGCTGAAGAAGAGTTTGTCCTTCAGCCTACCGGGAACCAAACTGAGTGTGGATTTTTTCAAAGAACAGGTTAGAAAGATATTTTCCAAATAAAGATGTGTCTTAAAGTTACTTCTGTCTCTATGAAGTAGCTTCACTTCATAAAATGTTGCAATACTATTTGCTTTGAGGTACAATATTGCAAGGTATTAATTTATGAACTGATTATTTTATCCTATGAATTTCAGTGAAACGTTCTGCGTGTTGAAGGATTTAAAGACAAAGATAATTTTTTTGTAAACATGCAGGTGAAGAGATACAAATTGGACAAAATTCTGCTGAAAGGAACAGTCGAACACATCATCCCAGTGACTGGGGACACAAAAGGAATGGGTGAAGAACAGGAAGCCCAAAGAGAGAGTGAACAGGTGAAAGTTGACCCAAGAAAGAAGGTTGAACATTTTTGCGTTGAACTTCAAGACGGCAGCATCTTAAGAGCCCGGCAGGTTGTTTTGGCAACAGGTCCAACCCGTGTTCAAATGTCCAACATTCCCGAATGGGTAAAAAGCATTGAGGAAAGTTACCCAGAGGGGCGACTGCAGCACACAGTTCATCTCATGCACAGGCTGCCAAACTCTATGCAAAAACTCCAAGAAACAGATTGTCCAGGACAGGAGGAGACTTCTTCCGGTCAAGGTAAGATAGATTTCTCCTTTGAATAGAGAAATCTATTTACTTTCTATTTACTCTCTAAATCTTTCATTATTTTAAGCCCAATGTTAAGCCTTGCTTTTACATGAAACCTTTAGAGTTATTCTGAAGGTTGACACTGATACTGATCTGTGGAGTTCCTTCACAGGAATTGTATGACTATGTGTGTCCGTTACATGTAGTATGTGAGGCAGGACAGAGAGTAATGGTAGTTGGTGGAGGTCTGACCAGCGCTCATGTCGTATCAATTGCCCTGCAGCAAGGGGCCGACCACGTCACATGGGTCATGAGAAAACACCTGCAGGTCTAGTGACTGCATGAAACAGCATGTGGATCAACCAATGAAAGCTACACTGCGATGGGATATTTGATCTTCAAACATAGCCGTGTTCAACCTTTCTTCTGTAGCTGAAACAGTTTGATGTTGGCGACGTGGAGAGCCTGGTAGGCCGTTACTCCCACGTGGAGCACGGCATCAAGATGGATGGCCAGTCCTACCTGAGGCAGTTCTACAATGAACGCAGCCTCCACAAACGTCTGGCTATGATCCGGCAGGCGAGAAAAGGGGGCGCCATCACCCCAGAGGCATACATCCACCTGCAGCCATTTATACAGAGCGGACAGGTGGAGCTGAAGACATTCTGCCAGGTAATGCAACCTGTAAATACAGATCTGTGACAACTTTGAATGAAACTGACTCTGTAAAATCAGAAAATGTGCAGAAGCACATCACAGCCTTTTCTGCTCATACTCACTGAACAAATTTAGTTAACTTTGTTAACCAAATTCATCTATTTGTTGCATTTTTTGCTCAACAAATAGATGATAAGGCATACTTTCCTGTCACACATGCTCTATTTCGTTGATTCTTTGCTCTTTAAGTCATTCTAAAGCAAATGCTGCAGGGCTCACTGATTTCCTGCAGAGTGTTATTGGATTGACTCTGAAAAAAGTTCATGTGGCTGATAAATGAATGCCTGGATGAACATTACATTATAACAAGATGAGCAATGAGCTGACTTTGCCAGTTGAAGTAAATAGGTTTATTCATGAATGAAGGTTAACTTGAATTGGGCAATTGTACAGGTGAACGAGGCCAGCTGGTGCCACAGGTCACAATCCTGGAATCTGTCTCTCAGCACTAGAGACCACTGGACAGGGGACAGGATCTGGCTGGCCACCGGCTGCAAACTTGACATCAAACAGGATCCACTGCTTTCTGACGTGATGAAGAATTTCCCAATCCAAGTGGGCTATGTTTCCAAACTAACTCTTGTGTTATAATTTTGGAATTTAGTCCCAATTGGACAAATCTTTAAGTTTATTGATGTGCATCTGGGTTTTCCACTTTAAAGGTGATTGATGGATGGCCTTGTATACTGGAAAGCTTACAATGGACAGGAGGATGCCCACTCTATCTGATGGGACAGTACTCTGCTCTTCAGGTAGGCAAACATTTTTGTTGCATTTTACTAAGCAAATCTTGGTTTCTGAAACAAGCTGTGGTGTTTCTCTGAGTCCAAGAGCTTTCATTCTCATATATTCCTTCACAGGTTGGTCCTCATGCTGTAAATCTAGCTGGTGGACAGGCTGCCAGCGTGAGAATTGCCAAGAACATCATGCACCATCAGATGCAGGACAGAGGACGAGATTCTGAAATGGGAAGAGGGAAATCCAAAACTGAAGAATATATCCAGCAGATGAAAGGACTTTTCTGGCTTTAGTGTTAACTGAGCCCTTCAGATGCAACTGAGACTAATGTCAGATAATACAATAAGTAGTCTGAAAGTAAACATCAAGCTTGCCCTCTCCTGTGCAGAAAAAGACTTGCAGAATGAAATAACATAAAGAAAAATGAAAAAAAATCAGAAGATTCTTTTGGATATGGTATGATGACCTTCACCTTTAAATGTTTCAGATATACTGTTATTTTTAAAATATTTATTTATTTTACTTTTGTGCAATTTATGTGTTATTTTGATTTTCTTGTGATTGTTCTGATTTCAGTTTTGTTTCTTTATGGGGGTCTCCCCGTTTGGTATTGTGTTGCTTGCCCTTGTTTGAAAAAAACACCAACAGAACAAATGAGTGATTTTATCCCACTCCTTAAAATACAGTTCGGTCACTTTTTTTTTTTTTTATTAATAATGGGGGGTTTTTGCAAAAAATGTTTACAAATTAATATTATCTACAAAATCATATATTTAAATGTATTTCATTAAAAAAGAGCCTGTTTTCAACTTCTGCTAAATCTTGTTTACCTTCTTTTACCTTGACCGTCGTGTCTTAAGCTCCGCCCCCTTTCCTCACTTCCGCCTTCTAATCTTGGTTAGGTTAAATTAACTGAAATTATTTGATTTTTAAGCATTAGAAGCAGACGAAATCGGACCGGTTTTGTATACAGGCAGGTGAGTGGATTTACAATGAAAGCAAATGGCTCGGTTCAGTTTTTGCTGCTGACGGTGGAAATTTTAAACCACGGAAATCTTGAACCGTTCAAACTTTACATTGTTTGCTTTATTGAGCACAGTGTGTCTGGCAAGTGACAGTAGGTGTTAAACTACGTGTCTACCGCCGCAGTTACAGCAAACCTTTATTATTACGCAGCGTAACAATAAAGCCGCAAATGGGGAAGTGACGCCGAAAAGGGTGGACGTCCAGAAGAGATAGTCTGACAATTTATGCGTCTCTGTTGTGAAATTATTCTAAGCTGTTTTGTATTTTAGAAACTAAAGCAGCTCACCAGCAGTTGATATGATCAGCTGATCCACTGCTGTAACACGGGTTCATCCACTATTTCTCAATGGCTGCATGCTATGCCAGCCTTTCGGGCAATGCTGGGTTGAATTAATCATCATATATTACTTTTAATCAGTTTATTATGAAATGTCCATCTGAAAACTTCTGATCATACGTCATACTTACTTCACGAGGGTTCTAATAATCAGTAACCTGAAAATACAATATGTATGTGTATAACTGTGGCAAACAAAAAGTATTATGCAACCGTCATCAGTTAACATATTACCATATATAAATGATGAAAATAGTTTTAGCACTGGACTTTTTTTTGTATAAGTTTTTCACAATTGATGTCTTCATGTACTTTTTAATTAGTTGATTCAAAATTCCTTTTCAATTCAACTAAGGAAGCCAAAATGCACCATGTGGTGCGTCTGTTACAGTTTGAGAACCATGGATTAAAGTTACGGGACAGACACAAATGGGTATCATTTCTGCTTTCAAAAAGTCAAAAGTGTACTGTATGTTTTGCAGTGTCTCGTGAAATTCTGCACAAAGAAGATGAATGTGAGGAAGCTGCTGAAGATGGTTCACAGTGTGGAACAAGCGGAGGGCGTTGGCGCTCGGGTCCGAAGGAGCATTGGCAGGAAAGAAGTAAGTTCAAGCAAAATTGATCAGTTGTACACTTCAAAAGTAATACTTCTGAATATTCCCTATGTATTTTACTTGAAGTTAAGAAACTTGGATCCTTTCCTGATGCTGGATGAGTTTAAAGTGGCCAAACCGGCAGGTTTTCCAGACCATCCTCACAGAGGATTTGAGACGGTAAGAAGACGGAACAAAGAGTTCATCCTATACCCTAGTTTGAAAACTGGGATTCTTGAAATTTGGCTATTTTGGATATTTATCCTTCATAGAGTTTAGCATTTACTACTTCCTGTTCCTCTTAGGGAAAAAAAAAATCTTTCAAAAACCAAACCAAAGTCTTTACATTAGCAATCAACATCTCCAGTCTTTTATAAAAGTATTAGTCTATCTTACTTTCACAACTTAAATACAGCCATTTTCTTATCCCATGCATTTAGACAAAACAATTTGTAGTTTACACTGTTTTCCATGACAGTGTAGAGATATGTGTGCTGCCCTTTTTCTTAATTACATAAATAATCGAAACGTTGACCCATTTTCTTTTCTAGAGGGTGAAACTAAACAGAGCAACCAAGCAAACAGCATAATTTATATTAAAACACTAGACCGCGACAAGAGGCAACAGTAGTATTTATTTCAAAAGCAGTATGACTTATTTTAAAAAAATTAATGAATAATTTCATTTAGCTTACATTTTGTCGAAAAGACATCTGTTTTTTATGATAGTGAATAGATATGTGTCCTGCCTTTTTTCTTCATCATAAAAGTAACCGAAACACTGAGTCATCTTCTTTTGAAAAGGGTCAAGTTTAGCAGAACAGCCAAACCCAGTTGCAAGAAAACAGCAAATCTCATTTAAACCCTAGTTGGCAACAAGACGCAACAGTAGCCTATTATTTATTATTTTTAAACAAAAGAGTAATTTTATTTTTGGTAGTTTTCACTTTGTCACAAATACATCGGTTTTTCATGACAGTGAATGGATATGTGTGTTGCTATTTTTTTCTTTATCTTAAAAGTAACCAAAAACGCTGAGTCACTTTACATTTTTAAAAGGGTCAAACCGAGCAGAACAGCCACGCCCAGATACAAGCAAACAGCAAATCTGATATTTAAACACTAGATGGCGACAAGTAGCAACATTATTAGGCATTAAGGTAACTCTGAGTTTACACATTTTCAAAAATTCTACTAATAAAATTTTCTGAATTTATTGAGCTAAAATATATAAAAAACAAAGAAACAAATAAAACCTAACCTTAATTCCCATTAACATCCCAGACACCTCCCACCCCCAGTTTGTGTGACCCTCACACAGCTTTTGAAATCACACAGCTGTGAAGATGGATTTATTTATTTTTTAAAAACTTTGCAACTGTACATTCCTTGAGTTTAGGAGCCTTTTATGGCCAAATGGTTGTTAAGTTACAGTTAAGAGGGTTAATGAACAAAAAGAGAAACATATTTTACAGAATACAGATTTGATATGACTGTAAATGCAAAAATCCGACTTTAGAGATAGTTTAGCAACTTCAAAGGAGAGAGCAACAATATGAATAAAAAAACTAATTTAATTTGTGTGTTATGGTTTAATGTAATCAATTTGGCAGTTAACCACAGCTTTTTGCGTGTGTTTTTGTGTCTTAGGTCACGTATGTTTTGGGGGGAATCACAGCCCATGAGGACTTTTGCGGTCATTCTGGACGTCTGATGCCTGGAGATTTACAAGTACTGAAAAAGAATTAGGCAAAAAATGATTTCAGTTCCAAAATCATCAGTTTTTGGAATAAATTATTAAAAAACTTTAGGTCTTTGTAAGCAGTTTGCTTGTCTGCACCTTTTGGACGCCTTGGTCATACGTTAAAAGGCCTAACATAAATTTACCTTTATGCCGAAGTTCCTGCAATTTTTTAGAGTATTTGTATCAGACTATACTACTACGACTGTTGCAGTTGCATAAACTCACCTTCAGTGAGTATTTGTATTCCGTTCAGATTAAATTTAGCAGACCACTGGTTCTACGATTAGTGGCTTCACTAAAGATTTTGCTTAATTAAATGTCAGAAAAAAACATTTTTAAAGTTTACATTTTAAAGTGCATTAATGTCGTATTTAATTCAAGTAACACAAACACAGTTTCAAAATAAGCTTAATGTTATAGCTTCAACATTTTCGAACATACTCAACATCAGGGTTACATGTATGCATTTTGTGATTGAGATTATGGGAGAAATTGTGTCATTGTCGTCTGCCAGTGGATGACAGCGGGACGGGGGGTGGTCCATGCTGAGATGCCTGTGTCAGAGGAGCCAGTGGTGGGACTGCAGCTGTGGGTGAACCTCCGAAAACAAGAGAAGATGATTGAACCAGCATACCAGGAGCTTAAAAGCTCGGAGATCCCCAAACGCAGCCAGGGTGGGGTCACAGTCGCCGTGATATCCGGAGAAGCATTGGGAGCAAAGGTGTGTGTTCATTTGTGAGAAAGTCTTCATATTTCAACCATCGAACCTAAAGCAGGAGCAGAAATGTTTAAGTGAAGTGATTTCTCTTTTAATCTGATAAGCAAATACCTAAACGTATATGCCTTTTTGTCTGTGTGTTGCCGAACAGGAGAGTGTGTTTACCACTAAATTTTACCGCAGTGGTTGGAAGGATTGTTTGGAAAAAGGAAACTAGAAATGAGGAACAGATTCTTTTGGCATGTGAATGATGACTTTCAGTTTTGTGGCGTCTCCTAGTTGTTTTCCTACATATGTGAACAGCGGTGGATTCTGAGGTGGCGTCGGATTGGGAAAGTGTGAACTGATGACAAACTGTGGCCAACTGTGAGGCTGAGAGTGAAGATGAACTAGTTTTGGTTGAAATTATGTTTCCATATGGCAAATTACTTGATTTAAAGACAACATGATTACATTTTCACATAACTGCTGGTCTTCAGATTAAGCTAAAATGTTATGGCTCATAAGGAAATGTTAATATAACAGCTTTGGTATATAAAGAGGATCAGTGGTTTGGAAAAGTACAAGTGCCTTTATATGTGCATAATATAAACAAGAGCATAAAAGACACAGCAAGTTCCTGTGTTTCACAAACCAAGAATTAACATTAGATTCAATTAAAGAGCAGTATAACTTCTCAACTTCCCTAAAATGATAAAAACATGTTTGCTTGAAATAATTTCAGCCTTTTAATCAGAAGGTGTAGGACGGAGCTCTTGGATGAAGAAATGGGCTTTATATTCTTGGCTAAATATAGAATCCAGTTCAACTTGTTTAGTCCATGTAATTTGGCATATTGTTAGTGCAAAATACCAATAAAATACTGAACATAGATTTAACACTGATGGCAGAGGTTGATTTGAATGTATTTCCCTATACTCTTTTGATTTGCATACATTGTGGTCATAACGACAATAGTCACTTTGTTTAGTTGAGATGTAACATGAAGACGTGTTAAATTTGAATATGCTTTGAGAAGAAACTTTACAGTCTTTGAGCTCACAACCCAGATGGAGCTCTTGGGGAATAAAAATATTGTGTGTATTTGGTGTTGATCACAGATCAAAACTTGATTCCTGTGAAAAACAAACTCAAACAAGATATGTGAGGATATCTTGCCCATAGCATAACGGTACTATGGGCCGTTATAATGTAAACTTATCATAACGGCCCATGGTACAAAATAAAACATGCATATCTGTGCATTTTTTTACTATATGCTTTTTTTCTTGTATACAGTCTAAGGTTTACACAAGAACACCAACCTTGTATTTGGACTTCAAGCTGCAGGCCGGGGCCATGCATGTGCAGCCAGTCCCCTCTGGTAAGAGAATGCTTGTATTGTTGTGCAACCCAGAGATGGATTGGAAATAACAAAAGAATCAGAGCAGACCTGTTCACAAACTTCTAGTTGTTCCCTTAAGACTTATTGTAAATGTACAGGACTCAAATACTGTATTGTAAATAATCTGTCTTTTTCATGCTCCGTACACATGAAGCACATTATGGACATTTTTGGAAAAGTAATCAGACTGTTGTCACATATCCCTTGGATTGCGAGTCCAATATTCCTATTTCTAATAACTGCACGGTATTTTCTGTTATAGTTTTGTACAGTATCTTATTATTACTACTTCTGTTGTTCTTATTGTTAAACTTTTTGTGTGAACTTTTATATATGATGCTGCTGTTGCACCTGAATTTCTGAATTGTGGGACAATACAGACCTGTTCTATTCTAATTTCAGTAGAACTAGACCAAGGTAGTGTTGTTACCTTTGAGTTTGGTTCAATAAACCATTTATTGCAGCTAATGGAAGCTGCAGTTTCCATTGTATACTAATAACATTTCTTTGTTTGACAGGATGGACCACCTTCATTTATACCCTCTCTGGAACTACTCATGTTGGTGAGGGATTTTCTTTTTCAACTTTCTTTAGCTTGTTTTATTTTTGCTGAAAGTATTTCTGACTAAATGTTACAGTTTAAATGTTATTGACAAATAGGAATGTATCTGGTAAGTTGAGCTGGACCAACATGCTTTGGTGGGTAAAAGCCGACTACTACTGAAAAATCTACATAGTGAGTGCTTTGAGACCAACAACAGCTTGCCTTTTAAATCCAACCAGAAGGCTAAATATGTTCAACTTTAAAGCTTGGCCACTTAATGATGTTACTTACTAATGGCGTTTTTAGTTTTTCTTTAATATCAATCATATATCTGGAAAATATGACCATACCAAGCCAATAATCAGTAATTTGTAATTTAACTGTTAAATGATTGTAACCACTTGACCTGGTGGAGAAATTCCTGATGTTTCTCACTGGGTAGCCATTGTAGCTTCAGGAAACTCCCTTTGCATGAGAACAGACTCTTCCAGACACTGGACTTATTTTCACAGGCTTTCTTGGTTTATTTGAACTGATTTTAATATTCTGCTATAAAATCTTGCTACATTTGATTACTGTCCTTTGTTATCCTGAAGAATCACTTAACCTGAAGAAACCACTGTAATCACAACCAGATGGTTTAATGACAGCAGAGGATAAGAACGGATGCTGAGACTAAAGCAGTTATTTGAATTTTAAGTCTCTAACTCTGTGTGTAGTCTGACCCAAATCACAACCAGCTGACTTTGATGAATCCATCCAGGAGAGCCGCTGTTGTTTCTCATAGTATTCAGTCTCATTGTGTTGCTCTCTTCATATACTATCCATAAAAAGGTTCATAAATGGTTTGCAAACAAGTAATACAAATTGAAGAGCAGCTTAAGTGAAGGTGCTGTATTAATTATATTAATACTATGTTAATTACTTAATTTAAATTGTATGTATTAATTTTATGTTAATTACTTATACCACTTTTTAATTATACTGATAGTTCACACATGTTAGGAAAGTATAATGAAATATAAAATAACACGGTTCGGTTTTTCTAGACTCTATGTATTTAGTTTGTTTGTCAGAACGTACAGTGACATAATTAGTAAAACGTGTAAAACATAAACTGTCTGTGTAAATTCACAGACTACTTTCCCAGGTGCGTCTTATTCATTCAAATCGTGAATAAGCCAGTCACAAGACACAGAGCATTTAGGCAGCTGTGCTTGGTGCCGATGACTTGCTGGTGGTCAGACGGATTTATTTGATGTCCAATGGTTGTTGTTCCCAGACTGACTGGTGTGAGCAATTTAGAAACCACTGATCTATAGACAACAACCACTGAATGTAAAGAGAATTGCCCAAGATGAGAAAATATCTAGTGATTAGTTGCATGAACATAAGAGAAGGTACTTCCATTATTCAGTCTGTCCTCCTTGCATCATCGACATATCAGGCTGCTTGGTCCTGCCAGTGTCCCCTTCTTTAGGACCACCGTGTATCCATCTTTACACGACTATTTACCATGTCACGAAACAAGAGTCTCACAGCAGTCTTGTGTCTTCCATAGTTGCCAGATTATATCAAGAGCATCTTTGTGTTGTGGTGAAGTGGGAGGTTTATATCATGGATGTGCAGATGACAAAGCTGCAGAGACCATGTGACGCTATCTTATTAACTTGGATCAAAAACTCTAAAGAATGTTTTCACAACTTGGTGAATCTGTGCAATGAGGAAGTAGAGCAGTTCTCATGACAAAGGTTGCACAAACAGATAGTACCAAAGTGGACTAAATAAAGTAGAAAAAGAGTGATTGCAATAAATGTTTGACCTCACAGAGGTTTACACTTGATGTAAATAATGTGATGATTAAAAGTTAAAGTGCTTTTTTTTTATTTTTAAAAGGCCCAGATCAGGACCAGCAGCAGGTGGAGCCTCATCACACTGTGGTGTTTGGAGATGGTGATTGTGTCAGGTTTGAAAACAAGGTATAAAACTTCAAATGTTGAGACCTTGTCCACATACTTGCTTTGTCAGATGGACTTTATTGTCAAAAATGAAACATTTATCAGAAAAAGACATCAGCCACAAGATTTTTTTAGTTTAAAATGCCATTAAGACTGTCATACACAGTTGGCAAAGTGTTTAAAAATATTGTTGAAGTTTTGGCTCACTAGTAGTTCTACCAGTTTGCTGTAAGGAACATCCCAGTTCTTCCTTAAAAGGTGTTCCTGCTGCAGGAAAGCATCTCGAAAGCTGCTGTGCTTTTAATTTGCTGTGACAGGTTCTTTTTATGGAGTGCTGCATTTGGTTTACACAAAACATGTCAAAAATACTTTAGTTTTAGACCCGTATTTCCTAAGAACATCATTCCAGAGGTTCTGGTCTGTGTCTGCATTCTTTCTGGGGAAACTTCGGTCTGGACGTGATGTTCTCCTTAGTTTCCTCTTTGCAAAAATCTTTTCACACTTGAAAGTTAAACTTGGGTGGGCTTTATCCGATTGCACGATAATGCACGTAACCATCAACAGTAGGAAGAGTCTGCTGTAGGTTGGTTGATAACATTTTAGGGTTTTTGAAGACCTCCTTTTGCATCTTTTGCTCTCTTTTCAGGGTGCACTTGCTTGGATAGCCAGACATGGGATTGGTGGCGTTTGTTATGTTTTTGGTTTTAAAAGTCTGCCACTTACAGAATGTCTTCCTTAAAGTGGAGCAGACAATTTCAAGTTATTTTGAGATCCCTAAAGGTCTCTTACCGGACTCGTAAGCTGCTATAACTTTCTTCTCGAAGTCCTCAGAGAACCCGTCGGGCTTTTCTTGGGCTTTTCATTCTCACTTCAAAACTTAGGAGCACTGGATTACATTTCTGAGCCTTAAGCAGTACAAAGGTCCTTCAAAATATTATGAAGAATAATGATTTTTGCAAATGTTCATAACCAATGTGAAGTGCCTGTGTGTAAATTTAGTGATTTTGAGTGTTCTAATTTATTGCTTATCATAAATCACTTGTTTTAATCAAATTTTTAATATTTTAAAATACCTTTTGTTAAGCTAGTGTTATTTTTATTACTTGAAATCTTCTTTTAACCTTTTTTCCAAGAAAGATGATGGATTGCTTTTGTCTCCAGGGCTCTGAAGTTTGTCATTTTGTGCTGGTTGCTGGAGAACCGATCAACGAGCCTGTGGTACAACAGGGTATGTTCTCTGCTTTTCCATTACTGTTCAGTAAACAAACAAAAAAATGCCTTTGTTATTAGCAGGAATTCTCTCCACGGCTTCCATGTATTAATTTTAAATTGTTTGGCCTTCAGGTCCGTTTGTAATGACCACTCAGGAGGAGATCCACCAGGCCAAGATGGACTTCTATAATGGCACAAATGGCTTTGAAAGAGCCAAAAACTGGAGGTCCAAAATCAGAGATTCTTCTTAAGCAATGCAGCTTTGTAGTTACAGAAATACTATATACAATACTTTATTTTGGTGTTTTTAAGTGGGCACAAAAAAACATGTAAGGTAGGTTTGAGCTGTTATGATTTCTTGATTAATTGTAAGCTGTGGTGTTCTTTTTTTATCAGTAGGATTTCCTCCTCCACCGCTTTCCTTTTCCATCTTTGTGGCCTTCGACCCCAAACTTTTCACTTCAATTTTTTGTCATAATTATCTTGACTGCTAGATGGCGCCATAAACACAAACTGTGCAAGTGCTGCGTTGAGATGTTTGTACAAACCGGCTTCATCATTGTGGAAGGAAAGTCTCTCATTTTGCTAAAAAAAGAACACAGCAGTAAAATTTGATCTTAATCAGCACTTTAGAAATGGAGATTAGCACATATGTTGAGATTGTGTGCTTCTGCTAGGCACCTTCAGAGACTTAGTTTATTTTTTAAAAAAGGATTTTAAATTCTGTTTCGAGAATTTGTGGCGGAAATTCATCCTTGTGTACTTATAACCCCTGCAAGATGGTGCTAATTAAAGCATGCCTTCCTGAAGGAGAGTTTTTAGTCGCTGCTACTGGGATATAGTTCCTATTGATCAATTCATCTTCACTGAAGTTACCAAAGCAACCACATAGGGAAATTTCCCTGGTGACACTTGTTAAGATATTTTAACACAAGGTTTGGCAAAAGACTAATTTTCCATGAATGATGAGCACTCTGTTTGCTCTCCTTTATTTTATTGACTCACTACATGTTTGCTGTATGTGTATTCCATCTTCCCTTTGAAGTAGATGTGCGTTACCTAATGCATACGAGTAAATAAAGTTAAGAAGAAATTTACATGTTATTAAACTCATCATTTTAGGACATAAGGTTCTCTGGCTTTGTACATTTGAAAATGCAAATCTTTTGAAGACTGTCTTGATTGGACAAGCATCATAACAATCATATTTTTCCATCTTCAAATATTGAAAACTACAGACTACACAGCTTACAGATGCCAAAGATTGTTCTGTTGTTGTTGTTGGTGGTGCTGCATTTCTTGCAAATGAAATACTAAACTTAATGTGTTGGTGAGGGTTAGTGGATAGGATGTCTGGGAGACGGGTGTGGTGCTGGCTTCTTGCTTCCCGTCACATGTTATGATGGTCTGGATCACATTTAAAACACGTGTTCCCGCTCTTAGTCAGGGTCATGCAAGTCTAGAGGAAAAACACCAGTGAAAGGTTTAGCAGGCAGATGATCTGTCAACTTGATACGTAGGTTTAAATAACAGAAACAAGAATCACAAGTTAAGATAAATCTTGATGCTGTAAAACTGTCTTTGTAAAACTAGTTAGATTTTGTTGTTACAAAACAACAAAATCTTGTATTAGTTTATAAACTTTATTAGTTTACTAAAATATTATTCGTTTATATTTTATTAATAGTAATTTACCTATTAGGTAATAATTATTAGGGTTACTAAATAACCCTAATAATTATTACCTAATAGGTAAATTATGTTATGTTAGGGTTACTAAATAACCCTAATAATGTAGTTAATAATTTTATTTTTTCTAAATGGTTTGTCTCAAAATAATCTTAGAATATGTTAAAAATGGGGATTCTAATTCACTCGGGTTCTGGTTTAGTTTTAGCATGAGAACCTTCCTGCAGTAGCATGACACGACGTTTTGTGGGTTTCTCACACTCTTGAACCTGAGCTTTCAAAGTTCATTTGGACGTGTGCCAGCAAAAAATGTGTCACCAGCTCAGAACATTTAGTGTGTTTGCTAGTGAAAAAACGGTGGTGTGCAATAAGACATTTTACATAGAAATGACAACGTAAATTATTTTAAGCCTTTCATTGAAGTTATTGATTTCCATTGTCATATTTTTACTATCTTAACTTTTAATGTGCAAGAATAAATATGCAGATTTTTTTTCACAAAACTATTTACTGTTAAAAAAAACAGTATAAATAGTTAGCTTTTCTGTTTTTCTTATTTGAAGGTGACTGAAAAAGTTTTCATTAAGGTTGCCAATTGGTCAAAGGAGCAGAAAATAAAGTTTATGTTTAGGTTTCTTGTGTAACAAAAGCAGACCAAATGTAACACAGGCAGACAAGAAGTTCTATAGTTATTATTTTCTTTTTAAAATAGGCTACCATCTATAGCTCAGTAGAGGAAAATTTGCTTTTTGTAAGGACCCTCAAAAAACCTCTTCCGCTGACGTGGGGTTTAGAGCACGCGGCAACTCAACGTGATACTGGAGCTGCAGTATGTCAGACAGAAAAAAGTCTTGTAGAGGACAGTCAGGTGTACTAAAAGGGTTTTCGGAGTTCCTCTTCCCTCTGGCCCAGAACCTTTCCAGAGCCGCTGCAGAAGGAGGACACAGAATATCGTTACGCTCTCTCAATAAACTATTTGAACTGCTGCAGTCAGGCAGATATGATACCCAGCGCACCGCAACAGCATGACTACTGCAGTCTTTTAAAAACAATGACATTTTTTAGCTTTGTGGTTTTGTTAACTCACCTATCAACGAGGCTTCTACCACTGAAAAAGATGACGAAAAATGGGCAAAACGCGCCACAACCAAACACGGACGACTTCTATCATGTTTTGATTTGCATGTTGCTCCCTTAATAACATCTGCACTCGCCTCACATCTCTTGCTAAATATCTCGGCACCGGTATGTCAAACTGTTCCTGCACTTGCCTCTCTACAAGTCCTTGCATAAAAATCCACGCAGAAGCCTCCATAATTTCACCAGTAATGTTTTCTGAGTCAGAAAACCATTAAAAATGAGCTGGTACTGGCTGCCGGGAAGGTGACTGAATGAACTTCGTAAATGAGAAAATGTAGCTGAAGTTACCTAGCAACGATGTTTGTAGCGTGTTTTATTTATTTTTAAACTTTATTTAGAACTGTTAACTCTTCTAAAAAAAGAGATTCTGGTTCAAATCTAACCAGAATAATTAGGTTCTGATGAACCTGCTCCCTCTTCTTGATCACTCAATTCTTCCTCCAAAACGGGATATAATCAGTCACGTTTTCCCTGAAATGCCTTAAAACTTCCTTCACTTCTATGTATTCATCCATAGTTGTTTACATTTTTACTGTCTTATTTGTATTGTTTGCGTTATTTATTTAACTTCCCTTTGGGATTAATAAAGTATTTTTGAATTGGAATTTTGGGTTACCTCCATTACGTCTTAGAAAAAAGGCTTAAAGACATCTATTTAAAAAGCACCTTAAGGGAAGAACAGAAACTATATTATTTTGTGAATACAGTGCTTAGCAGAAGTATTAAAAGTACTTTATCCTTAAGGTTTTGGCTAAATCTAAAGTAAGAGGGTAATTAATGAACACCTACCGTACCTCCTGACCTCCAATCACACATTATGTACCATCCTGAGTCCAATTACATAATTAATCCTGTTACCAAAAAATGGCTTTTTCTTCAACTACGTACTGTTGTTTGTAGTTTAAGAGGAATTGTTTATGATTTATTTTGTATATTACATTTAAATAGTTACTATTTTTAGTTGTAAGTGCTATTTCATTGAGATTTGGTTAAAACCTGGTTCAAAAGCGAAATATATTTGTTCTACTTTTAACAGAAGGGACAATATATCCCGTTATGCTTCAGAAGTAGGAAAAGAAAGACGGAGGGTTTTCTTCCTAAGAGAGATATTTTTCTGAGCTCTCACACTCTGCTGTATTATGACTATTATGATTAGTTCAGTCCTTTTTTTTTATTTTTTTTTTTTTAGTAAAGTTCATCTGATCTGACTCCTCGTCTTTGGATTAGTCAGAAACATGAGGAGCATGTGCATAGCAGTGTGTGGAGTGATAGTGGCACAGTATGACTGAAGACTTAAAGCACTGAATGAATGCAAGTCAGTTTAACAAGTGATATTAAAGATCCCTATTGCACAAGTACAAGAATCACACAGGTTTAAGCAAATTGGGGATCTGCTGTCATGCTACTGAGGAATGTGGTGGCAGTACTGTAGATTAAACATAACTAGATGAATGAGATCTGTGGATTATATGTACCGCATTATTTAGAACAAGAATATATTTTGTTTTTGATTGTTTTGCTCAAGACGAATGTGACTGAATGGAAATCTTAGAGGCTGTAGATAGTAAGTATGGTGTAGACTGCATAATAATGAATTAATTGTACAGATATAATTAGAAATATATCTATATCTTTAGATATGTCCTACAGATATTGATATAGATCTATATAACTAAGGTAGATATCCTATATCTATGGATATCTACCTTAGACATATATATACACCTATATATCTATATGTATAGATATCTATAGATCCATATATCTATATATATAGATTTAAATATCTCTATCTCTCTCTCTCTCTCTCTCTCTCTCTCTCTATATATATATATATATATATATATATATATATATATACATATATATATATAGAAACTATTTGCATACAACTCCTGTTGTATGCAAATCAAATCATTTGATTTTTGCTTGCTTTTTGTCCGAGTAAAAGAAACTGATAGAATCTGAAAAGACTTTAACGACAGTAAAACAACAATATAAAAAATTGAATACACTAATACACCAACAGAAACTTCCAAAATAAGCTATATTTGGGAAGGGGGACACCGGAATAATTGTAAAAACAGACCTGCCAGAAAAATAAATAAATAAAGCAAAAACTATTTACCAAAAAGAACCCATAACAAAAACCACAAACCAAAACCAAAAGATACAATAATTAAGACAACTGCAGCTGGTTTACAGTAAATATCATCTGTGTCGTTACAAGAAAGATGTTTGTTTTCCTCTGTGGCAGCACTGACTCCAATTGCGTCTGTAGCCATGTCCTCTTTTATATCATTCTGTGCAAGGGAACTTTTTAGCTCTTTCTGAGAAGTTCCCTCTGCTGCTGGCTTCAAGTCAGCAACAGGTTTAGAATCTACTTCCTTTGGCGTGGCAACTTTGCTTTCCAGCATTTCAGGGTACACCTCTCTAATTGTCTCCACTAACCTTATCCTTCCTGTTTTAGGACTGCTTTCCTGTTGCATGTCTTGAAATGGAGATGGAAGATTCCCGTATCCGTCGATGTTTTGTCCTATTTGTAAACCCACCTCACGATTGATGCTTAGGTTTGGTTGATCAGAAAAAAGTCCTAATCCTCTTCCAATAAAGTGTGAAGCGTTAGAGTAAAACGAACTCATGTCAGATTTGTGACTTTACTTCAATGCAAAATATCCTTTTCGCCTCTGAAAATTTCCACAAAAAAACAGGAAATCTTTTATGAGTTTTTTCTCGGTGAAAGAGGTAAATGGAGTAGCGTCATAGCGGCTATAACACCAAAGGAGACCTTCCAAGCGTCACAAACTGCAGCTTGGCAAGCAACGTCACAAGTTCCCTAACGTCACGTAGGTGCTGGGGCAGGCAGACTTCGGCTGACGTTACCTAGCAACATGGGTGTGGTCCGAGAGCGTGACAGGCCTAAGATTGAACGTGCGCTGCAGCCATGTCACGTGAGGCCATCAAACCGCATATTAGAGCGGACACTTGGACTGCTGGGACTCCCTGCTGATCCTGAGAGCTCAAAATGGCGGATTCATTCACAATACCCAAATTCGTTATAGTCCTTGTAATTTTTATTGCATGGTTTCTGTAATCAATATTATTGATTGATAAAAGCACTTGTATATGCCTGTTTTATTTACCGTCACACCTTCGGTAGTGCTAATAATTGAGCTTAATGATTTGATTATTAATTAGCACTTATTACATTTATATTTTTCTCTCTTCTTTTTATTGGGCATAAAAGCTGTGAATACCAATATTGATTGAATGACTGTCTCATCTTATATTGACAAATAGGGTATTTGACAATATTCTAAGTCTTCCAGATATTTTCGATGAATATAATTTCCACATGCAAAGGAACAACCTTTATAAAACCGAATCAAGGATGTTAAGCCCATTCTCATTTTGGACCACATCAACATCATAAAAGTCCAAATGAGGGACTATTGGGTCCAAATGGATTGACAAAACTAGTAGTGATGTTACGTGATGAGCCGAGGCTTCGAGGCGTGTGTCGAGTAATGAAGGGGGCGTTTCCGTAAAGCGCGTATCGAGGCTTGCTTCATTTAGGGGAGGAGCCGAAAACGATGACGTCCGAGGCCTCGCTGCCCGGCTGTACCACGTGACTGCTTCGGGAAATGGCTCAGATTTTGTCGCGCGGTTTGACAGCTTTATAAACCCCACAGGCTCCATTCAAAATGTGGGTTGTTGTAGGCGAGTTGCGGTCAGTTGAGAGAGTGGATAGAGTTTTGATAGTTTGGATAGCAGAGTTTGGATAATGGTTATTTAGTTTGAGACAGTTAGTTTGGTGTTTGGAGAGTTTAGGAGAGATATAGATAGATAGGAGATTTAGTAGCGCGAGGACAGGATAGGAGTAGGATGGAGCCAGCAAGAGGTAAGGTGAACTGAACATTTGCAGATGCATTAGGTTTGCTTATGAGGAACTGTATTTTTCACTGTTTCTTATTTTCTGTAAAGGTGAGGTGTTTATTGTGCACCAAGGAGTTGGGGTACAATAATAACACCTCATCCATGCTAAGACACTACCGTGCCTTGCATGAGAATAGGGAGGAAACTGGAGCTTCACCCAGCCAAGGTATTTCATTACTATACTATAATCATCGGTCACTGTACCCCAATCTGTACAAACTTGCACTTATTTATTTATGCACCCCGGCATTATCTGTGCCATGTGAGCGTGTCTTTTCAAAGGCTGGAGAAGTAGTGTCAAAAAAGAGAAATCCTTTGAAACCTAAAATTGTGGAGAAATTGTTGTTTCTTAATAAAAATTTATGAAATCATCCAAGTTACACAAGCATTAGCCTATTCACTACCCCCTCCCTACTTCCACAAGCACTTTCACTGTCCTCTGCCTGATTAAGCTCATGCCATTTTTCTAGTCACAGAAAAACATTATTACACAACATGCCATATCACATGACACTACTATTTTGGGAATAATTACACACAGAGAATACATTCAAACAATATTTTATTGTTCAAACAATATTTTATTGTACACATATGTACACCTTTTGTGAAGTCATTCCCAAGACCCATAATAGAAAAAAATTCAATGCGTCACATGTGTTAAGATACAGCGGGCTGTGATTGTACACCTGGCCAGTAGGTGGTTTCGTGTGCACATGAAGCCTCAAGAAATGAACCCTTTCTCGAATCAATTGGCTCAAGTGGTACAATGCCTCATGAGGCTTCATCTCACCATCACTAAAAACTACCAAACAATAATGAATAAGCTGTTCAAATATTATATTTCTCAGCATTCAATTAGTACTTCTTAAAATTAAATAATATTTATGTTTTTTTTATAGATTTTTTTCCCCCTTATTTTGTTGTATTCTGGTTCTGCTCCTTCTATTTTTCTTAGTGAGTTTTCCTCAGTTTCTGCTCAGTTATCTCCTTCAGGTGTTCTGCATTCTTGTGATTAGACTCACCAGGCTTCCATCTTGCTCATCACCCCTCCTCAGGTTTGAAACTTCCTGGTTTTCATTGGCAGGAGGACTCTGGACCAATGTACAACAGTCCAGTTCCTTTTCTCTTTGGACTCCTCTGATGTTGTCTCTGTTTCAGGAGTGACTTGACTCGGGGGGGGTTGCTAAGTTTGTAGCTCATGTCTAGTATTCGTCTGTGTGTGGTGGATCCTCGGGAATGGATTTCGCTTGACAATCCTCTCAAGTCTGTGGTTCCCCATGTTGCTGGTGTACCTTTACCCTTTACACTTCTTCCTTCCACTCAATGTTCAGCTAATATGTTTCTATATAAAACTCTGAACAGCCAAGCCCTTTTGTGATTTTCCCTCCTTGCGACAGCGACAGGTGACCATGACTGTTTTCTATGCATCCGTCTTCCCTATGATTGTGTAGCCTACTGTTTAAGGCTATAAAACCCAAAATGTTCTGTTTCTGAAGTACTTTCGCATAAAGCGTGTCCAACCAGAGAGCCACAATGCTACTCTTGGAATGGCTTTAGTCCGCCCTCTAGAGGCCAGTTAATGGCATGGGTTGATGTCGCACAGTTCTATACTGCGCTACTACGGTAAAACCTGAAAATTTGTTTGTTTTTGCAACATTTTGAACATTTATATCCATCATCTACTGTCTTGATTGACCCAGGAACAAAAGTATTTTATTTTTCTGACATACATTAGGAGTATGGGGTTGGTACAAAGGTCAAAGAAAAACCTTGTCCAAATCTGGCAAGACATCTTGTGTAGTTGACAACAAGACTTTGTTGTCTTTGGTGTGCCTCTGGAAGTTGTTTTTCTCTGGCGAGTTAAGTGACTATGTAGAATGAACAGTTCCTTTTTGCAGCTGGACATTCTGTTGCACCTGAGTCAGAAATCAGCCAGTCTTCATCAGGAGTGTCCAACACCTGTCCTCAACAGTTGGTGTCCATCATGTCTTGGATGTGTCCCTACTCCAACCCAGCTGAGTTAAACGGCTTAATTACCTGCTCAGCAGAGGCTTTCTCAATAATTGTCATGACACGGAAAACATCTAAAACATGCAGGACAGCCTTGAGGCTGGACGCCACACCTGGAAGGATTGTATTTCCTGTCTGAACCAGTTTGGAAATTCTCCCATGGGAAGCTGGACAGAGAGATGCCAAGACTCCAGCTGAATCAGAGATGATATATGACTCAATTCTTACAAAGCCGAGTCCTAAAACTCTGCTAAGCATTCAAGAAACTACGCAGCCATTTGAACGTAGTGTTCACCTCACGTACCACCGCATCGTGTGATGCTTGGACATATATTACCTCATTTCAAAGTATATTTACCGGTAAATATCTTTTTTTTACAAAATGCTCATCAGAAACCACATAACATTATTTAATAATAGCTTTCATAAGCATTACATGTCTTTGATTTTTATGAAATTATTAGTGTATGCTGATAATATGTGGAACTTTACTGCAATATATTTTCTCAAATGTTTTCTTCCAAAGACACAGACAAAAATGGCAATAAATTAATTTCATTTTAGATTGTTTACTTTGTCACAAAGAAATCGGTTTTTGATGCCAGTGTAAAGATGTTCATATATATGCTGCTATTTTTTTTAGAAAACTAAAACTTTATAGCACATTTTCTTGATTAAAAAAAAGTGACACTGAGCAGAGCAGCTAAATCCAGACATCAGCACACAGTGAAACTGATATTTAAACACTAGATGGCGACAACAATCATCCATCCATCCATCCATCCATTTTCTAACACCCTTGTCCCTAGTGGAGTCAGGAGGGGTGCTGGTGCCTATCTCCACATTTCGGGCGAGAGGTGGGGTCACCCTGGACAGGTTGCCAGGTAACATAGAGACAGACAGAACACACAACCATGCACACGTACACTCACACCGAGGGATAATTTACCTAATAGTCATATTTTTGGACTGTGGGAGGAAGCCGGAGAACCTGGAGAGAACCCTTTCTGCCCCCGACCCGGGGGCAGAAAGACCCCGGGTCGGGAATCGAACCCAGGACCTTCTTGCTGCAAGGCAACAGCTCTACCAACTGCGCCACTGTGCAGCCCCCAACATTAATCCACTGAGTCCCATACGTTCATCGTTTTTCACACACTTTTGATAGCGGATTTGGAATTACTACGACAGCTTTTTTTTAAAAACTCTATTATTAAACAAAAGTGTGGTCTTTGAAGTAAATCTAAGAAAACACTTAGATTGAAATTGTCATTAAAATCCCAGACAGCTCCACCCCCAACTTATGTTTTGATTTGATTCAATAGAGTCTCCATCTCCCTGTGTGGATGAATAGGGATGGACTTCACTCCCAGCATGCCTTTCTGTAAGCACGTTAGCTGACCCTCACACAGCTTTTGAAATCACACAGCTGTGGAGATGGATCACACACAGTTCACTGCTGGAGCTCGAGCTTCCCTCCCTTACACAGATGGTCACCTTTGAGCCTGCAACCTTAAGCTCTCTTCCTGTTTCATCTGACAACTGCACAAGTGAAATGAATGCATGAATGTAGGATTAGTGATGACAAAGCAATTCTTTTACGAATCATTGGCGAGAAATAATTGAAGTTGCAGCATGCTGTATAATTTAATCTGAAGCCAGTATTGGTGTGTGTGGGGGGGGAAGAGACAGCACTGCATGTGCAAAGGTTTAACATTGTTTTAGTTTTCTTACATGTCTTGTACAGAAGATGGAAAGAATTTTACGAGACGCATCAAGTGCAGATCATATACCAAGTTTTCAAATTGCAGGGTTTTTGTTTTAAATCACCTTGGTGGAAATAAAAGTTATTTGTGTTGAACAGTTTAATGTTTTTTGTAGATTCAAAAGTAAAGCTAAAAGAACCGGACCTGTTATTTTGTGACAGCCTGGCCATGACAAAGTTCCTGAAGATTAAACTTAAAATTGTTCCTTGGTTAAGTTGAACATTATATTTAACTCAGAGCCAGAGCTCAGCCTTTTATGTCGGAATGATTAAGAAGTCTTGTTGCATAAAAGAGGAAATACATTTTGCTAAATCATGGTCCAGATAAGGATTAAAGTGTAAAAGCAAAACTCCTACCATGGACATATAGTTTATCAACTTATGTTAGAGTTAGGCATATGCAATTGGGTTTAGGATAAGGTTCAGGGTTAGGATATAGAAATGAATAAAGAGTGAATGGACAATAGACAGTAATGATCTATTATAAAGTTGCAGATTATTTTAGCCTAGACAAACACTTAAAATAGGGGGGGAAGAAACATTTGTTACTCTGTCTGCCAGAAATCTTGGTATTGCTGATAAGCTCTGTTGTAAAGATGCTTTCCACTACCAGTAAATTGTCCACATTAAGTGATGATTTCTATTCTTTCAGATGTTACAGAGTTCCTTTAACTGTTGTCATTGTGCGTGAAGGTGAGGCTAAGTTAGCAGAATAACTAAGGAGACATACAAAATACACTTGATCTCAAAACAACACATTCTGTAATCATGTCACAGTCATATAGATACAGTATGATGCCCGGGTGACTGTTTCTTAAAAGGTTTTTAAAGCAGTAAGATTACAAAAATGCACACAGTCACACATAAACACGCATACACATCATTGTACACACCTGCGGACAAGGTTTCAGTTTGAAACACAGATTCAGTCATGTCCTGCTGAGCTGTGTTCCTCAGTGGGCGAGGAGTGCATGAAAGCTGCACTCTTCAAAGTCAGTCTTTTTTCATAGAAGGATGAATCTGTTGAGGAAAGAAATCGTCACAAAACAAACAATATGATCAAGAATTAAAACGTTTTCTTGAAACGAAATGCATACAGCAGCTCAGTTTGAAAGAAGACTTTTGCTTCTCTGAAAACAACAAGCATATGCAGCTATCAGATTGTTTCTGGCTGTATTTCCAGGTTTTTTTGTGTTTAACTGCACCTGTAATTTTTCCTTTCATTAATACTTTATTAACTCAAGCTGACTGGTGGCTCCACAGATAATGTTTTTTTTACTTAAATACTGATGGCGTATCAAGATAAAAAGGTCATAATTAGATGGTAAACATGTTTCACTGGATTTTTACCAGAAGTCCAAAACCTTTTTGTCAACCTTTTTAGACAATCTTTCTTCAAAGGCAACATATCAGGTGTAAATGTTTTCTCGTGGCAGATTCAGACTTACAATTTTCACAAATGAGTAGAAGGACACCATGCATCAAACTCTATCTGTATGTAAACAAGGTAACTGAAAGCTTGCAAAACCACTAACAAGTCTTTTGAATAAATCTTTGGAATAAATTATCCAACAACTTCAGGTTGATGTAAGCAGTTTGTTTGGTGCGTACCCCACTCTCCACACTTTTTGACTGCCTTGGTCAAGACAAGTTAAAAGGCTTAAAATAAGCCTTTCTTTTAAGGGTCCGAAATTTTTTTTCAGTAGTGAGTCATGATTATACAACTACCACTGTTACAAGTGTTTAATCTTCCACTGAAAAAAAAAGTAGTGGTGGGACTATTAAGACTTCGCTTAAGACTTTACGTTTCGATAAGACTTATAGTTAAAGCAAGAATGTCTACCCAGTCAAATGGGTGAGCAGGGGGAGGTAGAGTGTACGGCCCGATCTGGGGGGGGTGAATGCAGTCCAGACCGACGGTTCTCCCCGGCTCTGCCTCTCTCATGCCTCGTTCAGAGGGGTTAGCACTGAGCCTGTAGTTATGCTTCTCTCTCAGCCTCACAGTTGGCCACAGTTTGTCATCAGTTCACACTTTCCCAATCCGACGCCACCTCAGAATCCACCGCTGTTCACATATGCAGGAAAACAACTAGGAGACGCCACAAAACTGCAAGTCATCATTCACATGCCAAAAGAATCTGTTCCTCATTTCTAGTTTCCTTTTTCCAAGCAATCCTTCCAACCACTGCGGTAAAATTTAGTGGTAAACAGGCAGCCCTGTTCGGTAACACACAGACAAAGAAAAAGCATATAGTACTAGGCATTTGCTTAATGGATCCAGAGAGACACTTTAGGAACCGGAGCAAACAGTTTTATGTTTATTTGATTGTGAACATGGCATTGAAATATAAAGATTCTTTCACAAACAAACACGCACCTTCACTCCTAAGGACTTTGCTAGATATCATCTGTAACTCCACCCTGACTGAGTTTGGGGATCTCCAAGGTTTTAAGTTTGGAGATCACAAGATCTAAAATATGGAGACAAGAATGGGTAAAACTGTGAATTCTTTAAACCCAGTTGAGTCTAAAGAGTCTGGCATGGTCGGAGTGAAGTCAAACTGTGGACACACGGTCACACATGTTTTTTTGGATGTTTGTTTTTGCCCTTCGTGGTGTTCAAGACACACCGAGCAAAACTCCTGTGAAAACTCTCCCGCTGAGACGTACGTCATGGCGTGTGGGGTTTACAACATAAATCATTCGTGGCAGAGAGGATCGGCTATTACGAGTTTAAAGGCGGAAGGAACAATGATTGATGAGCTCCAAAATCAGATTTCATTTTCAACATTATGAGAAAATAAGAACAGTAGGCGTCGGTGAGACCTTCTTCCGCTGCGTCGGACCAAATCTGAATATAATGTTTTGCTACATACTTCCTCATGGCCTCGGATAATTGCTCCTCGAAAACATCCATCCTGCTCTGTGGCTGAAAAACGAGCTTCTGGAAGTTGAGTAGTTGGGCATACTTTCCCAAAAGGTCCAAGCGGTGAATAAAATGTTTTCAGCTTAGAATGCTTTGTTGTTTTTTTCCCCCCTCAGAATTCTCCTTTAAATACGGTTTTCTCATGAAATGACCTTAAATAAATACCGACCTTAAATAAATACTAGTAAAAGCATTGTTGTTCAACCCAGGGATGGACTGGAAATAAGAAAGAGATCACGGCAGACCTACTCAAAACCATCTAGTTGTTCACTTGAGACTTATTTTAAATGTACAGGTTTGGAAGTATCCATGCTGTGAAATGACCTATATAAGGCTGAACAGATGCATTTCATTTAGTTTTGACTGTATGACTACGACTTTATCCAAGTATCTCCTGAAGTAGACATGCTCATCATAGAGTTAACATATTCAGTAATTAGAACAGGACTAGACCAGCATCGGGTTGTTGGTTGTTACCTTTGAGATAATAAAATGTCAGAATCCTGTTTATTGCAGGGAATCGAAGTTGTAATTTTGTTACTCATACGCCTAATTCGTCATTGCTTTGTAACAACATTTCTTTGTTTGACAGGATGGACCTGCTTCATTTCTCAGTGTTGTTGTTGGTGAGTTCAGTTTTCTTTACCAACAACCTCACTCTTTATGTTTGACTTTGCTGAAAGATGTTTCAAAAGTATTTCTGACTAAACTTTACAGTTTAAATATTACATTTAAGGAATATGTCTAGTAAGTTCAACTGGATCAGCATCCACTGCACTATAAAACTTGACCACTTCTTACTGTGACCTAGTAACGGTGTTTTTGTTTGCATAACATCACCAAATCACGTAGAAAATATGACTGTACCAAGCCGCATATCAGTAATTTAATTGTTAAATGATTGTAACCGCTTGACCTGGTGGAGAAATTCCTGATGTTTCTCACTGGGTAGCCATTGTAGCTTCAGGAAACTCCCTTTGCATGAGAACAGACTCTTCCAGACACTGGACTTATTTTCACAGGCTTTCTTGGTTTATTTGAACTGATTTTAATATTCTGCTATAAAATCTTGCTACATTTGATTACTGTCCTTTGTTATCCTGAAGAATCACTTAACTGACTGTAATCACAACCAGATGTTTAAGGATAAGAACGTTTGCTGAGACTAAAGCAGTTATTTGAATTTTAAGTCTCTAACTCTGTGTGTAGTCTGACCCAAATCACAACCAGCTGACTTTGATGAATGGACACATTACATTATTTTGTTATGTTTCAGCTTTGCACTAAATTATTATTATTTTTTTTTATGTTTCATTCTTTGCATATTTCCAGTATTTGTATGAAGAGTACAAGTCTGAATCAGTCTTACAAGATATGAATTATTCATAGTCAGACTCCTTCAGCAAAACAGTCTGGTATTATCTGAAGACTACACAGTATATGCCTGCCATTGATGTGTTTTTTTGTGCATCATTCTCCAGTTTGGACGAGCTACTGCGGCTCACAGACTGTGGAAGTGTCGCTTGAAGCTGCAGCCGCCTCAAGTCCAAACAGAGGCTTCCTCCTTTCCACCTTCGGTCGGGTCGCACCGCTCCACACAGTACGCAGCAACATCGTTTAGCCTGGAGATACTTAAAGGTTTGACCTCCTGGACAGGCTGCCAGTTCATTTCAGCGCTACACGAACACAGACACAGACAGGCTGTACCACCAGGCACACTCACACTCAGACCTAAGGAGAATTTAGAGAGACCAACTAATTTAACATTCATGTTTTTGATCTGTGGGAGGAAGCCAGGGCACCCTGTGAGAACCCACGCTTCCACAGGGAGAACATGCAAACTACATGCAGAAAGACCCAAGGCTGGGATTTGAACCTACAAATTTCTTGCTGCAAATCAACAATGCTACCAGCAGTGCAGCTTTTTTTCTTTCTTTTTTTGTGTGTGTGTGAATTTCCAGCAAAGTATATACTAAACAGAATGCGTCTGGAAGAGTAGGATGTCTAGGAGACGGGTGTGGTGCTGGCATCTTACTTCCCGTCACACGTTACGGTGGTCTGGATCACATTTAAAACACATGTCCCTGCTCCTGGAGCGGCTCAGTAAGTCTAGACTTGACAAATGATAGAAATGAAATTTATAAGTTAATAGATATATCACATATATCTTGGTGATGTAAGACTAGCAGCTCTTGAGACTTTGTCAAAACAAAATTTTGTAGCTACTATCACATGGGGTTGTTTTCCCTTCAAATGTAAGGGCATCTAAGGTAGCGTAAAGTAGGGAGCCCTGAAATACAGTAGTAATAAAGAGCTTTTTTGACTCAGCAGGTTTAGCAGCCTCATTATCTGACTGGAAACCTCAACTTCTCCATCAAAGCTTTAGCAGGAACGTCCTGGTTAAAAGCCCATCTCTCCTTTTGGCTCATAGCTGACCAGGTTGCTGCAACAGGTTGGCTCAAACACACACACACCCACACACACACACCCACTCTACATGCAGCTGGAAGATCAAAAGTTCTTTTTTTTTATGCAGATGAGTCTGAAAAGACAAAGTGTGTGGTCTGAGACTCTCAGTTGATCCAGCATTTGGAGAGGCAGCAAACTCTCAGAGCTTTCACAGCCCTGCTCACAGAAAACAGGGAGTCAGCCGTGGATGATGAAGAAGATGCGATGCAGTCTGTGCTGGATCTTTTTCTTGCTGTTGGAGCTCGGTTGGATAAACATGAGCTCCAGCATGCACAGGGAAGGTGGCAACAGAGTAAGTTCATTTATGAAACTTTGCATCATTTTTGTAGGTTTTATTCCATGTGCAAGTACAAAGTGATTAAAAAAAAGCATTTTGCAACTGATAGCCTTTTCTCGCAGGTCAATAAGGAAAGCTATTGTACGAGTGTACGCGTCTGAGATTGCATCTTGCTAAGACGTTTTATAATAAATTAAACGTTAATCACTTGTTGTCAGGGCAGTAGACTGATGCATGTGTTGCACACTCGATCTATAGTGATGTCGAGACACGCTGTGGTTGTAAATTTTCTTTACCTTACATTTTTTCTGAAAATATAAACAACATTCACAAATCCGACGTGCGTCACACTACAGATGCTATGTTCTACTGAGTTTACGTTCTTCAAATCAGAAACTTAGGACCCAAGGCTGCCCTAAGCGCCTGTTCAAAACTGATCCCTTTCTAAACTCATTTCACTCTTAGGCAGAATGGTTACCAGCATGTATATGGATGTCTAGTTTAACATGGACAATGAAACACAGTGCTTTTTAATAGCAAAACAATACAAAAGATTTATAAGAGAGAGAATAGAGTCATATTTTAATGGAGGGAGAGGGGGTTCCTTGATCTAAAGTCCCCAGCAACTGGTCCCCCACACATGTTTAGTCCTAACAGCCTTTGGCTCCATTGGTACTTATTACAAACTATGCAGGCATATATTCAGGTAAACTCTTTCGATTTCAGTTGTTTCTTTATGCGCAATCTATAGATTGACTCTGATAATCTGTCGCAGGCACATCCCACAATTTCAGTTTATGCTGGAAATACACCAAACATTTTGATTATTTCATGTTTCTCAAGCCCTGTTTGCAGACCTGCCATATGGGAGCATATTTGTTCTCAGACATTAGTCTAGGAAGGTCTTATTTTCATCTGAATTGCTTTCCCTTCTCACATAGTTTAGACGTTTGACCATTTAAAATTGTAGAGCAATTACAGCTGAAAAAATATTACTTTCACAAAAAGCAATTTCTGATATGGCATCTGAGTGGCTGCTCAGTTGAGTGTGGTTCTATTTTGTTCTGGTTTGATCAGCATGGGAACTCTGCCTTCCTGTGGTAGCATGACATGAGGTTTATGGGTTTCTCACACCCTTGAATCCCAGCTTTAAAACTCCTTTGGGAGGAGTGCCAGCAAGGATGTTACGGCCAGCTTGCAACATTATGTTATTGTTTGTACATCCAGTACATGTGTCTTGGCATTTTAATTGTTTTAGCATTTGCAAATACTGTTGGTGATGTTATGTGTTTAATGCAAATGGTGCTACCCACAGACAATTAGTAAGTGTTGTTAAATCAATACCAATTACAGCCAGATTTAGTGCAAAAACACCTGCACGCAGTTGGTGGTTTCAATGGAAATAACAAAATGTAAGTCTAGACTAAGTTATTTATCAGTCTAAAAATGGTTGCAAAGCAATTTTTGAATCTTTAGGATTCTGAAGTGGACGCCAGGTGAGAGTCAATATCCCCAAATGGAGAAAACATGGAGCGGTAATGAACCCCGTCCTGTGGCATGAGCTGCCTGCCAGAGACACTCTGGGTTTTTCAGAGATTTCTGTGTACAAAATATTGTTTTGCACCAGAAGGATTTTCACATGTAATTTAAACTGAGACGCTTTACTCATTTCAGCAGGACTTCACTTCACAGCAGGTTATGAGATCAGCATCTGTTACCATAGCGATGCAGCTGGGCTTAAAAAGATCCACCTTCATAAAACATAACAAAAAGCTTTAGCTCAGCATGGACAGCTAGACGTCACTTTATAGTACAACTTTCTCGTGTTCATTTGATACTGAATATTAAAAGCCATCATATTGAAAATGAAACTAAAGCATTCACAGATTATAGTTTTCATACTAATTGTCTATTTATTGTGTATAAAATTTAAATGCTGAATCCATAGCCACACTTGATAAAGGCATCTGTATCATGTTAATTTAAATGTTTGCTTTTTTTCATTGTGAAATTATGCTTATCACTAAAAATGTTCCAGTTTTCATGAATAACTTTCAAATCAATCATAACTGTACCCCAGTTAATAGATTGTTTCAGTGTTTCTGTGTGTTTTCTTGAACCCAGGGGGCAAAGAGACAGTGGGAGAAGCAGGTCCGCTCATCCTCCAGTTTGGACGAGCTGCTGCGACTCACAGACTTCCCAGACTGGAAGCTGTGGAAGTGTCGCTTGAAGCTGCAGCCGCTAAAGGTCCAAACAGAGGCTTCCCCTTTTCCACCTTCGGCCGGGTCGCACCGCTCCACACGCTACGCAGCAACACCGTTTAGTCTGGAGATACTTAAAGGTTGGATCGTGTTCAAATCACTGGATGTGGGTGTGTAATACCATTCACAATTGCTTTCCCTCTTTAGCCATAGAAGAAGAGTGGCAGAGTATTCAGTGTACACCCAGGGAAACGTGCATCGATGTGGCCCAGGAGTTGGACTCTCATACCTCAGTTTTCTTCAAGCCACCCTGTGTATCTGTCCACAGGTGAGTTTTGCATACAAGTTCATGTAATCCAACTTTTAATCGCTTTTACGGTGGGAAAAAAAAAATCCCTAACGCCCTAGTATCATGTCAGTCGCTGATAAGCTCTGATTCTTGCTGACAGGTGTGGTGGCTGCTGCAACGACGAGGGCCTGACCTGCAGGAATATGTCTACTGTATATGTGAATAAAACGGTGAGTAGCTCACATTGCAATAGAGTTTTGAAGAAGTAAAAAGCAGTTTCAGTAGTTGAATTTAACAACTCTGTCTGTGATTTAGATTTTCAGCTTTACACCTTTTAAACTTGTACCAGAACCCGTGCTGATAAAAGTCGCAAACCACACCGCATGCAGCTGCATGGAGCCGGCAATAATTCGACGCAACGCTCAGCAACGCAGGCGCAGTGGGTGAGTAGAGAAAGTCTAAAAGCGCTTTGCTGCCACCTTTGTTGAAGTTCATGTTTTCCCCTTGTGGTTTAGCTGCCCTCTGATGAGACAGATGTTGGAAGCAGAGGACTCTGGGAGACTTTGTGCTAGTGGATGGATTTGGGATTGTTCTAGTGAAAAATGCATACCTTACCCCTCCAGTACATCAGGTTTGCTTTTGGTGAAATATTCACCAGTCTTTTGACATATTCCAGAATTAAAGGCTCATGTTATTTTTATTTTTATTTATTTATTTTATTTAAGGGAAAGGTTTACCAGGGAGGAATATCACCCTGGAATTTGTTGAGTTTTGAATGTTATCACTACCACTATTGCATCAGTAATATCTTTTGTGCAGAGCTTCCCCTCAGGTCCTGGTTGTCGGACTGTGAGATAGACGTGGAGCGCTGTGAATGTCTGCCCAGACCTCAGCCAATTGTGTGGGCACCCACAGGAATTTGATACAGACTTATTCAGGTAGAAGTTGTAGTGAGTTTGATCTAAAACTAAAAATCTTTACTCCTTCAGTTACATTAAATATTGTCAAAGTAAAAACAAATCATTACAAAAAAGGAAATACATTCATAAAGTTCAACTTTTGTAGGATCAGATCTACAAAATCTGATCCTACAAAATCACTATTGTGTATAAAACCTTTTTTGTTTTGCTTTGATTAATTTAACCTGCCTGAAAGACCTTTTTGAAATACTTTGCACTCACGTTGTGGTAATAATACTCTTGCTTGACTCAAGAGAAGAAAAAAACAAAGTTTGCTTTTTGTATATAAATATGTGCTGCTTCTTAGACCACTGCTGAACTCAGTTTAATCCATAGGAAATAAAAGTCTGAAAGGCTTCCTCTTTGTTCCTCGTGATCCTCATTGGTTTCTCTTTGCCTTGCAGGTGTAAACTGCCCAAGTAGAGCTTCACTGGACATAACAATTACGACAAGCTGCTCAACGAAGAGCCATGACTAACATAAAATGTCCTATAATTTATTTAGTCTTATTTATGCAAATCACTTTAATTATATTAACTCACTTGACCATGTTAATAGACTGGTTTAACATGACAGGATTAGGCTTTAATCATTGTACAGTGTATGAATTTGTATGATATTGCATTCATTCCTTGTGCGCTGAATGTGTAGTATACACAATAAAAGATTATTTTTATAATTCAAAACTGCTGATATCTTTGTTTCTCTGATATTCTGCTGTTTACATCCAAGTTAGCCCAGAACTCCTCGTTCAGAGTCAAAGTTGTGCTTATTCTTTCATTCTTTATTTCCAATGTCTGAGCAGGTCTGTGTGGAAAAATGTAGAAAAAGAAGGTATATATATATATCTATATATATAACTTTTTAAATTTTTTGGATTTTGTAGCTTTAAAACGATTTTGCACTGACAGTTTAGAATGAAAATCTGGTTTTTAGTTTGACTATATTTACTTAATTGAAAAGTTGTATAAGACTAAATATATGCGATTTTTGTTTTGAATAAAATCGACAGGGCTAGCTTTAGTCACACCTTTTAAAGTCCCATTAAAGTAACAGACTATTTAGGTATTTTGTAATTACATTAGCGATGTAGTGGTTTAGAATGCTAACATAAAAGTCATTTCACTTCTTCAAAATAGGAATACATGCTATTCAAATAGCACAGATGTGTGTTGATTTTTAAAGGGGCATTTTATAGCCCATTAAAGTACCCATTTTACCTTCAGTTTCTATAAAAACGCTGTATACCTCAAAAATAACTGAAAATAAATTTGACTTAGTAAATTCACGCCGCTGTCACTAGTCTGCTGGAGCTGAGTGGAGAACGTGGGTTCACAGTGGGGTGCTCTGTGCTCGACTGGGGTCTGCAGCCCCATGAAGGAGCATCGAGTAAACAGGCGGCACTTTGCATGAGCAGGTGTCCAAATGGCTGCCACTGGGGACAAAAGGACTCCTCAAACATGCATGAAAGAATCCAAGAAACACTCCAGGTATGTTTGTGATGAAAGAATAACATTATAATCAATCAATCAATCAAACTTTATTTGTATAGCACATTTCAGCAGCAAGGCATTTCAAAGTGCTTTACATCAAATCAAACACAAAAATACAATACAACATAGAATCAACAATAAAAACACAACATCAAGTCAGATTCCGTCAATAAATTTGCAATTGATTACGTTTTGAATACAACTCTAAACAGGTGGGTTTTTAGTTGAGATTTAAAGGAAGTCAGTGTTTCAGCTGTTTTACAGTTTTCTGGAAGTTTGTTCCAGATTTTTGGTGCATAGATGCTAAATGCCGCTTCTCCTCGTTTGGTTATAATGTGATTTAAAACTAGAAAATGTGTTTTCCAGCCATTTCATAGCTTAATCAGTAACTATGCTAACTTTAGTGGTCATAAACAGGCTATATCATCACCCTTTTTAGTCAAAAATGACTAGTAGAAAATAACTTCTTAAGTAAACTTCTGCAATCAGAGACGATTAAATGAAAAATAGTAATAAACAAAGTCTTGCTCAGACTAATTTAAAAGAGCACAATAAAACAGACTTCTTAATGAAAATATGAAGAGTGACCTCTGTTCAAATCTAAAAATGTCTCCTTTAAAAACCCCAGAGCCATGAGCAAGCAGGGTGAGCAAAATACATTTGTTTTTCTGTTCATTTTGCTGTTGAAGCAGGAACAAAGAATTGATTTTCAGGTGGGTTTATAAAATTTCTTTCCACAACAATGCTTCCAGTCGATAAAATGTGAAGAGGAAGGCGTGATGTTGGTACATTCCTGTTGTACAGGGTTCTTAATTGATTTTCGTGATTCATTAATTGGTCAGACATTGCAGTGTCTGAATGCAGTCATCTCTGTCATGAGCGCAAAATATTTTAAACCTGAGGAGCAAATGTGTTTCTCTTTTATTCTTCCTTTCAAATAAAGACAAACTAAAAGGAGTCAGCTGCTGCTAGCTGTGACAAAAGGAAGAGTTTTGTCTCCCTCTTCTTGTAGAATTGGAGTACTCCTTTTTTTCTTTTAATGTTCCTGATGTTTACCTGAGTTGAACTCTTTCTGATATCTTTCATGTATACAACTGTTTCAAGGAATAATTGTATAAACAAACTAGTAATATAATCAAATTCTTGAAACGTTTTTTTATATATACATTTATGACCAAATACCTTTTAGGAAACTAAAGTTTGATAAGAAACAAACGCAAAAATAACTAAAATTGTTAGCTTCTACAAAGTGGGGAATTCTTAAGCTGTCCTTCTTAGAGAGGCTTTAATAAATAAAATGCAAACCTAGAATATTTTAAAGTGACTCCAAAGACTTGAAAGTCTAACCCAAAAATTTTTTCAACAATTAACAGGCAGCTGAAAACCATCTTCTGAAAATCCTCATGGTTCATAACTGCGTTTTTATACACAAAATTATAACTTAATTCGTGAGGAAATGTGATCAGATCTTTACTTTAACACAGAACTTGCTTTCTATAATGGATACTTTGATATCAAAATCCTTGTTTGTTTTTCAAGCTGACTAATGAAGCTTTGGATTGTGAAAGGATCTGATGGGCTCAGACTGACAGTTGTCTGAAGTTTCTCTCAGCCCTTTCACCTTGGAAAATTTAGGTTATTGACACAAAACAAAAGCCTGTAAGAGCAGTTTACAGGCTCCAGCATCTCATCCCTACAAAGAGGATAATAAACACTCTGTGTCACCTTTTTTTTTTTTTTTTTCTTTTTTTTTTAGACTTAGCCACAACTGGACACAGGAATTAAACAGCAAAGATGAACTCACTAAAATAACCAAGAACAGACTGAACTAAAGTGAAACAGCCTAATCAAAGGGGAAAAACACAGAAAAATAATCAAAGCTATAAACCCAGATAAAAACCAAACCACCCAAGATCCAGACATATGGTCCTTTCATATTGCTTTTTCTTTTGTCTTTTTGAGAAGCAAAAACTATTTTAAATGAAAAGGACAATTCAAACCTCATTGCAAGTTTGTGGTTATTTTAATGTTTTTAACTCGTAATGCTTCCTAACTTGATTTCTCCTAACTTGATTTCAATAATAACTTTCACTTACATCAAAAAAACAATGTGAGAATATGTCAAAATATGTTGACGGGAAAATATGAAGACTCACAAACAACTTCAACCAGTGGTGGTTTAGAGCAGCAGCAACAAGATGATGAGTTTAAGTTAAAATCCAAAGCAAAACACATTACAGGATACCACATTAAATACAATAACCAGGCAGAACTTGACGCTTCCAGGAAACATGTTCATGGATTTGTCACAGTGACACTGGCACAGGGTTTACTGGCTCACAGTTTCCCTGTGAGCCAGTTGGACTTTTTAATTGGCAATACTGTGAGTCTTTTGTAATAAAGGTGTAAGAAAGATGTATTTTTTTCCTAAAGACTGTCAGCTTGGTCAGACCCATGCATAATGTGATGTCCCCGAAGGTCTTGCTGCCTTCATTTCTAGAGCATTTCTAAAAATAAAAAAAATAAATTAAAAAAAATAAAAACAGAAGACTTAAACGTGAAATGACAAAAGGCAACAAACCCAAGCAGAAACAGCGGGTCAAGAAAAGACTCATCCTGTGGGCAAAAATCACCAAATGTGCAAAAATCACACACAGGGTTGCTGCAGGACCCCTCTGATGAGGCTGATGGTGGTCAGAAGCTTGTTTATTTACAAATCCAGCTAACAATGAGAACATCAAGGTAAGGTATTCTATCACAATTTTGTGAGTAAATCTTAATTTGGAATTTGGATGGATGAATGGATGCATGTTGTTGATAAAACAGAAGTGGCTCCAGTGGATTTAGCTCCAACATTAGGCACATTTGTTTGGCAAATTGACAAACAGTGGCTGACGGGATGTGAGATAGCGCTCCTCTGTATTTTTAAAAGACCTAAAAATATCTTAATGTGCCACTGAAACCTTGTCTCACTGGATGAAGATCATCGCATTAAGCTCCGTTCATCAGCATTAATAACGAGTCAGCTGGCTGCATGTGTTGTTGGAAGAGGGTCTTTTAGGGGAGCTGAAACAACAGGTTCAGTTCCTGGAATGCACAACATCTATAAATTAAGACTAAAATATCTTTAAGTTTTATTTGTATGGCTTGATAAACTAAGGTGTACAACTTAATTTACATAAACTAACGTCAGTCTCAGTCAATCTCATAATCGTTCTTTGGATTATGAATTCTTCACCTAAGACAGTGAATGATTTTGTTGCAATTTAAAAGAAGAGAGGAGGCTCTGGGCATTTGTCAAAATGAAGGTGTTTAAACAAATTAACTGCACATAGTCAACGAATACATTCATTACGATCACATCAACATCTATTTCCTACTGATGTAATTAACAGCATATGAATAACATGCTCCACAATTTTTATCCTGTCAAAAACAGGAATACAAAAAATTAAGTCTCAGATATCATCTACGCCAACTAAATGTTTAACTTTAATCATAAGTTTTTCTTTTAATCTCTCTCTCTCTCTCTCTCTCTCGGGAGTTTAAAGGAAGATTTTCCAGAGTTTAACTATGACGTTGTTATATCTAAAGACATTTTGAAGAAACAAAATTAGGAGAAAAAAAACAAAGAGCTCTTCGGTGTTCCTGTTAGCATCTTAGCTCATCAGAACCTCCAAAGCAGTAGAATAAAGAAGCTGTGATCTACTTTATTCTCCTGATCATGTTGGGTCAACTCTTTGTGAAACGAACCGGGTCTCAAACCAAACAGCTGCTTGAACCAATCTGCCTTTCTGTGGCTGGGAGATCTGGCCCAACTCCCTGGATGGTTTCAATGGATGGTTTCCCAATTTGGCTCACGCCAGAGAAAATTTGGATTTGAAGCAACTCAGAATCCATTGAATGATATAACTTTTTTTTTCACCACCAGGGGGTCCTTTTTGTGGGCTCTAGTGTCCCTTTTTTCATAGTGGGCTGACAGGAAAGGGGGAGGGAGAGGGGGGAAGACATGCGGCAGGTGTCGTCGGGTCCGGGAATCGAGCTCGCGACGGCCGCGTCGAGGGCTGGGGGCCTCCGAGCGTGGGGCGCGCTACCCTCTACGCCACCGGAGCACGCCCCATGATATAACATTTTAAAACCCTAACCACCCTTTAAAACTGACTAATGGTTAGTTATTTTAGAAATATTTTAGAAATTAAGTATGTTCTAATGTGTTCTTAGATGGTGATTTGGACTCAATTTCTTTCTCCGTTTTTTTGGAGGTTGAGTCTTTCTCTCATGTATTTCTTCAATGTCTTGTCCATCAAAATACAAAGAATGCTTCCAACCGATGTACCAATGCCTATTCTTTTTTTTTTCTTTATTTTGCTTAAGTTTTATGCTATTTTAGGAATAGACAATAAGAAGATTCATTAAAAAACAAACTGATAGACATATACAAGCACAAATTGATCATTAACCACATAATTTGCAAAACTGTACATGACTATTAAGATGAGAAGATTGTGGACCATCTTCTCAAATGCATAAATGCAGCCTAGACACTTTAAAAGTGTAAAATAAAATCTGAAAAAATGTAAACAGCACTGAAGTTATTTCACAAGCACAATCGTAAGTCTACACTGAACATTTTACACAAAGATATCACCACAGAACTCTCTAGGGTGTTTTTAAAGTCTAGATTTTCTGCATGCATTTAGCTTTTCATGCGGAGAAAAAGATCCCAAATTTCCATCTCTCTCTCTCACAAACACTTTTACACATACTCCTCCTGACAGAGCTGCCTCCCATTGATCATTGTCAGACTTGCCACAGAGTGACGTGTGCTGTGGACTGAAGTCATGCGTGTGTTATAATGTTTTGGGCTCTGTGGGGAGTGTTTGAACATGAACTGACAGCAGCAGCACAGCTGCTGGTTGAACTGCTTCTTGAAGGTTTTGCTCAGCAGGTAAAGGGCAAACGGGTTCATGCAGGAGTTGGTGAAGGCCAAAATCCGAGCAACAACGCTGAACACAAAGTGACCCAAAGACGTGTCCACCTGGCAGAGGAGAGAAAGAAACGGATTATACATATGTACAGTAGTGTGAAAAAGTATTTTGTTCATTTCTTAATTTTTTCCTTTTTCTTTTACACCTTAGTGTTTCATATGTATATGTAAGTCAAACATGCTGAGACTAAACCCACTTTTTGTTTTTTTAGTTATTTATTCATGGAAAAAGGCTCAGCAAACCAAGCAGGCACTTCAACCGCATTGTATCAGGAATATCACTTTATAATCGTCTCACACATTATAAAGAACCAATTTTATGTTTGTCAAAGTCTATTGTTAAATTAAATTATTCCTATTATGAATTAGATCCCCTTAAAAAACTCATTATTTATTTGTGTTTGTCATTTTGGAACAGCAGGACTATAGTCAAGCTTTTATTTATAGACAACTAAAAAGTGTTTAAACCCAAACTGAAAATCCTCAATGTAAAACCAATAAAGGCTCAATCAAACTTTGTAAGTAACAATCACTGGTGCATTTGCAGAGTGCATTGATAGAGTATGGAAAACAAATCTGGTAAAATATGATTTAAAATAACTATCTTGTCAGAAAGGGGTTTTTATTCTTTTCTCTTTTTTTTACTTTGTTTGATAACTTCATGTGATATATGTAGCATGTCAAGTGAAGAACTGAGTCCACGTTTTGGAGAATATAGCCTCTACTTTGATACCAACAAAACATGCTACTCTGGGAAGATTGTCAAAAACTTATTGACAGCAAAAGAAATACATTTCTAAAACTGAATAAACATAAAAAAAAAATATATCTAGGCAGAAAGAAACTAAAATTGAAACCTGAGCAATTTCAGACCAATCTTTAACAGTTCATAAACTCGCAGAAATATTTTCAGAGAAGCAAATAAATAGAAGCAAATTAGTAACAAATGTTACAGTGTTTATTAACATTTCTGCCTTTTTTTCCATGTCTATATTATGAGGCTTTATGAAATATTATTATAAGGTGAATCAAGAAATTTATTTTTTTTTTTTGCTTATTTTATACGTTTTGGTGCTCCAAACAGATTTAGGTATGGGATAACATCTCAGTCCATTTAACTTAATGCAGTGAGGAAACTGTGAGGAATAGATTTTTAAAGAAAAGAAACTGCAGAAGATTTTAAACTTTAGCTAGACCAAAAACAATGACAATGTTCTTCATGGTTACCTGGGAATAGTGATAGGAGCGGTACAAGTAGATGACGTGACTGGGCAGCCAGCACACTGCAAAGAGACCAACGAACACAAGAACTGTCTTGGCCAAGCGTTTTCTGGATTCTACCTGTTGATTGAAACCGTTTCAAAATGTTATCGAGGAATAAAATACATGCCTGCCACTAAATACGGATTTTTTATTTTATTTTTTATTTTTTTGCCATGGTATCAAAACAAACATAAAACTAATGGCAAGAGACATTTAAACACAGCTCGCTGGCAATGTATTATATTATCTTGGTATTTTGAAAGTAAATCCAAAACAGATGATGGAAATTAGAGGTATAAAAAGTATAATGGCTAGAAAGGCAGGATGGATAGTTTTCCTTTGAGAACGTAATTGAAGAGGTGAAATTTAAGAAAATAACACGGACATTTTCAGCAAGTGGTTGTAAGGAAACTACAATCAAAGCTAGTATAGAGCTTAACACTGGCCTGTCGTTTTGCATGGACATTCCCCTCCATGGGAAGGTTGGACGCACTCTTGAAAAGGCTGCGGGCGATGAAGGTGTAGTACATGCTTATCACCAACAGGGGGATGACGTAGAAAATAAGGAAGGAGGCCATGGAGTGAATCTGAGGGTGCAGTTTCCCAGCGTGGGGATAGGGGGCGCAAGTAACAAAGCTCTCGTTTGTAGAGGTCACATTGAAGGTGTGGAGGTCCGAGTACACGGCCTCGGGGATTGCCAAGATGAGGGAGAAGACCCAGATGAATGCCGCTCGCAGGACAATGCTGATTGTGGTGGTCGATTTTTGAAGATCTAGGGGCTTCACGATGGCCCTGTACCTGATTAAAAATACAGAGAGTAAATATTTTTAATTGTTCATTAAAGTCTATGACAGACTGGCGACCTGTCCAGGGTATACCCCGCCTCTCGCCCGGAACGCAGCTGGAGATAAGCACCAGCAACCCTCCCGACCCCATTAGGGAAGAAGGGTGTAAGAAAATGGATGGATGGATGTTCATTAAAGTGATTTCAGTGAAATCCATGGGAACATGTAAAAACGCTTCTCTCATTCTTTTGTTTTTATGTCAGGACAATAGTGTGACCTGTGCAAGGCAGCCTGAAAGAGAGACTTGGATTTACCACGGCTTTGGAGAATAACTTTGACATAAGAGCTTTTTTTTTTTTTTTGCTTTTTTTTTTTGAATAATGACTGCCATAATAGTGAAAACTTGCTCAGAAATACCATTTGACTGACATGAGAGGAATGTACCTATGGTTGTTAATTTCCCTTTTGGTATTAATAAAGTATTTTAGAATTTGAATTAGAGATTCCTGGCTATTTGAGGTCCCGACAATGTCATGAGTGCAACTTCTTAATTAGCTGACATTTACACAGCTGAGTGCCTGTATTTGTGCTGCATTTGCTTAATCACCCTGGCCAGTCCAATGCATGTGGTGAGTTTGGCAGAAGAAAGGTGATAAGCCTCAGCATGGAAAAACCTATACTTCAACGGCGGTGCTATTCAGAAAGTCTCACTGGGAAGTACAGACACAGGTGCAACAAGTGTTTTCAGGGAGTATCCAGTGTCAAAACACTTTTACAATTATTGTATGACATCTGTCTTAAAAAGAAGCACAGTAACTCTGTCTGATATTTGTTAAGGAAACCATTTCAAATATCATGGTGATGGAGAGTTTCATACTCAAAACGACTTGAGCAAAGCAATTGCTGGATCAACAAAGTACTGAGCAAGGGGTGTGAATACTTACTTAAATAAATTTTTTGTTTGCAATGAATTTGAAAAAGGCACAAAACCTTTTTCCTGCATTGACATAATGGGCTGTGTGTGAGGGTAATTTTCAGGAAAAGATTAATTTAATGTGATTTAGGTCAAGGCTCTACAGCAATAAAATGTGAAAAAAAAAATGAAGCACTGTGAATAGTTAGCAGATGCCCTGCAAAGCTTAATTTCAACTGCCATTAAAATAAAAATGTCACCAATATTTTTGTGCAGTAAAAATCTTTACTAACGACAAAAAAAGGGAAAATAAAATATACAAAATCTAGGGAAAACATTTTATGTAATACCATATTAAATAATAGGCCAATGGAAAATGAACGTATAAAGGGAAGATAAATAGAAAGTCTTTGTTGTTTTATATGTTTTTTGTCTCTGTAACAATGTTTGAATGCACATCTATTAATTATTGGTTTTTTATATAAATACCTGTTAGTAACTTTTGCCACGATAAAGAAAAACACTGTCAAACACAATTTTTCCTCCCGTGGATCAAACATGAAGTTAAATTTAAAGCTAATTCAATCAGCTAAATTTAACCAGCCTGTCAGCTGTGTTTTTGTCAGTACTGAAAGGTTTAGAAAAACCTCGATATGGATGAACCTTAATCAGTTTCCAATGCACTACACAAATGGCAGAAAAGGGAGGGAAAGGCTCAGTGAATGAAATGCTCTGTAATAGAAACTACTGATTTTTTAAAAACATTCCTATTTTACAATACTAAAAACTGGAAGGGACGTCTTTTACGCAGATTTATGTGTTTAAAGAATTGTCCAACAGCTTTGACTCACACATTTTTTTATTTTTTTATTTTATTCTGATCCTCGTTTATAATCAGTCAGTACATTTTTAGTTCAGGAATAAATATATGTGGCCAAGCAGCATCAATTAGTAACTAGAAATAAATAAGTAGTTGCCAATTTTCTGTTCGCGAACTATAAACAGTCCCTTTTAAAGCACGCTGATCACAATATCCAGCTGATCAATACTGGATGTTTGCTTAGACAATGGATTACAAGGGAAACGACAGCTTACCTGTCGGCAGAGAGGGCCATGAGGGTGAACACGGAAACCCCAACAGAGGCGAGCTGAAGGAAGGGGATGACCTTACAGCCCACTCTCCCGAACAGCCACTCGTCTGAAAGGTAGCGGCTGGCGTCCACCGGAGCGCATGTCACCAGCAGCAGAACGTCCCCCAGTGCAAGGCTCGACATGAACAGATTGGGAACGTTGCGGATGGATTTGGCCGAGCAAAACGTCTTGATGAGCGTGATGTTGCCAATGAGTCCGAAAACGCTGAGGGCCCCGTAAACGGAGGCGATGGCCACGCCGGCATGCCACATCATCCGCGAGGAGCTGCGCGGTCAAGTGATGCTGCGCGATGCGTTAGAGTGAATATTCTCCATCTCTCTGGCTGTCACAGAAAGCATAAGAGATAGCAGGACATATGTTCTTGCAATGCTCTTGTATATCCATGGAGATGAGCTGGTAAAGCTCAGTGTCCAACTTTGGAGGTGTGCGCATGACCTACTTTCAGGGTCTGAGCGCGCAACCACTCTGTGCGCTCAAAGCAAGACAATTCAAACTTTTGAATTTAATTTGCATTATGTATCATAGTTTTATTGTTGTTGTTGTTGTTTTTATTTTTTATTTTAATTAACTCCTGTTATCCAGTGGGTGTACATACAGTAGTCGACATTATTGAGGCCGAATGCTTTGGGTTTGTTGTGAAATCAAATGAACTCCTGTTTCCTGTTATTTTATTGATTTAATTTTTAAAAGTTCATTTCACGTTGACATGTCAGCTAGACTTACTGCCTGTACTTCTCTAATCAGCGAACCTGTTGCCTATTGTTTTTTAAATTTATTTCTGGACGTGCACTCACCGGCCACTTTATTAGGTAGCTTACATCTCCCGGGTGGGTCTCTGTTTTTTTCTCTATTTTCTTTTCTTTTTTGCCTTCAGAACTATCTTCATGGTATAATATATATATATTCTTAGATTTACTGTGTTTATTGCCTGGTCCTTTTGATGATACCCTCTCAGTTCTTTTCCCTTTTTCCATCCCATCTTTCCTGCAGTCACAGCACCACTTAATTCATTACTCTAAAGTGTTCCCACTACACCAGGGCTGCATGCTACTGTTTTACTCCCATTATCGTTGATAGCAGACAAAAACAGACGTCCAATCCCAAACGTTTTACTGCATCCATCCATCTGTCTGACTGAGGCTTTAAACATGTTAATTTATTTTTTATTTTAGCAGCACAAGCTGACACTAAAACCCCTAAACTGTTTAATCAGTTATCTGATATGGGTAAGTTTAATTTTCCTTGACTTGAAGATCAAGACTCATCTGCCTTATTTGAATGATATGTTCTCTTGAGTCTTTCCAATTTTGGAAGTGAAATGGCTTCTATGTCATGTTAATATGTATAAACGAATACACAGTGATAAAATACTCAAGTAATGAAATGTTTTAAATGAGTGGGATACCACTTGGTCTTGTGAACTTTGTCAGCAAAAATGTTAATACTTTATACTTTTTACAATATTGCTTTCAATTGATCCTAAAATTTGGATTTTCTTTCTAAGTGTATGAGATTATTTTAAAATAAAAAAAATATATTAATTATTTTAAGGCTTCTACACAATTCCTACATACCAATAAATGTGCATGGGGCTGTTGATCTTTAAGTTTCTCATTACATCTTCACACATCGTGGTAATACCAAATTAGACTTTATTTCTGACAGTTGTGTTTGACTGGGAGTTCTGGGATAACATAGATCTACTTTTTATTACATTTATTTTTTTAATATTTCCAAAAAGAAACAAGATAGCAACATCAGTTTTAAATTATATAAAAAGGTTTTTTTTTATTGTACATACTAAAATTTAAAGTAGATAAGGGACAAATGTACAAATATATACTTTCTACAAACTCAGTGCACAAAGGCACCATGCAAGATTCAAACCATCTTGATTCAAAGCAACAGCGCTAACAACTGCCCCACCATTTAACCCTCTATTACTCAGTAAATGTTAATGGTAATTTCAGTTTTAAATGATTTTTTTCTTTCTGATTTCAGCCATTTTTTAATCGATTGTTTTTCAACCTGTTGGATATCTGTACTCACAGCTGAGTGCTTCATTTGAAACATTGACCAGCATTTTCTGAAAGAGTCTGAGACATTGCCAAAAGAGTAAGTGCATTTATTCTTTCTTAAAGTGACAGAAGATGCTGAGATTTTAAAGACCAAACAGTCGAACTCACATGCGACAAATCCTCAGATGGTCTCTAGACAGCATTACATCTGAGCAGATATGTGGCTGCTACAGAAAACTGTCTCTCCACAGGTGTAAGACATGATAAAGGATCTCTAAACTTTCAGTAGCAGACCATGAAAGAGAAAAGTAATCCATGAAACACCTTCTTACATTTGCAGTGAAACACTGATGTAATAGAAAATGCTTGGGCATAAACACAATACATCAATGACTCAGAGCAGCAGGATAGCATTGCCACTTGGAAAAAGAACATTTATAATCCTGGATTATTGCTATGGTTTACAAAGAGCTGGAAGAAAATTGCATTTGCAGTAAGTGCTTGCAAACCCCATCTTACCTTTCATTTGCTTTTTCAGTCATGTTGAGGTGAGATGATAAAGCCAGGAGAGGCAGAAACTTCAGTCTGTTAAGCAGAGGCACATTAATGGGAAAATCTTACACTTCTAGACTGAAGAGAGGGAGAAAAAAACCCTCTAATTTGATAATTTATCATCCTTAATGAAGTGATTCTGGTTTAGCACAAATAAAATCAAAGAAATGAATAAATTTTACCATAAAAAAGTCTGTCTTCAAGCCGGAAATGTCATGTAAATATCAAGCAAAGACACTGCGAGGCTTTGAGCACGATCAGACAAATAAAAAGAGCTCATTTAACCTTTACCACATCTGCTGATGAAGAATATAAAGCCATGTTGAACCTATAATGAGCTAGCACATTTGGACGACGTGATGGAAATTAGCATACATCTGAGGCAGCAGGAGGTAAAGAGAACAATGGCTGCTGGTGATCGGATGAAATCTTCCCAGCCAACAACTCTGACCGATGAGCTCACAAATAAAAGCCTCTGGACCGTGCAAGGTGTCACTTCTGATACAAGAACCACTGATTGTACTCAGGCTGCCTTTTTTTTGTCCTCAAAAAAATAAATTATTGACAAATTACGTGGAAACAGGTTATGTTTGATGATGAGATGATTTGTTCAAGGACTGGAAATCCACAAGACCTGTTAAGTCGGTGCTGGATCAGTCGATACTTTGTTCCTAAATACAAACAGTATCTTATTGGCTGTTTGTACTTTACTTTTGTACAAACAGCCAAGCTTGTTTGTTGGCTTTTTGGCTTCATTTTGCATTCATGTAATAAGTTTGTAACTTCAGAAAACAAAAGAAAAAAACCCCATCTTGTTCTCATCTTGACATGCTACGTTATTTCAACAAGAAACATGCGTCTGCAAAGAACGTTTGACAGAGCTTGCCCTCCGTTACATAAAGACACTCAGATTTTTACTTGTGCATTCATGTGAAAAGGTGCGTTTTACACCTCATTAGGCATGTGTCCGGGACAAAGACAAACAGGCTTATATAGAAGATGAACCAATGATGCTAAGTGAGAACCCTGGTTTTGGCTTCTTGTACAAATGGAGAAGTGTGAAGAAGATAAACATCATTATGTTACAAGAAAAGCGCCGTTGCTTTAGTGAAGACAAGAGCAAGTCTCACCAGAAGTATCAGAAAGTGTTCCTAAAAAAAGGCTTCTTCACAGGTAAAGAGTGTTTCTTCACTGTTATGCAAAGGACCCAATACTTGTACAGTCTCTAATACATTAGAAGGGAAAAGACCGTGGCTCACCTTCCTCCTCTTCATGCATTTTCAATCTTCCTCCAATCCTTATTATGACTAATAAGGTTTTGCTAATAACATCTGGCTTTTTGTATTACCTGCCAGATCGCCTGTTCCTTTTACATCAGTCCAGCCAGGACCTTGTGAAAGTTCAGCTTCTGATGTGTTGATCAGTTTTGTCTCTCCTGACTTTGCATCTGCCTGCTACCAATATATGTTTTTCTAGATCGTGGGTTTTGAATTGGTATATTGATCTTGTAGCCAGAGAAACTGTAATCTGTTTTGGCTTCTTTAAACTGGACTGCAAACATTTATTTTTTTTATTTTTGCTTTATATTGGCAATAAAAATAAAGGTTTCAAGAGCAGAGCTAATAGTGCATTTTAAATCCATGAAGACTATTTCAAATACTGAAGAATAGAGGATAGAGGAAGGAGGTGATTATGCAATTGAAACAAAAAACCTGATGGCGAAGCCCTAACCCAGAAAATGAAAACATGTCGAGCTGAGAAAACTGCTATGCTGTCTTCAACCTTAACTCTGCCAGTCCTGTTGTTATTTATGTAATCTCTATAACGGCATCTATATGTGCAGAGTTTAAAAAATAAATAAATAAAAAAAGCCACTAGGGGGCAGTGATATACATTGTTGTTGCAATAAGTTAGATTATTTTGAACAATATCGTTCTGGAAGTTCAAATGAGTTTGATATTATGCTTTTCAAGTTTTACAATAATATTACATCATTTTAATTTGCATATTCATCAAAACAAAAGTTTTATCACGTTCTTAGAATTTCCAGATAAAGTTGAAACTTTTATTGAACAACAAAACTTCCGTGTAAATAGAACTTCAAACACGAAAGTTCTTCGAACGCACAAGTTCATATGTTTATTGTTTAAACATATTAACGTTGTCCTCATGATTATTTCGTTCCTTGGTTTGAGTTGTTCACATAGAAAAAATACATTTAAAGTTGCGGCATAGAGGAGAATACCGCTGATTGGATGAGGAAATATGCTTTGGTTTCCTGACAAACTGAAAACGAAAATGCAAAAGAATTCCGCAGAAATCTTGAGTTACGAGTTATGCTCACTAAAACAAGTGTATGCACACGGCGACAGCACCTTACATTAGGTTGAGCAAATAAAACTTTACCATGGAGAAGAGGACTTTTGTCTCAGCCCTGTTTTGTCTCGGTAAGTCGGTTTTCTTATTGCAAATTGCTTTTGAATGACATTTTTATGTCATCCTCTCAAATTCAAATTCAAAAAAGGGAAATGAAATGTTGTAACTCATTAATTCTTCAAAGAGTTATTGTAGATTGTGTTGGGTGTTGGCAGGAATAATAATAAATCTGCTATGTCATTTTTAAACAGTAAAGTAAACCACAAACATTTTTAATATTGACTTGATATAGGCTCACTATCATCCTGCACCGTGTTACAAATTATTATGCAAATTGGATTTAAAATTTTTGTTGCGCTATTAAATTTATAGATGATATGTGTGTCAGAGCTCTTTGAATCACTATAGTTAATTTCAGAGAGCTGGATTGATTAGTTTGTCTGGTGAGCTCAATTAAAGGAAATCTACTTAAGAAGGATGTTCCACATTATTAAGCAGGCCACAGGTTTAAAGGCAAAATGAGGAAGTTTTCTGTTAGACAAATTCATGGTATTAAGAGAGCAGCTGTTAAAATGCCCATAAAGCAGCAAACAGTTACTTGAAGCTGCTGGTGCCTCTGGAACCTCAAGGTGGAGGATCCTCCAGAGGCTTGTGGTACATGAACCTATTATTGGACCATCACTAAGTAGAGCTCACAAGCAGAACCGGTCTCAGTGGGCCCAGCCGTACATGAAGATTAATTTTCAAACAGACTTTTTCACTGATGACTGCTGTGCAACCCTGGATGGTCCAGTTGGACGCAATAGTAGATTGGTGGTGGATGGTCACCATGTCCCATCATGGCTGTGACAACAGCAAGAAGATGGTGGAGTCATTTTTTGGGCCGAAATCATGGGAAGAGAATCATTGGTCGGCCCCTTCAGAGTCCCTGAAGGTGTGAAAATGACCTCAGCAAAGTATCTGAACTTTCTGACTGATCACTTTCTGTCATAGTTCAAAAAGAAGAGCCGAACCTTCAGTAGCAAAATCATCTTCATGCATGACAATGAATGCTGCAAGGAATACCACTGTGTCATTGGCTGCTATGTTAACATGTAACTCAGTCTGTTAAGATGCTTTGATTGAAATAGCTTTTGATTTTAGTACATGTGACCACTTAATGCTGCACATTCAAAGAATGAACATTTGCTTTATAATCCATAAAATGTTTAGAAAATCTGTGCATTTTGAGTTTTTCTATTTTTGAAAAAAATGCTGTTCCCATGGGGAGCTTTGTTTAGAAAAATGTGATTTATACTGTAATAATTCATGACTTGAAAATTATACTCACCGTCATTTGCATTGACCATTCAAGAAAATTTGAGAAAATATCACTTGCATAACAATTTGGAATACGGTGTAGAAGACAGATAAAAGGGGTTACAAAACAGTTTTATCATAAATGTTGCTTCTTCTTTTTCATTTTTGTCAGTCACTTGACTTGTGTGGTTCATTGCAAAATCTTATGGTGTTCTTGTTCCCCTTTCATAAAATATATTAACCCAGTTAGGATGAGGTGTCTTTGTGAATTGCTGTTTTTGCATAAAATTTAAATGCTGCTTTCTTCCAAATCAACAATAGATAATCGCATGATCATTGGAATGACCATCTTTTTAATTTACTACAGTGTGGTCAGCTGCTGCTGCCATGCAGGTTGACATCCCTCAGGATCAGTATGAGTTTGCCAGAGGAGACAACGTCACTCTGCCCTGCACATTTAAAAGCGCTCTACCCAATCCACCACTGGCCGTTATCACATGGTCTGCTGGTGAGGTAAGTATCTCTATGTCTGTTTTTCATTTGAATCAATCAACATATTTCTCCAATGCTGTGATTCTCAACAGGACGTGATTCTCACCTACTATCATCCCAGTGGAGACATAGACGTAGACATTAAATCAGAGGGTCGGGTGTCTGTGGATGCAAATATTAATGGTGGATCTGGGAAAGCTGACCTTAAGGTTTCCTCTGTCACATCGGCAGACAACAACAAATATAAGTGTCACGTCCAGATCCCCAAAGACCTCGGAGGCAAAGTTGCTGACACAGCAACATTGACTGTTCTAGGTAATTCTTAATTTGCCTTCTGGCCGATTGTGTTGCTGCACATGTTTTATCTGATTGTAAGTAACAGTGTATTAATTATTATTCGTTTTAATAGTTCCAATGTACCATGCGTAGGAAATGTTTTCTATATTCTTTAAAAAAAGATTTCTCAAAGACAAATAACATCACTCTCTTTATCCTTTTTAATTTTTTCAAGTGGCTCCATCTAAACCCATCTGCAAGATTCAGGGTACAGCATCGTACGGCCAAAACATCAACCTCACCTGTGTTTCTGAGGAAGGGTCTCCTTCTCCAACTTACAAGTGGAACAGTTATGATGTCCTAAACAATCCTCGTTCTCATGACCCCAGAACCACTGATAGTAAGTATTTAGGACACACAGAAGCTACAAAACACAAAGAAGAGTAAATCATTGTGGAGTTGAGCTATGCAGTTCACAATTGAGTTATGCAGGGCAATTTATACAAGACTATCTCATTTCAAAGAAAGAAACAAGACATTCTCCCAAAAAGTTTTTGAACTTTAACTTTTATCAACAGTTTTTTTCTTCTTGTGAAATTGTCAACTGATAATTCAGTGTGATTTTGGGAAAAGTGAAACCAGTTAAACGTAAAATTTGAAGTAGCACACCCTGAGTGCTAACTTGAATCTGAAGGAGCTAAAGATTAGGACATTGAGGCTTTTCAACCTCAGACCATCAAAGAAGCAGAAAATGGATTTCCCAGGTCATTTTGGGCTCTAAGTCAGCATTTTGTAGCAATGCTGTGATCCAAAAAGACATACAATCAGTTGGCAATTATATGCTATGACGACTTTTTAACACTGCTCAAAATGATTTTTACTCTTGAGTTAGGACTTCGATATGCAGTAGTGCTATAAAATGATATTATCTCTTAGTAATTGTTTTAACTAGTTACCTGCTTCCAGAGCAGCAGCTGCTTGTTCAAATTTTAGGATGAGTTGCTCTCATAGAGATAAGGAACCATTACACTCCTCTGCATTAATGCACTATTGGTTTATTACAGTATTGAAGGTTGATTGCAACAGATGTTGTGATCCCAGAATTTTAGAAGTGATACTGCATGTTTCTATGATGTTGTGCAGCCTTACATATAAGTTATGACTTCAGTATACATCATTATTTGATTTGTTTGTGATTGTCTTTCAGAGGGAGGCATCCTGTCTCTGTACAACATCACCAAAGAAACCTCCGGATTCTACATCTGCACCTCACAAAACAAGATTCGTTCAGCTTCCTGCAACCTCACAGTCTCAATCTTACCACGTAATATATGACCTTCTAACAGACCTGATCATCAAAACAATTAATTCTGCTATTCATTGTTGTCTCAACTCATCTTCTCTGATTTATGCAGCATCCATGAACATCGGTTCAGCTGCAGGAATCACTGGAGGAGTCATCGCAGCTTTGCTCTTACTGATTGTTATTATCTTTTAATTTTGCTGCCGAAAGAAGGATGACAACAAGGAGAATTATGCCATGGAACCATAATAAATATATATTTTTCCACTCCTTTAGCTCTAAACAAGACCCAAGACATTTAAAGTCTCACAGAACTCAGATTAATAGATCCATGAATTAGATTTTGCATTCACACGACAGAAACTTTTTAGATTTCTGGTATTTTTTATATCAAATTTTGTGTTATCTCTTGACTTGGGGACGTTGTAAAGGTTTGTCCGTGAAACATGCTTTAGTAAATTCACTTTATTTACTTGTGAGCTGTTGGGGAGTTCCCCTTAGTACTAATAAATATTTTTGTTTGTTTTTAGCTTCTTTCAGAAATGAGCTTTTTGTCATTATCATTGCAAAGCTTTTGCGTTCTGCTCCCTGTCTATTTGTTACAATTTTGATTGCTCTTAATATATATATATATATATATATATATATATATATATATATATATATATATATATATATATATATATATATATATATATATATATAGTTTTTTATACCATGTTACTTTTTGATCTAAAAATTCTGAACATCTAGGGAAGTTTTCAAGTTTTCTGCACAGTCATTATGAATGACAAAATAACGCCAAGAAAAACTGCCATGAGTTATTTTTCCTTGAATATAGAAAGTCTTCCTGAACCAATGATTCTGTTTGTTCTCCCTCATTTAAATCATTCAGTTGACCCCATAACCTGAACTTAGCTGTATAATTCCATAAATTCATATAAAAATTTAAATGCACGTATGACAGTGAATCTGTGTGTACATCAAATCAATGCACTGAATTGATTTGATGATAGATTTCTGGATATGAATCAGACTTGCTTGTCCTGTAAGGTGCTGTATGATTTGTTGTAAATTGGTTCTTCATAGTTAAAGTGAAGTGAGCAAATTAAAAATAAAACAATTCAATTAAATTCTCTCATTATTTAACAATGTTAACCAATTTCTCCTGTTAAGTGCTTGCAAAAATAAATCATTGGTTACATTAACACATACCGTCAACTTTGTGAGTAGTCGACTATTTCTGCTTTGGCAAGTTTGGAAAGAAATTTAGCACCAGCTGCATTATCATGTCTACTACTTTAGTATTTTCATCCTTAAATGACATAAATGTCATGAGGAAATATAAACAAGACATTAAAACAAATTTAGACGTCCAGTGTGGGATTACAGTGGCGATAGATGATAAAGTAATGATGCAGTTCAATCTTAAGTTGACAGAAACTAGTACAGACAGAAAAGAAACATAAAGTATCAGGAGTTTTTTTTTTTAGAAGGAGCAAGTACCACATTATTGCACAAAAAACAGAATTTGCACAGTTGCAAGAAAATTGTGAATAAGAAAACCACAAAGAGCTACGATAGTGAATAATGTGATCTTTTTTTTTTCCTTTCACATTCTGCCAGTTTCACTTATTTTCTTCCACTTTACATGTTCACCTATCATCTGGACACAAGAAACAAACCTTAAGTACAGGTATTCAGATGCAGTTCCAAAACGTGGGACTTATGTTTGAATTGTTTCATTTCTGCTTTCAATCTGCCGTTTCAATCTGCTGTTTCAGTTTCCATCTGTCTGTGGTTGTCCTCTGCAGCTTTCTGCTCAGGACCAGATGTCAGTCATGTGAGCTCATATCAGTCAAAACATGCTCATTTAACTTCTTCACAATAATGTATTTACAGAAAGCGCAGAGCTCATGTACAAAACAAACAGGCTTTGCTGGCCTGGAGGACCAAAGTCAATGATAAAGCTAAACAGACAAAGAAGAAGTACTCAAGTTGTCAGTCAGATAATTTGAAAACCTTTTATGAAGTGCTTATTGTTGCATGATAATTTGACACCATTGATTGTAATGAGTCTAAGTAGATTGTAATTATATTAAATTGTAATAAATTAGCTTTTTAGAGATGGCAAACCTTAAATTTGACCTGTTTTGTGTAGAAAAGGGGGGTTTCATGCACTCCTCCCTTCACAACTATTGGCTGTGAAATAAAGGGACCCACACAATAACAGATAACAAAATCTGAACCTTTTGGAAAAGTTCGATATACTTTGTCAGTCATTTCAGAAAGTAAAATTTATACCATGGCATACAAGCAGTAGTGGACCAAAATTCAAACCTGGTCAAGATCTATAGGAAACATTTGACCTCTCTAATTTTAAGCAAAGGTTTTTGCACCAAATATGAAGTACTACTTTTTTATTGAAACAGATACTGATTTTATATGCAATAAAATGCAAATAAATTATTTTTAAAAATTAAACAATGTGGGGCGTGCTGTGGTGGCGTAGGGGACAGCGCGACCCACATTTGGAGACCTTTAGTCCTTGACGCCGCATGTCTTCCCCCTCTCTCTCCCCCTTCCCTGTCAGCCTACTGTCATATAAGGGACACTAGAGCCCATAAAAAGACCCCCTAGTGGGGGAAAAAAAAAAAAAAATTAAACAATGTAATTTTTTTCTGGTTTTTTTTTCTGATTCTGTCTCTCAGCATCAACAGGGAACATTACAGACCCCTCCTTTTTTGTAAGAACTCCTTGGTTTCTAAGAACACTTTATCACCTGCGAACTGCTGTCTAAATACTGCTACATATAAATAACTCGAGACAGATTAGTATTGGCCTACTTAAATATTTTCTTTCATATTGTTCAAACATTTTAACTGCAGGTCTATTGAGCTCCACCAGGGGGCGGTGCAGCACTCGCTACAGCCCTAATGTTCCCTAAGCTTTGTCACTGACTATACTTGGCTACTCTGTAAGATGTTCATTTTGTTCATCTGACAGACAGGCCGTGGAAAGTCATTAATATTATTGAAATTATTAAGTAAAATCAAATCAACATGTAGTTGTTTACATACAACGAATATACTAAAGCCTTCAGACAATCACTGTCTGATGATTTGAGCCGTTTTCATAAAAAAAAAAGAAAGAAAAAAGATTGAACTCATCACACCTATAGCAACACAGGCCTGTGTCAACGACAGACTATGGTAACTGTGATGTTTAGAAATATTCTTCACAGATATCAAAACCAGAAACCGCATTCTTTTAAATTCTTCCTTCCTGTTTTGTTTTGCTGTGTCTGTTCTGGCACATCTGAGTCATTTTGCGTAACACCTGTCAAACCAGTTTGACCGAGAAAAAAAACACTTCTGTTACTCAGTCGCACACATTAGTTATGACAGCAAATTACCGTCTGCTAATCAATCCTCTAAGGCTACTAACCTTTGTCTATCTTACAACATTATTAAGGTGATTTCTGCAAGGTGAGGGACGAAAACAAACACATTTCTGTTAAAATTATGGAGAGGATTAAGAAGCAACCCCCTGCTCACAATTCTCAAAGTTGAATTCTTTTACCAACTGAATGAGAGAGAAACGTGAAAAAGAATAACATGTTCTCCTTTCAACCATTTCGTGGAAACGAGGCTTCTTTAACGAGGATTCCTGACAAACTATCCTGTTGGATGTCAGGACAAGCAGAAACCTGCGCGGTGGGCGGGACAAAAGAGTCACCTATAGAGCAGGCTGTGTAGTGATTGGCCGAGAAAGCCGTCAGTCAAATCGGGGCAGCAGACGCACCCATCGGGCTCATCACTGTCGGAAGTCTTCAGGTTTCGATGTAAATGAAAGCCTGGGCGCTCGGGTACCCGCTTTTCTTATTTGAGTGAAGAAAATATAGCTGTGAATTTGGTTTGATTAAATTACCACCTTTGCCATGGAGAGGAGAACTTCTACGCTGGCCGTGCTTTGTGTGGGTGAGTATTTGTAAATGGGAATTTGCTTGTTTTCTTGTGTTAGCTAAAGACCACACCTGTTTGCGCACCTCCAGGATCAACTTTCTGAAAAACAAGAAGAAAAAAAAATAGAACATAGGCCCTGTTCTCCTATTAAACTGTACCTTTTTTTTAAAACTTAAATTTCTTCTTCCCTCAACAGTTTTACGAAAAACATTGTGTGAAGTAGCAGCTCTAAGAATCAACACTGTACATTTTAAAACGCAAGGCCCAGCAGACCATTTTCAAAACCTTTGGCCTTAATATTCAAAAACCATTTTGTTAAACGGTTTAACAAACACGTTTGGCAATGTATAATTTCGCTATGGGATCAATGAAGTATTTTGGAATTTGAAAACAATTTTTGAAATGAGAATTTCTGTCGACCATTTTGGAAAAGTAGTCCATTTCACGCTCTTATGATGCACTTTTTCCGTTCTTTTAAAGAGATTTAGTTGGCTCTACAGGCCTTTATCTGACATTTGACAGACAGGAAGGCGGGCAGACTTGCAGCGATGGCGACTGGGGTAGGGACTCGAACCTGTGACATCACCTTTGTACTAATGTTCGCGCCAATGTTCGCGCCACTGCCGCGTGCCTCTTTTCTATTTTTTTTAACGTTAAATTATTTAAAGCAAATCAACACGTATAATAAATGGTTGATTAAAATTGTGAGTTGTTGTTTTTGTGAACTCAGAAGCACTGCTGAGTCCTAATGATGAGCTACAGTGTTGAGTATTGTTGCTGTTTATTCAACAATAAACAATAGATAATCACATGATCATTGGAATGACCATCTTTTTAATTTACTACAGTGTGGTCAGCTGCTGCTGCCATCCAGGTTGACATCCCTCAGGATCAGTATGAGTTCGCCAGAGGAGACAACATCACTCTGCCCTGCACATTTAAAAGTGCTCTACCGAATCCAAAACTGGCCATTATCTCATGGTCTGCTGGTGAGGTAAGTATCTTTATGTCTGTTTTTCATTTGAATCAATCAACATATTTCTCCAATGCTGTGATTCTCAACAGGACTTGATTCTCACCTACTATCATCCCATTGGAGACGTAGACATTAAATTAGAGGGTCGGATATCTGTGGATGTAGCTATTAATGGTGGATCTGGGAAAGCTGACCTTAAGCTTTACTCTGTCACATCGGCAGACAACAACAAATATGAGTGTCTTGTCCAGATCCCCAAAGACGACGAAGGCAAAGTTGCTGACACAGCAACATTGACTGTTCTAGGTAATTCTTAATTTGCATTCTGGCCGATTGTGTTGCTGCACATGTTTTATCTGATTGTAAGTAACAGTGTATTAATTATTATTCTTTTTAATAGTTCCAATGTACCATGCGTAGGAAATGTTTTCTATATTCTTTAAAAAAAGATTTCTCAAAGACAAATAACATCACTCTCTTTATCCTTTTAATTTTTTCAAGTGGCTCCATCTAAACCCATCTGCAAGATTCAGGGTACAGCATCGTACGGCCAAAACATCAACCTCACCTGTGTTTCTGAGGAAGGGTCTCCTCCTCCAACTTACAAGTGGAACAGTTATGATGTCCTAAACAATCCTCGTGCTCATGACCCCAGAACCACTGATAGTAAGTATTTAGGACACACAGAAGCTACAAAAACACAAAGGAGAGTAAATCATTGTGGAGTTGAGCTATGCAGTTCACAATTGAGTTATGCAGGGCAATTTATACAAGACTATCTCATTTCAAAGAAAGAAACAAGACATTCTCCCAAAAAGTTTTTGAACTTTAAACAGACAATTCAGTGTGAATTTGGACAAGCAGGGTGAAATGAATTAAAGTTTAAATCTACTCCTTCTGTAATAAGGAAAGATTAGAGTTTGCACCAACATGCAGTGACCCAAAATTACATACTGTGTTGAAAACTTTGTATTTTAGTAAATGAAAGTAAAACATGGGAAAAAAATGCAAACACTTTGCAGTTCTATATTATGACAACTGTTTAACACTTCTCGCAATGAAATCTACTTATGAGCTAGTACTTTGATATGCAGTAGTGCTATAAAATGAGATTGATCCTTGGTACATTTTTTTATTAGGTATTTGTTTGCAGCTCTCATAGAGATAAGGAACCATTACACTCCTCTGCATTAATGCACTATTGGTTTATTACAGTACTGAAGGTTGATTGCAACAGATGTCGTGATCCCAGATTTATAGAAGTAATACTGCATGTTTCTATGATGTTGTGCAGCCTTACATATAAGTCATGACTTCAGTATACATCATTGGTTTTGTTTGTGATTGTCTTTCAGAGGGAGGCATCCTGTCTCTGTACAACATCACCAAAGAAACCTCCGGATTCTACATCTGCACCTCACAAAACAAGATTCGTTCAGCGTCCTGCAACCTCACACTTTCAGTCTTACCACGTAATATATGACCTTCTAACAGACCTGATTGCTGCAGCGATTAATTCTCCTGTGCGTTTTTATCTCAACTCATCTTCTCTGATTTATGCAGCATCCATGAACATCGGCTCAACTGCAGGAATCATTGGAGGAGTCATCGCAGCTTTGCTCATACTGATCATTATTATCTATTGCTGTTGCTGCCGAAAGAAGGATGACAACAAGGAGAATTATGCCATGGCACCGTAATAAATATATATTTTTTAATAATTTTTTCCACGCTCTAGCTCTAAACGAAACATGCTAGTTATAAAACAATGCAAATCCAAAATGATGGACAAGATTCTCAACTGTCCCGGACTAAGGCTGAGATTTGTTTGAGGTTGAATATGTGAGCAGCTCACATCAGGGCTTTCAAGTTTACAAGAAAATCAAGTTATAACTAAAAAGATATTTCGACAGGAAGTATTTATACATTTTGATTAATAGAAATTAACTGTGGCAAAAATGGAGAATACTGAAAGAAATTATAATTTTACAGGATGAGTATGTTACAAGCTTTTAGTTTGCCTGGCAACTGCCTTCTTATGCTATTCCGCTTGATTCTCATCTCTCTTCAGCTTTCTGGTCTTTCTGCCATTGAAGATGATTTCTCTGGTAGAATTTCAATCAAACCCATCAGTAAACAGAAGAAGTAGTTGTGGACAATAAGGTTGATTTTCCATGCTGTTTTAGAATTGCAGTATGTGTTTGGTTTGGAAATGGCAGAGGAGGAAGTGAACACAGCTATTCAGTTCATGTTGGTCACGCTTCCAAATATTGAATTAACATTAACAGCCATCTAGTTCAGCTCACCATGTCTCTCTTAGCAGTGAGGGATAGTTTTTTACAGTGCAGGAAATTTCTGGTAAGCTCAAAGGCCCCCACACACTCTGCACATTCCATGAATCGCGCTGACTGTCCGCAGACGGTTGGGTCTTCATACTCAAGAGTACTGATTACCTAAAATTCTCTTGTGACAAATTTCTTTATTTCACACAATCCTAATGAGAGCTAGCAAGTTTGATGAACTATTTGGGCACCTCGTTCTGTTTCTTCTCCATGGGAAGCCTTAACTCACCTCTCAGTTTGGGACAGAGAATGGCAGTCATACGTCGATTCATCTGGCAAAATCATTGTCGGCAAAGTGTTGAGCCTTCTGTGGGCAGAGGAGCAGCAGGAGGCTGCTCTGGCTTTAGCTGTAATCAGGGATCCATTCAATAAGCTTTGTTTATAGTGTTCCTAAAGCACAATTATAATTGGTGTAATAACTTGTGCAGCAATCGAAAATGAGCACATACCCGATCATCGTTTCCTTGCCGTTGTTCGAAGAAAGAAAATAAATGTCAGACTCAACTTATCGGACCGCTGCTGATAAAGAAGTCTGGGATAATGTCTTATTTTTTAGTCTTATAATTCTGCATAACTCACCATGTCAATATTTGCGTGAGTATATAAAGCCTGTTGCTGTTAAGCATTTTTGCTTACTTGTCTATCACGTCCCCGTGACAACTTTATGTTGACTGTTCTCATGTTGATGTCAACTTTGAAACAACATGAACTCATAAAACCCCTATTCTCAAACTTATCAGCCTGGTGTCACATAAAAACCAATTTGATGTGAACACTGTTTCCTCCGGGTAGTTTAATGTGTTTAATTAAACTGCCATATGTGCGGTCTTAAAAATCTATCCTTGCGATGACGTGTCCGGCAGATGTCCACTTCGAGCTCACGTGGACCTCGGCGGCCTGAAGTGCGCCTGTGTATGTTGGGGCCTTTATTGTATCAAACTGGCACATTTCATATTTCACAGCCAAACCTTAGTGATTGGGTAAAATTTAAAAGCTGTAAAATTTAAATCCTGCTCTCTGGAGTCCACAGTTCCAGAAAGCAATCGGTTCTCAATAGCAAACCCTCTGTACAAAGCAAAGCCTGGCTAGCAATAAGTCTAACTTTATACATTTCCCAGTGATTATTACAAACCTTTTTGCCTTCACAACCAGATTGTGTGTTTACTGTCCATTTATGTCTCAGATATTTTTAAGGTTTTTCAAAATTGCAAGGATACATTTGCTACTTTTTTCTTCAAAAGTACAACCAGCTTTGTCTAGCTCATCTTTTTGTGGACCGTTAATGGAGCTTATTCCCTCTTCCTAATTGTCTGTCTGTTGTCTAATTTCCAGAGTTGGTGACGAAGAGCCTGTTCGAAAGGGGGAGGGTACCAATGGTATTGAAGAGAAGAGCAGACATTATGATGATTCCAGTGTGAGCAAAGCAGCTAATCCACGTGATAACTACGAGGAGAGGAGTGAACGCAACTATGACCGCCGAAGCGACTATGACGACCGGCGCAGCGACTATGACGACCGCCGAAGCGACTATGACGACCGGCGCAGCGACTATAATGACCGCCGCAAAGACTATGATGACCGACGCAGTGACTATGATGACCGACGCAGTGACTACGATGACCGTCGCAGCAAACCCAGTGACCGCAATGAGCGCTATGATGATGACCGCCGCTACAATGATCGCAGAAACCCCCGCTATGATGATGACCGCAACAGACCTTAGAGAAGCTGGACTAGAATGACGAGGGTAATCCAGCTAATGTGCGTTAGGTTTCTTTAAACCAAATGCACAAATTATTCCCATTGGAATTTTCCTGAGATTTTAAAATATGATATAGTCACTTTTGATTGTTCAGTTATCAATTATCGTACAAGAAGAAGAAATAGACCAGAACATCTTGTTGCACGTTACGAACGAAGTGTTTTCCAATCTGTTTTGAGATGATTGCTGAGCTCATTATACGAGTTACTAGTCAGTGCAACGCTGGTAAAAATGTTGTGCTATAAAAAGGCACTATGTACCTGGAAAATGCATAATACTGCCCCTTTCAATGCAACCAAATATTAATTACATTTGTATGCCAAATCCAGATAATAAAAACATTAGGAGGTGGACAACATTTCACAAATCCACCACACAAAATATCTATTTTTAGGATTGCTGCATATCATCTAAGGTGCCTCACAACTTCCTCATATGTGTTGAGCCAATTATAGTAAATGGCAGGCTTCACAGGATTTTATGTCAAATATCAGGTGTAGTTAAAAAAATTATTCTCCTTAGAAATGAAAATGTAAATATGCTTTGATGCTTACCTTGTTCTTTCTGAGAAATATGTACATAATGTGTTTGATTTTTATAAAAATTGTTTCAGTTTTTGCATTCAGTTACATTTTGCTGGATCCCATTCCAGTCAAAGATTTTGTTTTGTACAAATACAAAGGCTGTTACGAAATGCTGCCAAATGTGTGGAAGGTGATCTATGCAATTAGATTAGTTGGTGTTTTAGTGTATTTTTCTTTTTTTAATACTTTTTCATTTTATCTTTTATAGTACCTTTAAACATCTGCTTCTGCTGGGTATAAAAGCTGTAGTTATTTAAAAGACGACCTCCTTTGCAGAGAGTAAGTCTTTTATCTTGGTGCTTTTTTATGCTTACTTGGTTTATTTTGCGCAAGGCTAGTAGTGTATCACTGCATATAAATATAATAATTCAACCATCTAATTTTATTTTTTTTAACCATAATATTATTAAAATGGAACTTTCTCTTATGCTGGGTGTTGGTTTAATAATGCTCGTCCTATTTTCTTTCTGTTATAGTAAACCTTGATTACAAATAAAACTCAAATCTACAAAAATAATTTCAATTTGAATGTGTGATGTACATTTTTAAATGCACCTGTTGTACTGTTTTGCTGTTTACATTTATTAAAAATTCCTCTTGAAAAATTCAAGTTGTTTGTTCCACAAGATAAACAGGACATTTTAAAATCCTGACACTGAATGGCGACATAGAGCATCCTTTCAATATTTCTTGTTGCAGAATCCACAAGGATTTAGAAGAGCTGCTTGATCCAAACCTGCAGCTCTGGGAGCCCTTCACTGAACCCCATTGAAAACTTAATTGTTATTCCACCAAATGCTGATTTCTGAACTCTCCCTGAATTAAAACATTAGTATTGCTGTTTCTAAATGAATATGAACTTGTTTTCTTCGCATTATTTGACGTCTGAAAGCGTTGCATCTTATTCGTTATTTTGACCATTTGTCATTTTCGGTGAGTAAATATTAAAGATTTGCTTGGAATTTCAGAGACATTTCAGTAGTTCATAGAATAAAATAATGTCTATTTTACTCAAACATAAACCTAGATAAAGCCAAAACAAACTGCTAATACATGTATAAAGAGAAAGTGGTTTGTAAACAACAAAAAGTGCAAAGTGAAAAACGAGTTATTTATTTTTTTGTTTATTTACTAATGCAGTACTAAATCAAAATGTATAAATCATATCATAATTTCATTTTGCAGACTTTTCTACACATGTCTAACTTCTATAAAGTGCATTTATTGATTCGGTTATTTACCCACGTTGTCAGGATTCAATCTAGGCATTTTCACATCCCTCCGTCTCTCCCAACATCTATTGTTTGCGAACACACTTGGGGAGCGTCCTGACGCCTCACAACCTGCTGCACTAAGATGCCTCTTATCTACTGAGGAAAAAAGATTTTCACAATTTCAAAATAAAATTAAGGGACGGTTTTTTTTTTTTGTTTTTTTTTTGGTTGGTTGTTTTTTACACTCAAGTAGTTTTGCTCAATCTGCGGAATATGCAGATTGAGCTTTATCTTGAAATTAAAGTAAAACCGATTCAAATCAGAAAGAACCTATGTTAAGGAAAAATTTGAAATCCCACAATTTTATCTTTATATTTAAAGCCTATAGCGACACGAGTACTTATTATTTTCCATAGCATATGATTAGCTACATTTTAACCAAGTGTTTTGTTTTTTTTGGGGGTGGGGGGTTGTTTGTTTGTTTGTTTGTTTTTTTTGTTTGTTTTTTTTTTTGTCTGCACCAGTGAGCACTTTATTATGAAAGGTCGAAAGTCGGAAAGTGTTCAACTTCTCCAAGCTTGACGGAAGTCCTCTTGGGCGATGTTGTCCCGTTATAAACTGCCTCCGCGATCCTGTACCATCATCCAGGGATGAGACGGAGGAGGAAATAAAACAAAGTTTTTTTTATCCAGCAATCTTCACACTATTTACCACAGGGATCTGGAAGCTGATCTCAACCGAAATGTGGCGGATTTTCATCCTTTTTCTGGCAGGTAGGCTGAGCAGAAACGTAAGAGAAAAAGTGATCCAGCCTGCGGAAAGACAGGTTTTAGTTACGGGTACTGAGGTTTGGGGGCAGCTTCGCTGTGTTTTTCATATGCCAAGAATGTTTGTTTCGGATTAAGTCATGTGTGAATGAGCCGGGTTAGAAGCTTTGGGGGTTGGGAATCAAAGTTTTGTTTTGTTTTTTCCCAGATAGGCTACATTTTATCTGGATTTTTCGGAGAAAGGAGCTGACCTCTACTTGTTTGGAGGAAATATGTGACAGGCAGCACTCTAAAAATACACTAAAAATGTGACCAAGTATGAACAAAACTTCATAAAAAGTATTAATCATCAAATTATAGAAATTAAATTAGAAAAGTATGGTAATACTTGTGATGTAATCTTCATACGTTTTCTTGCTTATAGTGACAATCAAAAACTTTAAATCTGCTCTTTCCTTCTGTGTCTTTAGTTTATTTTCTGAGCAAAAATATACCTTCTCTATGTATGGGTTTATATAATTATATATATGAAAGAGATTAATCTTTCCTTGATATTTTGGGGCCAAATAAAGTTAAAGAAAAAAAAAAGTACCACAACATAGAAAACAAACTAATTTAACTAATTTCTTCAACTCGTATTGATTATTGAATCAATCTGTCAAGCGTTTAAATCTTTTTGAAGTGAGAACGGTTTGATCCAACAGCAAAACACATTCAGTGTTTCCTCACAAAATCTTAATACAAGCATTCAAAACACTCCCAGTCCTCCTTTGCTGAAAACTAACAAATCCAGGATAGTACCACAACTCTGAGCAAAGGTTTTTAGATGCTCAACATTTATCATTTATATAACTTGATAAGAGAATCAATGTTTTATCTGTTTTATCAGGTTATTTTTTTATTTTAAGAACAGAGTGTGCATGGTGTCCCCTTGTAATAACACAATGTAATTAAATGATATAGGAACCCCGACGACATAAACTACCTGTTTGAGCAAGGCAGTTTATATCATCACTTGCGGTAGTTTAATTCCCGAATGAAAAATCCAACCGTAAATGACGCGTGGTTTAGTTGCAATTATTCAACTAAATAGAGTTTATTCTCTTTTTCTATTACTATTTTTTACAACCTCCTTGTGAGATGGATTTTCTTCTTTGCACAATCTGTCTAGATCTTTCATAGCCTTAGGTTATAAGGTAAGATAAGAGAGTAAATTCAACTGATTCTTTAAATTGTGATAATGTGAGGGAAAACACACTACCACCTATGTCGGATTGCCTCAGACAATCTGTTTTCACTCGCCCTCCTCTCATTTCAGCCCACTGTTATTTTTACTGGTAGGGATCATTTAGCTCCCGATAGCCTGGCCTCACAAATCGAAATATTCAAAGAACAGCAGACCCAGATGTTTCTGGGTGTGTATGCTTTATTGGTTCTTTTTTTCTTCTTTTTTTTCCCCTCACATCATTGCTTCACCGTAGCTCCTAGCGTTTTTAGCATAGTCTCCATGTTATGCTGTGAGTCGAAGCTGTTTCAGAAGCTGCAACGCGACCAGCAGGTCAGCAAAGCTCTGTTGGGTTTCTGCGAACACAAGCAGCTCAAACAGTTGCAACAACTATTAGTCAAAATGTGTCCCTGATTTATGCATTTCTTACTTCCACTGAGCAATACTTTCCTGTACTCACTTTAAGCATTTTAAATTAATTTTCTAGGCTTTCTAGGGGTTTTCTTTGGGCCTTTGTTGCCTTTTTATTCATCTTTGCAGTCCAGGTCCATTAGAGATAATGTTGTTTTTATTCTGAACTCTGACTTAAAGATCATTGTGACAACTAAGCTCAAATGTTATTATTAATTCGCTATCATTACCGCAATTATCACAACTTAATCCGAAGACATTTGAAAGACCATCAGAAAAACTGAAAAACTATTGATAATTACTAGAAGATGTGAGTTTTTAGCGCTGTAGTATATTTTCAAGCTGATTTATTAGTTTTCTAGTGATTATGCTCTACACTCCATTAACATACAATCATGTTATTCTTTTAACCATCCCAGCTTCCTCAGTCCACCAACCTACATATTTTTTCTTCCCTTACAGGTGTCATCCCTCCTCCATGCTCAGGACTCCATGTGATAGTGAGAGATGAAAAGAGGTACGCCACTCTGTTCCAGTCAGTGGTTCTGCCTTGCCAGTACACCAGTGTTTCCACTCAGTCCGCTATGGTGAAGTGGATCTACAAGTCGTACTGCCGGGACCGCACGAGGGACTCGTTCAGCTTCCCCGACAGCTTGAGCGGAGGCCTGGGCGGAGGCGGGCTGCAGAGCGGGAGCAGAGGGGTCGGCGGAGGCTACGAGGCGGGCTCCACTGCGAGCCACCTCGACTGCTCCGACAACAGGAGGACCGTCAGGACCGTGGCCTCCATCTCCGGGTCCTCGGTCACGCTCTCGGAGTACTACAAGAACAGAGATGTTACCATCATCAACAGTAAGACGTTCCCCCTTCTGTCGATGTCTGTCATCGAAACCATCCCCTCATTCCATGATCCCCTGGTTATTGTTGTTGCCTGGTGATGTTTCAGCTGTGGATGCAAGCTCTCGATGTAAACATGCCATTCCACTGCCCTTAGTTTTCCCTTTGTGTCGCTGTACTGTATTGCCATCATGTTCTTCAAAGACTGACTAAAGGGAAAGACTGTTCTTATGCATGCGTGTCTGAAAAGGCTCATTGAGCAAAGAGAGGTAGGCTTGTTTGCTGGCCATAGATTTATGGAGCTCTAACTCTCTTCTTGAGCCAGGAGTTTTGGACAGAAGAAAAGGCTTTCACACTGTCCCTCCATTCATCTTGACCTCTGGTTCGTTCCCTCTGATGTATTTCTGTGTCCAAGTTTCATTTTGTTTCCCCCTCAACATCACACTCTTTTCTTTGTCCCTCTCCACCTCCTGTCTTACTTTTCAGAGTAGTGATGTTGTAAACTGGCAAACCTACACCCCCCCCACCCCCCAAATAAAAAAAACATAAAATCCTTTGTTGCCTTTGGAGACTTCCAGTCATCCATACCCATGTAATCCTATTCAGGGTCACAGGGAGGCTGGAGTCTCTCTCAGTGGGCTCTGGGCAGGGGGTGCTCTGGTAATCACATGGCTAACAAGCTCAACACTTCACGGTTCATACACACGGCTCAGAAGATACAGTCATACATGAGGTGAAAAAGGAATCCACAAACCCAAAGGCGATGTGGACACTCAGATTTTATAAGAGAATCGGAGACTGGTCCCAGCTTGTCTTTCCTTGGCCAACAGGAAAAGGAAGGGAATTCTACAAAGTGTTTCCTGTCTGAAGTATTTACGCATGTGACCCTCTTACAATAGAGTTGGAGACCCAGGATTGTCAGCAAGCCAATGATATTTCAGTTCTATGGATCTCATTTTAATCACACAAATTAAATCTAACCGCCCCTCTAGAACTGGGAAATACTTGCTGAATTCCTGTGTTCGTGTTCAGGCACAGGGATAATTACTTTCGCAGAAGTAACGTTCTTTATAGCTACATTTCTCTCACGGCCATTTTAGTTGTAATCTATAACGTTGCGCAAAAGTTTTAAACCATTCTTTATTTCTTTTGGACTTGTTACCCCATGAAATCTTTAAAGTGGTATTCGTCGGTAATTTTTCAAGTTTCCTGATCCTCTTTGCACCTGTCTAAGAGAACACACTGTGGATACTCTGCTTCACAATGAGGAAATCAGACCAAAGAGGGGCGAAGCGAGAAGTATCAGGAGAAGTATCAGGGATAAAAATAAAAGAAAAACGTCTGCATTACATTAACTTTTCCCCTATTTCTCACTCTGCCCAGATCAATCTCACTCTAAATAAGAAAGTCTTCCTACACTGTAGTTTGTGTAGTAGCAGCGTTGTTCAGAAAATACACTTTAGTAGGCAGGGATTCAGTATGACACGATGACATCCAGTGTCAGAGAGAAATAAAGATGAGTGAGTTAATGTCATGGAGTTTATTCCACTCTTTAATAACTAGGTGTTATCAACCAACATTTATGTTCGACTTGTTTTCTTTTAAATAATTGGTATGAAAAAGTATTTCTAAAAGCTGTTGTCGACTCTCAGTCGTCCAGGACGTGACAATCCTAAGTGCTTAAGTTGAAAGCAACTGGACGTCTTCTCTGGTTGCAGGGAGATATTTCACTTCTCATCCAAAATGTCACAAAAACTGAAGAAGCTTTTTAGATAAGAGGTGTAATGTCCTCAAGAATAAGAGAGAAAGTCGTTTTGCTCCCTACATAAAAAGGAAACCCACAGTTATTTTTATTGGTAGGGATCATTTAGAAATGGGTTATAGTTAGAAATCTGTAAAGCTTTAGGTCAGGGATTAGATTGAAAAGTAGAAGAAAATTTGGTCATGTTTAAAGAAAATCTCTGACATCCTTCAGAAAACCTGGGGAAATAATAATCAGATAGAAGAAATCACTTGTAGTTATTTTGGTTGATAAGAGGTCATAATCTGTAAAGTTACAAAGTTGTTTTAAGTGATATTCAGAACCAAAATATATAGGAATAACGTAACGCAAAGTTTTCGGATAATAATATATAACATGTAGGATACGAGCATTTTAATGTTTGTTAAAAAAAAAAGTTTCTGCCTTTAAATTGTGTCTTCATTTTTCATGCAGCAGCAGATCTGCGTATAGGAGAGGTGCAGTGGGGAGACAGCGGTGTGTACTTCTGCCAAGTGACTATAGCTGATGACATAGAAGGACAGAATGAAGCTTCGGTGGAGCTGCTGGTTCTCGGTGAGCTATTTCTGCTTTCCTATTGCTTCCTTCATCACATTGTGATGCAAAGAATTTCAGCAACAAATAGGAACTTGTGATCTATAAAAAGAATATTTGTAAATAGTGTCAGGTAATCCATAATTGTTAAATCAACTTGACATACCAGTTGGAACAGTGTCACCGACTCAATAGATGGTTTTACCGGCATTAGACTTTTGAATTTTATTCTTCGTGACCGCTTCGACAGTCATTTTTAAAATGCTTTTTAATGCAGATTTTCAAGTGGCATGCTGTTTACTGTGAAACAAACTTTTATGATGGACTTTTCTGCATAATGAAACTTTTAAAATGAGCCACTCATTGAGGGGCTGAAGAACAAGGAGTTCTTCCTTCATTTGAAACTACAACAGCTGCTTTCAGTTACTACCAAAATGAAGTTTTTAGCAAACAAACTCCAACATTTAAAATTAATATGCCAAGTATGTGTGTTTTTGTGTGTGTTCCGTTGCAAACATTATCACAAAGACTGCCAAAAAACATTTTTGGGCCATTTGGTGCCTTCAGCTTCCAGAGGCTGAACTTGTATTTGGTTGGTGTTCGACAGACTCACAGGACGGAGCTCCTACAGCTTTCTCTAAGCTGCAGGAATGTTCTCCACTGTGATAAAGATGATGAAGTGTAAAACTAAAAGCACAAGAAGAAGATAGTCTTGCTATGTTGTTGGGTGTTGAGCTAAATCCGCCATAGCCCCAAAAATCTGTGTATTTCCTGAGCTACTGCACCTTGTGAGGCACTTGTTGTGTTCCCATAACAACAGCGGAGGCCATGCTTGGGGTGTCTTTTGTCTATACAGCAAATCGCCTCACAGAAAGGAAGGCAGGGAAGATTTAATGATGCAGAGAAGGCAGAGCAGAGCACAGCGGCACAATAGACACTTGACTGATACTTTACAGAGCTATATCAAGTAAGGCCCAATATCCAAACACTATGAATGCTGTACAAGATTAGCTGTTTAATATGGTATACAGTTAAAAAAATAAGTTAAAATTGCATCAAGGTTAAAAGATACCAGATTCATTTTCTTCTAAAACCATGCAGTTCCTTCCATGATCCACCTTTTGTTTTTATCCAAGCTCTATTTTATCCCTCTTCTTGAAATGGAAAAAAGGAAGGGAAGCGGTTCACGAACATCACCGTGTACGGGGTACAAAAACAATCTGAAGCTCCTTGGAAGTCAATTTTAGGGAATCACCAGTCAGTCCAAATGCGCATGACCAAGAAAAAAAAATACAAAGCAACAGGTTAAAAAATAAAACAACCTTGAACTATACAAAACTACAAGAGGACAAACTGTAGTTGTTTAACTAAAAATAAAATGTTCAAATCCAGCAAAGACCAGTTTTAGACCGTCACAGAGATATTAAGAGAGGTATGTGCTCTGTCAGCTGGAGTCAGGCCACGTTCAGCTTCCACGCTGTTGCTGCCGCCTTCTTTTCTGGCACAGCAAATACTCATTTCCTCCTTTCTGCCAATACTCTCACCCTCAGCTGTTAAATACCAGGTTCTGTTTGCATCACAGACATTTGCCGGGAGGTTTCACTTCTGACAAAGCTGGAGTTTGCTTCCCTGGACACATGACAGGCGCTTTGTAACTAAATTTCTTTTTAAAGTGCCTCTAATATTCCATATTGTACCTCATCTGAAGCCTCTAATGTTGTGGTAGAAGAACATTTTAAAGAATTAACCTATAGGTCAGCTAGTCACATGTACAAGTTTTAAATTTCAACATCAAAAGGTGCTTTATTTACAGAAAATAAACTCATTATTTGTTCATCATGCACTACTTTGCACCAGTAAAACTACTCTGTGACATGTATTACAAACTATGTAAAACATTCACAAACACACACAAAAAATAAAACGTCTCATAGCAATGCAACATACTGTGTAACACCTCTACCATCTCCAAAATACTGTTTGGCTAGGTATGTTGTTGAACAACGTTTAGCACCAACAAATTCAGGCAGTTGTCTTTTGAATAACTTTGTCAAACTTGCAAACTTCATTGCAGAAGAGCTTTGAGCAACTCTTTGCAATTTTACAATCAAAAACACAAAGACTTAAAATTATTATGGTTACATACAAAATGCATTCACACCTGTGTGTTGACTGTTGGTCAGATTTGGGGAAATCCTATCATTTCATGCATAGTGGTCACTACAGTGGACAGCTGTCTAAAAGCCATTTTCTTGTGCTTCTTGTGGACTTTTATGTTATAAATGCACACAGAACACTGAAGTGGAGTCTAATGCATCATAAAATACTCTATCAACTGCAGGCCATCAGCTGCAAATCCAGGAAATTATTTTTGTAAAATCCAATATGGCCGACAGACAACAAAGCATGCCAACCGAGCCTGTCTCTCCTTCTACTGTAGACGACTCTTGCAGGTAAAAAAAAATATTGTGACATTAGATAACCTCTAAAGAACAATACTACTGATGTATTTTTCAAATAGCAACTTTGTATATGGAGAAAATTACAATTGATCACCTAAAAAAGAAAAAAGAAAAAAAGAACATTTTACAAAAAAAAATGTCCCTACCTTTTTTCTATGCCTTAAGAAAATCAAAAGAAAAATTGAAAAAAGTCCTGACACAAAGGATCATAATTCATGCATGAAAGGGTTAAGAAAATGTTTTCGCTGCCTGTTGAGAACTGACGAAATGTTCATATCGCTTACAGTTCTTCCTTTCTCATGGGTCCTGCCTGTTTGTCTTCATGGGAATAATTTTGAGTTTCAGTCTGCGCTACTATCAGACAGATGACATTTTAAGACCTTTAAAATCAGAAATGACATGCTGATTGCTCTCATCAGCAGCTCTGATATATCGGTTTTCTGAAACCAGACAAAACATGTCCTACTTTTCATTCCTTGACCTGTCAGCTCTCTCTCTCCCTCTTTCTTCCCGTTTTGCTGTGTTTATGCTTTATGGCATGCTTGCATACTTCCACCTAATTACACCAATCACTTGGTTTGATCCACTCCATCTGCTCTCCTCTGCTCTGGTCACCTTTGCTCTGTCTCTCTCCAGGTTTCTCAGGCGTGCCTGAAGATCTCCTGCCTGACATTGATTTGAAGATTATGCCAGGTACAGTCGGGGCATAATGTCTTCGACTCTTTATCTGCTTTCTTTTGTTCATGCTAACCCTTCTGGCTTTAAACCGCATCTTGGCTTCTTCTGGCTTTGTCTGGTAACAGACAAAGGACAATTTCTTGATCATCTGCTAAATTAAAATCAAAGGTTTGTAGATGGCTGACATCCTATCAGTTACTTTTTATCTTAGTTTTCCCAAAACATCTTGTAATCAGGTTTACAAATGGGCCACAAAAACAAAATAAATAATTTTCCACACTTATACATGCTCATCATGTCCAAGGTTCTACTTTCCTGACATTTTTTTTAAAATTAATAACACAACAGATTTTTTTTTTTTTGTGAATTATCTCTAAGGACACTTTAACAGAGCCAGTTTCTAGATAACAGGCTGGTCCACACCCATCAAATAATGAGCTGGCCGTTGCTCCCACCAAGATGAGCAACTGCTGGAAAACAGTTATTATGGTCATTACAGTTATTTATGGCTCGGGTTAGCATGTCATCCCACTGCATTTGGAAGAAAAGGCAGCAGCTAGAAAAGGAGGGGGAGTTTGGCTTATGTCACACATGTTTATGATTGTCGAACTGAAGGAATGGTGTTGAAATACTCCCAATGTGACGTGATATGACTCTGAGGCTGGATGGTTAGAAGTTGCTTATTTCAGCTGCAAGCATTGTGTTGATGAGTGTTATCTGCAGTGACTCACACACAGGTTTCTGTGGGAGCTAAAAACGCTTAACGCTGAGATCGTGTGTTGGCGTAGGCGTCCCGGTGACTGTAAATCAGATCACATTATGAGTTATTTATCTGAAACGGCCACAGATCTTCAGTGTCGTTGAGAGCAGCATAAACTGCCCTTTTCCTTCCTGCAGCAGGAGCAGGTTTCCTGTCAGTGTGTGTTCGGCCTCTGTGTTTACGAGACGGCGAGAGAATGCCGAGCGGAAAGTAACATTGTTGAAGGTTTCCTTATCTTCCCTCTCCTTCCCCTTTTTTTGTGTAGTCTCCGTAGACGGAGGCAGCAGATGTGGCCTATCAGCTGCACTGATTGCACGCATCATGTCTGCACTGTTACACTCAGAAAATATTGAGCAAAATTACCTGTTTTTTGTAATTTGTTCACATTTCTAAAGAAGGTAGAAAAAGAATTACATTTATGCAAGTTGGTTATTCCTCTATTTGTCTGTTAAACGTTCACCTCTTGTTTCTGTCACAGACAATGTTACGATAGTTGTTTGGTCACAGTTTAAATCTAGCATTCTTTCCTTGGAGATCTCTAGTTCCATATGTTAATTGAGTTAAGTGATACAGTTCTCTGTCAGCTTGACAGTAGCTATTTTGGTCACAAAAATTAAAAGTAAAATGGCGTTTATTGCTGACAAATCATTTGACTCGAACATTATTAATAAACTGCAATAAAATGTAGCAGCCATGATGCTGGTAGTACTACGGTGTTGTGTGGTGCTGGGATTCATGTGTGTATGTGTGTTGCAGCACAGGTTTGCAACATTTATCCATTGTGATCACATGACTGAGAGGTGGGAAGTATTTTTGGCAGGTCATCAGTCAGTGTTGCGTTATAATCTAACAAATTAGTCAGTTGATTTAAAAGAGTAATCCTCATTTTGTTGATCTTTATATCGAGTGAGGTTGTGAAAGAACAGTTGCACTGAGGATGTACGTGAAATTAAAACGTCTAATCCCTGAACAGAAGTGTAAAAGTTCAAGCTGGTAGTGAAAGCAAAAAAAAAGGTTGTTTTACTGAATATAACTAAGTTATCAAGTCTTCCCTGTTAAGCATTTGTACATCTGTCCAAACTCGGCAAGGTTGTAAACCGCTAGATGACAACGTGACATTCTCTAGAAAAAAATACTAGAGCAGAATCAGGTCCTGATTCTTACGCAGATATTATGATCAACATGTATTTGTCTGTGTGTCCCTGCAGAGTGGGTGTTTGTGGTGGCCGTGGTGCTCGGCAGCGTGTTGTTCCTGCTCCTGGCTGGAGTTTGCTGGTGTCAGTGCTGTCCCCACTCCTGCTGCTGCTACGTCAGCTGCTGGTGCTGCCCCGACACGTGCTGCTGCCCCCGACACCGTGAGCCTGAACACACACTCGGACTGGGAAGCAATTCATGCCAAGATTATTGATGCTGACTAAAAAGAAAAAATGACGGTTTTCTTATTTTGGAAGTGAGTATAATTGTTTCTTTTTTAGTGTATGAAGCGGGTAAAGGCATAAAGACTGGCACCTCCACCCCTCAAACACCAGCCTACCCTCCATACTTTGTGTCTGGACTTCCAGCCATGATCCCCATCGCCCCGCCCTCCCTGGTGGACAAGGTGTCTACTGTCCCCCCCTCAGATGGGACTCTGGTGGCAGCAGGTGAGGTTTTACCTTTATCTTTTCTTCCTATGAGAAACAGATTATTGGTTTGAGACTCCCTACAAACTGAAAAGTATTTAGAAGAAATTTGATTTGGAAAAAAACTGATTGCTTAAATATTGTTGAATGCATCTCTGTTAATATTAATCAGTCAAATCTTATTGACTACTGTAAAATTGTATGGTGAAATTCAAAAATATGCCTCAGATTCAGAATTTTCTTGGCTGCTGAATTAAGCGCCATAACGAGAAATGAACCAATTGCAGTTTGATTCACAACTTCCTATATCTAATTTTTGCAAATCCCACACTTTCTGTTCTTTCTATTATCGTTCTGACATTACACATAATGCGCACTTTCAGTCTTTATTAGCAAAGACTGTCTCATCAAAATGTGCCCTTAGTAAAGCAAAATAAGACTTTGAATCTGCTGATTCTTCACCAAACAGTCCGGTCTACAACTGGTCTGACTCTGGTCACCTCAACACCATTCAGTGGAGCAGTTTCAGGTTGTACTTGTGACATAATGCAAAACAAAATATACAAATTCACTGTAACTAGGATTTCCACAGTGTTTCCCTTTTTGTTACATACAGTTTGCAGAAGTATCAGATTCTTGTGCCAGCTCGTTCTGAATGAGCCAAAGGCCACATTCGGCTTCACTCCTGGTTGCTAAGTGCCGCTGTCTGAAAGTAGTCTTTTACAATTATGACTGTTGCAGTATCTCCGATGCCCATGCAAGCTGTAGGGATTCCCTACCGCGTACCTTCATCACAGGATCAAAACTCTCTCAGGGTGCTGCAGTATGTAGAGAAACAGCTGGCTCACTTCAACCCTTCTGGGTCCAACAGCAAACAGTGTAAGATCAGTAAACCCACTCTGCAGCTTTGCTACTCAAGCCTGCTGATACTATCTGCTTGTGGCATAGTTTGCTTTAGGATTTGTATTTTCCTCAGCCTGTCTCAGCATGCCTCTCCGCTCTCAAATGTTCTGCCTGTCGGGTTTCCTGTTGTGCACTTGAGTAAATGTAGCAGATGAGCATGCCAGCCTCTCTGATTGGTTTTACACAAATCTTATTCACAACCTCTGGTCATTTTCTTCCAGACTTTTGATTTTCTTAGACTCTTGTATGCTCTTTTTCAAAGATTCTTAATAATGATTCCTTTTATTATAATGTTTGATAAATTTTATTTTATTTTTTTATCTATCCAGCCAGTAATCAGTCGGAGTTGAGCTCCCTCCATGAAGGAGACACCAACTTCCACCAAACTTTCAGGAATGTCCAGAAAAAAGCTCTGCCCGCCATCCCTGATCAAGACTCCTCCCCAGAACCATACGGTTACCGTAAGAGCCGCAGTCCAGACCTGCAGCGCCACCGTAAGAACCCCTCATCGCCTCATCGGTACCGTCACGACCCCGACTCTGACCACCTCGACAGCCAGGATGAGCCTCTGCTTCCACGGCGATACAGTGACGACCCGCCGTCTTCCTCTCAATCGCACAGGATTACTCGAAGTCAGAGGCAACAGAACTCTAGTGATGAGGACAAACACGACAGGTGAAGGAAACATGTGAATCCTGGGGTGGATTTATTGTTAAAAACAAGAATGTAGTAACCTTCTGTGATGTTTTGTAGGTGGAACCCTCGTTCAGAACATCTGCAGAGGAAGACGTATCACTCTTCGGGACGGACCGTCTCTCTGGATGAGCTGGAGGAGTTTGCTACTACCTACAAGAAGAGAGGAGGCAGAGGAGCAGAACGGGGAGAAGAAATGGTGGAGTATGAGATGGAGGTGCTGGACTATGGTGGATATCCTTCCCATCGCAAGGGTCCTCCTCAGCATTATTACAGCAATGGGGATGAGCTTGACGACAACAGTGAGCATGAAGGACATACCAGAGCAAGCCATAAAAGCAAACACAGCATAAGCCCTCTACCTTCTCCCAAGAAGAGGGGGAACACACGGGAAAGGGAGAGGGCCGAGCCCCCTCCCCCCAAAATGGATCCACCATCGAATTCCTCTCAGGAAAGGGACTACGATGCCACTTTCCTGAACAGCCTGTTGGAACGTAAAGCAAAGCTGCGAGGATTTTCCCAGGGGAGAAACGGGACCCAGGCTGAGGACGATGTAGATTGGCCCTCAATAAGGAGCGGCAAAAAACCCAGCAGAGAGTCCAATCACCACTGCAGCCGCTCTCCCAGTAACAGGCCAGAGGCGGACTCGCCGTCTCCGTCCAACTCAGAGAGAACCAGAACTGAAAGGCCGTCTCCACGGCCGCTCCACGCAAACGCCCGCTCCCCTCCGCCTCTTCATTCCCTGCCCGCTCACAGAGAGGAGCACAGGGACAAGTCCCGGAAAGTGGTGAGGAACATCAGATACAGTTAAGGTTCCTGTTTGAATTGTGAGCCAGAAATACTTAGCTTCAAAGCAGTGAGTAAAACATGTTTAAGGCATAATGGTTGAGGATTGTAAGAACATTTTATTGGTATAAACTTTAATGCATTTATTCATTCATTTACCTGTGAAAGTGCCTCGATTCGAAAGTTAGTTTTCTTTATGGCGCCCACAGAGATTCAGTTCACACATAAGATAATTTCATCATGTGAGAGGAAATATTGGCTTATGGATTTGATAACTTAGACTAGTAGATTATCTTTCAGATGACAGACAATTTATTATTATTATTATTATTATTATTATTATTATTATTATTATTATTATTATTATTATTATTATGGTATCCCCTCTTAATTCACTGTAAAGTTGCTTTCATATTCTGCCACTGCAAAGATTTCAGTTCTGCATCTTGAGGTAGATTTTTGGTCTTTGCACAGTGATCTTGTCTTTTCTAAATATTCTTTTTCTTTTCTTTTTTTTTTAATCAAGCCAAGGGTTTGTTATCATATGTCCCTGCTTAGAGAGAGGTCCTCCTATCTCTCCAGAGAAAAGCATCTCATGGTCTCTGCTGTTTTGAAGTAATATCCCTGAAATTATGACTATATGTGCAGAAAGCAAAAACAAACTAACTAACGATGGAAATGTCTTCCAGTTTATGACCTGCTGATACTGAGATAGATTACACCATTGTAAAATGTCTGTGTAATTATGAGCATCCTTCAAATTTAGTATTCCTATCTGCTCTAGTTAAAGTACCGACCCACTTCACAGAACCTCACGTTAAAAAACAAATACAAACAAAAAAAAAAAAAACATCCCTAAAAGTTTGATTTTGTGTCAGAAAAGCAAAGCTACATTTCTATATATCAAGGGCCCTCCTGTATTGAATTCTGCCCATGTGAATCATCAAATTCACCACATATTAATATTTAAAACAAAGAAAAATTACTTCAAGGGCTGAAAAAGTCCAACCAAAACTCTGTGATGCGTTGGCACCTTTTTCAATGCATCATGGGTCACAAAATCAGCTACTTCCCCAAATAAGGGTGTTGGTTTTGCTGTAGGTACTTGGCTGTTGTGCCAGATTTGACCGGTTTCTACTTTAACAACCTTTTTTTTTTTTTCGTTTTTTACTATTTGATTTCAAATTTAGCTGACAAAATGCCCTGCAGTTGAACGTGTGCTGAACACAAATCGTTGATGCTGAAAGTCGAGAAATCTGTGAAAGTTTTTACTCTTTTATCTTCCCGTTGATTCTGTGTTGGGTGGGTGCGGTAGGTGTTTTGAAAACCTACAGTAAGTTTTGTTGTTGTACCTTTGACAGGTCAGGTTCAGATGCTACCAGAATGAAAACTAGGTAGAATACTCTGTTCTGTATCCAACTTCTCTTCATAACATTTATAACCGGTTGTTTACTCACAGTCATACCTGGGGCAGAGTGGTGTTCAACCTCCACAAAACTTCCTGTTTCTGGCCTTAAAATAAATCGTCATTTACAAAAACTATGTGCAGAACAGTTGAAGAGCAGTTTGTCCCAGGTTCTCCGTCACCATATTAACCTCACGTCACTGCTTTAATGTTTGCTCTCGCCGTTTCTCCGCTCGACATTCACTTTTGTGTTGTCCTCACCAGAGCACGCTTCTCAGCCGAGACTCTCTTATCGTCTGACCGACTTGAAGCCAAAGACAAAGTGAAAGAACGGAGCCGAGTGAGAGTGCAAGCGTGAAACCCCGCGAGGAGCAAGTCGTCAGCTGAAAAACAATGACGAAGCTTTGAGTCTGAGTTTATCAACCTATATGCAAAGGACAGCTGCCAGGGAGGACCGTAAGAACAGCTGAATCAGTAAAGATACAGGGTGACAGTAACTCTGTGATATCACTGAGTGATGAAGTCACTGGCTGTGTCATGCATAACTCCGCTGGACTAGCACTAATGTCAGCGGGACGTGTGGCCTGGGCTGCTCCTCTCAGTGGGAGGCAGTCCGTCTCCTCTTCGTCACTTTAGGAAAGCGCTGCAGCAGAGACTTGCTAACTCTTCAAGCACAATGAGTGCATTCATTTCTATCTAATGAGACATGGGAGTAGAAGAGCCCACCAGTGGAACAGATAAAAATGACAACACGCTCATTGTAAACAACACCACCCCCCCTTCCTTCACACCCTGCCACTGCATCAGAAAACAATGTGCATGATGTCACTTATTAACATTTAACCACTAAGGCACTTAGGTTTGAAAGAGATATTTGACAGATACTTATTTTTCACATAAAGCTGAAAGTTGTGACAAACATCCGCACCGATATAAATGTTTTATTAATATTGAAGATTGAAATGAAATTCATTTACAGCACTGGGCAAATCTCTCATTTCTCTGTATTTTCCTTCCAAGGAGCCAAACATCATCTCACAGTATTACAGCATCTTTCTGTTGCTCTGTCGACTGAAGTCCAGGTTTTCAGCTACTATTTATTATTTATTATCAAATCAATGAAATGTGTACCATGTCATTAAATGTTTTTTCTTTTACCTAAACCTAAGGAAAATTGCATAATTCATCTTCACAAAATCCAAGATCCATTAAAAAAAATTTAATAACATAGTCACTGTATCCAAAATAACATTATCCTGAACATAGTAAAGTAACAATAATGAGTTATAAGCAGCTAATATCCAAATAAAAGCTGAAAACTCTTTACTAAACAAATTACTTGATTCCCTGGGAAGCAAAATATGAAGAAAAAACAGGTTTGCATTGTGCTGGGCCTTATCTACTAACCCATATCATACGCTTGACTTTACATTGAAATGCAAACAGAAGAAGTGACTGGATATGTAAGATTGTCATATTATTACACAAAAGCTTTCAAGTTGACTGTGCTCCTAGGATTCCTGTGCTTTACAGAGCTCTAAATGTTTTTAGAAGAGGAATTTTTTCTGTGTATTTAAAATGTCTTAATGAGATAAAGCAGAAGCAAAAGGTCGAATGATTTCATTGAAAGAAAAAAAAATATTCAAACCAACTTGGCCCTCTTTGAAAAATTTGTTCAACCACTTTGGGAAGGTTTTGATTCTGAATGACCCGTTAAAGTCACGGTACAAGTCACTACACTACTGGTATAATGTTTGGTTGTCACACTTTCCAGAAGTCAGAAGATGCTTCTGCCTTGAAAATCTCCCATGCAAGCTGCTTTAGAATAATGAATCATAAACTGACTCCTTAAACTGAAATGACTGAGATTTTCAGTGATTTAGGTGTTCTGGATTCTTTCATGACCTCCTGAACGAGTCATTGATTCGTTCTTGGAGGAATATTTGTAGGCCGGCCACTTCAGGGAAGAATCACCACGGTACTATGTTTTCTCAATTTGTGGATAATGGTCCTCACTTTGGTTAATTGGTCTCCAAAAACAACAAAATTGGTTTGTAACCTTTTACAGACTAACAGGTCAAGAATTTTGTTTTTCATCTGTTCCAAATTTTACTTTTCGATTGGGAGATGACATGTTCATGTTGATTTTTACTGTTTTGTGATTTTGTAGGTCCCGCACTTTTCAGCTCTAGGTTTGACAATTGAAATTAAACGTAGCTTTAAACGTAACTTTTCATACTTCATATTTTCAGTTTTGTACCGACTTCGGTGTGTTTGTGTGCTTTTTGCATTACAGAGAGAGAGAGAGAGATGACTCTTTACTTTTCTGAAAAAGAAACAGTATGTGATTGAATGTGACTCATGTCCTTTGTCCATTGTTGTTATCGTGGATCGTCTGTTGTGACTATGCAGCTGTGTGTAAAGTCACACACCATTCTGCCAGTTCAAGTGCAAACGTCTGCCTGGATTTTTTATTACTAATTCATCAATATTATATTTTGTTTCAAATATGTCATTTCGTGACATGTATGTCATATATACATATGACATGTATGTCATGAAAAAAAATGTTTTCAAATTAACAAAAATATAAACCTCTGGCTTTGCAGTACCACTAAAAATGCATCTCTTGTCAAGGTGTGCTAAAAACCATTGAATGTCCTGATTAGCGAGGATTGAAGAGGACCCAAATGCAGTGGAGTGATAAAACAAGAATTTTAATCACAAAATCACAGAAATACTTAAAGAACTCAGGGAAACACCAGGAAGACAGCAAAAGGTACACACCACAATAAATCATTGTTGTTTTTGTACAAAATCACCAATAATTACTCACATGTTAATAAAAAATATATTCAGATCTATAGTACATGTTTTACTATTTGCAAAATAGCAAAATATTTAGTAAATTGTAAATACTTAATAAATATTTACTATTTATATAGTAAATATTTAGACTATTACTATTTACTATTTGATTTACCAAATAGTAAATAGTTACTATATATTAAATAGTAATGATTTAGTTACAATATGAAGTAAATTATCTTTGCAATTAATGTCATTTTTTCTGACTGGAGTTGACTGGAGATCTTTTAATCAGTAATCCATGAATTCATGATTTTCTGGAGTGTAAGCCACAGAGCACAGATCCAAAATTCTCTTAGCAACCATTCAAAGTGGGAAAGACAAGAGAACATTCGATTTAGTTACAGCAGATGTGTGTTGATCTTCATATGTGGCATCTTGGGATAGCTAAATCTCCATGACAACCATTATCTTTGTGCCAACTGTTTCTAGGGGGAATGCAAGGAAAATACATCAGAAAAGCGTATCTGTCATATTTTACAAACGTGACCATGTGGAATTTGCTACACACAATTGGAATATCAACTCGTATCAGATGCCTTGGTTGGATGAGATAAAACTTGAATTTTTCTTAAAAAAAAACTTTTCAGGTGGATCTGGCATAAAACAAAAGATGTGGAAAAGCTCCATTGTTTGGCTTCCTGCAGGATCTGTGAACCTCCTGGGATGTTTCTCTGCCATTCGCCCAACCTTGTTGAGCGAACGGCAAGGCATGATGATTTGTTTAAAATGTGCCATTTTAAAGACGTTCCAGATCTAAATACTAAATAAAAGAGTTGGGAAGAATCTATTGAGATTCTGAAAAGAACCAAAGATTTGAAAGGGAACATCAGTTCCTTTCATGACCTTTGCCTCCATTCATTGCTTGTTTGAGATCGGAGGAAGGAGCTCCAACAGTGACCAGCTTGATAATATCTCAGGAATGTCAGTGAGTAGCTCTCACTTCTACAGAAGCTCAGCGTGACATCACCATCAAGTAAAATAAGTTCCTTTTTTGTGTTCCTGTTATAGGTTTGCCTTGAGAGGATTTAACACAGCTTAAATAGTCTGACCGAATATTCAGGATGCCCCTGGCTGCCTGCCTTTAGAGGCTCTTCATGTAGTGGCGGGAGATCTAGAAAAGATGAGTCCACAGCCCACTGCACAAGAATGGAAAATATTAGCTGGATATAATTCACCTTTATACATGAAATAAACCAGTTTTTAAGAATGAAAGCTAGTAAAATATATAAACAATTAGAAAAATACAAAAAAATGATATGCTGAATTATAATTTCAAACATTACACGCATGTGGCACTAGATATGTTGCACGCTCGTGATGCATTTTAGTGCAGGATAAAACTTTCTGGTTCTAACTTGAAAGTAGCAGAGAAATCAACTAATAAAACAGAGGTTAGACACACATTACAGTAAAAATGACGTTTGGCTCTAAACCACAAACAAAATGAATGTGTATTTAACATCACTACTTTTTAACTCTAATGGAATCCGTCAGATTAAAGAAGCATATGAAACGAACTGGAATTTGAAGCACTTAAAAATAACAAAAGTTGTGAAAAACCTTAATGTGCAGACAAGTTATATTTAGCATATAGATTAATAATTTATTAAAATGCCCAATAAAAATAATGTAATAATCTGAGAGTGAATACATTGTTTTTGCACGGAAGCCTCAGCAGATGGTCAGGATGAGTGCGAGCACAGGCAGGAAACCGCGGGTGGATCTTGGCAGATATTTCCTAGAAAAATAGTTTGAGGAGCTCCAGGTGCAGAGGGGCTGAGCACAGAAGCACAACAGGTTCTGGGAATTTGAGGAACACACGAGGTCCAGTTTTCATGCAGATCCATCCAGATTCTTTGGGGAGATAATGTGTGTATATTTACAAGGCGATGGGTAAGTCTGATGAAGTAATAAGAGGGTGAATACTTTTGTGATCTCAAGTAAACAACCACATCCCGGTGTGTGTGAGCAAATGAGAGGAAAGTTTTTTACTGACACCTAGCGGTTTGAAATTAACATAACGTCTTCGCAAAAAACGCTACAAAATGATAACCTATGATTTATATATAAGTTTATCTTTTTTTTTTATTTTTAAAAGTTTTTCTTTTAAAGGCCATTGGTTTTAAGTCTACTGTAGAAACCACAATCCAAAACTACCAGATGTCCTGTACTGTTTATATCCAACAACATTACAAAACATTTTGTTCTGAACTAGACAGGATTCCATATGGATTCCTTTTCAGGAATTGCATCAATTCTTTTATAAATGCTTGGCTATTCTACCTTGACAGTTTAAAAGTACTCGGTGAAAGATAAAAACTTCAGTCAGGAAGAGCAGCACTTCTTATTTGTTACATGACTGCAAGCCAGATATTTATGAGACAAAGAAAATATCTCTCTAGGGTGTGGACTATGTGGCTTTGGAAAAAAATGTGATAAAGACTTAATCCTGCTTAGTGAGGGCAGGTACCCCCACCCCCACCCACCCACCCAAAAAAAAAAAAAAAAAACTCTCCTTGGAAAGAGAGTTTATTTTGGAAAAATGCATGATTCATATTTCTTTGAATGAATTATCAAGAAGGTTTTGGAGTTTCATGTTTTATGTTTATCTGGTAAAATATTACACACAATATTTGAGTCTAATAGCGTCAACCCTAAGCTTGTGTGAGATTCTTGTTATGCTCACAAGTAAACAATTTGACCGCACCACACTCTCCACAATAAATTGTAAAACAACAATGAATAACAGGATCTAATCATTTAATTAAATAGCAGTTACTTGTTGTTATTCCTTTTTTTTTTTTTTAGCAGAGCTGCTTGTAGCTCGGCATCTTCAGTTTCAGACCAGTGCTAATAGCAGAGAAGCATAATCCTTTAAATTTGCTTTATATTGTCATGACATAGCTAAGCAGTGATATTTGTATCTCTTGTGTTTGGTAAAAGTGTGTAGCATATTTTTACAGCCATTTGATCATAGCTTAAATTAGTTCCTGATGGACAGATAATTAAACAACTTAAATAACATCGTGAAATAATTATATCTAGTTTTAAACACTGAACCAAAACATTTAGCTTTGGATGTCAAAAATTAAATGTAATATAATGTTGAATTATAACAAATATAATACTTTTCATAATTTATTTATTTGCTTATTTCTAGTTTTAATAACTTAATGAGATATTTTCACAATTATTTCATAAGTTGTGTCTTTATTGTAATTTGGCACTCTTCACTCTCCCGGTGGAACTTCCTGGATTTACAAAATTATGTAGGTCAGTGTATTTTTTTCAGAACAATGGATGCACAGAGAAACCAGCTGATGTTATTTGTACTTGGAGATTCTTCTGACAAATCACATATTTATGTTTCTGCTTTTCCAAATTTGCCTTTGTTTTACTTTCTGTCAGTTGATAAGGTGCGTGGGGGGAGGGAGGGGGGGAATTTAGTTCACCTGTTTACGTCACAGCCCCGGATGAGTTCACCTGTTTCGGGGTGTGGCCAGAGGCGAGCTCAGTATCAGCCACAGCCGTAAGAAGTCCCGAGCTGAAATTTTAGAGTGGAACAACGATTAGATGGTCTTAGGTCGTGGTGGAAACGTGGTCTTGGCTTTGCTTGTTTTTCAGAAAGTTTTTAACATTTGTGGCCTGGTCGAAGTTTGAGTGAACATTTTGGAGCCGGAGGTTTGTTTTTTTTTTTGTTTTTGGTGCGAGTGAGTGGGAGTCTTTATCGTCATCATTATTTTATCATCATGTGGAGAATACTTGCCGCAGTCCTCCTACTGTCTCTTCTGAAAGGTAAATAGCACCCTTTTGCTTTCTATCTTCGTAGTTTATTAAACTTATGTGTATATTAATTGGTTATTAATTCATTTCGAGTTGAACGTTCTGAAGTTAAGGTATCGGTCACGTGACGATGTTTAATAGCTAAAAATGAAACTATTCTTTTAAACAGCCTATTTGGTATCAAGTCGACATTTACACATTTTATTTGTATCTAAACACATTTGTTTGTTGTTACTGTTAACGTTCATTTTCTATCCTGCCACGCTGTTGCTTCATTAACTTCAGGTCAAAAAGAAAAGGGGGAGAAAAATAAAAGTTTTTATAAATAATGTTTACAGGTCACTGCTTCCTGGGCCAGTTTACTTTTAACCATTTAGTTTTAAGCCAAAAGAACTTTTCAGTCTACCTTTTTGAATGATGTGTTTGCAGTTTCACTGAGAGACATTTCCGGTGTTTGTGTCTGTACTACCCGTCTTTCTGGTTTTGCCAGTCTGAAATGACCTCCTTGTTTGGAAGAGGGGCCCCGCACACAGTGCTCGACTCATACCACTTCCAAAGAAAGGACAGCCCAGTCCTCTAAATCAGCTTCGCCTTTTACATTGGTTCTGATCTGAAACATCTATAATCTGTTTCTCCACAGAGTCAGCTTGTATTCAAGTGACAGTATCTGAGACACAGCGCACCACAGCTCTGTTCGCCTCAGTGACTATCAACTGTGATTACTCCACGTCCGCAAACCCCAACGAAGTTCTTATCACCTGGAGGTACAAGTCCTTCTGCAAGGATCCTGTCCTGGAGTACTACTCCACAGGTAAAGTGGATCTATTTCATGTCAGAGAAAACGGGTGGTGTATTTGGTGCAGGTGTTGACATTTTCTCCCAACCTACTTCCAGTTCATGCCTACATGGACATGTATGCACATGTGTACAGTTTCGTTCCCATGTACTTTAACAATGTGAACCACTTTATTTCTTTTAAATATATATATATTTAAATTAGAGGTAAATAAATCAACTTTCACACTTATACTTCTTTTTGTGAATATTTCTATATTGCATGCTATTTTGTTGGATTGAGCTTCTTACCCTTGTTCTGGCCACTTTGTTCATATAAGTTATGAGAGACCACAACTCCTGATGAAACTAAAATATCTCCCAGTGACATCCTGCTAAAATTTGAGCCACTTGTCCACATTTTCTGACAGCAAGTCATAAGTAGATTATAATAAATTACTTTAATTGGTTACCCTGCAGTGATTACAGATTGTAACAATATGGAAACATATTTTGGTTGACTTTTTTTGTAGCTGAAAGAGTTTAGCACAAAACTGGTAAAGGGGTGAACTGGTGAGCTCCCAGTTGTATTCTTCTGATCAAACAGACCAGGTTGGCAAAGTATCATTTGTTAAGAAAATGAATTGATGTCTCGTCAAAATGCTGAGTTAAAATTTGTTATCATGTTTCACCCTCACTTAGAAGATAAACATGATGCAGTAAAGGCCACAATGCTTCCCCCCACAGGAAGCTGTAATTGCACATAAAGCTTACTGACATTTACCCAAAATTAACTTCATTTCAAGTAAACAGCAAACAATTTTCCAAGTTAATCATACCACATATGATTTAAGCCATGCTTCTGTTTGTTTTTTTTTTTTTTTATAGGGTACCAGTCTGCGCTGCAGCTGGGACAGGACCCGGCGAACGATTGCCAAGACGGTCAGCGGACAGTTCGAGTCGTAATCCAGAAGAGAGGAAGCAATGAGCCGGTTCTGGGATCGGAGTATCGGAATCGAAAGATTATGATACAAAATAGTGAGTCCACACATGTTTCTATAAGATGTTTAATTTCAATTAGGAGATTGCTTTATCATCCCACCCTTTTATTATTTTGCCCAGTCTTAAAATATTTTTACTTAACTCAAACTATTGCGAGGTAATGGGTATCAATAAAGTCTTCATTGAAATTTAATGCCGTTCTTCATCCCGTACTCATCAATACAACTAATGTGAAAAAATACAAATTCAAACAGGCAGTTTTATCCAGACAACCAAATTTTAACAGTGATGTACATTTGTGTGTTTGCACAGAGGCAGACTTGGTGATAAATGAGGTGATGTGGTGGGACAACGGGGTTTACTTCTGTGCTGTTGACGCTCCTGGAGACACCACTGGTGACTCGGACAAAGAAGTCAAGCTCATCGTCTACCGTAAGAAGCGGAGAACGTCAACTTCTCAGCTGGGATGTTTTCTTTTGTAGCACAGTTCACCCAGACGCCCCTGTTTCTTCTTCTCTCTCCTAGATTGGCTAACAGTGCTGTTCATCGTCATCGGGGCACTCCTCTTGCTCTTGCTCATCTGTATTTGCTGCTGCCAGTGCTGCCCGCAGATTTGCTGCTGCTATGTCCGCTGTCCCTGCTGTCCGCAGACATGCTGCTGTCCTGAAAGAGGTAAATGTTGCATGATGTAGCAATCAAATGATTTAATAAAAGCTTATCCCAAATAGCATAGCTATTGCTACTTGGAATATGCTATTTGCCTCATTTTATTTTTACAGTTCTGACTATTTTGAACATTACCTTTGTTACTTTTCAGCTGTTATGCAGCATCGCATGATGAAGGAGGCTCAGAGGGCCATGAGTCCGTGGATGAATGGACAGCAGATTTATGCACCATTAAGCCATATGTCCTCACAGATGAACCCAGCCCTCTATCCAGGTAAACAAACAACTTATCTGCTTCTTCTTCTCACTGATTCTAGTATTTGTTTTGTCCTACTTCTATAGCAAATGGGTGTTTTATTGTTATCCATACAATTTATAAACACAATTTTAAACAACTGCTGTGTTTTTAGTGTTTGTTGGGGTTCTAATCAGCATCTGTGTTCTGTGAACAAGCGATGCACATTTATCATATTGTATTGTCATTGTAATTGTTTTTCTTCTTAAAAGAATGTTGATTTGTCATTGCAATGGTAAATTTGTCACAATGCATCATTGCAATCATTGATAAAAAGCAATCCCTGAGGTTTGGTGGCGGGGTAGTAAGTTTACTTTAGCCCATTTGGCCTTTGAGGCATTATTATTGATCTACTAAGTCATTCAAAAAGGGAAAAGTTTGACGCTAAAAAATATCAGCTTTCTGATAGATGTGTACTCTCCTTTAACTGTTCAGTGAACTTATGTTTTGTTTTGTTGTTTTTTTCCTCTCTAGGATCTGTCTCTGGGAAGAGCATCCCTCTGAAGCCGATGCCCCTGCCCGTCCCTCAGCCCACAGCTTACAGCATGGGCCCTCCCAGTGTCCAAGGCTCCCATGTTTCTGCCAACAACAATCACATGCTCGACTACCTGGAGAACCAGGTGCGAGGAATGGATGTCACAAGTCCTCTTCTACAGGTATATTTTCCATTTAATGTTTAACCTCGAATATTTAAATTACAACTTTACATAGGACCCTATGTGTTGCTGTTCTACATTATTAAATAACACACTTTAATTACATTATCACAATAATTTTAGCACTTAGCTTTTTGCAGCTGATAAAATATTATTTAGTTATTGACTTGGTCTGAAATTCACTGCATGAAATGAGACTAGATCACTGTCCATAATATTAACATGGATTCATTGCTATTGCTACTGACATGCAGACATCGACGTAGTATTTCCTTTAAAAACATAAGTTTGGGTGCATTTATTGCTCCTTCGACTATTCTTAATGTGCTCTAAAGAAATCACCACCCACTGTCTCCATTCCTTTCCACGTGTGCCTCAGCTTTCAATTGTTGCTCATTTAGGACATATTGATGCAAATGTACAGTTAGTAGAATTGCCAGGTTATAGACATCCATAGTTAAAAGTTCGGTAGCTTGTAATTATTGATGTTAAAAGTCCAGGTTTAACATCAGTGGCCTCAGACTTCCCTTGACGTTTTGGTTTAGTACCACTATAATCCTGACAGCCATGTTGTCCAGGTCCCTGGTAGGTTGAAGAAGAGCTTTTGAAATGTTAAGTGGTAATCTTTCAGCTGCAGTCTTGTCTGTAAGTTTTGCTTCTTTTTTGTTGTTGTTGTTTCCTGCGTAAAAAAGTATGAGTTTGCTTTATTTTATACTGCAGGAATTATCCCTGCATGATTTGCTTTGCCACTGATGCAGAATGTAATTTTTATTTTTCCCCCACTTACTGTGATTAAAGGTCTTGTTCACAGTTCATATTATTTAATGTTCTTGTGCATAACCGAATATGTTTATAAGGTGAAATAAACTGATATTTTTCTTTTCCTGCCAGTCCATGCCACCCTCCCACATGCAGCAAATGCCTCCTCCTTCCCGGCACATGCCCATGAATGTCCCATTTTCCCCGGGGGCTCCCAGTATGATCTCCGCTCTCGATGACGGTCCAATGGACCGCCGCGTCATTACACTTCCGCCGATCAGGGAGAAGCAGTCAGGAAGACCCCCGGCACCCAAGACCCGTCCTCCCAGCTCCAGCGAGAGCAACCGCAGTGGCTTTGGCCGCTACGATGAGCGTGGGGGATCAGGCGGACGGCGTTACCCCTCTCCAGCCAGATCTAGAGGAATTCCCCGGAGCTACAGCGAGGAATCCCTGGACGGGAGACGTCACAATAGATCGAAGCCGGGCATGGTTCAGCCTCGCTCCCGCTCCAGGGATGATTTGTTTGATAGCAGGTCCAGAGGGGACTACTCTCCTCCAGCAGCAAGACGCTCCAGGGGATCGTGGGGCTCTGATGATGACTCCAGCAGCAGGAGAGGAGCAGCAGGGGGCAGAAGAGGAGGAGGAGGCTGGGCTGACAAACCTCCCAATTACACAGAATACGAGCCAGGACAGAAACCAGGACCACGGAGGAATGAGTACTCTGTAAGGCGCTCATTGTTTAAGTAAACACAGAAATGATCAACATAGACTTGATGAAATGTTTGGCTTGCCCTCATCTCTTCTGAAGTGGATCTAAAGTTGTTTTCTCCTTCACAGGACAAAAGTTCCCGGAGCGCCACCAGTATCGTCATCTAAGCTGTCCAGCAGGGAAACAATTTCTGACCTCTGCAAACGTGCACAACTCATTTGCCTTTTCTGGCTATGGGTAAACACTTAAAAAGAATGACACAACGGTTTTTTTATTTCTCATTTTATTTTTTTGCCTAATTAGATGGAAATATATTTGAAAGACTCAACGCAGCCTGTAAATTGTGAAATGCTGCAAGCTTCTAATGGTTTCCTTTGTTTAATATTTTGAGTAACACTCCCCTCTGCTGGTTTGCTTGTGTGCTTAAAGTACTCTAAGGTGGCGCCGAAGTCACAGTTTACTGTTGGGTTAATGTCCCGTAAACCTCAAGTTGGAGGTTTTCCTGGTAATAATATGATTTTAAATGCTTTTGCAATTACAATCGGGGCCAAAACTAACTACAGCTGTTACATTAGACCTATTTGAACCCTTCATAATATGAAAAGACCCTTGTCCACCTTATGCTTAAATGTATAAGTGTGTTTTTACATCTGCTGGACATCTTAACGTGAGTGCAATGAATATAATTTTTAAGGTTTTGAAGGAAGCTGTGCCACAAAAAAGCAGTCGGGGTTATTTTGAACATGTTTGTAAATATTTGTGGAGGCGATAAATTACATATTTGCACTTGGTGCTCGCTTGAAAAAGAAAAATGAAGCTTTGTGTGTAAATAAGTGATGATTTTGAGTGATGTTGGATACACTCCAGATGTTTTTGTTTTTCTGTTTTATAGTTGCACATTCTGAATATGTTTGCCCTTGATTTATCTGTTTCTTAAAATCATGTACAGTTGGTGTGAATTTATTAATAAACTCTATACATTTTAGGTACCATTGTTCTCTTGTCTTGAAACTTAACAGCTGAAGAAAAATATACTGTCCCTGTCATTGTGGTGATATTGTTCTTGATTGAAGGTAAGGGATGTATCCTATAGATGTTTTGAATCATTAGATGCATCACATCACCCTCCCTAGAATAATATAAAATTGTACCCACATATATCATTGAGAAAAAGATACAACATCTTAACTAGCATTGTGACAAAAGTTGTCTTGTTTTGCCTTGAATCTATAAATCTGTCTTGTATAAAATTACATCACCCTGTTTGTGACTTAATCACCACAACATTGTCTAAAACTGGCATGAATAAATATTCAGCTTCACAAAATCAACTCTAAATTCAGTTTGGAATAAACACTCCCTTAACAAAATATTCACTACCTTTCCCTGTAAACACAAAAACCTCCTGCATATAAAATCAAATGGTACAGTTGGTTCTAGTTCTTATTTCTTTTTTTCTATCAGCTAGTAAATTTCAACTTCACCCACTAAGATATATCATAAAATGGCACAAATGATAAAATCGAAACATTTAAAGAGAGTTGTAACAAATGTTTTCTAACTTATTCTTACAATGCCACAGCAGTTGCGGAAAGAGGTAAATGTATGGATAAGTTTAAGAATGCCTGAAAAGCAAATTAAATCCCATGTTTCTTACACTTATTCTTTTTTTCTATTAGAATGACTACAATTGTACAGTTCCATTTTCCCTTTAACTGTTTTCATGGATATGATGCCGTGCGCACTGATGAGTAGCTGACTTCAGTGTGTCTCAGTTCATAGATGGATTTTTATCTCTTATTTATTTTTCGGCCGCTATTTATCGTTTTCCATCTCTGCGGCTTCATGGATGAGGAGAAAAACAACCTTGATTTCACGTGTTCCTGAACCATGTAAACCAGAACAATATTGTGTTGATAATATAAGGAATAAACCTGATGTGCCGCTTGCGCTTTCCTTTGATCTCCAGCTCATAATTCATATCTGTCAAACTGCGCCTGAACTGCGACTGTGCAGATGTAGCTTTCTGGAGTTGTGATGCGTCAGCTGTGACTGAGCCTGTTCGTTTTTCCCACTCATTTATATGAACGGCTTTAAGCCCAAATCGGCCCTCATAAAATAGGAAATATGTCTTTAAAGGAAACAGCCTCACATGAAATGTTTTTTTATCAGCCAAATCAAAGCAGTTTTTGTCCGTGTAGTGCCAAATACAAAGATGCTCAGTATTATTTAACATTTCTTAATATTTTAACAGTTTATTAATGTGGTAGTTTTATCAATACATTCTGCAACGGCCCTTTGAGAATATTTGTGACCTCGATTTGGCCCGAAATGACAATGAGTTTGACGCACCTGCATTACAGAAAGTGTTATGTCTGGAGTGTGCCATCAATAGCAGTACCTAAACGGGCTGAAATGTGGAATACAAACACTAAAGGAGCATGCTTACATATGTTGCACAGCTCAGTGCTTCGAATTTAAATAACATTGCCAAAGATGCAAATCAGAACTGGTAAGTTGTTATTCCTTAATGAGATCTGCAACATTAGGAACAGGTTTTGGCCCTCATTAGGGATATAGGTCTTTAGCAGACAACATAAACAAGTACCACATAAGTGTATTGTGTTTTATACTATAGGTTATTTTTTAAATAATAACCTACAGTATTAAAAAAAAACCTTATAAAAAAATATAAGGTTGTAGTATAAAAAAATCTTGTTTTTTATAACAAACATATGGTGAGCTACCTTTGTGAATTGATTGAATTCATTTGTTGCTATGTGACGTCATATTCTCAATAAACATCAAAGCTGGTCTTAGTTGCAAATCAAGGAGTAAAACTAAGTGAACATCTTTAGTCGAAAGAATTCACTTTTCCAGGTGAGCTGAGCCAAATGATTCGGATCCCGGAAAAGAACCGGCCGCGGCTCTCGTCACAGTCACCATGCTGCGGGTAGCTCTTCAGAGTCGCGTTTGGATGACGACGGGAGCAGAGGAGGTGCTGCTTTGCCACGTCGGTCTCTGTGCAGCGCACTTACACTGTTGCTCCTCCAGCCCAGCACTAACTTTTAGAGCCGTTTTATGTTTCCAGAGGAGGAGAGAGCGACCCCCCAGCGTCGCCGTTGCCGTTGTAAGTCGTCGCCACGACCGCATAGTGTTGGATATTGAAGCTGGGAGGTGGAGAAATGCCCGTTGCTGTCTGGACTCGTCACACAACTGACTGATGCATCCTCGCTCGGCTCAGTTCAGCCCTCCGCATGTTGTCGATGTTGTGTGAGTAGACCTAGCTTTTAAATTCTGCTCATTTATTTCAACAGGCTAAACAGCGGGCTAGCAGCTTCACGCTTGTGTCTTTTATAAAGCAAGCTTTCTAAAATGTTCTCGCAAGTTTTCGTGGGGTGAAAAAAATTGACAACGCTGCCTTATGCCATGATTCACGCAAGCAGCTTTAGTGCATGTCTTAGCAAGTCAGTGGCCATAAAACACCTCATAGCAAAATGTTCCTTCGAGCAAAGAAAAACAGCAGAGTCCCACAAGTGCATCGGTTCAGGACTTCATCATCTCCAAAAGCCACTTAAAAGCACCAAAAGAGAGACGCGCTGTTGCATACAAAGACCGAGTCATTGTAGATAATGTCTGTAGTCAAGAGTTCCTGTTTTCACTTTTGACTTACAGCTGTAGTTTGGGTCCCTTGTGGTGTGTTTGCGTGCATGCTAACGTCTGTTTCCTGTTTATAGATGCGGCTCAAACAACCTAATACTACTGCTACGCGTTCAGCGAGCCCCATTATCAGCATCTCCATAATTTTACATAAAGTACATCAGCATAAAGGAGATGTTGGTTCACTCAAAGGCTGGATGCTGTCTGCCTCTGCTTTGTGTTACAACGGAAAGGAAAACGGGCTTGATTAATTAAAATAATAACATTTAAAATACACGATGAGAAGGAAAAAAAAAGGCACAAAACACACAATGAAGCCCCTTTTATGTGAGTTTTAAATCGGGTCCTACAGATTATGTTTTGGTTGGGCTTGTACTCGCAGCTTGTTTTAACATAGGGATTCAAATGTCTTGTTTTTTGTCGACCAGAAAACAATGGATCTCACTTTTAGTTTTAAAACATCTCCAAACTTGAAACATTGACATAAATTTTCCAGGTGACAAAATTCCAAGTGCTAAAGTCAGAGGTTCAACATCAAAATCCGGTACGGCCTCCTGATGTGTGGAACTTGGTGATGAGGGCTTCACTATATTAGAAAAATGTGCGATAATATTGATCATTGTTGACAATTTTACCTTGAGATGGATAAAGAAGTAATTAAAAAGTGTTTGGCTTTCAGTTCATAGCAAACAGATCAGAGACTCGTCCACTTCAGCTGCTGGAAAAAATAATTAAAATATTTCTGTCCCAGTAGGAAGTTCTGGCTAACATCTATATTTTCTTAATGACTTGACCACCGCCACCTTTCTGCCTTCTAAAACGCTTTATGCTGCATTAAACAGCCACGACTCCACATGTTACAGGCATCATGGTGCATGGGGCTTTAATGATTAGCTATCATTTATTGCAGCCCAGGCAGACCTTAACTGTGCACGTCGTGTGATTAAATTAGCAAAAAAAAAAAAAGATTTATTTGTCTTGGTCACACACTCTGAATGTTATACAGCCTCCTCAGTGAACATGTTGCTACAGGGTTTAAAAATACAAAATGTAGAAAAATTCATTGCAACCTCCTTTGCTCCGAAGCAGCCGAGGAAAACAATTTGCAGATCCTTCTAGGTTTTGAATTTCACACTGAAGTTGGGACGTCAGAGGGAATTTGGACTCGCCTAAGGCAGCCGCCAGTATTTGTACACCATATACTGAGATTTACCTGGAAAATATTCTGCTACAGGTAATCTAAGATGGATAGATAGAATATACTTTATTGATCCCGATGGGGAAATTGCTTATTTGTTGCTAAGATATGCCATCTAACATATTAAATATTAATGAGACAAATAGAACCATACAAATAGAACCATAGGAGATAGGTTTATAGAATATGAATATAAGACTGATGAGATAATTCAGTATGACTGAATGTAAGTAAATGAATAAATAAATAACAAGCGTGCACATGCAAATATGTTAGTCTATAAACTATAAATGAGTGCAGAGTAAATTAGAATTAAGTAACTCAGACTTGGGTGTTGTAAAGCCTGATGGTTACTGGCAGAAATGATGCTCTGTAGCGAAGTGAACACCACAGTTTAAAGTCTGATTTCTGCCACGTGTGGTTTTCTAGTCAAGACAGTGGCATGGAAACACAAGAAGCACCACCTACTTTAATTAAATCGCTTGTATAACACTTCAATTTGTTTTAGTAGATTACTTTTCAATTAAAAATAACCTTTGCACCAGGACAACAAAACCTGCCACTCATAACTTGACCTAATTAACTGGTGGTGCCTCATATGCTTCTTAATGTTTACATATTTGTAGATGCGTTGTCAACAACTTTCCTCTTGAGTTTCTGAAGCTTAAATTTGTGATGTTTCACTTGTTGTCAGCCACAGGTTGGATCAGTCGCTTGAGACATTATAAGTCTACTTAGTGGAAATACTTAACAGGTAGAATAGAGGAAGAAACAAGTTATGAATGATTTCTTAAGTCTGCTTCTGTGTGTTTTAAATCCTTAGTGAAAAGCGACGACATTAAATATTTTAAGAGTCAATTTACATGAACGCAAACAAATATGAGTAAAGAGGATTTATTTTCATATACTAAACTTTTTGTTTTCTCAACTTGGGTAGCATTTCAGAGATCAGACAAGCAGTTTTGTTGTTTTGCTTTTTTTTTTTTTTTTTTACATGGACATAATATAAATCTTGTTGCCATGAATAGAGACTGTCAATAATTTTTTTAATTATGCCAGTTGATTTTGCCTTCGCTGGGGCTTTTAAATTTGTTTGGGAAGAAACACTTTTAATTAAAATTTAATTAAGACAAGCAAAAGTCCCCCATCAATTGGGATGGAGGGATACCCAGTTCATTGTTTTAATAAAGTGTCACATTTGGTGCCAACTTTGCAAAGAGGCTGAAAAATATTTAAGGCAGCTTCTGAACTTTGCAGTATTTTAATAACCTGCAGACTTTCCAAAAAGTATTATAGCGCCCGCATAATTGTTGTCTATATCTTAAATAATATCTCACTGGATCTGTAAAATGTTCCAGTCAGACATTTTACTGTGTTCTTCCTGCTTGCTCTATAAATGCAGCACATTACTGGTTATTATACTGTAGTTACACCTGCAACCTTCCTACCGTAATAAAGTCTGAACCAAAAGCTTTTTTTTATTTATTTTTTATTACGTCATTATTTTTTTCTGTGTCAGACACAAAGTACTTTATAGATAACACAATGAAGATAAATTGCTCCTGTATTTGTCAGGTTTGTTTTTTTTAAGTTAACTTTACAAACACTTCTAGCCAGTTGTTTTCCAGTTTGAGCTCAGCCAGGCAGGGCTGCTTTCCTCCCCACCCCGCTGGGAATCAGGGATCGCTCCGTTTGTATCATTGAGACATCATTTGACAAAAACCAGGGATGTTGCAATAAGGGAGGCTTTGGATGAGGTGGTGTCGGTAGCGACATGCTAAACAAACAGAGTTTCAATGAAGTTCCATCTGCAGAAAGCTGCTTCGTTTGGTCTGTAAGATCTACACCGGTCTGTTGCCAGGCTGAGTTGAAACTCGCACAGATCAGATGTAAATCTCTTCGTTTTTATGCTGGTTATAATCTGGATGTTGTAGTAAAGATCTTTGTTTAGATAACAATCCATAACTCAAAAAAAAAAAAAAAACCACAATCTACTGTCACAAAATACTCAAGTATTTTTTCCTGAACTTTTGCCATGGTGTGGCAGATTTACTATGTTTAATTTTTGTTTAGGAACGTGAAAATAGTTACAGGCAGTCCCCAACGTTGGATAATTAGTTCTGTAGAACATCTTGTCAGATTTAATCATGGTAGTGTTTTCACCACCACTAACGTGACATTTAATTTTTACAGTGATGACACATGAATGCATTAACAACTGGGAACCCGCTCACTGGCAAACAGGAGCATCTGTGCAGCTTATTTATTTCTCACTTAATTAACTTCTCCACCGTGTACTTATTACATATAGGTTGTAAAGTTAATGTCTCGCATCCTTACGCTAATTACTGTTTACCATTCAGGTTTGCTGGTCTTCAATTGCTTTTTTTACGATCTGTTTATCCTTCCTGTTTCGTTTTTTTTTTTTATCGAACCTTTTGTTTTCCTCGTTACGCCCTGCAGTGACCTTGAAGTACATGGTGGGTTTTTGAGAGGAACGGTAACTGGCGACCATGCCAGGAGGCCGCAGGGGTCCCAGCAGACAGCAGCTAAGTCGCTCCTCTCTGCCGTCCCTGCAGACTCTGGTCGGAGGCAGCGTCACCAATGGCATGGGCCTCAGGAACAGGTAATGCACATTTGAGGACACTTAGAGCTGCTGTAACAGGACTTGCAGCCCTGTTACTTACATAGTCAGTAAGTGGAGAAAAAGGCATAAAACACAAACTGTGTACAGGCAGTGTTTGCTGTGTTGATACACGTACTTTTTGGCAGGAAAATGAATTAAAAGAGCTTTAATAATATTTTTATTGATTGTTAAAGAAAAAATAAGCAAGCTGTTTTTGGTTTTACAAAATTCTGATTAAAAAATTTCACAACTGTAAGGAGAAAATATTAAAAACTACGACTTTCCTCCTGCTGAATGAAGTTATGAAGTAGATTAGTGGCAAAAATCTGAATTGTTGTTTCCAAGGCAAACACTTGTTGCTATGTGACGTCATTTTGGCCAAACTATCCAGCTGCTACCATGTCTAAATTTTTGGCCCTATTTACAAAAAAATGATTGAAATTTGATATTTAATCAACAGCTTGGCATCTTTTTCTTTTAACCAAGAATCAGATAAGATGATGGGTTTTGAACAATCCCTCAGGCCCTGCATAATTAGCTTCTTCTCGTCGCTGTGGCAACTTCCACATTTGAAGCAAGTTCAAGGTCAAGATTCTGTTGTCAAATCTCATAAGAAAAGGCCAGACAAAGTCTAGAAATTTGACACAGAAAAATTGTGAATTTTTGTTATGAAAAATCTTTAGCACACTGATTAATAAACTTGTTGAACTTGGTAATTTTCACTTTTTGTTATCTGCTGTATAAATCCTTTCATGCTCGTTTAAATTAAGATTATGAAACATTTAAAGAAACCATCCAAATCTGTAAGGATGTATTATTTCCTTTTAATGAAAAATTAAATGTTGCACCATATGGTTAATACTGCTTTCACAGAGCATTTCATTGCTTTTTCAGGCATGTCTAAATGAAGCTGTGAGGATTATTAAATCACATTCTCATGTTTCTAGCATTTCATTTGTTTTCTTTCACTGTTTGTGAGGAAGTGAAATTCAACAAAATGTTTTGGGGAGTTTTCGTCTCTACAATTTACTGAAGGTGTTATTTGACTGAAATGCACTGTTTACTTGGACTTGTTTCAGAAGCAGTAACTCGGTGGGTCTGTCTGCTCCGCCTATTTCTACTCTCATCACTCCGGAGCCGGTCCGTCACTCGCGGATTCCCGAGCTGCCATTGGACGGCAGCTTCCTGTTTGAGTTCCTGCTCTTTCTCTACCTGTTGGTTGCTTTATTCGTCCAGTACATCAACATCTACAGGACGGTGTGGTGGTACCCCTACAGTCATCCGGCTGCCTCTACCTCACTCGTGAGATTACACAGACATTAGTTCAGTTAATGTAGAACAACAGAGATGAGCAGGAAAAGTTGTTTTTTTTTAAACAAACTCTGTTCTCCTTGTAGAACTTTCATCTAATGGACTACCACCTGGCTATCTTCATCACTGTCATGTTAGCCAGGAGGCTTGTTTGGACCATCGTGTCAGAGGTAAACATACTGTATGCAGGCAGCTGGCTGGCGCGCTAATCCAAAAGTTGCAAAATGTACCTTGATGATTGCAAAGTAGTTGTTGGATCACTTTAATTTTCTTTTTTCAGGTGTCTCAGAGCAGTGGAGGGTCCCTGTTCCGCTACATAGTGCTCATTACAGCCCGGCTCAGCCTGCTGACCGTGTGCGGCTGGGTGCTCTGCTGGACGCTGGTCAACCTGTGCAGGAACCACTCTGTCCTTAACCTTCTGTTCCTGGGATACCCGTGAGTCCGCAGAGCAGATCACTGTCTAGAGCACTGTGCTTTACTAATATTTAATTTTAGACATTTACACCTACACTGAATGCTGGGAGGTGAAGTCAGAAAGTCTGCCATCGGACTGTTTATTAAAGGAGGATATAATATAAAATCCTCATATCATGTCATAATGTTACTCCCTGATTAAAACCATACAAGTGTGGCTTTGATTCTTTCTCGCATGTTTGAGGAATCCTTTCATCTCTTGTGCCTAAATGCTTGCTCGTTCAAAATGGAGCCTATTTTCACAAAGCTCCCCCTCACAGAGCACCCCGCTCCCACACACTTCCACTCACAGCTCCACCAGTGGAATTAGGACTGTCATGACAACAAAATTTGCTGGATGATAAATCGTCCTAGAAGTTATTGAGATAAATGAATAAATACTGTTGTTTTGAAGTCAAGACAATAGTAATGGCATAATAATCCAGGAACTCATTCTCAAAAATCTATTAATTTAAATTCTAATGAACATTTAACACTGGAACTGGAAGACATTTTAATCATATAAAATGTGTTATTGCAACAGAAACGACAAATAAAATTAATTATGCAGTATACAAAAAATTTGTCCTCCAAAAAAAGGTCTAGTTGAGGCCAAAGCACCAAACTGAAGACATTTGTCATCCAGTTTTTGGTAGAAAGAGTGAGATGAGAAAAAAATAAATCATGTACGGTAAATGGAAATTATTCAGCTTGTTTTAACTCATTGTGTGTTTAATTACACAGGTCTACACTCAATCACCTTCAGTCCAGAATCTAAAACACTTCAGTAAAGCCTGAACTGGATTAGTTTACTTGGAACAAGATTTCTATTCACTGCTGTTCCCATTACTGTCCTTTAAGCACTTACCTAAGCAAAAAGAAACACATTTTCACAGTTGCATCTGATAAATTGCCATTGCTAGTAAAAATGCATCTTCGTCAGAAATCTTTACAAGGAAAGATTTACAAAGCTGCTAATTGATCTGCTAATCCACAACAGTTCAATAATGCCGGGGAGTCTTTCTGTTTAATGTGCTAATGGAACCAGAAAATGCAATTTGCTCTCCCTTGTTGTCTCTCAACATTTTAAAGATGCATGATGTGTTCACGTTACACATAATGTGAATCTCATTCTTTCTCTGTTTTCCCCCCTCGCTTCACTCGCTGTCCTCCTCAGATTCGGTGTGTACGTCCCACTCTGCTGCTTCCATCAGGAAGGAGGGAAAAGTCAAGCGCCGGGATCGGACTGCGAATACCCCTCCGAACACCAGCAGGCCAACCTCGCAGAGTCCCAGCTCTTCCGACCTCGCGACTTCCTCTTCCTGCTGCGGGAGAACATCAGAGAACAGTTCTCCAGCCCCCCACACATGCCCACTCACACCTGCCCGCAGCACATACACTCGGACACGCCCGAGCTGATTCGAGCAGAAGTGGAGGAGCTGAAAAGCGACTTTAACCGGCGGATCAAAGAAGTGCTATTCAACTCACTGTTCAGTGCTTACTATGTAGCCTTCTTGCCTCTCTGCTTTGTCAAGGTTGGTGTTTTCTTGACATCAAGTCCTTTCATCCGGTTCATACCCAGCCTTCCACTTGTTCAATAACTGTATTGTCATTTCTGGCCACGTTAAAACGAATCTCTTTCCCTTCCTTCCAACAGAGTACACAGTACTACGACATGCGCTGGTCTTGTGAGCATCTGATTATGGTGTGGATCAACGCCTTCGTGATGCTGATGAGCCAACTGCTGCCTCCCAGCTACTGCGACTTGCTCCATCGCTCGGCGGCTCACCTGGGCCGCTGGCAGAAACTGGAGCACGGTTCATACAGCAACACACCTCAGCATGTGTAGGTGTCCAACGTGCACACACACACACACACCCACACACAACATTGTTCTCACAGAGACAAATGAAGCTGATGTTTGTGTGTTGTCGGTGTCTTCCAGGTGGTCAGAAAGCACAGTTTGGCCCCAGGGGGTGTTGGTACGACACAGTCGATGTCTGTATAAGGCTGTTGGATCCTATAATGTTGCGCTTCCCTTTGACGTTTCCCATGCAAGGTTTTATGTGAGTATCTCATTTAGTTTAGTTGGACCCAGTTACATGTTCTTTCACTCGCTCTCCTTCAGGTTGAAATGGTGTTTTGTAGATTAGTATCTACAAAACACCAATCCTGAAGAAAATGGGGCCTTTTATTTACATGAACATAACCACAAAAAACTGAATGTGTGCACTTTTGAACTTCCCCCAACGAGTTTTGAACTGTAAGGTAATCAGAGAAGGCACAAAGTTAATTACAAAAATCCAATTTATTTTGCGAGTTCCCTTTTTTAATAATAGAGTATTTAGGTTAATGAATTTCCCTAATGTGAATATCTAAAGCCAGATTAATTGCAAATCTTCTTTTCAAGTTTTTGCGTATTTGGAGAAAGGAGGCCAAATGTGTGAAAATGGATGGATGGAGCCATAAACATGTTTAATTTCTGCCTGATTTTACAATTTACCAATATTTGTGATGGGAACTGAAGTGAGTGGATAGGTTCTGCTTTTGTCAGTGCAACAACTTCTGTCTCTGTGCGAGTCAAAAGCAAAAGTAGAAGAAAGTAGAAGAATACGTTCAACAGTGCTGTATGTCCAGTGCGAGGTTTTTGTCTGGACGTTTTAGTTGATTATTCATAAAAGAGAGAGAGAGAGAAGGGGCAAAAAATATTCAGCAATTGGGAATAGAGCCGCAGCAAGGTCTGCATGCGCTCTGTCAGCTGCTCCTCCAGTACAAGAAGTTTTGACAGTGAAGAGATTATAAAACACAAATAAAACTTCACCCACATGACGGACCACAGCCTTCAAATTATGGCTCTGCTTAACATCAAAGTGGAAAATTATTTATGTGACAAGCAGAAACTATGGCAACATTTTAACAAGTCAAAGACATTACAGTGAGAAAGCAGGAGGTAAAAGTCGAAACGGATAAATGTAAGTCGGATTAGGTTTGTTAAAAAATATACTTGCATTTTAAGCTTCATTGTTTTTCAAAAGAAAATTTATTTTATAAAAAAAAATGTACTAAGCGTCTTTGCAATAACTGTGAATTGAATGTATCCTAAATATCACTTTCTATACTTTCCACTTCAAAACTTGAGTTCAGAATTTTAACAATAAGATTTCAATGCACTGGAAACCCACAGAAAACAATAGTGGATTTGAATTTATGTGCAACTTTTGGGAGGGCGAGGAGGATTATAGTCTTTGGAAGACACAGAAAAAGCAGAAATATCTAATAAAATATGTAGTAAATTACCTTGAATTTCCAAAACAGCCAAAAAATTCAAATGAAAATTACATAATCTGTTTTGCTCACTTCACAAAATCATATTTTTAATTTGTTTCTAAAAAAAAAATCCTTCACCCACACAGGCTCTGAAATGTTTACAAATATTTCAAAAAGACCCCGGGTCGGCAGGTAGCACTAAAGTCTAAATGCACAACATAATTCAAAATGAGCATATTGGAGCAGGGCTGTGCTTTTGTTTTGGAAGGGCTCTTGTAAAACAGTTTTATTTGACAGTTTATTATTTCCTCTGAGCCGATGCACTTTCCACTAGCATGTGAAGTTTAATGCCGTCCTATTGGGGACAAAGCAGTGCTGATATTGAAACACTCCACACTCTTGATCTTGTAGTTCCAGAACAGAAAGCGATAGCTAGAAGTGATGACAGGAAGCGTGTCATCACTTCATTGCTTTTAAAAAATCTATGGCTGGTCTGCATGAACACGCCATAGTTTAGAAAAACTCTCCTACTCTCACCAATAATTGCTTCTGTGAATACAGAAGAGGAGCAGACGCAGCACAAAATGTCGGTTTTATGAAACACCCGTCTTAATTTTGAAACGTAAATTGTTAAGCCCTCAGTTATTTCGACCCAGTACACCCAAAGTAATTTGTATTCTCAATTCTCCTCTGTGTCCCTGCAGTTCCTGTTTCATAAGCCATTGCGGATCTTGAACCTGCTGATCGGGATCGAGTCCAGCGTGGTTTTGTACCAGTTATACTCTCTGCTGCGCTCTGAGCGCTGGAACCACACGCTGTCCCTGGGCCTTATTCTGCTCTGCAACTATTACGTGCTTTTTAAACTTCTCCGAGATCGCATTGTGCTGGGCAAAGCCTACTCCTACCCTCTGTCCGCCAACGGTTCGGGGCTCAAGTCGCAGTAAAGGACAACAAAACCTCACCTACAAACTCTGGATGTGGAGCCGTGGGCCGGAGGGGGCGCAGACTGTGAACTCATAACTGTGTTTTTGATACGGTTCTATTTTTAATGCGATGTTTGTATATGCCTATTTAAAAGAATATTTTTATTTTGTATACTATTTCGTGTTACACCGGGCATTACCGCTCTGACATTAGCATGTTGTTACGTTGTTGCCAGACGACAGGGAAGTCAGGGAATGCCTGGGGGTGACTTTCACCAAAGATACTTCAAGTGCAAGCGGCCAGTCACACATCAGATGTGGCCCTAAACTGTTAATAAAATGGGGAACTCGAGATGAGAGGAAGGATTTGTGCCTGAGATCCAGATTGTTGTTTCTTCTTATTGTTAATATTATTTGCTTCAACCCAGACTCTTTTCTCTGCAGGCAGCCAGTGTTTTGGGAGGCAACAGGTTTGATAATTTCAGCATCAATGCTATAATTTATGGCAACCCTTAAGATTCTGCTTTTAAAGTAGTTTGTAATTTTGCCCAAATGTTCTCATTGGCAGAGTTGGATGGGAAAGGTCACTTATTTAGTTGTTTTTTTTCGTTGTTGTTTCTTAGTTTAATCAAAATAAAGCTGACGTATGCAGCTGTAATGTGGGCTGTACTGGCTTTTTCATGTTTTATTTGAATACCTCAGCCATACAAACATGAGTGACTTTTTATCTGACTACCCAAATATACAAAAATTTCAAAATGACAAACTATTTCTAAAGCAGATTTTTTTTTTTTTTTTTTTGTGGTTTTGTTTGGTTTTGTCAAAGTAAGTACAACTGGAGGCAAACTGATCCTAGAAGTCTACAAGAAAAAGCTAACTTGATTGAACTGCACTAAATGTTTGTTTCCCCTCTCTTCACATCAGCTACAGCTCCACCTGTGGCCAAACCGTAGCGCTCGCACGATGTGGAGGTCTTTAGGAGAGCGTACCGTCAATAGGTGCATTATTTAGTTCAAAACTCTGAAGAATGGCTGACCTAAATTTGACTTGCTAAATTCAACTTTCTGTGACGCTGTAGGTTTCTGTTTCATAGGTTGATTCCACCACACTTTAACTCCTGAATGGGAACTAAATGGGAGGATAGTACAACTTGTAACGGTGAAACGTCCAGTTTAGCGGTTTTGTTGGGTTAGAGTGGAGAAAATGAAGAGACGTTCTTGGCTATCCCAGCGCCTGTTTCCACCGTAACATGAAAAAGCTGTCATCACACACTGATCTGGATTTACCAGAAGCTACTGTTGGGTTGAGGTGAAAGCCAAAGTGAAAGCTGGCAGGAAATACACTTCCAACATTTCCAGTTCCTATAGGCAAAGTTTCCAAACAAAGGTCACTTTCTGTTTCGTCTCACTCATGGAGCAGTCTCATAATTGTTGCTTTTTCTGTTTGAGCTCCGTTGCTACCACCTTCGTTAGTTTCAGCATTGAGAGAAATGAAGCTCCTGAATCTTCGGTTAAACTTAATGCAAAATTCAAGTGCCAGTTTTCTTCTTAGGTTTGCTCTTCGGTGCTTTATGTGTTTCACATTTTTCACACGAATGTAGTAAATATCAGCAACGAAATGGTTCTGTTGACTTTGCATGTTTGTGTAGCTGATTCCAACCAGCCTTAAGAGCACGGTGATTTGAAATACTGGTTTTGAATGTTGTGGTTCTCCCATCTTTTCACTCACCCATAACTGAGTAACATTGCTTAAGGGTTTTAGGTTCTGCATCTGTTTAGTTTACTTAAATGCTTTATTTTTACTCCCTTCCAGTTGGCAACTCCAAAAAAGGTCGAAAAAAGAAAAAGCGATCAGTCTGTATATTGACAGATTACATGTTGACCTTTTGATTCCATTGCTGTGAAATGTATTTGATCTTATATGAGTTTACATAAAATTTTACAAAACGATAATGCGACTCAATTGTTTCAAACTGAAAATAAGATTTAGGGGGAAGTGGCTCTGTTTTGGTTTCAGTGTGCCAAATCCCAGGATCCAGGTTCAGATTCCCAGTAACTGATGGTGAAGTTATTGGACCCAATCCTCATATCTCAGCTTTTGACAGTATTCAGCTTCTGCAAATAATTTCTGGATATTCTGACACCTGAAATAAAATAAATATGTTCCAACCAGTTGAGTTTTTTTTTTCCTGTACAAAGATAAAGAAATATATATATGTATTTCTCAAGGATTTGTTTTAGTACATATTTTGGAGACTTTGATTTTTAGAAAAGCACAAATCTCATCTGAATCTAGGCTGAGCTGACAAGGTAAAATTTGCGGATGCATGCAGTACTTTATCTCGCCACGAGATGACGCCATACAACAAGCTCCAATAACTCATGGCCCACATAAAACAAGTTTTTACGAATCATCCTGTAAAATAAAGATTCATTTATTAGACTCCATTAGCATTGGAAAAATAATGAATGCTTGTTGATTAACTTTTATGTCAACTAGGAGAAGGTGCAAGATACAGTTTACAACTTTGGCTTAGCTGACATGTACATTCATCCACAGGTATGATTTTCAGTAGAAGTCTTAATAGTGCATTCGTAATCAATATAACTGTAACAAAGGAAGACGTATCCTCTCCATCAGTTTGCATTTCACATCACAAAAGCTAACAGATACTTTGATTATTCACAATCATCTTTTTAAAAAACATACAATCTTCTTCGAAAATATATAGGACTTTAGAGGCGTAAATGAAGGTGCAACGATGAACATAAAAAATAAAGGTTTGAATAGTTTGTCATTACCAGGGGCTTTGATTGCTTTCTTTACCTCCCCCGAAATGGGACAAAACCAGGGAGTTTATTTGTTTTACCGTGTCGGTGTTGAACATAAAACGGTGATAAATGTGGAATCCTCTGCATCGCCTCGCAAAAGTATCAATATGGCTTGAATTGTTCGTGTTGTCACGTTACAATCACAAACCTCAATGTATTTAACTGGGATTTTCTTTTCGCCAACAGAGTGAGCTCATAATTATGTAGGAGTAAAAAGATTCATAGTTCTCAAAACCTTCTAAAAAAAAAAAAGTGTGCATTGCCTATGTATTCAGCCCCATCACTCTGATGCCCCAAAAAACAATCAACTGCAACAAAAAAAAAAACAAAAAAAAAAACAAAGGCCCCAGAAATCAAACAATGGAAAACACATTCAAGCTCTGTTTAATGTAATCTCTGCTTAAAAACAGGTGATCAGTCAAGGCCTCAGAGGTTTGCTAAGAGAACGTGATTAAAACATCAAAAAAGACGCAAAGAACACAGCAGATGAGACTGACATGTAACTTTCATGGAGAATTGGTGGTTGAAAACTATTTTGGTAAATTACCCTGAAAACAACCCCCCCCCCCCACGATGAAACAGGGAGATGGCTGCCTCTTTTTTTCAGCAGTGCAGGATTAACCATTCAGATTGCACCACAGCCACTTCACATAAGAAGAGTCAATATTTTCTCTGTCTAGATTTGCTAAGCTGGTAATGACCCAAATCTCTGCTCCATTTCTAACTGTAAAAAGGGTGGTTCTACAAAGGATTGAGTCAGTGGGGCTGAATACATTCATGTCACATTATTAAAAAAAAAAAAATCCTTTTTAAAACTTCACCATTCTTGAATTTGTGGTTGTAACGTCACAACATGTGAAAAGTTTCCTAGAAATTGGCACAGTTCTTTTTGTAGCTACACCCCTCTGTTGTCCTCTCTCTGTTTTTTTTCCCTTTCACCCCTCTCTGCAATCCACAAAGTTTCCTTTAATCCAGTAGCAGATCTGTGCATATTTAAGAGGTGTGATTCTGACTGCCACATTAAATTCCTGAGATGTCCCTTTACTCTCCACCCACTGGTGCCCGGAGAACACACCTATCACCTTGCGCTCCCAACGCCGTCGCCGCCCATCCCACATCCGGGCGTAGACTCCAGAGCCGCTGGCCCCAGGCTGAGCATCGCAGTGCTGGTACAACAAGTCCGACGTCTCCTCGCCTGCCCGACAGAACCGGTACACCAGCTGCCCAGGGCGGTCATTGTCAAATCCTGAGAAGTGGACACGACGACCGGGAAGTCTCTGAGCTGGGGGGCTGACCCCTAGCTTCATGTGGCGGCGTTTGTGAGGCTTTTTCAGCTCCAGCAAAGCATAGTCGTAGTCCATCCCGATGTCATTGGCATTGCCTTTAATCCAACCTTTGGGGACGTGGGTGCGCTTGGCTCTGATCCACTGGAACTTCATTTTGTCATTGGCAGGTGGGGAGTACTGATCTGGGCCTCCCTCTACGTAGTTGGTAAAGTTAGAGGGAAGGTAAATAGGTGAATGTTGTACATCCCGTTGCTTTGGTTTCAAAAAGCCCACCCGAAGCCTCTGGGCTCCTTTCACATAGTTTTTGCCATCGTGAACACAATGAGCAGCTGTGAGAACATGACGATCCCCCACCAGTGTACCAGAACATCCAGTGGACAGTTTGACAGCCACCGAGAACGGGTACTTAAGCAGGAAGTTTTGCCCCGCAATACTAAAACGACCGTCATGTCCAAATATCTGTCGTTTTCTTCTGACATGTGACCGCTCTGCCTTACCAGAGGAACCAGAGGAGTAAGCAGGACTAGTGTTGGAATAGGGGTTGTAGCCATAAATCCCAATGGCGGTCTCAGTGAGTTGGCCGTTAGAGTCTAGAGTCTCGTAGGCCAGAAGGCTCCGCAAATCCCAGTAGCTGGGACGAGGGGCTTTCTTGTGGCATTCTGGGTCGCAGGGGGAAGCAACGTCCAGGCGTGCCTCGTTCAGAAACTGCGGCGTCGGTCGAGCCTCTGTCTGTTGGGGCAGGACCACAGGGATACGCTGGAGAATCCACTGACGCCGAGGAGAGGAGGACAAAACCGAGGGAAGGAAAAGGAGACACAAAAGGGAGGCAAACCTGTGTGGACGAGAAGAAGCGGAGAGCATGTGAATCACGCTGTGAAAAAAATAAGTGAAATGTGCAATGTCACAGCAAATATTTCTACAAGACACAAGCGATTAACTGTGACCGGATGTCTGGACCCCCCTTATCAAACATCCTCATTCCTTAACCCTCCATCATACATTTTTAATTACATGCATGAGAGTTGAGGGAGGGCTTTTAATCTTGAGTAATTCTGATCTGAGATGAACATTTTGCAGCTGTAACTTTCCACTGTTTTCAACGCAGTAAACCCGACAAACAAGGAGATGATCAGCTCTCTGAGGGAAAATTCCTGAACTGGCCTGAGGGACTGACCTTAAACCATAAAGAGCAGCTGAAGCATGTTGCAGGGAGAACAGAGGAGGAGGGTGGGATGTTGTAAATGGATTATTGGGACACAACGCATGGCTATGAGTTTTAAATTCACATCTCATCCTTCTTTTCTCCTTTTGCTTCTTACTAACGAGAAAAAACGCGCTGCTATTGTCTGCTACTATTTTATTTAATAAACTATTCTTCTATTTTTTTCTTCCTAAATAGACGAGTTAAATTCTCTATATCCATCCTTTCATTACGCACACATCTCCATCATTGCTATGTGACTTACCGGGGAAGCGCAGCCTTGGAGCGCATGGTCCTGCCTCTGCAGGTGAGCCTGTTGCAGAACAGCAACTCCTCCTCAATCCACCGCAGGTAGACACTCCTATAAAACAAAAACCGGCGGTGTCTCCGAAATTGTTTTTGTTGTTGTTGTTGTTGTTGTTGTTGTTGTTGTTGTTGTTGTTGTTGTTGTTTTGTTTTAAGTTGCCTTGTTTAACGGAGACGTCGGGGTTTTATGTCGAGTCCTGACCATTTGGTCCGGTCCGCAACGCGCAACTCCGTCCAGAGCGAATGAGCGGAATCATTGTGCGCTGCTGGAGGAGGTTCTGTCGTCTGCCTGATCTCCAGAGTGTCACATCCGCCAACTAGGATCCAGAGCGCGCAGCGCCAAGCCCAGTGTCGTCATGTGATATCACAGCACTGCTGCCGATTGCTGCACGGAGCAGGCGAGGCTTCCTGGTTTGAGCGCAGCTACATCAAATTATGCACGTTATTGCATGCATAATTTGAAAAAAATTATGCATGCAAAATGATGCAGTTTGGATATATCTCCAGCGTATAACATGTTCAAATATTATTTAAATTTTAATTTGCCTTTGGCTCTCTCGCCCCAACATAGGGCTGCTATGATAGGCATTGATGAATTTGAATTTAATTTAATTGTTCTTGGTAATTAATATTAAAAATATAAACGTTCATGACACAGAAAGCGGAATGCTTATGTAGTTCTGTTTATTATTATTATTATTATTATTATTATTATTATTATTATTATTATTATTATTATTATTATTATTATTATTAGTTGTTACACACAAAAAAAATCCAAAATTGTTTTGTAGAAAATGAATGTTTTGGTCTGCGGTTTACTGCTTCAAATTGGATCTCAAATCATCTTGGACGTCCTCATGCTGCAGACTTCATCTTGTTAATATTCCCCCAACTCTTAAATTACTTTTATTTCACAATGCTAAGACCATTTTCATGTTTTTCAGTCACACCTTTTGTTCCCACTCAACTTTCTGTGAATATGCTCTCCAAACCACCAGCTTCTTCTCCAAAGGTATTTGTAACTTATTCTCCTTGAGGACGTCATTCTGTTGCACACCTGTTGAATCAGCAGTCTTCTTCATGATTGTGTTGTAGGCCACAACACACTAAAATCCTTTTAGATAGTCCTGTGTAATTTTTTTTTCAAATATTTTGAATGACAGACAGTTTTTTTGTGTGTGTGTTTGTATTTATTAGAATTAATAGATATAAATGTTTAAAATATACCATCCAAAGTGTTATTATTGCGTAAGACAACACTGATAAACTGGATGTCTTCCAGAGTTTCTGCACTGGTTTCCAAGTTGTCCATTTGAAGGCTTTTCTTTTCAAATCGAGATCCGCTAAACAAACAGCTGGACCGAACCCTCTGCCAGAACTGAAGAGGAAGGGAGGGACTGTAAAGCTGCACAGAGGAGGATGGAAAATGATACCCAAGCTTTTGAAATGTGTTTGTTTTTGTGTGCGTGTTTGAAGGAAAATTTGAGATGCCTTATCTGTAAGTGACTCATCACTCACACTCTAAAATCTATTTGACAAATACGTCTGCATCTGGTCAAATTTCCTAAAAGTAATGCAAAAACATGAGTGGTTTCCAACCAGACTTGGACATTGTTGATCTTTGGTTATTATTGTACATCCTCATTTTGTTTAGTACAAAACAAAGGCTTCGCCTGGTTTGCTCTGCCATGTGCATTGCAGACATTTCTCCAAACTTCCAGAATTTGAAGTGGTGTAATTTGTATCATCAGTGTCACTGCAGCCTCGTTGCTGTTGGGAATGTTGGATGTGGGCAAAGAGGGATTCGAATGCCAGTGTTGGAAGTGTTTCCACTTGAACCACCCATGCTGAAAATATGGAGGCCGTCAGTGGATATTATTCTATCTAATGATTCCAGCAGGAAGAACTGCCAGCAGAGAGAAAGGGAGAGCAGAGGAAATAGCAAGAGGGTTGCTGGAAGTGAGCCAGGCACTAATGGATGCCCAAGCCTCCACCCATCCTAACACTTTCAGAGTGTTCAAGGATACGTTTGAAAATTTGGCTTTGCATTCTCACGGAAAGCAGAATACAGATTAAACACTACAAATACAGTAAAACTGTATTTGAGAAATGTGTTATCTAAAAAAAAAAAGAGACAGATCTGTTCAAAGACAAACAGTTTAGTAAGGAGACTCTTTGTGGGATTTCTTAAACAAGGACCTCTGGGCAATTTGTAACCTTCCTTACTGTAAATTACACTGTGACAATGTAAGGGGGGATATTTGGGAGGGGGGATATTTCTTTGGAAAAGTAGTTATAATGCAGGCACATAGTTTAGGAAAATAAAGTATTATAATTTCCCAAAGGTTTTACATTTTTTAACATATTTATAGAGCACAAGGGATCCCGTCCAACAAGCTGTTCTGGAGGAAATCTGTCTGAAAATCAGGAATAGAAACATAGTTCATCCCTGTGATCCCACTGGGCCAATACTAGATCCTATGGGATCATCCTATGATGATCCCTCTGGCATTGTTCTAATGCCTGTTTGAGTAATATCAGTAAGTAGATTAACAGATTGTTCTGGGTAATATCTTTTCTATTTTCTCCCAGCATGGTGTTAATGATTCATGTCTTTATCTATACATTGAGCAAAGAATGGAGAATAACAGCACTTGGCCTTAAAGACAAATCTAAGTAGAAACTCACAGACACACATATTAACACAGTTTGGTTGTTTTTGACATTTGACGGCCACAGAATACAGACATTACCTGGTCTGGTCTTGAATCAATAGTTTCTATGGCCTTTTTGAGAACAATTTGCAGGATGCAAAACTAGACATCTGTTATTGTTACTTCTGTTAGGGACATCCAAGCCTGAATTTGGCTGTACCTGTAATTCACACCAATCATTAAGTACCATCCTGTTTACTCCATCTTATTGTTCAGAGACAAGCTAAAAAATGAAGATTAACCTGCATTTGCCATTATTTAATGGTATGTTCTCTGTTCTTCTATATTGTGAAGACTGGCTAAAAGTTTTATTTCTATTTACTTCTGAGGCCTTTTCAGTGTGAGGTCATAGGGAAAGGAACGAGGATATTTCAGATATTTCTCTTCATCTCTACAAAGTTTGGCAGTAATTGTGAGATGGTGCTGTTTTTATCACCAACGGTGCCTTCAACGTTTTCCATGTTACCAAGACAATGAGATCCACAAAAGACCACAAACCCTTGTTGCTTATGATCCTTGTTTTCCATTTCACTGTAAACCCCTGCAATCTGTTTAGGTCCTAACAAGGAGGACGCATTCTGGATCTTGTTTGCATGTTTGTGTTTTTGCATGGTGCAGATTTTTGGGAGGATTTGTAGATGCAGCAGTAACTCTGTGGATAATGTTTAGAGGACTTTTGAGCTGTTTGGAGTGATTTCAAAAAGAAACACGTCTGTTTTCAATGCAGCACCTCCTCAGAGGAAGACAAGCGTGGTCCTTTGGTTCACTTTGCATGACGGGATGTTGTCATATTTATCAAATATTGCAGCAAAATATTCAATATGAAGTTGTTGGAATCACATTTTTACATGGGATACCACATGATGGATTTTGTTTCCTAAGTCAGAGCAATTTGGAGACCACATATACTGCGTACACTGTGGCATTTGTACAAGCCAAAGGTAAAGCTGCTCCCATTGTAGTTGCAAAGAAGAAAACCTTTTATTACTTTTTTTATGGTTTTTGGCAAGGAAGCGCATACAATTCAAAAACACTTTTCAAGGTCTTCTGTAACTGATTACGGATCAGCACCTTTGCCAGAACACAGGGCGGACCTGCTGGCTCATCGAACACTGCTGAGAATAAAAAAGAAAAGAGCCACACCCAGTCTGCAAATTGGCTCGCAGTCATTTACACACTTGGACTGTGTCTAAAAAGTGGGCTGATTAAACACTCACAATTTAACCTTTTTGTTGTGATTCTCCCGGGTCTAATCAGCTCCACATTCCTCAGACCAGCTGATTTGATCCTTTCTAAAGATAAAAACCTGTTGAAGAAGCGCATGACAAAAAAAAGCGGCATTAGAGCTAAATGAGATACAAGGGAAGAATTATTTTCTTCCTTTTTACTTCAACTGGAGGGGATGCTTCCATCTTACCAAAGCCAGAGAGCTAATATGAGAGACATGTCTGTTTGCTTTGAAATGTTATGAAAGGACCCGTCTGTTTGGCTTTGCCGACTGTCGTCTAGGTAACCGGCATTCCCCGGAGTGCTGTTCATGTTAATTGTTTTATTCCTCCCACCGTCCTCCTCTCGCTGCTGGCCACAGACACAATCAAGCGAGTGTGGACAGGCTCACCAGTGAGAATGACGTCTCTCGATGCTCCTCTGCCTGTCCTCCGTTCTGTCGCCGTGTTTTCCCGTCTCTGTGCCTCTCGTGTTTGATTAATCTCTCCCATCCTGGAACTCTTCTCTCTCACCCATCCCTTGTGGTCGCAGAACAGCTGTTAGGCGAAATGAGATAACCGAGGAGGTCTTCGGAGAAATGATTTGCTGTGAAATCTTTGGATGACCTTGAGCCAAGTCCACCACTCACTGCAAGGCAGGATAATAAAAGTGCTGGCAGGCATATGTGACATCTAGCGTTTACTTCCTCTTATAAAAGCCTGTTAACACTCGTTCAGTTGCAGTCAAAGGAAATGAGCTTTTTCATGCATGTGGAGTTTTTGCTTTCCGCCATCCTGCAGTAAGCCACATGCTGTCATTTTGCCAATCCTTGTGTTGCCATGTAAAAACACAGCAGATTTCCCACAGTAATAATGTTTATGATTGCATGCAGCAGCTAGAGAGAAATGTTATAGGGTAAATGGGTTGCAGCCATGTACTCACTTCATGTTCTGCACAATGAATGCAGATAATGCAAAGTTTCCAAACAACAGAGTGTTAACAGTTAATCCCCCACTGAGAAATGAAGTTATGGGGGCCAGCTGGATCAGGACTGAGGTAAATCGTTGAAAGACGAACCCTTTATTAGATTAGCTTTTTGTATTTTTCTCATGAGGTGTTTAATTTTACAACACTGCATTCAGATTTATCCATTAAAATGGATAAATGTACTTTCTGGGCACATAGTGCCACTTTATTTCACAGTTTATTTACGTTTAGTTGTTATAAAAATGCTGTATATCAAACATGACATAAAATAATAAAACTTCGTCTTTTAATGCCTGGCTGCACGGTGGGCAGTTGGTAGCACTGAAGGTTCTGGATTCAAATCCTGGAAGTCTTTCTGCGTGGAGTTTGCATGTTCTCCCTGTGCATGCGTGGGTTCTCTCCGGGCACTCCAGCTTCCTCCCACAGTCCGTCAGTTTCATCCTTTCACCCTGGCGACCTGTCCAGGGTGTTGCTTGTTCATTGCTGGAGATAGGCACCAGCACTCTTCGTGATCCCACTAGGGGTAAGAGTGTTGAACAATGGATTGATTGATGGATTTTAACGCCTTGGAATGGGGCTTCTGTCTCTTTAAGAAATTCCTGCTCTTTCTGACACACTGCCTTCACCACATCATCACAACAACATTGCTATAGCAAACCTCTAACAACGTTTTTTTTTTTGTAGGCATTTCAATAACTGTGGCTAATTTATTAGGGAAGCATCAATCACAAGATATAACAATTCAGGCACTTATTAAATATTTAAATTACATTTAAATATTTAATAATATTTAAATGTCATTAATTGGGAGGATTTTAGTATGCATGTGTATGTGTGTGCATGTATGTATGTATACAATATAGTTATTGTATTGTCCTTTAGGGTTTTAAAAGATAAATTGAATTTCTGGATTACACCTCCGTTCAGTTGATAGCGGTAAAACTCCAAGCCTGTAAACACCAAAGAAGAAGTTTTTACCCGCATTTCACTGAGAAAAAGAGGCTGTCCCACCAGGTATTTGCTAATTGCTGCTGCCATTTGTGCGCGCGTGTCAGTCGATCTCGCGCGTGACTGTACGTGTCTAGCTTTTAGCCGATTTAGCTCTTCATGTTCTTCAGCTCTGAGGATGAGCTTCGTGGAAAAGGCAACGCCTTTTGAGACCAAGTTTCTGCAAACACAATGGCTACCAGGAGAGATTTAAAGGATTTCTCAAACATGAAAGAATCAAAGTAACATGCCAGGTATGTTTTTGAGTTTCCATAATACTGATCCTTTACAACAGGATGATGGGACTTAATGAACATTATGTAGAAATGCATAAAGTGGTAAACATATGTGGCAGAGAGAAAATTTAAAAGTAAATGAGCAAGATTTATAATATCTTTGTTGCGTAGGTGTTAACACTGTTAGCACAGCGTAACTAAAAGATTGTTTACCTGACAATTAGTTCAATTCCTGCATTTAGTTTCTTTCATTAGGCGTCTATTTCACAGCTTGACTTGATCATATTTGCCCAGGTAGTGATGACATTATCTTGTCCACAGCTTTCTATAGCTGACCTCATTCAAAAACTTCTATTTTCTTCTGGTGAAACCATTCTTTTGTCGAATTAGCTAAATGTTTGAAGTCACAAGGATGCTGAACAGTTCAATCTTATTTTTACCTTCAGTTGCTGAGCAGACACTTGAAGGTTTGGGGTCAAAACTAAGCGGTATTTAGAACTGTTCATAATTTTATCTGCTATGTTGGAGAAATGTTGTCTTAGGAAGAAAAGGCTTCTGTCTTTCAATCCTACTCGTCAGACCAAACATATGGAGACATATAATAATTACAGGAGATGGCTGTCACATGTGGAAAACAACCAGTTCTAACCAGAAATTCCTACAGATCCCTCAGTGCTCTTGGCAACCCTCCTGAACATTTTCTGTTCAGTTTTGGAAAAATGGCCAATTTGAGTTATTTCCCAACGGCTCCATGTTTTATCAAATTACTGATGACTGTATTTACTGTGTCATGGTTGGGTTTTTGTGCCTCTCTGGTGACTAAGACTTTCACACAATTGATCCTTTTTAACCGCTTCAAACTATGGCTTTAACCACAGGATAAAAATTAGTAAAGCATTGAGTGGATTGTATTTACAGTTAGTAAAACTCTAGAGCTAATAGAAGTTTAAATTCAAAAATACTGAATGTTGGAATTGAATTTAAAGGTTATACAAAGTATTAGTCAAAGTGTGTGCATGCCACATGACCAGGACAAATGCAGTTTGACATGACGTGGGGCTCAAGCTTGAATGACTCACGGTGCAGTGAAATTCACGGCAAAGCATTTATGGCATCCTATGAGAATTGGGGTTTTTCTATGTCAATTTTTATTTTGGGTGATGTACTTGATGTTCTCACAAACCCAGTTGTGTTTTATAGGCAGGTAATAATTATTTGAACTTTGATTTCGCTGATGTTATTTTTTTCCTCATAAGGCTGGAGCTTGTAATAGAGTTACAACATAACGTCGTCTGACAATGAGTCGTGTAATGCAACATTCTGTGGTAATTAACTGTAAGTCACAGGAACGAGGGTCATGGGAGGACGTTTTATGTGAGTTATCCGACAGAACAGATGGAGGAGAAATAAAACAAAGCGGGTAAATCAGTTGTTGAGGCAAAACTTAAACTTGGCAGGTCCAATTGATGGCGTCTAGGAGGCTGGATTGAATTAACATAAGTAAATCTGATGTTTTTGTCCTCCACCCTGAAGACCACAAATCTACAAACGCAGCATCTGCTTTATGTTAGCGAGATCAAACGATCATTGCATTATTATTTTGACCTTTTGATCAGGGTCTAATCCTGTGCAACTACAATATGTATAAAATGCAGTTTTTAGCTTAAATGAGTGACTCAGCGGACTGATGTCTTGAAGTTTCCATTGAGCATGCCAATTTGATCTACAAAAGTTGTGAGTCTCAAGCACGCAAATCTCCGGTAGTGTTTGATGGTCTGAAGAGCATCGTTGCTATGCCAGAAAATTAAAAGATAACCATGATGGCTTGCCTTAAGGAGCAGGGGGGAAAAAACCCAGAAGAATCTGAAACATTGGGAAATTTTACCGTAAGAATATTTATTTTATTGTATTTATACGGTATAATTCTGGAAACCACAGCTGCCAGTATGTTATCGTAAATTAGAGATTTCTTTTACAGTGTAAGGGTTTTGACCTGTCTCTCTTGATCTTTAACTTGACCCACTGACTTGTCTAACACCTCTTAATATCTTGTTGAGCTACCCTTAGAGGACCATCAGCATCCAGAGTCTTGTTATAATTCCTTGTCTCAAGCAACAGTCAACTATCTTATCTTGTTAGCGTGTTAAAAGGTCAAATTCCCTCCATAAATATATTTGTGAGTACTTTATCATATCTCAAAATTCAGTCCATGACATAAACCTGTTTAGCATAAAGGCCACATTCAGGAAAGCCGTGTTGCAGTTGAAGCTTTTTCAGTCTGACTCCGCTTCTTGCCGTTTTATCACAGCATCTTGAAACTGATTCCAAACTTCATCTGTTTCTTGAAAACAAATCATTTCAACGGCTCTGTTTCTCAGATGAAAACAGTACCAAACATGACCCCAACATGAATCCCAACAAAGCACAATAAATCTAATAGACTTGTCATCATACCATTCACATGACTGCTCATAATATATGAACATGCTTTTATAAATCAAACCACCAGCTTGCCTGAAGAGACGGTGACTAAGACGAGCTCCATCTTTGCTCATGGTTGATTGTTGTCTGATCCAAGTTGTGTCTCAGGGTATCCACCCATCCCTGAGAGAGCAACCACACACTGCAGAACGTGCAGCCGTCAGCCACTGATAAGCCACAGATCCCAGAAATCCTTCTGAATCCAATTAATCTTTAAACCTTGTGACTATTTTTCAATGCTTTTGCCTGGCCACCATCCAAAGCTTGCTACATTGTTCAGTTCAAAATCTTGTCCCACGGCTATCAAACTGTGTGTAAGTGCGGCAAGCCTCACTAGTTTAGCCCCTTAAAGCTCTTTCGAACGCGACACTTTCTTCTTAAAAAAGGAGGTCTTGAATCCGACGGTATTTTCTAGGTCTTTACTGAACTTAAAAGAAATAAAAATAACAAACAGATTCAAAACAAATAAAGTGACGGTCAAAAGACTGTGTTTCTCCTAAGGTGCCAAACTTCTACAAAGAGCAAGTCCTTTTTTCTTTCATAAACCAAATATTCGAAAACCAATCAAAAGGCACCACGTCATAAGCTTAACAACGATTCAATTACAGATGCTTATCAATTCCAAAAATTTACATATGGCTCCTACATTTTCCGGCCCCTAATTGACTATGTATTAGCATATCAATTACAAACTCAACTTAAACTGGAGCCATAAATATTCAAACAACTTAACAAAAAACCTTTGTTTTAACTTGGTAACAAAACAATCTACTAAAAAGTCCTCTATTGTTTCATTCTCCTTGCAATAAGCACAATTTTGTAATCGGCCTTTGGATGATGCTCGTCTTCGTCTTGATTTCTGCACTCCGGACTGTCCCTTTGGAGTCTGGCATGACGTTGACGATTCTCCCCAACATCCAAGAATTTCTCGGAGATGATGAATCAGCAACTAGGACGACATCTCCGACCTTGAAGTTTCTTCTGAGGTCAAGCCATTTTTGTCGCTCCTGCAGTAGAGGCAGGTACTCCTGTGACCATCTTCGCCAGAACAGATCTGCCATGTACTGGACTTGTCTCCATCGACGGCGAGAATAGATATCCTCCTTGATAAACGTACCAGGAGAAAGGGTAGGTTGTCCCTTCAGCAGAAGCAGATGGTTCGGCGTAAGAGGCTCAAGATCATTAGGATCGTCTGTGTTCATAGTTAATGGTCTTCCATTAATGATGCTCTCGACTTCACATAAAAGAGTCTGCAGTCCTTCATCATCCAGTATCTGTTGCTTAACAACGGAACTTATGACTTTTCTAACGGTGCGTATCTGGCGTTCCCAGACTCCTCCATGATGAGATGCAGCAGGTGAATTGAAAATCCACTGTACTCCTTTTTGCATCATGGCGTCATTAATGCGAGAGTGGTCCAGCTCTTTCAATGCCTCCCTTAACTCTCTCTCTGCTCCAACAAAATTTGTCCCATTGTCAGAACGAATGATGGAAACTTGTCCTCTTCTGCTTTGAAAACGACGCAGAGCGTTAATACATGAATCTGTATCAAGAGACTGAGCAACTTCAATATGTACAGCTCTGACAGTTAGACATGTGAAAAGCACTCCATAACGTTTGACCCTGACACGCCCTCTTTTGACCTCAAAAGGGCCAAAATAATCCACACCTGTGTTGGTAAAAGGTGGTTTATCAGGAAGCAGGCGGTCATGTGGCAGATCTGCCATTTTCTGTTGCCCTGGTCTTGCATGCAGTCTCCTGCAGAGATTGCACTCTGAGAATACCTTTCTAACAGCTGCATTGGCTGCTGGTATCCAATATTTTTGTCGCATTCTGGCCAGAACATAATTTCTGCCACCATGTCCTGCCACTTGATGGATATGATGCAGAATGAGGTTGGCTATTCTGTGATGTTTATGCAGAATGGCAGGATGCTTGACCTCTTCTGGCATTTTCAATCTATTCAGACGTCCCCCTACTCTCAAAACACCATCTTGTAGGTATGGATCTAATCTGGAGATTGAACTGGTTCTGCCCACATGTGTACTTCCGTGCTGCAAAGCTTTGATTTCAGCTGCATAAGCTTGTCTCTGACTGAACTTGATCAGCTCTGTTTCAGCGTTGGACAAATCTTCAACAGTGAGCATTTTCTTTTCCAACTTTCTTCTAAATGTGATCATCTGTTGTTTAACAAAAGTCTCAACTTTCTTTGGTTCATTTTCAGACTGTTGCACTTTTAGTACAGTTTCTTTTCTCTTTTTACTCAGATGTCTCAGAGTCTCTTTGAGGCGCAGAATCCAGGCAACGGCTTTTTTGAGCTTATGCCAGCTGGAGTAATGGTCAATAAGTCGACTCATTGTCTCATCATTTCTCCATGGTTTTGCACACGTCGTTGCAACTGTTGTCCTAACTTCATTCTGTTCCATTAACCTAGAATGTTTAGGTTGTTTTGGCCAATGCTCTTCATTTAACAGGAAACTTGGTCCCTGAAACCAAATTACACTTTTGATGAAGTTTTCAATTTTCAAACCTCTTGATGCCAGATCCGCTGGATTTTGTGAACTGCTCACATATTTCCACTGAGATCGGTCTGTCAGTTCCCTGATCAAAGAGATTCGGTTTGCCACAAATGTTTTAAAGCGAATGCTGTCACTTTCAATGTAGCTCAGTACTGTGGTACTGTCGGTCCAGAAGACTGATTTCTTCAGTGGTAGTTGAAGTTCTTCTCTCAGCATCCGATCCACTTTGACTGCAACCACTGCTGCTGTTAATTCCATTCTGGGAATTGTCATTTGTTTAAGAGGTGCTACCCTGGATTTTCCTATCAGAAATGACACTTGTGTTTCACCTTGTTCATTAGTCAACAAAAGATATGACACAACTCCATATCCATCCTGGCTAGCGTCGGAAAAGAGATGAATTTGTGCAGACTCTGTGGGTCCGAATGAAGCAGGCTTAACACATCTGCTCACACTGAGTTCAGAAAGCTTGTCGAGATCTGACAACCACCTTAGCCATGTCCGCGTGACTGTTCTGAGATTTCTTCATCCCATCCTCGCTTCTCTTTACAAAGTTCTCTCAGAATAAGCTTAACAGGTAGTAGAAGTGGTGCCAAAAATCCTAAAGGATCATACACAGAGCTGGCAACAGATAAAATACCTCTTCTTGTGCATGGCTTGTCTGGCAGCTGCACTTTGAACTTGAAGCTGTCAGAACTTGTGCACCACTGAACGCCCAAAGCTCGTTCTACAGGAAGCTCATTGGGTTGCAAATCCAAGTCTTTAACAACAGGTGCTCTTTCACTGTCAGGAATGGAGTACAACAGAGCTTTATTATTGCTCATCCACTTAGTCAAATGGAACCCACCACTTTCACACAATGTCATCAGTTCTTTTGCCAGTTTAACTGCTTCTTTTTCTGTTGGCACTGACTTTAGACAGTCATCTATGTAGAAGTTCTTCAGAACTGTCTGTGTCGCTTCTGCTGATGTATTTGTGGCTCCATCTTCAGCAGTTCTTCTCAGTGCATATGAAGCACAGCTGGGTGATGACGTGGCTCCAAACAGATGCACGCACATTCTGTATTCTGCTGCTTCTTTAGTTTCGTCACCATCTGGCCACCAAAGGAATCGCAGCAAGTCTGCATCTTCATCTGGGACTCTGACTTGATAGAACATAGATTCAATATCTGCCATCATGGCAACAGGCTCCTGTCTAAATCTGAGCAAAACTCCAATAAGAGTATTCGTGAGATCAGGTCCTTGCAGTAATTGATCGTTCAATGAAACTCCCTGATAAGATGCGGTACAGTCAAACACAACTCGCAGTTTTTTCTTTTTTGGGTGGTACACTCCATGGTGTGGAATGAACCATACTCGACCATCACTGCGACTCAGTTGTTCTTCAGGGACTTTTACAGCATAACCTTTTTTCAATATGTTGTCCATGAAAGCTTTGTAGTCTTGACAAAAGTCTGAATTTCTACTTAGCTTCCTCTTCAAAGAGTTAAGCCTTTGTTCAGCAATACCACGGTTGTGTGGCATTATCACACTGTCATTTTTCAGAGGCAACTTGATGCAATAATGACCATCGATGAGCTGTGCTGATGTAGTTACAGCATGCATGAACTGCTTATCCTGCTGAGACAGTTCTTGCTTCTCCTCATACTGTCGCTCTGGGAAATCTGCATTATATTGCTTCTCCAGCATGTCTTCAATGTTCAATACAGATATTCGATTGACAAGAAAATCTTGTTTTTCAGTGAGACGTGATTCACTATCTTGACATCTGCTGACTGGTCCATTTACCACCCAACCCAGGGCTGTTTTCACGGCGTATGGTCCGTCATTCTGGCTGTTGACAATCTTCCATGGCTCCATAGCCTTGTGCGCATTAGCACCAATGAGAAGTCCAATATCTGACTCTAAACTTGGAAGATGAACTTGTTTCAGGTAAGGCCATCTCTCCAAATCTTCTTCCTTTGGTATATTACCCTTTGTTGCAGGAATGTCTGGTTGCGTGTACACATCTGGCAACATAATGAAGTCTTGTTCATCAAGTCCACAAACCTCTAAATCTGTAAGGACATAACTACAGACTTTCTGTTCCTGCGTCATGGTTCGAAGAAGGATTTCTTTCTTTTTTCCATGTACATTCAACTTTCTGGCGAGATCCTCGGTGCAAAAAGTTGCTGTGCTGCCTTGATCCAGGAATGCATATGTCTTGATGATGGTTCTGTTTTTCTTGTGTCTTATCTGCACAGGCACAATAGGAAGTATGCATTCATTTTCTCCGGCCCCAGTGACTTCACCTTTTTTATATCCAGTGGACACAAGAGCACTTGTTACTTCACTTGTGTTTTGTGGGTTGTCATCCTTGTTTTCTTCTGACACAACACTCTGCTTCACCACATGTAGAATAGTTGGGTGCTTAAGAGTACAGTCGGAACATGAGGCCTTTTTTCTACAAGCTTTATATAGATGACCTGCTGTTAGACATCCAAAACAAAGACCATGTGACTTCAGAAACTGTATTCTGTCTTTCGAAGGCTTTTCTTTGATTTTGTTACAAACACTCAAAGCATGGCTGTTCTTACAATAAAGACATGGACTTTGAAAAGCACTGATGGTCTTGACTGAAGAAGTTGTTACATCACGCTGGCTCTTGGTGGTATCCTTTTCGGTGCAAGATGTATTCACAGCAAAACTGCTTCTCTTTGAAAGGCCTTTTAGTTGGTCAGATTTTTTCTTCAAGCTGCTCTGATTAGCTGGTGTGACATCCAGAATATCTCCAAAATGCGGATCATTAGCAACCTTTGATTGTTGGTAGATGAACTCTTCAAGATCAGGAAATTTGGCTCGTTCCTTTTCTTTCTTGAATGCTGTAAGCATGGTTTCTCCACTTTTCTTTCAGTTTATATGGTAGTTTGTACAAAATGCTTTTCATGTTGGTTGGATTGTTCATCTCACTCATGTAGTCGACATCATTCACTGTGTTGGAACATCCAATCAGAAATAGTGCAAATGCATTCAGTCCTTTTCTGTCATCTGGTTTTATCTGAGGCCATTCCATAGCCTTTTAATATATGCTGTGGCAATGGTCAACTCATCTCCATAGTGTTGATCAAGCAAAGCCCTTGCTTCTCTGTAAGCTCTGTCTGGCTTCATGTGCTCACAGCTGCGTACAAGATCTAGTGGTTCTCCACCCGTGAACTGTTCTAGATAGTATAGCCGATCTTGTTGGCTGTCAGTTTGGTTCTCAATAGCATGTTCAAAAGCTCTTATGAATGATCTATATGAAAGTGGGTCACCTGTAAATACAGGAATTTCTCTGTGAGGAAGTCGAGATATACTATGTTGTTTTATGAGCATCTCAGTATGTTGATTTTGTTGCTGTAGAACCCGGTACAGATCATCTGAAAAAGAATCAGGACATTGAGCTTGTGTTGAAATCCCTTTTAAGCAAGACTTCCTTGATACTGGAGGATCAATATTTGCCTGTTGTTCATCATCTGAGAACATTTCTTGCCTTTCTGATTTGCTTGCAGAATGAACAGATTCAACTTTAAGTCTTGAAATAGCTTGTAAGGAATTAATCTCAGACTTCTGAGCATCTTCATTTTCGTCATACACCTTTAATTTTGCATCTGAAATGGCAAGCTTCGTTTCAATTTCTAGTTGCTCTTTTCTGAACTTAAGACGGGCTTCTTCCAATTCAATTGCTTCTTTCTTTTTCATTGCTGCTGCTCTTGCTAAAAGCGCTTCACGTTCTGCTTTAATTTTTAGCCGCATTGAACTTGTACTTGATCCTTGGGATGTACAGCTTGCAACCGAGGTAGCCTTTGAAACACTATCATGTGGGTGCACATCTTCCTCTGGAGATCATTTTGCATCTTTTATCCATTCTTTAACGCTTTGTAAGAAAAGTTTAAACTCAGAATGTCTACCCTCGAACACATCTTGGTCTTCACGTTTATCTTCTTCACTTATCAGTTCACATAGTTCGTCATTAATGCGTTCATACTCTCTCAGGCATTTGACAAACAATGGAAAAGATTCTTCATTTATGAAATCAGCATTGCATTCATTCTGTTTCAATCTTTCAATGTTATTCTTCTCTTTTGTCAACTGTGACAGCTTTCCTCTTCTTTCTCCTTTTAGTCTGGTGATTTTGTCATCTCGAGCTCGTTCTGTGGGCTTTGGCTCCCTCTTCTGTCCAACCTGCGCAACTTCACCGTCATCGTCCGCCATTTAGTCCCGTTTAATTTTCTTTTAATTCTTACACATAAACTGTGAGCCTCCAAACAGCTTCTTACTCTTCTAAAACGTTCACAAACATGTGTGACAAGAGTTCCTTTATGTGCAGGATTTCTATGTGTAGTTCACCGGGCTTTTCTAGTCGACACGTGCTGGCTTAGTTAGCAAGTTAGCTTAGCAACCGAGCTGATGCGGGGTAGCTTCTGTGGCCCTTGACGTGGTACTTACGGATTTTACCACTTCAACTCCGTCGTTTCCTTCAGCTGAATTGAATCTCCGTTCGTCTTTAAGTCCTCTTTTCGTTTTTACTTAGTCTTGAAAGAGTCCTTCCATGAGAAAGTCTTTTGACTTGATGTAAGTGCGGCAAGCCTCACTAGTTTAGCCCCTTAAAGCTCTTTCGAACGCGACACTTTCTTCTTAAAAAAGGAGGTCTTGAATCCGACGGTATTTTCTAGGTCTTTACTGAACTTAAAAGAAATAAAAATAACAAACAGATTCAAAACAAATAAAGTGACGGTCAAAAGACTGTGTTTCTCCTAAGGTGCCAAACTTCTACAAAGAGCAAGTCCTTTTTTCTTTCATAAACCAAATATTCGAAAACCAATCAAAAGGCACCACGTCATAAGCTTAACAACGATTCAATTACAGATGCTTATCAATTCCAAAAATGTACATATGGCTCCTACACTGTGTGAGCCTGCATTTGGCTCACCAAGTATTAAAAATTTTAAGGAGAAAGAAAAGAATCTTCTTTTTCCAAAATAATAAATTTACTGTTAGATTCGGATATCAAATAAAAAAATCTTTTCACAGGTTAAAATTTCCTCCTTTTTTTGACTCATTGCCATTCAAACTTTAAAGCTTAGATTGTTTTTGTCCATAAATGGACTGTCAATGTGACACAAGCCTAGGGTCCATCAAAAGAGCAGTAACGTCATCTGTCTATAAAAGCCAGTACACCATAATGAAATATCTTGGCACTGGTGATTTCATGACATGATCACAGTTTCTTACGTCTAAGCTTTGTTGATTGGCTGCATTGTTCTGCATGGAGTTTTAGGTGCCTGTTTGACTGTGTGTGGCCTTGTATTTAATGCATTGTAAGGCCCATTTTTCCAACAAATGCTACACTGTGAGGGGTGGCTGGTCCTTGTGGGCCCAAACCCCGGGTGTGAGGTGTGGAGGATGTTAATAATGGGATTAGGAATAAGTGAGTCACTTTGAGGTTGTTTATCCACTTGATCTGTCCAGTCCCTTTCCTCATGAGTCAGTCTGAATTTGGGTTTTAAGCTTGGGGATTTATTAATATAAGGGCTTAATTTGATATAATTATTACAGACAACCACTTGGTATTTAATTTTGTATTACTTCTAAAAATATATATCCTACATTTTCTTTTACAAAATAGAAAAAGAAAGAAGGAAAGACAAACTTGCATTTATCATGGCATTAAATACGTACAATATCCTCGCTCAAAATGTGAGAAATACATTTTTTGTAAGATGAGAAGTGCAGACTTTACGTAAGATGGCGACTCTGAGGCATGGTGGAGATTTACCAAAGAAAGAAACAAAGTTGCAAACTTGACATAAACATGACTAGATTTAGCATGAAACGTAGAAAAACCAAACTTGGAGCAGGCACTGAAACCAAGACATGGCCAGGCTAGTCAGGAGGGGCAGCTGGCATAAAGCAGCTCCCAACTCCATGTGTGCGCACCTGTGGAGCGGTGGAAGCTGCTGTGCTGTGGCAACTCCATGGAGGCGCTGAAAAGAAAATTTAAACCTTAATTTTGGGTAGGCTGTTTTTCCTACACTGTAACTGGAAAAGTGTCCTTATGATAAGAATCTTTAAAGATTACTAATATTTACAGTGAGGAAAAAAACCCTCTGAAGGCGTTTTCTTAATATGGGAAGAACCTCATTGACTGTTTCACCGACTTAACGGAAGAAAAGGAAAATGTTGCAGTTAGCTTTTGTTACACATTTCAGACACAGATTATGATGGTGAAATCCCAACTTTAACTCACTAAGTGTAAGTTTCCAAACCACTTCCAATTTAAACAGTGTTTTGACCTCTGTTTCCATCTGTTTATATAACGTATTTCCCTTTTTTCCACATACTTTGATTAACTACGGGATGGGACTATCAGTCTCTGAGGCTGAATCCTAACATTTCAAATTCAAGCAGGCAGATAACGGTCTGCTCAGCCACGGCATCCTATTTTAATGGTGTGTTTGGAGGACTCTGCCTTGAGAAGAAGCAGATGTGCTGTATCGCATCCAGAAAACAATGCTGAAGGGGGAAGATGTTTATCTTATGAAACAGAGCACGTCAGGTGGAAAGGCCAAGCTGATGGTTTAACACAATAAAAGCTGGATTGGGCTTCTTGTTTTTTTTTTTTGTTTTTTTGTGTGGAAATTACCTGCATAACTCAGAGGACCCAGAAACACACCAGTAAAGCAGGATCTGTGCAGATTCGCTGAACAAGCTACAAGGTAATTCTCCTTCTATTTGTAGCTTTTTATGAAAATCTTTCGGTTTCAGTCAATAAACCCATTACATCTTTGCATCAGATGACAAACTTAACATCTCATTCCTTTTGGATCTTTTATGTACTCATCAAACTGGCCTCTCCTCCACACTCCCACGAAACCAATGTTCCCATTGTAACACCGTAACCAGGCCGTGGTGACTGACCAGCAGGAAGAGTGCAGGATTTCGGGTTAATGAGTCCACAGCAGGAGGGAGACCTCTGCGTCATTCAGACAAAGGGATTTTCCATGTTTTGATGTGGGAGCACTCTTTCAAAGCATCTCTGCGTTGGGATAATTTAAGCAACCTCACACCACCCAGACAGCTTTGTGTTCAAGGTATTTTTATTTTTCCTGTCAGGGATGCTGTAGGTGGATTCCGACTATTGTGTAGGTTAGGTGTCAACTATTTCCGCCCCACCCTGTCAACTCCAACTCAGAAAGCTTAAAGTTAAAAAAATAAAATAAAATTGCATACCTATTTTTTCTATGTCATCTTGGGTAGATTTGGTGAATATTTGCTGCAGGGTTAGATAGGTGAACTGCTCTTCAAAGCAAACAGATTGTCCTGTAGTTCAGACTGTTTTTCACTGAGCTTGTTGAGTTGTAGCTTTCAGTTCATGTTGCTTGAACCAGGGGCCTGCAGCAGGAAGTGGCCTGGGTCCAGCATGGCTCCGCTTCAGGTCTGTGAGTAATTTTGTTATGATATGTGCTGATTTTGGATCTGAGTTTTAGTTCCCACGCACACATAAACAAATACAGACTGTTTGCTCTATAGTTGTGAGGACAATAGATTGAATCTGCAACCTGTTTTATGTTCTGATCAAATTCATCTCGTACACTTTTTTATCAACAAACTTTAATCTACAGCCTGAAAATTTAACTTTACTGACTGCATGCTGGAGGTGTTTGTCTTTTGATTTCTCTCTGTTATTGTTTGGAAAATTATGCTGATGAGGTTGTAAAGTCACATAAATCTCTGACATACTTCTTCATCCTGTGAGCTTTGAGAACCGCCTCATATGTTATGACAACTCAGATGACTCAGAGCGAACTCATGTGACCTTCATGAGAAACAGTTTAATCAACAATCAGAAATAAAGAAGCTTTTATAATGAGGGGAGAACATTTCCAAATAAGATTTCTTGGTAGGGCCAAACAATATGGCTGAAAAGTGTATCATGATATATAAGTGTTTCACAGCAGTTTATTGATAAGTATTGATTACATCTTGTTGATCTAAATATATTATCGATGAATCGGAAGCATGTGATCACACGTGCAGAAAATCAGTCAAACACAAATAATCAGACTTTACTTATTTTATTCTTTTTAGCGCTAAAAAGAAAGAGACGCTTACCCTCACAGGCTAATTTGTTGTGATGTGAATACACCGGGACTAAACAGCATCTGATCAAAAACGGACGATCCATTCTTTATATCTAAGACACGCCTTATTGGTCGTCTGATGAACTACGTCAGCTAAGGAATGCCATGATATCATGGTGTCAGCTTAAGTTTCACTTCTACTGAAAGCCTTTTGTTTGAAAGTGAAACATGCAAGGTCAAGTTCCATTCCTCCAAAAGCTCTCTGCGCATAAATGAAACATACTATGTGTGAAATACAGCTGTATGTGCATGAGTACACGTGCAACCCTGGATAAGCGTCTCAACAACTCCCCCTTTTGGTCTCTAAGAGACCACAAATAGAACATCGAACAGCTTGGGGAGCATCACACATCCTGAGGAAACACTGCCCACTGTTCGGAAAACTCCCCGGGCCCACTACGATGTTTGTTGTTGTCATTTCATTTCATTCTTATGGGGTAAAAATCGAACAGAGCGCCCCCTGGCCCTGGGCGGCGGGTAGAAACCACAGTGTTCCTCTTACAGGCTAACAAAGAACATTCAACAAAAAATAAATAAAAAATAAATAAATATTATTTAAAAAATTTATGAATAAATGGTAACTGAAATGTAAAATTAATAAAATGTTATTTAATACCTGAAAAGACATGCAAAATGAAGAAAATAATAAAACATTAGATTTTATTTAAAAATAAAATTAAAATGAGAAATGAATAAACATTAGTGAAAATTTTGATTTATTAAACCAAAAGTCAAGAAGATAAACCTTAAAATGAATAATTGTTAGATGATGCTTAAAAATTTTAAACGTAAACAAAGAAATTTTCAGATCCCTTTTTTTAGATGAAAACCATGTGCAATGCACAGAATAAGAGACAAGCACATTTGAAATATGCAAATCAATGTTATTTTCAAAAATTCAGTAGAAGTACAATGTAATTATTCTAGAAGATTCATTAGAATTCAGTAGTATTGAGTTGTAATGCGATCTACAAAGTTTAATCAAGGCAATGTCTTCTAGCAAACCCTATCAATGTCAAACCGGTTTGAATTGCACACTTGCATTCAAATGTGCAATTTGAATGAATAAAGGGAAATTAATGAGTTAAAAGAGTAAATTTAAAAATAAATGTTAGAAAGTGAAGCCGGCATTTGAAATCCGTTTTATATTACTATTAATTTAAAAAAATAAATTTGTGAATACAATGTGAGGTTAATACTGTGAATGCCGGTAAACTATAAATTGAATAATGCAAAATGAATAAAATGTTAGTCAATATGCAAGCTTCAATAAGCCAAAACTTAATGAAAATAGGATAAATGATTAAATGTTAGATATAATACTGACAAATAAAATCCTAAATAAAGTATTGTTAAGATCCCTTTTAGTACTCGAGCGGTGAAATCTTTAAGTTCAAAATGTGAAAGTAGTTAGTGGTCATAAAGAGATGCAAACTTACCAACTGAAAAGAAATATGTTTAGTGAACAAAATGAAAACACATTTTAAACTTGGCAATCAATGTTTTAGATAAAAATTCAGTCTTAACACAATGTAATGATACTGGCCAAATCGTAAGAAGTCAACAGGATTAATTTGTTTTAATGAGATCTACAAACTTAATTCAAAATTGTGTTGTCTAGTATCTGTTGATGTCAACCAGTTTCTACGTGTGTCCAGATGCCTCATTTTCATCCAGGCACACCGAGAAAGGATTGGACTTTTTACATTTAAAATCTGGAAAGTTGCAGCTCCACAGTTGCGCTGCACTTGACCTGTGAAAAAATGCTGTGATTCAGAGGTTGTTGTTCACCTACCATGATGACACAGGCTCTAAGTCTCACCATAGCACAGACACCTGTCACACCTGTCTATATTCTCTCAATTAGTTTATTACCCCTGCATAGATAAAATATCCCATCTCTAGCCTATTAAGTGCCCTGGGAATTTGATGTTACACCAACTTTCAGGGATCCGGCCCACACTGCGGTTACCTGTTGTAAAATTGAAATAGACATAGTTATCTTTAACTGGAATAGCGGCACCATCCGGGCTCCGCTGTTGATTACTGGAAATAAAGCTGTTAAAGTGTCACATCCGGAGGGTTGTTTAAAGTTAGTCATATTAAACATGCAGTTAAAACCCCAAATGTCAGATGGAATCAAAGAAGCAGGTTCAGTACATTCTGGGTCGTCCAGCTGTGCAGGTCACACAGTTAGACATTTGATATTATCGTGCTGTTGCAGTTAATCAGTCTAACCACAAGTTGGTTCCTGTGTAATGTATCGACCTAATTTAATTTTGTTTGTGCACAAACCTTAGCCAATTTTGTTTTAAATTTTGATTCATTCATTCTGCTTTGCCTTGGGAGGTAATGATTGATTAGACATTTTATGATGATTTCACTATCTTCTGTCATTGCTGGCCAGGCTTCAGGCCATCCTGTGAAAGCATCAACACAAATCAGCAAATATTTTTGTCTTGCACCGGGTTTATCATGTCAGTAAAATCCAACACAATTTCTTTCCCTGGACATGTGACTGAAGGAAACTGTCCCTGATGTGGATTCAAAGTTTTCTTAGGATTCAGCTGTCCGCACACCGAACAATTTTTCACAAAATGTTTCACCATGTGGATCATTTGGGGGTGCCACCACTCTTTAAGATTGTGCATCATCTGTTTTGTCCCAACATGTCCAACCCATGAGCTTCTTGGAGTAGCTCTTGTATTTTCCCAGGAGGCAGAATTAACCTGCCATCTGGGCCCCTCCAGCACCCATTTGTTTCACGTTTTTCTCTTCAGGTGATGCCCCCTTTTGGCATCTCACCACCTCTTCCAGGCTCTTAACCCTTGTGTGTTGCTTCTGAAACAACAACCATCTGTAAAGAACTGTCTCACCTCTGGTCCCAGCAGAGGAGCTGCTTGAAGTTCTGGTGTTACCTTGTCTGTCTTTGCCACCAGGTCTGCACACACGTGTGGTTCTCCTTCTGAAAAACAGTCTGCCATATTTATGTCTTGGTGTGTGAATGAAATGTTTGGAGCTTTCAGGACTTTGGAAAGTGTTTGTTGTCTCAACGCTGTCATGGTGAAACTCAGTGAATGTCCCATGACTATGTGTTCAGTTTTTGTATCGGGTATCCCAGCTGCCTGTTGCGTACAAGGGTGATGCCCTTTTCCTCCCCCTTTTTCTGAAACAAAACAGTCAGTTTTGTTACAGAAATATCCTCAAAGAACTGAGGTGGCTTTAACGCAGGTCTCCATAGTTGGTGCAGCAAGCAAAAGGTCTAGTGGGCAGTCCTGCAAAATATCTTGCAAAACCTGATTAAACTAAAATCAATTCTATTATGAGGGAATAGTCCGTCTTAAAAATATTTATATGTATTGCATATCAGATGTTAATTTATTTTAACTAAAGTCTTTAATTCTAGTAATGATAATAATTTTCTGCTCACAGTTAATGGAAATATGACATATTAAATTTGAATATCTTACCAAACAATATAAAGAAACTATTTAAATAAGAAATGTAGGTATGCTGGGAAATATGTTTGAAGATTGTTAATTTTATAAAGCAAGGAGCCTCATCAGAATGCCTAATGTCACTAATTTATGGAAAATTGCATTACATTTTACTTCAAAATTTATTATGTGATCAGATCCTGAATGACTGATCTTATATTTTTCAAGAGAGCGGGAGAAAAACAAACCTAGTGCTGCTGTGGCAATCGAATCTGTGGCTGCCAGGGAACATTTCATCATCACGCCCAATTCTTTCACTTGGTGCTCAGGGTGCAAACAGAGAGAAATGTGAGACATTTAATACCATTCTGATTGTTTGTTTTTTTTTTTTTTTTGTTTTTTTTTTTTTTTGCGAAAGAGACAACAGCAGCTACACCAACAGGAGCTACATAAATGTCCGAGACTTTTACCTGCCAGGTTGTTTCCTTCAAAGTGGAAAGGAAAGGTTCCTGGTACCATTCAGAGACGTCTCTGTCGCAGAACAGGGTCACATGGTGGATCCGGAGGAGGAACACAGAAGCGCAGACACAGGAGCCAGGGCTTCCAGGCCAAGAACGTTGACATTAGGCTGCTGTAGGGTAAATTTGTTAAAAGTTCTCAATAGATGTCAGCAAAGTCAGACACCACTGGCTGGATCAGATACTGTCCTTCTGTTTGGAAATTTCCACAACGAAGGGAGGTGCCATCAGGAAATGCAACAATTAGTCCATCAGCCGAGCACATGATTGTTGCTCCCATCTTTATCAGCAAAGCTCGCTCAAGTAAATTCATGGGAGCCGTAGGAAAACTTACAAAAGAATGTTTCATATTCTGATTACCCAAGGTGAAGGTCAGAGGCATCGTGAATAGCAGACTCTGTTCAGTCCCTGAGAACCCTGTTAAAGACACAGTTCTTGATGTCAGAGAAAAAGGAGGATCAGAGTCCAGAGTGGAATGTGTGGCTCCGGTGTCAACCAGGAAGTCTGTGTGTTTTCCTTCCACTGTTGCAGACAACATGGGGTCTGCTGTACCCACATTGTCTCTGGGGTCCTCAGCAGTGTGTCAGTAGATGTTCTGTGTGGCCTCAGTATTCCCCTGAAAGCAATGTCCAGGAATCACATAAGGATTGTTGGGGATCATACCTGGCAGTCTTTGGTATGTTCACACAGTGTTTTGCCCAGTGTCCAAAATGTCTGCACTGGTAGCACGTCAAGTTCCTTTGGTCCTTGGCCTCGTGCTCCGTGACCTTGCCCCATGGCCCTCATCCACATCCAGCCAAACGCCATCCCCGTCCACGAGGAAACGCTCTGTATCTGTTTGAGGATATAAAAAAGAAAAAGCAGGAGGAGGAACCAGTTCCCCCCCCAGTATGATTAGAGTTTTGCCAGTAATTTGGAATTTTACCCTGTGTAGATTTATTTTGAGAAGATGCTGCTGCAACCATCACATGTTCTTGTTTACTTTTTATTTAATTAATGTAATTTTGTTTTGCTTCCTGCAATTGGAGTTTCAGCGTCTGAGTGTCTAAGCCCTTAAGACTGTTTTTTTAATTATTATTTTATTCGTCCTGCGCCTTTAAGAGGTGATGAAGCAGGTGTCATTTCCATCTCACATGTTCACACCCTGCAAGATCTTGAGTGTGTTTTATAGACTGCATAACATATCCCGGGACGCCTTTTAAAACTGCTTCTTTAAGCATTTCAATTAAGTTTGAGTATGGACCTTTAAGATTAACTGTAGTTTTTCTGAGCCAGGTTTCTAGATATAATGTCATTTAGCTGGGACCAAACATGGGATTTGGGGAGGATGGGGTTTGATCTAATACAGTCCAAGTCGGGGTTCTATTCCCAGTGTGGACTCCTGAAGATTTGTGGGGTAGCAGTTCCCCCTTGACTGTCAAAGTTCCTTCTGTGATATTTAATTATTACGGGATATATCCCCTTAGAGCACGTGTCAAACTGAATCCGGGCCGCTGTGGGTTTGTGAGGCCCTCCAGATTCTAAACTAAACATTAAGTGTGCTTAAATATTATGTTATCAATCAAATTAATGCAGTTCTATCCGTTTACTGCCAAATTATATCAATCAGTCGCTCCAGTTTCTTTTAGAATTATCAGGGAAATTCACCAAAATCAACAAATCCCTGCACTTTTCTGAGCAAAAAAAAAAAAAAAGTGAAACTTCCTTACTTGAACTAAACAGCTGCCTCAAACCTAATTGATGTCACATTATATGACCTGTACAGCGAGTAATAAAAAGTCAAATTTACCGTTATAAATAAGTGCAAATATTTCCAAATAACTACCACAAACACTTTCTATTACAAAAAATCACAAAAATTCAATGATATTTAAGAAATGCGTGATATTTTAACAGTTTGTGAATGGCTTTTATCAATACATTCTGGTACAACTGGCCCTTTAAGAGCAGTCATGTTCTTGATTTTGCCCAAAACGAAAATAGTCAAGTCTGTATTTTTATGCTAGTGTGTTCAGAGCTGGTGGCAATGACCCTTTTTTTAATTTTCTTTTTATGTTATTGTCCCTGTCAGGAACCCAATAGTTTTCATTTTGCCTGAGTTCTGTCTCTGCAGTCTGCCTGTTTTGTCTTCAGCCTCTTTTAGTGAAAACTCCTGCCTCTTTCTGTTTTTATTTTTAATTGAAAAAATTTATTATCATTCAGTGTTGCCCCTTTTAATTATTCTCATTTGTGATCTTGCTATTGGAGCATTTGCCTGCATGTCAGCTAGAACAATTTTATCTATTGTTTGCTCTTTTTTATCTTAATTTAAGAGGATTCCAGTTCTATGTTATCCTGTTGCTGCTTTTGTTATTTAACATTTGATCAGCTGACCTATGTCCCTTATAGAGCCTCATCCTGTCCTGTGGTGTGCATGGCACGCTCACAAATTATTAGTTTTACCTGGCAGTTATATTGTTTGTAGGAGATGTGTCAGCAAAAAAGAAATTAATTAGAAATCTTACATGTAGATGTTGTCAAATTCATCAAAGTGGAACACTTCTGTCTGATTCCTGACAGATGACACAACCCAAAGTTCGCTCCTCTCCAGAACATTGTTTTTTTCTTGGGTTTTTACACTTTTTAAACAAAAATTACCGTCCTAAAATTAGACCAAATCTAAAATCCTCTAATTCAATATTTCTTTATGAATTTAATAATCATCAATCAATCAATCAAACCTAGTTTAAACTTTAGTCTAGAAAATGTTATTCATATTCACAATCATCAGTTTGAAGTAACCAGTTATTTAAATCAAAGTTTCCTTTAATCTTTTATTTTATAGCAGTAGACATCTTTTTATAATTATTCTTTATTAAATAATTAATAACTTCATCAGTTACTCAGTGCTTGAGTACAGTTTGTTTGTTCTCATAATCACACTAATTTTCATCAACCAAAGCAGCACAAACAGAAACATAAATATTTATCTGATTTTCAGTTAGTCACAAATTTTCAGTCTGCTTTTCTTGTTGTCCTATGCTCAAATTATCAATTTTATTGAAGCTTCATGAAATTTCCAATATTAGTTAACATATTTAATATGTTAATATTATCTTTTAGTTGTCAGGTTCCTGTTTGTAGGTAATGCGCACATTTTTATTTATTATTTATTCATTCATGTATTTATTTATTGTTATTAAAACTATCTCAGACATATGTTAGAATCCAGCAGTAACTGAACTACCTGCTGCTAGAGCACTTCACCCATTGTAATAAAATGTAAATTCATTTATAGAATGAAATTCTAAATTAACTGTTCAGTTTAAATGCAACAAATACTTTATGGTATATAAACACTTCAGTCTCAATTATTTTCAGCCCTTAAAACTGTTCAATTTAATTTCAAACTAGCATGTATTACCGGAATATTCCTTCTTTTCTTTTTTAATAAAGGAGAGAAAGTTTACAAATCATTATTAGCTTAGACTCTGATAATTTTAAGTTGGTGAAATTTAGTAGCATAAATTTTGTTAGATCTTTTGCTGAAATTTTAGTGATTGTAGATTTTCTTCTAGTTATGCTAGTTATTCCCTCTATTTGCTCACCAACCATAAACAAAGGTCCTATACCCCCTTTTAAATCAAATTTCTTCCTGTCGACCTCGTCTGCCATGCCTGGAGCAAGAATCACCTCTTCTCTCCTCCCTGCCTTTTTTTTTTTTTTTTTGTTATAATTTATTACTCACACACACGGCGGAGAGCCTCTGTGTCTCTGTTTTTATTTTTGTTCTTCCCCTTTTATTTTGAAATTCATCATGTTCCGCCAGATAAGTCATTAGTCCGTCTATTTGTTCCCCGAGAGTCACCCAAGGGCCTGTGCCCCACTTTGAGTCGTAACCCTCATCCCTGGAGTCACTATCCATTTTGCAAATTCCGAAATCACCTTATGTTTTGTTTAGTGGGCACAGCGGCACCTGCTCGTACGGCGACGAGACAACACCACAGACAAAGTCAAACCCCTTTTACTGTCCGCACGGCGGCGGGACGGCACACAACTGATAAAATTAAAACCTTTTTCCCCAAATTAAAGTTCACAAACGCCAACCATGGTTTCAAAACATATTACAACATTAAACAAGCAGAGAAGCAACACATGAGAGCAAAACGTCTGCAGCTCTCACACACACAGCTGACACACACGCACTCCGCTCGGCGGCGGAGCTAACCAACAAACAGAGAAGTACACATAAAAGGATCCCCGCTTTTCAGCTCCTATTTTAGTCCTGGACGTTCTCTTTTATTCTAACTCTTGTAGGTTCTTTCCACACAAAAGAACTCTTATTCTCTTTTTATTTATTCTCTTATTCTCTTTTCATTTATTCTCTTATTCTCTTTTCATTTATTCTCTTATTCTCTTTTCACTTATATTTCGTCCCAGGAACAGATCGCGATGAACTCTAAACCTTTATTCTCTTATTCTTTTTCTTTTCCTATGATGGCCAGTTATCACCACTTTTTGTGTTTCTCTAACGGGCACAGATTGGCTACGCGTTCTTTTTTGGAGCTTAGTCACTTCTCCGGGACTTAAAAACCGACAAAAACCCAGCCAAACCCTTGGTCGCGTCCGACGCACCCGCACACCTGCCAAGTGTGTGAGTGTCACAAGGGGGAGACGGCCACCTCTCACTAAATAAGCCAATCACCAAACTTTTTTTGTTATATTTTATTATTTTTATATTTTTATTTGATTTTGTTTTTAATTAACTTCCTATGAATATGAGAGACTTTGACCTAACAAACGGAAGCACAACAAACGCCAGTACGAACGCACACACACACACCGACAAATCAGCTTACTCCGTTAACCCCACAGAAATTACTACGTCTGATATTTAACTTTAGGCAGCCCCACAACAGACAGTGCAAATGCGTTCAAGGAAAAAGCTTCCTTACTAGATTTTTTGGGCCCAACGCTGTTACACTGTCCGGCCAGCAGCCCAAACGGCTGGCCAAATCTGCACAACTCTGCACGTGTGTCAACATGCAACCATCCTCTGCGCTACCAAGTTGTTGATCTAAATATATTATCGATGAATCGGAAGCATGTGATCACACGTGCAGAAAATCAGTCAAACACAAATAATCAGACTTTACTTATTTTATTCTTTTTAGCGCTAAAAAGAAAGAGACGCTTACCCTCACAGGCTAATTTGTTGTGATGTGAATACACCGGGACTAAACAGCATCTGATCAAAAACGGACGATCCATTCTTTATATCTAAGACACGCCTTATTGGTCGTCTGATGAACTACGTCAGCTAAGGAATGCCATGATATCATGGTGTCAGCTTAAGTTTCACTTCTACTGAAAGCCTTTTGTTTGAAAGTGAAACATGCAAGGTCAAGTTCCATTCCTCCAAAAGCTCTCTGCGCATAAATGAAACATACTATGTGTGAAATACAGCTGTATGTGCATGAGTACACGTGCAACCCTGGATAAGCGTCTCAACAATCTGAAACACACTGGGGGTGTGGCCTTTCCTGTTTTATCCTCAGTTTCTTCTCATGCTGGTGTACTGTTTTCTCCACAGCATTTAAAAAATTTTTTTTCAGTAGTTATGAAGCATGGTGGCGAAACCTGAAACTGCTGCTGCGCAATGTACTTAACAAAGTTGTTGCTAGGTAACCAAAGATTGAGAGAGTTAGTTGATGCTTCCTACCTTTCTTAGCTAGCTGTGAGAAGTAGAGTGGTTAAAGCCTTTCCTCTGCCTACATCCCCCAGAATGCTGTTCAGTTCTGGATTGGAGTTAAATATTCTATCAGACATATTGTCTATTGATATTGGTCATGTGTTCATCGTGATATATTTTCATTGATATATTGCCCTGCGCTACCTCTTACTTTAATTTGAGGTATTCATTTATGACAATAGTGAGGTGTGTAGTTAAAAAGTGCAACACTCTATTTCACTCCAATTGTACTACATTTAGTATCCATGACATTGCAGATTTTGATTTTGATATTTTTTGTGTGTTGAAGCCCAAATCAATAATGATCAGATTTGATCTAATGTTTTTGTTGTTAACTTTAAGGCAATGTATTTTAGACTAGATATGACAAAAAAAAAAAATCTACTTTGAAGGTTTACCTAAGGAAACCAAATGGTCCATGGCAATTAAATTTATGTACACGCAAACTGATGAACAGTTGATGACATTTATACATCAGGCATCCGATTAATTGCAAGTAGACATCTGGTTTGTGAAGTTCTGTAAACGCAGAGCTTTTGGCATTCGGCTGGTTTGGAACTTTCTTATCAGCCTTACCACGATGCCAATCAGGAAAACAACGACAAATGATTCTTCCAGAGGCAATTGTTGCAGCCTTTCAATTGTTCTCAACGTGGAAAGAGTTACAGAGACATTTCCCAACTGGTCAGAGTTTATCACTCTACTGTGGGAAAGATTATTCACAGGTGGACAGCAGTCGAGTTAGCTGCCAAGTAATAGATGATCTATCAAGTTCAGCCTGAGTTCAGAGGGTTTAATGCAACAAAAACATGAAAAAGGCACAATAACTGAGGACTGCATCTAGTTTTCAACAAGCTAAAATGCAATTAAAACACTGTAAAAAGGAAAGCATTTGTTGTGTTGCTCGTTTGGATAAAAATTCAGAGCTGCATGTGCACATTTAGCCAATCTGTAAAAGTGGAGCGAAAGTGGGAAAATTCTAATAAAAAGGAGGTCAAGAGCAGGTTTTGCAGATACAAACTGTACAATCAACATATGTTTCAGTTTTTACTCAGGAACTTTGGCTCGGTTTATGGTTAAATAATACTAACACGATGTACCAAATCCTATTCGGATTTTTTTTTTTTTTCGGACTGACATCAAACGTAATTAGTCACGGTGCAATACATTTACAGTGGATTTGCTGAAATCCTTTGAGGTTTCTCTCGGCATTATGAGCCAGACTGACTTTAATCTGTTATTTCACAATATAGCAAACAGTCGGCCATCACAGCATACATAACACGTGCAAAGAGATCGGAGAGCATGGGCTGCGTCTGATGAACAGGTGATGACATGCGGCGAGGTCCGAAATACAGCTGTGTACGTTTGTGTGAAGGGGAGATTAAGCACTGTGAGATAGTTTACAGTTTTCTGCAGTGTGAATATTTCCTCCTGTGATAAGACCTCTAACGTATTACCACTTAAACCATCTTGCTATTTAAATTGTTTTCTCTTATATGCAAGTGGCGATGAGTGAATGAATGAGTCTCCGATGAGAAAGTCTTTGTGTGATCACAAAGGACCTGATAAATTTGTGCACACATCCTCAAGACACCACTGGGTGTTGCACTAGAGCTGCAGAACGTCAGACTGGAAGTAAAACACCAACTTGAAGCCTTCAGTGTCCCTGTGTGTCCTAGTCTGAGCTGCAATGTAGTCAGAGATGTTTATGACAAAAAATAATGGTTTATTAAATCTGAAAGTTCTCAGTCAATGCCAAATTGCATTCACCAAAGCCTGCATGAGCTGATAAACTGCAAAGATTTCAAATACTATACCAACATTTAATTATTGGAAAAAGTAACTTTACTTTGTGCAGAATAAACTGGTCATATTCGTTCGATATATGTGTAAATTAACTAATACCACACTGTAAATAAGTGCTTGTCAAAACATCTTCATGCAATGGCTTTTAAGCTTCATTTTACATTTTAATTTTCAAAAAATTGCTGTCTCTATACAGAGAAGAAAAATATTTTTGCCTCCTCTTAGCAGCAGACAAGTCTGAACAGCATGCACCATATAATAAGTAGTGGTTGTCCTACAGCAAACATACTGGCGACAGGTAAACTGAAAAGGTAATTTACGGTAAACGTATGACTCAACTAATGAGTGTGTGATGGATCAGATCTCATGTAAGGACAACCTTCAAGCTAAAGGTCAAATGTTGTGCAAATTAATTTTTCCACAAACACACTGATGCATACACAGGGTGAAAACAGAAATCACAAAAGGCTTTGGTCCTCAGCCAATGAATCCTTCAAGTCAAGACAAGTCTAGAGTTTTACGTAATACAAGTTTCTAATTGTTCTCATCTCAAGGAATAGTACATAGCGTATCTGTCCAATTCATTTCAGAAGAAAACCCACCACAGGCCAATTTGAATCCAAAATTATTAAACTATATAGTCAGATTCAAACCCAATTAATATCCACATTAAATGAAAATTATGATACGAAACAATCAAATTTAGCTGATCTGGTTCTAACCAGATGTGACATTAGATTTCCTACCAACTGGTAAAACGTCGTCTCTCTTAATGCGTCAAATTTGCTAGCAGTGAGCTGTCCTGTCCACAACCTTTAGTGATGCAAGAGTCCTGAACAAATTGTTCAAAACAAGTGAATCACTTCACTGACTCTTAATTAACTTCCAATTAGCTAGCCAATTATAATGTAGAAACCCTCCACAAACATGTAGCAGCACAACAGCTTTTGGTAGCTGCATTTATATTGACATTTCAATTTAACCGCTGTAATTTCCCTATGGGAAAAGCAACTCAACTCACCGTTTCCCTTCCTGCAATGAGCTGTGAAAAAGAAAAAGAATAAAAGTGCCTGCAGGATGGAGGAATCGTTGAACTGGTAACTCAGTCCAGCACAGCATTTTCCAAACTCATTTCCAGTTTAGCACCTCATTCACTCTTCCACTTATGGCTATTAGTTTGCTCTTTCTGAGCTGATTAACGCGGCGTAGAAACACATTTCTTGCAGCTTCTTGAGTCATGTTCAGTCGTTTCACAAAAAGAGAAACAGTTGCAGGATTTATTTTGAGATCAATTTTGTAGAATGGTGAAAATCTTTTCCTTTATTTACAGTTAAAAGTCAGGGGAGTAGCTGAATTGCAAAAGGATACTGTTGCTTGGTTTGGGAAACATTGTGAAATATCAACAGATCACACCACTTATGTCTTTAGGGAAATTGTTATTTTTCTTTGTCCCCTTTTTTCTCGGTCAGCCTGTCACTTTCTCTTTTCCTTTTAATGCCCACTGGCTGAGCAGTGGGAGAGCATGCAGTCATATTTTGACCATAACCAGGCATGAGACACGGAGACCAAGAGAGAGAGAGTGCAGAGTTTTTGAGAAACATAAATATGCACGAACCGTCAGCAAAACCAAACGGTGGAAATATTTACCCACGTCATAGCAAAACGGAAAAAAAATAAAATAAAATTCACCCTTGATCTCATTGTCTACACTGTCAGCAGGACATTAGATGAGATGTTTCCTCCGCCTAATTCGGATGTTCTTCTATTCAGAGTACGTTTGAACTCACTGTTGAGCTTAAGAGATCAATTTTGTCTTGAAAATAAAACTCCTCAGTGCCACAAACCACAGATGTCTCTACTTTAGCACATCCATCCCGTCCTCCCAGTGTTTGCTGCCAGCTGCAGGCCTGTTTTCGTGCTTGAACTGAGCTCCCCTCATTGTATTCTTAGGCAAAACAATGAGGGGAGCATAATTCTATATATATATATGTGGAGGAAAAAGATGGGTTGTCAAGAAGGATGTTAATCACATTAAAAAGAAGAAAAGTAGAGAAAGAGAAACAGTGACGCTGTTCCTGTAAAAGGCCAGAGAGAGAAAAGGATGAAGGAGGGTGAAAAGTGTGTCCAGTAAGAAGAAGTCAACACTGAGTAAACTGAATCAAAACCGGCACTGGACTCAAAGAGTAAATCCCCTCGGATGAAATCCACTCGGTTTTGTGCTGCCTTTTAGAAGCTGTTAACATGACCTCCAGGCTTAGCAGGTAGAAAATAACGCTGGAATTTCAAAACTGGTTTACAAAAAAAAAAGTTTCACTTCAACATAAACTGTAGGTTTGTGTCTGTGTCTCGTGTTTTGGGATAAAATATGTCTGTTCTTCATTTCTTCACAGTGGGTAGTGTCCTGAAATTTTACTCAGGTGAGAGTAGCGTTACTCCATATTAACATTATTCAAGTATAATGAACAGTATGGTATGGTAAAGCTACTCGAGTTTGATGTGGAACATCTTGTCCTCAAACTGGTAGAAAACCTTTAGACTAGTTTCTCGTCCAACATTAGTGTCTGACCTCACAGATTCACTTCCAGAAGAATCAAAGCTTCCCACAACCCCTGACCCCTGTGAAAAACGATCCCAGAAGAGCTGCAAACGATGAGGCAACATCATTTTACATGGATCAAGAAAGGGGATGTTAATCGAGTTAATATCTATTAAACTGACACAAAGTTTAAAATTAAGAGAAATACAAGAAACGTTTACTGTAATTATTTAGTCAGCAGTGTTTGATGGAAGTGCTGAAATTGAACATCTATATCTGCTTGTTTGCACCTGAACTTTCTAGCAAAGGCACAAGATATTTTATCCTGTCTCCTGCAATCCCTCTACCGGGGCTTTTGAAATGAAGACCCCAACCTATCAATAATATAACTTTTCAAGCTGTTTATTGATCAAATTTCTTTCAGCTTTTGATTACATGCAATATTTAGAAGACTTATGAGACACTCTAAAAAGACCTTTCTATGTTGTTGTAAACTGATGCAAACATTTATAATTAAATGTGTTTTTGTTGCTTTTTTCCCACTGTAAACCCTGCAGGGTATTGGCTCACTCAAGTTATATTTTCTGCTCGTTTCTCTCAAACAGTGACTGAACTCTGACATTTAGGAAAGCATTTTGTTTGCACGTCGCAGCTTGTTTATTCGGGTTTCTCTTCTGGTCATTTTAGGGTGGCTTGTGGGGAGGGTGAGACCATTAGGATCTTTAAACAGATGTTTTGGATGGTTACTAAAATAAAGTCAAGCACCATCTGGCCGCCTGTGGACTTGAATGGATTTCTCCCTTTTCTTGGAAACAGAAAGCAGTGAGACATGCAAACACGGAAAGCCTGAAAGAAAGAGAGAAACTGAGAACTGTGTCCGTATTTCACTAAATGAACTATGATCCGCTTTGAACCAAAGGGAACACATTTTATAGTGTTGAACAAAGAAATACATCTTAGCCTCTCAGAACCCTAAGCAGACATTCTGTGGTAAAATGTGGTATGTTTGAGCAAAAAATAGCAGAAATAACAGCCCTTTCCCACAAGTATGCACAAGTTGACGAAAGATCTTTGTCAGGTTTTACTCAAAACATGTAAAATAGTGTGGAAATACCCTAAAGTACCCTGTCTTCAGACCAAATCCCTTTGCAGCAGATTTAATTAGTGTTGGTTTATCCTTGACTCACTTCTGGAGAAAGGTGAAAATTACGTTCAATAACATTTTAGCAAAAAGTTTGCAGTAGCACTCAAATGTCTGCGTACCCAAAGCCTTACCTTTGACCAGGAATTACTTGCTTTGAACAATCTTGTCAACTTGACTAAAGTCTAAACAGACCATTTATCACATCTAGTGAATGTCTACAGCATTATTGCTCTAATTTTTTAAGTTCTTAGAGAAGGCGTACACTTGAGTTAGCCAGCAAGACAGTTTTCATTGGTTGTCTGCAATAAATACAGAGTAAAAATGAATATATATCAATGAATCAACAAACGTTTGACTCAATGACAGTGCTGGCTTTTGTTTCTGGTCCATAAAGTAAACATAACGTTTATAACATTAAAACGTAATGACTCAAACTTTGAAAATTAATTTAGTTTTCTTAGTGTGATATGAAACATTATAAAATATCTATTTGAAACTAAAATAGAAAAGAATAATTTAAAGCAGGTTGTTGGCATGGGGAATCAAACAGGCTGGAGCCGCCCCACTGCTTAAGCTAACAATTAATCAGACTGACTCTTTTGAAACAATAAATGAACAGGTTCAAATAAAGCTTGTCTAGGAATCTGTGGTTGGTATTTATTGTTTTGCTGTCTTTGCTGCAGCACTTTGACCAGTATGTGCAGTCTGTCTGGTTGAAGTCTCCTCCCTAAGGCGTTACTTGAAACGGTCTTCGTATTAGTGCACAGTTTATAACTTTTCACTGAGCGATTACAGGATAACGTGGGATACAGGTGTGGCATTGGGGTTCAGCTCAACTAAGAAAGGCGCAGTTCAGCTTTAGATATTACTGAATTTCTATTTGTGATCCTAGAGACGGTGTAGACAGCTGTCAAAAAGGATTCCCAAACATAAAGAGGGCAATGTAGCTGGGAGCCCTGAGTAATAAGTTAATGTCAAACTCTAATATAACGTGAACCCAAATAAATAGATAAAAATGGAGACGATAAAATGACAACAGCAAGAACCTTACCCATGTTCCTCTTGTTGAAACTTACTTTTGTAGCAGGTTTTTTCTAACTGTGGGCCTCATGTGGGGGCATAAATAGGCAGGAATCTTAGTAAGTTTATGAGATGCCTCTAATCATCACTTTAGAGATGATTACATGCATAACATGAAAAATTAATTCCAGAATATATCAAAATAGTTACTGAGGAGAGTGTTTCCTAAATCTGTTTTTTTAAATTCAATATCATGGACTAATGTTTGTATTTATTAAAGAAAAAAAAAAGCATATCCTGAAGTGAAACAGAATGGCAGATAAAGCTGGAGAATTTGAGGGAAAAAAATCTTTTCTTGCTGTTATTATCTGTAGTTTCTGTTATTTTAAAACGTTATTCACTGCCATGTACAAAGCCTGGACATGTAGGGCAAACAGAGTGGTTTTGTTGAGATACTGTTTTGTTTTGCCATTTCCCATCTTTCAGTCAAAAGAAAAATCCCCACGCTTTGTAGGATGGAAAGTGATCTTCCACACAGGGCTTCTGCAGCCTCACTTTTTGTTGTGGTTTCTGAGGAACTCGCAGGTGGTTCCAGGAGATTTAAGAGTATTATTTAGAAAACCTTTCGAGTGGAATAAATACTGCAAAGCAGGGGGTGTTGCACTCATTCACAGTAACTGCAGCAGAAAATGTGTTGTAATCCTGTTCACGTTGCAGCTGGTTAAATTAGGGGACACTGAGGGATACTTTTTTTCCCAAGAATTTCCTAAGTACTAATTAAGCTTCATTTAGACTCTGCAGTGTAAGTAAAGGTATTTCCATTCCACTTTAAATCTCTCTAAGTACAAGTCGCCTGTTTTGAACAGATTCTCTCTGAGAAAGCTCGTATCATTACAGAAATTCCTTAATTTAATGATAATAAATGCACAGCAATAAAATGAAGCTCACAATCATCAAATCCTATTTAAAACTTATTCTGTAGAAACACTCATTATGGATCTCTGAAAAGAGTTTCCAGAGTTTAAAACGACTAAAAAAATAAATAAAGCACACAGAGCAGATACGAATTGCGTGTGATAATTGTGAAAGAGTGATCAAGAACAATTAAAATAGTGCATATTGCGCTGGGCTGCAATGCAGCAACAACTTGTTGAATTTGTTAGTGTTTTCCTCGTTCTGCTTCAGATCATAAACTGTGAACCTGAAGGGTAACACGAGTCCTTCCATACGCTGGTTTCTCCTCAGTTGGTGGTCCTCCTTCTACACCTCCAGCAGCGTTGGCATTCTTCGAGCTTGTCTACCAGGAGTTTTCCAGCAGACCTGTAATCAGGGAGGCATGGAAGGCAGAGAAGGGGAACGTGTTTGGAGACGAAGTGAATTATATTTTGATTGAAGAAAAAAAAAAAGATATGGAATAGTGATTTACAATCCTTCCACAGAACACGTAGAGTCTGAGCTCAGGAATCACCTGCATCCTTCCTTTCATTTCCCATGGTTTTATTGTGCGCTGTTGAATACCCGTCTAATTTATTGCTTTATTTCCACAAATTTCAATAAAAGAAATTAAATTGAGGAACCCAGATTCATATTTCTATCTGCTTCAGGAAGTTTGAGTGTCTTTCAACAACGCACCTCAGGAAGCGCCTCTCCTCTTCCTCTCGTTTGTGTTTGAGCTCAACACTTCGACTCCAGTCGTCCTCCAGGGATTTTCGGAAGGCACGCTTCTTTTCAAAACGATTAATGTTGTCCTGCATTAACCTGTCCAGAGGGCAGGGGAGCACATTTTAGCTGCACACTTTTTTTTCCCTTGCATTTCTTTCTGGGATCAAATTTTATGTCCTCACTGTGTCTTAGTGTGTTTTAGCATTTCCTTTTCTTTTTCCAGCTGTAGTTGATGATTCTGGATCTCCTCCCTCTTTCTCTGAGTGGCAACGCTGAAGTTCGCATGAAAGAGCTTACGAGTATGAAACACATGTGTGAAAGAGCAGTTCTGATGAATACCCAGGCCCTTAAAAAAACAATCAATAGCTAAAAATCAAAAATCAAAAGGTAGGTAACCTTTTGTGCTCTCTTTCGGTTCTCTGCCCTCCTAATTGCTGTTTCGCAGCGATTTGGTCTTGGTTTGTCAGGCGGACACTCTGGACACGATGTGACAATCTTGTCCTCCACCTAAAAGAAAATCAACACAAAACATTTTGGTTGCAAATGCTTCATAAATTTATGCTGAGCTATGTTTGAGGAGGTTGTGGATGAACATTGGTAAAGCACATTAAAAAAAGATTATATTCACCGTTAATGTCAACCATTGACCTTAATTTACTTGCTATTGCCACTTCCAGAAACAGGAAGGGCACAAAGATAAGTCTTTCCAAGTAAACGAAAGAAAAATGAATAATCAGAGATGGTTTCGTGTTTCTCTCTCCGTGTTCTCTGGTTTCCTCCCACAGTCCAAAAACATGACTGTCAGGTTAATTGGTCTCTAAATTCTCCCTATAGGTGTGAGTGTGTGTGTGAATGGTTGTGTGTCCTGTATGCCTCTGTGTTGCCCTGCGACAGACTGGTGACCTGTTCAGGGTGAACCCCGCCTCTTGCCCAGAACGTAGCTGGAGATTGGCACCAGCAACCCTCCCAACCCCATTAGGGACAAGAGTGAACAGAAAATGGATGGATGGGTTTTGTGTTTCCTAGCCTGAGTGTCCAGAGCCTTCCTGTAATGCTTGGTTTTCTCCAGGTTCTCACGGAGCTGCTGAGCCCTCTGCAAAGCGATCCTGAAATTGAAACATATGGACACACACACACACACACACAGGTTGCAAAACACATAAAATCCAGATATCTGACTTGTTGCTCAGTAACTCACTCCTGTATCAGCTGCATCTGGTCCAGTCGCTCTGTAAGAAGGCGGTACTGCTGGTCCTGAGCCTCGAGTTGCTGTCTCCTTTCCATCTGGCTCCGTAGATCACTCCTGTAACGATGCTGCTGTATCCTCTTCGGGGGAGTGACTGGTCGAGCCGGGAAGATGAATGATCTCTAAGCACAACCCGGAGGAGGCACGGCAATAAAAAAAAAAAAACTAATATTTTTCTTAAGTTAGTCTTGCACAAATTCTCCTGATGTGAACAAGAAATATCTGAAGGATTCTGGAATGAATGCTGACGCATGTGCACTGGCATGGAAAGAGAACTTCCTGCACTGCAGTGAAAACGTCAGTATTCAGTACCAGTAAGACCAGTTCACCTGTTAAACATCAAAGCCCACATGTGATCAGTTAAAGTAGTCCAGTAGAGAGACATGCAGTCATCCTGTATGTCTGCATTCCTCTCATTGGTGGGCAGGATTTTGGTAATGTCTGATTTTGATAATTTTATTATCTGTGAGAATGAAGCAAAAATTATAACAATAACAAATTAATTTCATGCCAAGCAGTCTGGAGGAGTCTGTGACTTGGACATAAAGTTTACTTAAGTTTTCAAGCAAAAACTTGGAAGAGCTTCATTTCAAGCACAGAACCTGGAGGAACTCAACAACTACAGCATATGAGGATGAGTCATGGATTAGACATATAAACTGGAAAAAATCAAGATAAATATAACTTAAAAGGTCTTCAGAGGTCAGTGAACTACAGCCTCAAAAGGGAAAGTTGCTGTGCTTACTTGTGTCATGTTTCCCATCCCCTTTATCACAGTTCTTTCAGAAATATCTAAGCTTCCTGCTAAAACAAACCAAACTGATTCCAGTAAAGTAAAACTGCTTTCTATCGTGGTCAAAACATAAAACTGACGCATGTGACCAGAAGCAAACACAATAAGTCACTGAACTGCAAATAGATGAGCAATTAAAAACACCTTAAGAAATTCCCACAAACCAACTCACTGGTGCAAACCGCTCTCCTACATGTTGCTACCACGGTAACCACCGTTGCCATGACGCTGTACAATAAAAAGGATGTGTAAAGGTTGTTGGTTTTATGTGTACTTTTACTCACAGGACAGTCGAAACAGGAGCTCTTCTCCTGTCTTGACATGAGCAAGTTGAACGCAGCCACCTTCTTTGCCTGTTCACGCCGCTCAGTTAGCTTTGCCTGAAGACAAACACACTTTCAATCAACATGTTGACAATCATTATTAGCATTTTTTCACTTTTACATAAATAAATGTAATTAAACGTATTCTTATGGATGTGGAAATTTAATTTGTTGTAGTCGTTTCATTTTACACAAAGGTCATCTTGTCAATACTGGGATTGTTCTAGTTTTGAGAAAAGCACCTTTGGAATGGGTGCAATAATGTCGATGGCCACTCATCTCCATACTGGCATACATGGCTGAAACATCACAGAAACGGGGGAACCTACAAATTTAATTTCAGCAGTTTGTTACGACAAACTCTTTGCCGTAACAAAGAGTTTACGACTATTGTTGTGGGGATCCGATCTCATCTTCACTGGAAAAATGAGGTAAGGTGACCTCAATAAATCACACAACACGCTCTGCTTTGTTCAGCTGTGTCTCAGCCAATGGAGAGCACTTAAGTAAACCACTGTTCACAGAGTATCCTTTTTTAAATTAGTAAACAGAGATTTGTGAGAGGGATTCATTTCCTCTAGTTCAGTATTAGATCCATGGCCGGAGTTACCCTCATTACTGAGCTTTCGTTGGAATTTTCTGTTTCAGGAATCAGAACATGTCATTATTTGCAGGGAACATTTTCTGGTGAATCACCGTCACAGGATCGAGCAGCTTCTAAATGTGTCCTTTTCTGGATGAACCAGTCCTCTGTTTCCTGGTCATTTCTTTTGTGTTTATTGACCCTGGACTCTATCTGGGAACTCCTGTCATCAGTCAGGAACTCCCTAATTTTGCTGGTAAGTTGGTTTGCTTTTCCATGAAACAATTCGTCCTGATATGTGGAGAGGATTTTCCAGAAAGGAATTCAAAAGTATTAAAAAGAATGAGGTTATCAAGATGAATTAATACTCATAACAGTAAAGCCCCAGTTGTTTTCCAACTAAAGGAAGATATTTTTCGGAAACGTAGGAGATTTTTCTTTTTTTAGTCGTATTCACATTTTTCAGACTTGCACAGCACTCCTTTACCTCGAATGTAGCCTTTTGTAATTAAAACTCTAAATACAAATAAAATGGTGAGTTCTGGATGTACACTGGCACACACCAGCTCTTGCTTCATCTCCTGCTCATCTCTCAGTTGTTCTTTAAGCAGTAAAATGTTTCCATGAGCTTGTACATGCACTTGTAGCTCCTGCTACAAGTGCATGTACAAGTAGCTACTTGTATATGCTACTTGTGCACAAGTAGCTGCACAAGTAGCATGCAGCTACTTGTACTGCATGCACAAGTAGCACAGCTCCTACGGAGAGAGTTGGAAAGTTAGGTCTCTCGGAAGCACAGAGCAACAGTAGCTGCATTCTTAGCCTGGCAAGCATTGTGCCAAAAAAAGCCCAACAGGACTTGAACCTCTCTCAGTCAGCATACTCTACATTATATAATATGTTGGGTGTGTGTGACACAATGAGTCCACAGTGGAATCTTGTCAGAATGATCCAACAAAAAAAATATCAGTTCAACAATAAATACACAAACATTATCACTGTTGTTTTTATTTGGTCTGGTCATAACTTAGAAAAAAGGGACAATAATGACTTATGAGTTGCAGTAACAAGTCATGTTGTCACGCTAAACATCGCTTGATATTCCCCATAGATCAACTTTAGATGTAACAATAGTAAGTCGATGAAAAAACTGCTGACAGTCACACAGTGTGAACCCCATTTTAAATCTCATCCATTCATTCTATGAAAAATTTATTTGACACAGCTTTGCATTAGGACTGGTTATAACATGTCAAGAATTTTGAATGTTTTATAGAGCAAGAAGTGTTCCCTGCTCAAACCACCACATTCAGTGAATTGCAGAGCCCACACTCTCCTCCTGACCTCTAATCTCTATATAAAAAAAAAACATCAACATGGCTGCAAGCAACAGATCTAAGGCAGAGCTAGGTTCACCCGGGCATTTTGCACAGCTGAATGGTTGCCACGGGAGATTAAAGGATTTCTCAAAAATGCATGAAAGAATCAGAGTAACACTCCTGGTAAGTTTTTGATGAGAGAATAACATGATGTAAAACTCAAGAAGTTTATTTTATATAATATTGACCCTTTAAATATTTGTGTAACTTTAGGGATGTTGGAGGAGTCTTCTTCTTCTTCTTTTGAGGAAATTGTCACAACATCCTCACTCAGGAGGAAAATCACTGCTGCTGTGGTGGGCGTCATTTGGTAGATGACTTCTCACCAAGAGGAACTATAAACTGAACTATAGCCACAGTAAATTAAAACTATGACCAAAGTGGGATACACTCACAATTGTAGATTGTAAAGATAGCAACGCAGATATTAATTAAACAATGAGTCAGCAGTGTTCAATTACCAATTACATCAATGGAAAAAGTTGTGGTATCCATGACTGATCAAAGATAATACAGAAAAAAAACTGTGAAAACTTACCTGTTCAGCAAGGATCTGACCAGAGCAGCTGACATTTCTGAGATGCTGGTCCAGTTTGGGAGGTTCTTCATGTAGCACACTGGGAATAGTGGGAATGAGAGTAGAAGCAGACTGCTGCACACATCAGAAAGACCGACAGGATGTTTGAAATAAAAGAAAAGACAAAGAGTTTCTCAACCTCAACACATTTCCATCAGTAGCATTAAACATAACATCCTAACATGATGTAAAGCCCAAAAAAAACATAAATTTTACACAAGACTTCAAGGTTTGAAACAGTTTCATATTTTCTCAGGTGAACCATGGAGAGGTTTCGGTGTTTGGTTACAGTACATGTGCACTTCAGATTGTGTATCTTTCCTGAAACGCACAAAAAGAATCAGCATGATTCAGAGTTTCCTGGATTTCCTTTCAGACGTTCCTTGATGAACTCACTGTTCTTGTGTTAACATTTGTTCCAAAGATTGCTTTCATGTACCATTTGCATTATAAAGGCTTCAGGTGTGCTTGTCCAAGCAGAAGGCTGAAGTGAAAAGAAGGGGGGAACAGAGGAGGATCTGTCCGTTCTACATCATTTATGGCGTCTGAAGCTGTTAAAGAGGCAGTGACATTAATCTGAGACCCCCATGAAGCTCTCAGCTCTCCCTAATTAACCTGCTTATTCAGAGCGCTGAAAACTGACCCGCCGTATGAAGTCTCTGTGTGTGTTTTCATCCACGTGTGTGTTGACTACCTGCTTGAGGGCTCCGCAGGGGGGATTGGATTCAGTTCCTCAGTCAGGCCAACAGCTTTCATCTGCAGTGACTGATTGGATTTAGACTCTCTTTGCTGGGGAACCTCTGCAAAGAAACACGACACTCTGAGTGGCTTCACTGCTTTAAGGTTCTGCTAACTGTCTTGGTTTCACGATGGAAGCTATTAAAATATGTCGTTCTAAAGACTGAATCTAATCCACGTCGTGGGGACATCTTAGGGGACATGTACGAGTTGTGGACTGAAGCTAAAGTCAGAGCCGTCACACAGATGCTTCCAGGACGTAACTGTTGTCTCTGAACCATAAACATCATAAGCAACTTTAAAAACATAACTGTTGATCAGCAGTCCAACAGCGTCTTTTTTGTCGGACGTATGCTTAAGACTGAATTTGAAAATCTCTAGCAGAATGAAAGGTTACAGAACAGGACTTGCTCAAGGTCCAGTGTGAAGTTTCCACAGTCGCTGGTGATTTGAGGAGACATTCAATCCTCTATTTTATTGAGTCCGAACTCAACTTGGCAAGAAGCCCTGATCAAGTGAGTGCATGTATCCAACAGTGACTTACTTTTCCATATACATTTTTGTATTCAAATGTATTTTTATTAGTCTGATGTACTATGTAAATATTCAATGAAACTGGATTTTAGGGTTTCTGTTACTATGAACGTTAAAATGACCCAGAATTACAACTCCAAATACAACCCTTTATTATTTATAATTTCTTAAACTGAATTACTGAAATATTTTGTATGATAAATCTAATTGATTTTAGATGTATCTATTGGTCATATTGAAACACAGCTTAATCCTTTACAATAATAGGCTTGAGTTTCTTCACTGAGAACTAAAAAAAAAATGCTGTTCTGATTATAACTCAGAGTACTAAAGAAAAACTATGAATACCAGCTTCCCTGAAAAGCTCAAGCGATGTTGTCACTGTCGGTAAAACAAATATATCTGGAAATTGAAACAAGAGTGCAGGAAAGTCTATGACCAAAGGGCAGATGAAGATAAGGTCATGAATTGGTTAATAAATGACGTTACAAAAAACAGATCTGCTTTCTGTTTCTTAAATCGCCATGATGCTATTTTTACTATTCTTTTTGAACTTCAAATTCAACAACAGTCTCTCATCCTCACCGTGTGGATCGAGCCTCTTTAAACTGTCTGAGGAAAGTTGAGAGGAAGGGAAAAAGTGCAGCAAAAAAAAATTGCAGCACATACACTGTTTTGATGGAGTTGTGCTGAAAGTAGCTCTGGGTTCCCACATGTACGCTTTTCATTTCAAAGTTTCATTCTGCATTCACACCTGCTCCATTCAGTCTGCTTTAATCAGGGTCATAGTTCGTTTACCTAGAAAGTCCAGTTCGCTTGCTGAGATGTGAATGCATAATTGATCTCTGATGCGGACCAAAAAAGTGAACTCCGCTCTGTGTTTTTAAATTTTTTTTTTAAAGGGTACAGTGTGAAAGTGAACCGCACCAACTGAAAGGTAAACAAATGTTACATTTATTATATTTTGGCATCTGAACTAAGTTCACCTTTATTTCAAAATCTGTGACTCTTGGACTTGTTGAATAAGGATTGGAGTTTCATAAAACATACAAATTCTTGAAAGCACATTTTGTGAGCTTTGATATCTTTAGCGTGTAATAAAAAAAATGGACACAGTTCAAGAGCTACATTGTATTATCTGGTTTTGATATTGACTCTGGTGGAGGCAACAATCAAAAAGGCAGATGTCAGGATAGTTTTTACAGGATTGAAAAGTTCAGTGTGTTTCCAGGGGAGGACACTGAAGGGAGAGGCGAACAATCCAACAGTGTTCAACATTCCAGCTATTAGAGGAGTCAAGAAACTGGGAGGAGGTTTGTCGCTCCATTGATCTGAGCCTGACCGTTCTCTTGTTTTTCCCTCTGGTATTGTCGACTGCTGGTGGTTTTTGTTGGAGGTCGGACTTGCAGGTGATCAGCAGATAGACAAGTGTGAATTCGACCAGGGCAGGAGCGCAGCATGAGGAGCATCCAGGAGAACAAGCTCTGCTTCGGACAAAGAGACCAAAGAGGAGACCACAAGCCACAACTTCAGGAAGAAGAGGAACGGCTTTCCGAGTAGAGAAACAAAGAGCTAGTGTCAGGGTGAGTCAAGCATAACATAGGGGAGAAGAAAAACGATGCCTGATTATGTCTTGGTGGGAGTGAAATCTGGTTATCAGGCTGAGTGGTTTCTATAAGCACCTCTGTGATGAGGCTGATGGGCAGCAGCTGCGAGTGACAACCCTGCACACACATTCGTCCAGCTCAGCCTGAATTTAGACACCAGGGAGGTTGAACAATTGTTCATTTGTAATTCCTAAGCCCATGAGCCTTTAGTTTGTTCGTCAAAAGCAAAATAAAATACATAAAAATTCAAACTTAATGTGTAAATTCAGAAATGAAAGGACAAAGCAGGTCAAATTAATGTAGATCAGTGTGAAAATCCCATTGAACCACATTCAGTGTTAGACCTTTTACCTTTTAGTAATTGAAGGAAATTAAACAAAATAAAATTGTTTTTTTTTTTCTCCAATACTTTTCTAGACCTTAAATATTAGAAAAGTAGATTCCTTTATTGTCCAGATGTGCCAAGGCTGCACAGGGCCTTTCAGCAAAGATCCGTTTCACCTTTTTTGTTCCTCTGGTCCCCAGATGGCAAAACGTTTCCGCCTTCTTTGCTGATTCCTTTGTTATCCATCTGAGAAAAGCCGATAGCTGGGAGGGAGACATGGCAGGCAGCCTGTGGCCTTTGAAGTTCAGTAACGTCACCAGATGACAAGGAAACGCTGCTCCCAGCTCTCTACAGGGACAAAAGTACAATTAATCTGCAGGTATATCTCTGCAGACTCATTGCTAATGTACACACACTTTTAATCCCTTACCAAGCTGGAATCTTTCAGCGTCTGATGTGTCCCACTGATTGTATTAATGAAATCCCTGCTGAACTTCATCTGAACCTTTCAGATATGCAGACAAAGAACACAATTGGTACAGCTGCCGTATCAATCTGGACAAGTGAAACAGAAACTTAGCCGGAACAGACTGGTGGTCACCTTGTTGTTCCTGAAGGACAGAACTCCAATTCCCTTGAAAGGGAGGAATATGTTCCTCTCTGATGCTAAGGCTCTGTGCAGCGCTGCCAGAGTTTCTCTAACGCAGCCCTCCACGACGTCTCGACTGTAGGGCGTCTGCTGTGACACGGCTGCAAAGTTCAGAGGCACTACAGGCACGTGTGCTGCTGGAGCGGACAATACACGGGTCATATCTTGCTTTGTATTTACTGTGTAACTTAGTAAATTCTGGGGAATTACTTCAAATCAAGGTAAGACTGTATTGTTCATCAAATCATCAGAAGCTTTTCAGTGGAAGTGGTCAATGAAATTACAATCTGCTTTGAAAAAGCAAAGGTTTGACTTAAGAAAGGTTTCGACTCTAAGAGATTACGTTGTCAGACAGTGGAGATAAATATCAGTGTTCTTCTTGCCTGGTAAAAAACCAGCCCCCCTTATTCAACGCTTTGCTTCGTATGAGTGTATGGATGTTCGGATATTGAGAAACGGTGGACCTGATTTAACCCAATTGCTAATGTTTGGCTGTGATGTGTGTGACACGCCAGCTCGATCGTGAAGTTAGCTACACTATGACGCTGCCTGGAAATTGCGTGCCCTGTAAACGACCTCATGGGGAGTAGGAGCCCACCACATCTTTGCTGTCTCTCCCAGCAATAAAATGCCTTAAACATTTGTCTTCTTCCATCTTTTATTGCTCAATACTTGGAAGCGTGGCCAGCACGGACTGATTGGCGTCGCTCACTTCTTCTGTTGTCATTGCCAAACTACCATCATGGGCAAATCCCAATTTTAAAACAACACAGAAACTTGACATCATTGTTCAAAACTCCTCCTTCTCTTTGCCAATTTACCAGGATGAAATGCATCTTGAGAAATCAAGCTCAATGGGGCAAATCCCAGATGAAGCACAGGAGGGAGATGAGAATCGAGCGGAATGGCTATGCTGGTATTCCTGTAATTCTGTAGTGATGTGATACATGCCCAAGAACTAGGTACCGCTGGATAAGAAACTAATTAAGGACTTCCAGAATGTCTGATTAGTTTCAGCAAAACGCGACTCTTATTTCTCTGCATTAATCCCTGCAAAGCTTTAGAGATCAAATCGCATCGTGGGAGATGTCCAGCTTAAGAAGTGTCTTTGCCCTGATAATGAGAAGACTTTTCTTTTATCTGTTTCTTTATCGTGGGCAGGGGGGGTTTCCAAACTGTATCACAGCTTTGTTTTGTTGACAGATTCGCAGGTAAACGCATCTTCCGAGAAGAGGGTAGAACTTGTAAGCACAAACAAAAGTTAAGGAATGGCTTTAGGTAATACGATACAGAATCAAAGACTGTCAGCTTTGTGTCACAGTCTGTACAGTGCTGGGAAAACAAAATGGGTCCCCTTCACAGATTCCTTTGTTTTGTCACATTTGAATGCTTTGTATCATCGAGCAAATTTCAACGTCAGACAAGGGTAATCTTATGAAAAACAAGCAATTTTCAAAAGATTTCATCCATGAAAGGAGAACGACAACCAGGTCTGATGAGTGCCATACCAGAAAAAAAAACAACAAAAAAATTATTTGAAAAAGAACCTATGTGTCAACATGAAACAAGCTACAGATAGAGAACCTAGAACCCATCTGTCTTAAAAAAATAAATTACTAATAATAATAATAATACGGTAATAACAATAATAATAGCACAACCAGTTATGTACAGGGGTTATTACTTTTTCACAGAGAAGTTGGGTTTAAGACTTTCTTCTCTTAAAGTATGAAATAACATAATTTCTTTTGTATTTCCTCTTTTCTTTGCCATTATTAACATTTCTCTGAATGATACCAACATTAATACAAAAGCGACAACAGAACAAAGTTGTAAAGAACAAAATATTTTTTTGTTTTTTACAACTTTGTACGGTAGACAGTATCTGTCTACAGTAGACAGATACTGATGTAGAGTTACTGCAGATTAATTATTCCTCTTGAGCAAAATCTCCAAGCTCCAGTTATCCTGCATGTCAAGGTTTCCCTAAGTTAGCTTACATGACCCTAAGGGGTCAATTATTTCCTTGGCTCTTTTCTGCAAAGGCATCTTTAAAGACAAGTGAATTTATAATAGAGAAACATTTAAAACCCCCGATAGGCTAGTTGACTTCTTAGGACAACATTCACTGTGCAACAATAGAGGGAAAACTAAGCAAAGACATGCTATTCCAAAATGCAATAATACATTTGTAATTGTGGCTCATCAAAAAGAGCCGCCTATTAGTTTGTTCTTTGCACATTTGCTCACCTTCGGCCAACCACCTGACCTGGTGTAGACCCAAAGACTGGGATAGTTTCCCTGCCAAGATGAAGATGGGATGATGGACCTTGATGAACCCGTGTCCTGTATTGAAATTCTGCAGAGAAAATGTGAAGGTCCCCAATCCTGATAGGTTGACCCCCTGTTGAAGACAGACAGATAGATAGATAGATAGATAGATAGATAGATAGATAGATAGATAGATAGATAGATAGATAGATAGATAGATAGATAGATAGATAGATAGATAGATAGATAGATAGATAGATAGATAGATAGATAGATAGATAGATAGATAGATAGATAGATAGATAGATAGATAGATAGATAGATAGATAGATAGATAGATAGATAGATAGATAGATAGATAGATAGATGGGTTTACCTTCTGCAAGTTCATCTGACATCGTATATAGAATGATACTTCTGTCCATATACATTCAACATCTGGAATTGGAAAAAAAGGTCGTCATATCTCCTCGCTTTTCTGTACAACCGGCGCCGAACAACCCAAACTATGAAAGTTGGTAAAAACAACAACAAAAAAACATTAATAACCACGTAACGTTATTTGAAGAAAAATATACCGTTTTTCGATAACTGCGACAGACCCCGCAACATCCGCGTGTCCCCTTCGGACACCAGCAGCAGGATGTTGCTCATCTCAGCATCTCATCAAGCCTCAGACCTGGAGAAGCTTTTGAAGTCGACAGGGGCGCGGAGACACACCTGGAGGACAGAGCTGCACGCATCATGCAAAGAAAAGAAAATCAAAGATCGGGCTCTTTATTTCTGTTACCATTAAAGCAAACCGCAACTTAAGCCTAAAGGGAAACCTAAAATATTTAGGAACATGCGTCATATTTTTTACTTGTATAGTTTGTTATTGAATAGGCAGACAGATTCAATAGAAAGGCGTGGGGGAATGATTACATTAGTGATAAGTAGAAGGTTTACCAAGCGTGTGGCGTACACAGTTAAAGAAACAAAAGCAAAAGTAGTGAACATTCAATGGAGTTGTGGACTGCCTGACAACTTGAACATTAACTGACAGATCAAGGAGAAGGGGGAGGATTTCTAGGGAAAAATCACTTCACGCATCAAAGTCATTCACACGTCGGAGTCAATCGAGATCACAATGGAGGCGAACGTTCTCCTGACGCTCCTTCCTTTCCTGACAGGTAATGTAATTTTTATTCTTTACACTACTTGTTAACCTGTTTTGCATGCATTGCTATCTCTCTCTCTCTCTCTCTCTCTCTCTCTCTATATATATATATATATATATATATATATATATATATATATATATGTGAGCTCTGTCTAAACTGTTGAGTACCCTTTATACACCTCCTCATATCCCGCAGTTAGACGTAGCGCTCATGATGTATTTTAAATGTCCGGTTCTCTGGTCAACAGCTGCTGTTTGGAATGTGTTACATAAATATTTTTTTTTTTTAAATTCACAAATAAAATTAACTATCTGTTATTCATTTGTTCTATCTAGTAAAATGTAAAGAATTATGGAGCCAGTATTGTTCATACCGCGATAATAAAGTTTAAAGTATTTATTTTTATTTTTTTTTTTACCAACATCTGGTAATTATTACTGGTAATTTTACCAGTACTCTTGCCAACAACTGTTGACCTTTCTTCTGATTGGTCGTCATATTAACGCTTAGGACTGGACCGGAGCCAAATTCTTACTCCAATCTGATAATCTGTGGAGGAAGCAACAGATTAGGATGGTGGAAAGGGAGGCATCTTTCAACCTCAAAGACTTGAGGCTCATTGTAAAAGATAAGGATCACAGTTTCCCCACGCTGATCAACAAGCCTGTTCATGCGTTTCAATGTCGTGAGAATTGAACAAGCAACAAGAAAAGTTTCGCCTAATTGTCAACATAAAAATGCCCCCACCCAAAGATTAAGTAATTCAAGTTTTGCAATGTCTAAATCATGTTTACTTAAATGTCGCTGAATGCCAAAAATAATTTTTAGTCAAAATGAACAAGACTTTTCATGTTAATGGAAAATATGAACCCTTAACTATGCAGTGTTGTCATGTGCTAGTGATTCACTAAGGAGGCTCCATGTAAATATTTGCTTTAAGATGTTTTTGAAACCGTTTAATGAGATAGCACAGTTATCTCTGCACTATCAGAACCACATAAAAACTTTCCTCTTCTGTTTTTGAGTTTGTCTCTGAACCTCTAATGGATTACAGGCTGCAGCTGCTAAAGCGTGTGCCGTTTTCAAACAGATTTATATTGCCTACAACCAAGTCCAACCACTAAATAAGCTAAAATTTCACTCTCTGTTGCAGGAGTATTTTCACTGAGACCTAAAACAATATACACCAGGGCAGGGGAGATGGTGGTACTGCGCTGCCCTCAGAAAACTTATCCTAACACGAATATTCTGTGGACCAATCAGACGAGACAGGGCATGAATCTGACCAGCATCCTGTCAACACAATCAGCTGATTTGAGTCAGATGGACGTGCTTCTACACGGACACAACCTTGTGATACTCAGAGCCTCTTTGAGCCATCAGGGAAATTACTCATGCTCAGTTAGGTAAGATGAAACACTCAAGACCTTCAAAATGACATTTCTGTGTGAATATTAGCATACATCATCGATTACATGTGGGCTGAATTACAGAAATAAGGGCTGGCTCAATGTGTCATGTGGATGCCTGATCAAATTAGACCAGGAAGTTAAATCCTTACGTCTTCATCAAGCTGTTCCTTAGACATCCGTTGGGTAGGACCTCTGTTCTGAAAGAGTGATGAAATAGGTGTGAAGCGTTCTTCAGTTCAGGTTGAAGTCAAGACAGCCTCTACATTTGTCCTGTGGAACATCGTGTTCAACAATATGATCAGAGTTGTTCATAAAATCTGTAAGTGGTTTCAGAAGAATCTGCTGAGCTGCTATATCTGAACGTAAAAGTCTGTTATTAAGCCTGGAAACACAATATCCACATATTTGGTTTTTCAGTTTTAGACTCATTTATCATCTGAACAGGCAATTCAAAACTGTATTTCACCCCTCTTCACAGTCATTTTATGACATAATCCAATAACTATGTTACCTTCAGTAGTTATAAAATAAAAAAAGGAAAAAGACAAAAGAGTTATATCTATCAAATATGACTCAAAGAAAATTTTATTTCCAGATCTTATGCCTTGAAATTGGGCCTCTGTTGCTTTAATAGTGTCTGAAAGTCTTCCTCCAGGAATTCCTCACAACATCATTCCTCTGGTAACCTTTTACAATCTTTGTTAGCGTTGCTCTGAGAAGTAGCTCATATAATGAGCTCAGCAGATGCACAGTTCCACCAGGTGTTTGCTAATTGCTTCTGACTAGTCTGAAGGAGCTGAGTGTTGGAGCCCCAGGGCAGGGCTGATCTGTGAGGTGGAGGGTTGGAAACTGCAACTTTGAGGAGCCGCTGTGCCTCAAAGCTCAGTGCAAGGGCCTACCAGACGTTTTACACAGTTGAATGGTTGCCATGGGATATTAAAGGATTTCTCAAACGTCCATGAAAGAATCAAGCTATGTTTTAGACAAGGATAACATGACATATGGCTCAAAACAGTAGATTTTTACACAATACTGCCCTGCTAAGTCTTATTGGACTATATTTTTAACAGTCAGTAAAACTGTATTGTTTGCATTGTGATGAATTTAAGGCTTTTTATTCTTTTTAAATCTGTAAGCCGGTGGGCTTTTCAGACAAAATATTCATATTTAGAATTGTTATTATCTTTTTTGATGGAAGAAGCTTGTTGATTTCTCTGTATTTCGCTGTTTACTGCTTTTATATTGATGTACCCTGAGGGATTACAGATAAAAACTAGCCTTTATGGCAAACTCTGGCATATGTGCATTGTCCCTTAGAAATAAATAAACATCAACAAGTGTTCATGCTGCACTTGAAAATAAGGAGAAAGAAGACTGAATTAGTTAAACAATCTCTTAAAAAACCAAATAAAATATGTTTGTAGTTGCAATGTGGCAAAAAGTGGAAAAGTGCACCTATACTTTTGCAAGGCACTGCCATCAGGTTTTTCATGCACCATCCTTGTTTTAATTACAGATGCTAAGTAAAAGCTCTCTTGTCACATTGCTTAACGTTTTGACAGGAATGCCAGCAGAAGGTTCTGGTTCAGCCTGATTGTCTACGAACCCCAGTCCAGAGAGTATGAAGAGAGGAATCGGTATTCCACAACATGCTACACACAAGAGTCCTGCACACTGTATTGTCCTGCAGCGAACATCCCGGCTCATGATACTCCTGATATCACAGGCAGAGGAATCACGTGGCACAAGGTATTTGAAAGCAGAGGAAGCATCGATGTGGATAGTGTCAGTCTGAGAAGGTTGCATGATTTTCTTTCCATTTCTTTTGAAAACTTTATTGCAAGGTATTAAAATCTTTCCACGTTTAAAGATTCACTGCTTCTGAACATATCTTCCATGTGGTCAGGAGGGCGAGACAGTGTCAACGCCAAATGACTTCCCGAGTGCGGTGGAAAGAGACGGTGGCATCTACAAGTGCATCAGATCTTTCTTGTACGACGGTCAAATTTACAATATGAGCTTCTCAGTAATGCTGGAAGTCCAGAAAAGCAGTAAGGACAACACACTTTGATGTATATTTATGCTCTTTATATTTTAAACTATTTTAAACAAAACCTTTCTTTTTTTTTGGTTGCATAGAATATGGGAAATCCGAGATCATCTCGCCACAGCAAAATGATGTGTTCCACATAGACTTAGGTGAGTTCTTGTCTGGTTTCATTCTAAGACGGTGTCTTAAAGTCGAATCAACAATTTATGTTTTTTCAACTCTGTTCTTAGGATCAACATTGGTGATCGATTGTAAAGCTGTTGCGTACTCCGACTATGACGTGGTGTTTTGGCTAAGTGAGGGTTCATTTGTCGATACGGATGAGAGCCTACCTGTTTTCTACAATTATTCAAGGTAAAAAACGTTTTCTACATATTGTCTGACCAAGCTTGTAAAAAACACAACACAGTCAGCATTTCGCCCACATCTAGTAGAGCTAATATGTTTGCTTTTTTTCTTTCCATTCTGTTTTGCTCCTTTTAGTACCAAATATATAGATGAAGTAAATATGACAGCCTCGTTGGTCTTCAAAGACGTGTCAGAGGAGGATCTGTTGAAGAAATACACGTGTAAACTGGAGTCTGACCACCAACAGTCAAGCTTTATCACCGTCTCTCTGGCTGAAAGACGTACACCAGGTGAATATTTACAGGATGAGATTAATCTTTAATACACCACCATTAAACTGAAGTCATAATCTGCTGATTCATAACATTTAAATCTTCGACGGAACTTATTTTAATTACTACATATCATGTTAAATTTTCCTACAGCTCATCTGGTCTCGGTCTTCCCAGTCCTTTGCTCTTTGGCGGTCATTGCTGTGGTTCTGTTCATATTGTTGTTACTGGCGTGCCATGTGAAAAGGTCCAAATATTCCAGTTGCAGAGTATAAAAGCATCTGTGGAGCTCTGGATCAGTTAATCATAGCTTTGACAAAGTAAGTTTAACATGTTTAGCACCAAAACAATGCCTTGGCGAGGCTGTGACTGTCAGTTTCTAAAGACTAAAGTCTGAAGGAGTTTATGTTTTCAAGCACCTGCTTCTACCTCACCGCAACCAGATAATACGGCACATTTATCAGTGTTTTTTATCCTTGGCTTCCCCCTAGTGGAGATCAATCGTAAGTGCAAGTTTAATTTTACACATTCGAATCACACAATGATTCCTAATAGACCAATGAAGTAAAATAGGCTACATAGTGGATTAAACAGTCTTCCACTGGCTTCACAGCTAATAATCCGCTAAGATAAAAAAAAAAAAAATTGAAAATAAACCCACCAGCGTAATTCTGCTTTTTTCTCAAGTACAATGAGTAGTCATAAAAGAAAAAAAGACATGAAAACTCATTTCATAAAAAGTGGAAGAACATCATAAATATCAATCAAATCAGTCAAATTTTATTTGTGCAGCACATTTAAGCAACGTGGCATTTCCAAGTGCTTTACATCGTAAAAACACAAAAATAAAAAGTCATAAACACAACAACTGAAATGTTACATTTACTCAAGTGCCATAGATACATTTTTCATTGATTATGTTTCAAAAGCAACTCCACAGGTGGGTTTTTAGTCCAGATTTAAAAGCACTAAGTGATATAATCACAAAAAAATAATATTCACTGACAAAACATTTAAGTCAGTAAAGATGTCGTCTGATTTTTATCAAACAGCTGACTGACATTGTTTTCTTGCTTTGTACATTATGTATTGTGTTTTTTATTCTACTCATGACATAAAAGTTGACTTCTTATTGTCTGAAGGTCTATGCGAGTGTTTAAGGATTTCATGATTTTTTATTTATTTATATTGAATCAACTAAAATAGCTTCTCCGAGAGGAATGACAGAATGCAGCAAGTATAAATGGGGGAGTCTTATTATTAATGCCACAAAAAGCAGAGATCATTTCTCTACTATGGATCAGTTCAGACTGCTCTACTTTTTCAACCTGCAACAACCAGTGTAAGCCAGCAGGGGGTGGTAGAACATCAACATCTTAAGCACTGAACATGAGCTTGGATTAATTTGAGATGAATGGAACAGAATTACTTCAATTTACTAAGTATTCAGAATTTGAAAGAGCATGACTTGAGAACAGTAAAATTTATCTGCCCAACAAATGAACTGAAAAGAATTTGGGGAAACCTCGTCGGTGATTGAGGAAATTTTTTATTGATACAGCACATGAAGGTCAAACATCAATAAAGACTCAGGCAAAGGAAACTATTGCACAGCGCCGATGTGGTTCTGGAAAAGCTTTGTCAGCATCCTGGGGGAAAACCCCCCCCAAAAAAACAATGATAATGATTAGCAAAGCTGTTTTTTTTTTTAAGTGTGAGATGGTTAAAGTATTTTAGGAGAAGCAACCTCAACTTCACCCTGAATCTTGGCTTTCAGTCTCCCTTCGTCAAATCCAAGACAGATGAAAAACATATGGATTAGCCAACCACCATTTTTTCCAGTTGACTTGTCTTTTATATGAAGAGATAAATGAAAGTAATAATCCAACAGATTCCAGAAGTTAAGTTTTGGTTAATGCACGTGTCTGCACAGACAGTGGTTGAACCATTCAACACGGTGCTCTATTATTATCAGTGTTTGCTCAGTGTTAGCTTTAAAAGGCTTTCTGCGTGCATAAATCCCTGGTTCACAGGTAATAATGAGACAAAGATGAACTAAACTGACTGTTTGACAGAATGTTTTGTGTTTGAAAATTATACGACAATTATACTTCAAAATATTTATTAAATGAACAGCACTTCGCATAATTTGTTCGTTGTGAAAATATAGCCTATATATTTTTATTTCAATAAAAGTTTCTCCAACAACATGACCAGACAGAAGATTCATAGAGTTCCTCCTTTTTCTTTCTATACAGTGAATTCAACAGTCTTTTAGGTCTAGTAATGCACTTCTTATTTTTATATTTTGTCAGTTTCAAATGCTTCCTGAGCTCACGCATATTATTTTAGCTCTTAATTATCACTTTGTTTTTGTCTCAAGTATCTTTGTGCCAACGTGCTAGCAGAGATGGAGTATGGGAAGGCTAACCAGCCGCAATGCTCACTTGTTGCTAAGGCCAGCTGTGCTACAGGTGAAAGTAATCTATCGGTTTACATGATAACTAATATCGCATAAAACGTTTATTCCTAAAAGGTGTTGACAGGTTCTCAAGCCGAGAGGAGCGGCTTTGACAGTAAAAAAAAAAAAAAAAAAAAACTTGAATTTTTGAAATGAAATGTTATGACGTCAGCAAATGTTTATCCAAGTGCTGTTGCCCACAGTTTTATTGCTGAGTATTTTTCACTTCAATTCTAGATGGAAAAAACCCCCAACAACATATCAGTAACTTTATACCACTGTAGGCCTATGTGGGGGAAACATGGTTTCAATATTCACTGTATTTTTGGTCAAATGCAGAGTAAAGAAAACCCGAATACAGATTATGCAGCTTCTTTGGAACAGGAGGTAAAAATCACACAAGACCTCAAAGCGTTTGTGATGGACTCTTCACCACAGCTGTACTGTTTAGTGGGTGGGCATTTTTCACGGATACAGCGCAGCTCATAATTGTCACTGGCCCAAAAACTCCGATTAGCCTACATATATTTTTATTTTCCAATTACGGTGGAATAAACGGTGGGAGGAGGGACTACCGCGACTCAGTTTACCAGTTTCTTAGACTATTAAGACGAAAAGAAAACGAGGGCGGCTTAAGGAATAAGCAACTTGGCGGTGATCTTCCTTAAGTTTCACTTCATCTTCCATCGCGCGTTGGTAACGTCGAGGACGTGGCTTTCAGCGCGTGGGAAGAAATTTAGGCAGGAGCCAAACTGTTCACAAACGCAACGCTGCTGGAGACAATCAGGATGCTGCTGCTGCTTCTTCTCGTCCTTCTTACGGGTAAGTCAATGGTGAGGGTTTCTACACACGTTTACTTTTGACAGACACTTTATAATGAAGGTTATGTGCGGAATGACATCACGCAAGGAGATAGGAGAAACTATAGTAAATATGATTTGGCACGTTGTTGTAATAAGCGCAAAATAAATGAAAGTGGTTTATACATTGCTGGGTTAGATGCGGATTCCTCTTTAATTAAAATATTAGATTTATTTATGTTATCTACATGACAAGTGATAATTATCAAAAGAAATCTAGTGAGGTAAGGTGGGCTAAATGTGCGATTATCTCAGGGGAAGCATTGAGGAGTAAAGCTGCATAATACCATCAACATAAAAGCAGAAAAGTGGAAGTGTCTCAACTTTTTAAAGAAAGCTGTCGGAAAAACAGGCATTGATGCAAGAAGCCTTCCTTAATATTGCACACACTAGACCCTCGCAAAAAGAATCAGAGAGATCTTCAAATGCTGGGAAATCTTGCATGTAGTTTAGAAGAAATTTGTCTAGTTTCAGACCCCTGACCCCTCCTAGAAATTAGGATGTGGTTAACTTGTTGACTTGGGTGTCTTGACAGCTACTGCAGATCATGTGGTTGAGACATCTGGCAGCATGGTGCATTATTATCAAAATTTGCATCGAGCTAAAGGGACTGTTTGTAGAAAATTCAGATAGCCTTTGCATGCTCCCTTCAAAATTGCAACACTTACCACATGATCACTGAAGATGGACGTCTTTTTAATGATTGTTTAAGGTTGGACTGTAGAAAGAAAGCAGAAATGTGACTTTTATTTTTTTAGCCTGATGTTCAAAGTCAGGCTTGGTTAGTAGATTTAACCCGCATTTAGACTTCAAGATACGTCTTTTATGTGGCTTTCTTTTCACCTTTTACCTTTCAAACCACAATTTCACATTGTTTAACCTTTGCTCAGGAGAAACTCCATAGTGATTTCTAATGCATACATGATACCATCAGTGCTGTGTGAAAGGATTGAGCAGGGGCACGGGTTACATCTGGTGTGAAACTAACATTTGAGATACAGAAGATCATATCTAGAGTCCAAGATTGCGGTGGTGTGATGATCAGAGGCTGCCTTGCTGCTTCAAGATCTGCACAATCTGCTGAACTTGACTCTCTCATGTTGATTTCTTACCAGAAAAACATGTATAAAAAACATACAAACAATTCTAAGTTGTCTTTTTTTAGTTGTAAAGTTGTCTTTACTAGCTGGATTAATGGCAAAAATGTCTGGTTTGTAAAGGGCATGCACTAGTTCAGCAGTATATGTACATCAACAAAAACTCAGTTCAGTGTGATATCATTTCATTCTAAATTCAAAACTAATTAAATAAGATTTCTCCTTCCTTTATTTATTTATTTGAACAGCTATAGTTTTACAAGGAAATCGACTGATTTAGTCTTGTAAAATTAACAGCAGGAATCACAATGAGAAAGAGAGAAAGTGTGAATTATATATGTATATATATATATATATATATATATATATATATATATATATATATATATATATATATATATATATAAATATAATTACAAAAGCAAATTAAATTTGTGGTTTTTGTTTTTGCAGGCATTTGTCCTGTGACGGCCAATGAGATTTATGCTTACGCTGGTGACCTGGTGATGCTACACTGCAGAGAGTCTAAACATAATGGTACCGTAATGCTTTGGAAAATGGAGACAGACCAGAAGATGCACCTCTACAGCAACATGTCAGCGTCTGAGCAGCAGAAGCTCGGTTTGGTTTTTTATCGGCGCAGCCTTGTGATTCTCAGAGCATCTACAAACCATCAGGGGAATTACTCGTGTGGTCCTTTCAGGTGCAACCCATAAACTGATGCCCACACTCCATACCTTAAGAGTCTCTTTTTAGAAATGTATTTCAAAAGAAATGTAAACTTTCCTTTAGATGTACATCTTTAAACATAGACCAAGCCATCTGAATAATGATTTTCATGCTCTGTCCATCTTTCTTTGATGATTTACAGGAATTCCAGCAGACGGATATGGTTCAGACTGACAATATGCCCAAAGCAGTCCACAGAGTGTACCATACCCAGATACTCTAGGGTATGTTATGCAAAAACCGCCTGCGACCTGAGTTGTCCTGAAGGAAGCATCCCTAATGCAGGAATCCCCGCATTAGGGATGACGAGCATGGAACATGTGTGGCACAAGGTATTAAAATCAGCAGTGGGTGTGGTCTGATTATATATATCTGATTATATATAATCAGATTATATATGTCTGATTATAACATCTATCTGGCAAGTTCGAGTGAGATTATTCTTGCTAACATTTAAATCCAATAGTTTAATTGGTTTAAACTGTGGCTCCTTTCTCAGGAGAATGGTGAGGCCTCAGTTAATTACTTCCCAAGCGTTGGATTGGAGAAAAGTGGAGTCTACATCTGCATGCGGTCTTTCTCGTATTCTGGTGAAATATATAATACTTCCTCTTCAGTGGAACTAGATGTTCAAACAGGTGTTACAAAAATGCCCTCTTGATATCTATTTATGTTTTTTATAATTAAACTTTTGTCAAAACCTAAATTATATGTTCTTGCGTGCAGGTGAGCCTCAGCCAAAGTTAGGAATCTATTTACCCAAGAATGGTCAGATTTTTGAAGTAGAACTCGGTGAGTGTTTTGTTCGTAACGTTAAGACACCGAAATACATTCGATATTTTTCTGTGTTATTATTATGTTTTCACTCTTCTTCTTTATTTTATTTTATTGCAGGCACAAGAAAAGTGATTGCTTGCAAAGCACTTGTAGATTCTTGCCAAAATATACCATTTTGGACGAGTGACGGGGAATTTGTGGACGACTCGGATGTTCTCACAGATCCATGGCAAGAACTGAACTTACATTTTACATATACTGCAACTGATGATAAATAGAAATGTCATGTAGATGTAATGCAGTCAGTGAAAGCTCATTGACGTCCCTTATGTCCTTCCCATCAGTGAAAATGACGGGATGCCAAAATGGATGAATACATCTTTAATTTTCAGAGAGGTGTCACCTGGAAACCTGTCAAAAACCTTTACATGTGCATTTTCAAGTGACAAATTCATCTCCATTGTCAACATCACCCTCGTTGAAACAGGTGTGGGGATTTTCAAACGTTCACTGTTCTCAATTGCTCATTTCGTGAACGGATTAGCTCTTACTGCAGAACAGTTGCAAAATGAGTTATCTAATAATTTCATCAACTCAATCGCCTCCCTGCAGCTCAACCTTCGCATGTGATGCTAACTGTGTGCTCTGTCTGCGTTGTGGTGTCGATGGTGGTGATCGTTGTTGTTTACGTGAAGTTTAAAATTGACGTCACCCTTTTCCTACGAGATAAAGTTGGCTTTAAAGATTGCCGAAGCAGCACTTCAGGTGAGTCTTGACCAGAAAAAGCTCATTTGATTTTGTTTGTGATCTTAGATTCAAAAAGGAAAATAGGCCCTTTTTTGATTGTGCGAGAAGACTATTAAACCAGTCATCCATATAACTTTATTTGCTTAGAGACCGCACATAGTCAGTAGTTCACACTGTTGCCCTATAAATGATCTTTCTAGTCATCAGATAATTTGCAAATCCAGACCATTTTCTGGATTATTTTCTATCAAGACAGTGTAGTTATCAAGATTTGTCAGAAATTCTTAAAGTATTTATTTTATTTATTTTACATCAGAATGGGTTTTTGAAGGCAGACGTGGGAGCCGTTAATAATGTATTTTTTGTGTTTTTAGATGAAAAAAGCTACGATGCGTTTTTGATGTGTTATAAAAGCGTCACTGACGGAGGACTGAATGAGGAAGACAGAAAATGCCTGGCGAGTACCTTGGAAGACGAGTTTGGCTACAGCATCTGTCTTTATGATCGCGATGTCTTACCTGGTCAAGGTGAGCTGAAATGAAACGCGGCCTACTGTATAGTAAAATTGTAATATTTCCCCTCATTTACGCTCATATCCTTTGCAGCTGTAGCCGATGCTGTGTTGGACTGCATAGAGCAGAGCCGGGCTGTGGTTTTGGTTCCCAGCTTTCCAGATCCTGAACCAGGAAGTGCAGTGCTAAGCGCCATCCACACTTCTCTAGTGGAGCGGAAGACCCGCTTGATTTTTATAAACACAGAGCAGGCGGAGGCGTCGACGTCGGGTTCGTTTCCAGAGGCTTTGCAGCTTCTGAGTAAAGCCGGGAATAGTGTCACCTGGAAGGGACGGCCGCCCTCCACCTCCTTCTGGAAGCAGCTGCGTTATCACTTACCGGCCCCACAGCAAACACCAAAAATGCAACTTTTATCGCATGGATGCTAGGATGATATTTAAACCTAACTCTAACCATTTTATACTGGACATACAACATGAGAGATAAGAAATGCCAAGCATCTTGTTTATGCATTAACAAAATAATGCAGAAATCAATTTAATGAATGTGCTTTTATTTAAAATATCTTGTTTATTTATGACTTTATATTACAGAGTAACTCAGTGCAATACCACTGACATGTGAATGCAACAATTATTTTTCTTCCATTGCTTCAGTACAAGTTGAGTATTTGCAGTTGTTTATGCAACATGTTAACAGCACGGTAAAAGTGAACAGCAGAATGTGAATTAATCTTTTATTTTAATTATTTTATTTTTACATTTTTGTTTCTTCATCTAGAAATTCAATTTCTGTATTTATTGTCAACTGTTACTGTTACTGCACCATTAAATATGAAAAGCAAACGTACAATGAGATAAATCAGTGTTCAAACACCCCGCGACTTTACAAGTTCTCCCACTTAGAAATCATGGAGGAGTCTGAAATTTTAATTTTAGGCGCATGTCTGCTGTGAGAGACATAGTGTAAAAAAATTTTTTTTTTAATCCAGAAATCACAATGTATGATTTTTTGAAATAATTTTTTTGCGTCTTACTGCTAGTATTTGAACACCTTGCAATCAGCAAAAATTCTGACCATCAAAGACCTGTTGGTCCATTTCTAGAAAGTCCACCTCCACTCCATTTGTTATTCTAAATTAGAAGCATCTGTTTGAGGTCATCAGCTGCATAAAGACTCCTGCCCACCAAACACAGTAAGACTAACATGGCTAAGACCAAAGAGACAAAACTGTAGACCTCCACAAGGCTGGAAAGGCCCAGCCTTAGTGTGTTTGAGTAAAATGGATGCCTATGGATGGATGGTAAACTGAAAGTTGCTACTGACACAAAATCCCTCACATTTACCAATAAAGATGGAATACGTAAAATTAAACTGAAATACATTTTAACAAGTTTTACTTGTACATTACACAGGAAATATGTAACTAGGGAACGTGGGAAAACATGCAGCGATAGTCTCAGGGTCGGGAATCAAACACTGGACGGTTGCATCAAGACCTCCTGTTAGAGAGGAAATAGTGTTCATGCAGCTGTTTTTGTGAAAGGATTCTTGACATCACTTTGGGTCAAAGTGACCCGTACCCCTCTCTTTCTTGTGCGTGAGGTCAGAACTGGACACTATCTATGACTCGGAGAGAAAGCTGTTTGAACAGATAATGGAACAGATGTTGATATCAAGAGGTCCCAAATAATTTCTAGGAAGTCCCAATACCCACTAATAAATGACGCCAAGAAGCCTTAAGTAAATCATGGGTCTTCTTTCCAACTCACACCAGTAGAGATGAGACTCTATAAGTAAGGTGATGTTAGGAACAGAAGGGGGAGATTTTTGAGTTATGATTGAGAAGATGTACTGCTGGTAATAAATCTCCACCCGTCTTTGGCCTAAGCAGCAAGAAATTGAGTCCTGTGTGCGTTATTTCTTTTACTCATATATTTGAGAGTTAGCCACCTGTCTAATCTCCTAAACTCCAAGCCTCGTTCATGATGAGCCGCGTGCATTTCCTAGAAACCGGTTTTTAAGAAGGTTCATAAGTTTCTACTAAAAATTGCAGAAGTTGGGAACAGAGGAGGAAGTCTTGATTTGTGATTCAGAGGCATAAAAGACAGCGTGATGCTCTTCCTTCAGTTTCATTTTCTCTCCAATCTCACCCTGCAGTCAGATTAAGGAAATCACTGTTTGCTCTGAAGGAGAACGAATGTAGGCAGAGGGCAAGCTGTTCACAATGAAGTCTCTCGCGGCAGTGCTGAAGATGTTCCTGCTACTTTTATTCCTCGCATTTATCTCAGGTGAGTTAGAATGGGCGCCAGTCGGGTAATGTCTGCAAAGGAGATGTTGGATGTGTTTCCCTCGAGCACTACTTCCACATTCGTACAATTCGTACAATTTTCTGTTCTTTACACCATGATCATATGGAGATCGTTAAAGTTATGAATTCAATATTATCAAGTAAAATTTAGAATTTTAACTTGTAATACACAATAAAAAGGCTCCTGTGCAAGTAGCTGTATGAATTCAGCAAGAATAAGCCTTATTAAGGAAGCAACCCAGACACTTAAAACCGCTCTGAAGCTTAAGTGGGCGAGATAGGGGAGAGTTTACATAGAAATGACCGGTCCAGGTTGTCCAATACTCAAAGTTGTGTGGGAAAGACAGAAAAAAAAAATAGATCTACTGGAGATCTTACATGGAATCTTTCCAAACATGCCAGAGAGACTCCAAGAAGAATGTTATTTTGTTGGTGAGAGAAAAGCTGTTGATGTGGAAAAATTACAATAAGGTCACACCTGCTCGTTGTATTGCTATATGTTTATTCTAAGTTCCTGTACAGTCCCACCAAGATAAAGATATTTTGGTTACATGTACAAGGGTGGACATTGTTTTTCACAGCTGCATGGGAACCAGTCTGTTTCCCATGCTTATCCCTTTTGTATAAAACTCATGTGTTTTCTCTGCCTGGCAGAGCTTTTCATCCAGACTTGCTTCATTATTGATTGTCCCACAAGCTCTCTGTATTGTGCACAATATATGAATAAACCTGATGGAGTGATTTCACCTGACAGTGCTTGGTAAAATAGTTTTTTTCCACAACACTGTCTATTTTCGTTAACAGACGATATGTTATGTTTGGGGAACATCAAACATTGCACGTCATCGGAAACAAACCATCTACGCCATGAAGCATGGCGGTGGCAGTCAGGTGTCAGGGCGTAGATGGCTTGTAAAGGTGGAGGGGAACATGCATGAACGTGAATGAGGAAAATATTACAAAATCCAGCAGAATAATCTGACAGACGTCATCATATTAAATCTACAATTTTAGCTATTTCAGGTGGAAACAAATGTGGAAGAGTCTTACTTTACCCTTTCTCAGAAAAAATTGTTTATGTATTAAGTTTTCACTTTTAAAGTTACAAACCTACATGGAGTTGAAGCAATATATGAGCAAAGTTATCACAATTAACCAGGTTGTGTGATGATTTGGCAGTGAAACGTGAAGGGTCCCCGTGTTTTTTCAGGTTTTTTTGTTTAATGAGATTTTACAAGAAGCTTAGAAGAATAGTAAATGTTTTGTTTTTGTTTTTTTATGAGAAACTAAAGCCAGGAAGCACAGCAACAATGCTTTTCAAGTTAACAAGAATAATGTAAACTTGAGTTATTTCAGAAATAAATTTGCTCACACTGTTTTTGGGGGGTTTTCTAGGCATTTGCCCCATGACAACCAAGGAGATCTATGTCAGAGCTGGTGACCTGGTGATGCTGCAATGTGGAGAGTGTAAATATGACGGCACTGTAGTGCTTTGGAAACTGGAGACTGGCCAGAAAACACAACTCTACAGCAACATGTCGGCGTCTGAGCAGCAGCGGCTCGGTTTGGTTCTGTATCAGGACAGCCTTGTGATTCTCAGTGCGTCTTTAAACCATCAGGGGAACTACTGGTGTGGTCCTCTCAGGTATGACCCATAAACTGATCAACACATCTACAATCACTCTGTATATTCATTCTGTCCATATTATACTTAAATCTTTCATGATTATATTAAAAATATGGCAGACAAAATAAAATAACCTGGAAAGAAAAGCTTTTGTTTTCCAAAGGATGATTTCATTATAATGGGAAAAGCAATCTATGCCTGGACTTATGTGAAAAAGTTATTCATAACATTTTACAAAAGGTAAAGGTAAATTTCTCTAGCCTGACTTCTAACCCTGCTGGTTGAACATAAACCAACACATCATGCTTCAGTCGGAAGAGAAACAACACCACCGACATCTCAGGCAGGAAATGTTCACACATCCATTTCTGAGAATTGGGGACTCCAGTGAACCACCTCCAGAGCCTTTATCCACAAATGAGGAGAATTTGGTCTACCTTCCCCAAGAGTCGTTGGCCTCATAAAATTACCTCAAGAGACAACTGGGAATTAATCCAGGTGGAAATCAAAGAACCCAGAACAACATTTAACACAGCAGACCTCATGTTGTTATAGTTAAGGTTGGTGTGCATTGATTCAGCAACAAGACAAAAACCCGGCAAAAACGTCATCCATAGGCGAGTTTCAAGAAAAAAACCATAAAGGTTGGAATCACGTTTGCCTTAATCCACACCAAACATGTTTGGAACGTGTTCTGTGGACTGATGAGGCTAAAGTGGGATTGATGCGTCCTGGTACATCCAACACTTTGATGATCTGGGTCTGATTTGCTTCTTCTGGATCTGGGAGGCATGTAATAACTGAAGCAACCATGAATTCTGATTTCAACTAGAAAATCCTGAAGGAGATGGTCAGCGATTAGATTGTGACCTTAAGCTTATTTCCACTTTAGTTATAAGCAGGACAAGGATCCACAGCACACCTACAAGTTTAGTACCAAATGCCTGAGGAAAAGGTTCTCTTTAAAGTGACCTTATTCAAAATCCTTCATTAAATAAAATGATGTCTGATTTTGAAACTGGTTAATATTCTTCAAGAGCTGGAAGATCATTTTTGTCTTCACTTTGATGATTTACAGGAACACCAGGTGCCAGATGGAGTTCAGGCTTACAGTATACTCAGAGTCGTCCAGAGAGGCTGAGTTTGGAAATAGGTACAGTCAAACATGTTACAAAAACCAAACCTGCGAACTGAACTGCCCTGAAGAAAACCTCCCCAGCAGCACTGCTTGGAAGCTGCTGGAAATCACATGGCACAAGGTATAATAATCAATTACTGCGGCTGTGATCTGATTTCATAACAATAACCATGAACATTTAATGGTGCTTTCCTTATATTTCAGTTTGAATTTTAGTTTTGAATGTTTTTTTTATTATTATTATTTATTGTTCCTGCTTTCCCAGGAGAATGGTCAGATCTCAGAAGATTACTTCCCAAATGTTGATGTAGAGAAAAGTGGAGTCTACTTCTGCACCAGGTCCTTCTTGTATTCTGGTCAAACATACAACACTTCCTTCACTGTGGTACTTGATGTCCAAACAGGTATAAAAGGCCCTTTATTTACCAGACTAAATGTTAGTTAAAGAAAAACACAAATAAATGTGTGTTTTTATGCGCAGGAAAGCCTCAGACAAACTTAGGAATCTATTCACCAATGAATGGTGAAGTTTTTGAAGTAGAGCTTGGTGAGTTTTTTTTATTATTATTTGAAGCATTGAGATAGAAATAGTTAGGTTTTTTTTGTTGCTTTATGCTATGATTAGTTCTATGACTTTTTTTGCTTTTCAAGGCAAAACAGCGGCGATTACTTGTACGGCACTCATAGATTCTAGTGACGGTTCTCTGTTCTGGTTGAGAAATGATGAATTTGTGGAAAAAAACGACACCCTGCGCTATTTCTACAACAATACATTCTCAAAGTAAGTGCAGAACTCACATTCCTATGTGAAATCGAGTTGATATTACACACTAAATGACAAACACATTAATATCTTGATGATGTCCTGTGCTTTCCAGAAACACGTCACTGGATGACGTCATTTGGCTGAGTGCGACTTTAGTCTTCAGAGAAGTGTTGGCAGAGGATCTGTCTACTGAATTCAGCTGTAAACTTGAAAGTGCTGAACTCACCCGTTTCGTCTCAGTCACCCTGGATAAAACAGGTGTGTGAATTTGTAAACTTGTCTTTTTTTTTTACAATCGCAGAACGTTTACTATGCTGTGGAAAATGAGTTTCAAAGATGCTGTACTAACTCTCTGCTGCTAACTCTCCGTGCAGCTGGCCCTTCATATGTTACCCTAACTGCATGCGTCGCCTGCGTTGTGGTGGTGATGGCTGTGATTGTTGCCACGTATGTGAAGTTTAAAATTGACGTCACGCTTCTCCTAAGAGGCATACTTGGTTCTAGTTGCCAGAGCAACAAGTCAGGTGAGTTTCTTTTTTTGCTTTGTTTTTGCTTTTTTACTATAAAAGCAAACCTTGTAACAAAATGCAGTTCAATCAGGTTGACAGAAGCGTCATAAAAATAAACGGATGCCCTTAGTCAGGCAAAGAAACTTGGATTTTAGCTGTGTACGTTCTCTAATATCAGCAGCACAAAATTCCTATTGAATTATTGTATTGGCCAAACTTGGTTTAAAATCTGATTGAGAAATGATGAATTTGTGGAAAAAAGCGACACCCTGCGCTATTTCTACAACAATACATTCTCAAAGTAAGTGCAGAACTCATATTCCTATGTGAAATCAAGTTGATATTACACACTAAATGACAAACACATTAATATCTTGATGATTCCAGCTTCCTTTACAACGGCGGCTTTTTCTTTGTGTTCAGATGAAAAAAGCTACGACGCGTTTTTGATGTGTTATAAAAGCGTCACTGATGGAGGACTGAGTGAGGAAGACAGAAAATGCCTGGCGAGTACCTTGGAAGACGAGTTTGGCTACAGCATCTGTCTTTATGATCGCGATGTTCAATTCTCTGGTCAAGGTGAGCTAAATGAACGCGCCTCATTGTATAGTAAAATTGTAATATTTCCCTGGTACTTTTACGCTTCATATCCTTTGCAGCTGTAGCCGATGCTGTGTTGGACTGCAGCAGAGCAGAGCCGGCTGTGGTTTTGGTTCCCAGCTTTCCAGATCCTGAACCAGGAAGTGCAGTGCTAAGCGCCATCCACACTTCTCTAGTGGAGAGCGAAGACCCGCTTGATTTTTATAAATACAGAGCAGTGAGGCGCCGACGCCGGGTTCGTTTCCAGAGGCTTTGCAGCTTCTGAGTAAAGCCGGGAATAGTGTCACCTGGAAGGGACGGCCACCCTCCACCTCCTTCTGGAAGCAGCTGCGTTATCACTTACCGGCCCCACAGCAAACACCAAAAATGCAACTTTTATCACATGAATGATAGGATAGTGGGTGTCGTGGTGGCACCGGGGAAAGTGCGATCCATGTACGAAAGCCTTAAGTCCTCGACTACTGAAATCATTTTTAACAAAGCCAAGGGGCAAGACAGACAACCTGGAAAAGACTGCAATGAGCTCCAAGAACAAGTGGTCAGAAAGTGACAGCTGCTGGAGCAATTACTGAAAAATGGTAAAAATACAAAATTACCATCGTTCACCCTCTGTTTGGAGCTCCATTTATGGTCTTGATTTAAGACCATAAATGGTGAAACCCTGAATTAGAAATCTATCGATGAGTCCTGGATGAGTCTTCCAGCAGGACAATAAATGTAGATATAATGCTAAAACAAACATGAAGCGGCCAAGCCAGAGGTGCATTATGGTTATGAATCAATCAGTCTCTAGATCTTTAATCCTGTAGAAAATCTGCAAATTCAAATTAGGCTTTGCTAAGGGATAACAAGTGTATTCTATTCAATAGTCAATCTTTTCTTATTGTTTATGTAATTTATGTTTTCTCTGATTTAATTAGTTCTGTTTCCCTTTGTTTAAATGAAACAGCCCTACATCTATGAGACATTAGAGGGTTATTGTGTTTAAAAGTAACAGAAAAACAGCAGGGATCAATTTATCACTTTGACCATCCAAATAATGGGATTTCATTACAATACTTCGAAGTAGTAAACTGTGAATTTATCTGTCATGTGTTTTGTTGTTGGTGCGTACACCGACACCTCAGCTTTTGCTCGTCGTCTGTTTTTAAATTCTTTTGCTAAGATTTCTATGACATGTTCTCACTGGATCGTGAATATCTACTCAAAACAACTTTATTTCCACAAATGAAGTCCCAGAACTGCAAAATATAAAGAATGTGTGCCTTTGCTCATTATAACCTCTGTTTATACGAAAGCTGCCAAAAGACATGAAAAGTCTAAAACGAATGAAAGGTTTTTGTTACATAATCAAAATTTTTGTAATGATGTTAATTTACAATTAGTAATCATTTTGAAAATTGATTATTGATTAGTAAAAACTTTTTGAAATAAAGTACATACAATTTGTTTTCACCATTAACTATGATAAGTTTCTTATGTTCTACTATTCATACAAATCTGAACCAAAATCTTTTCAAATGCTGGTAGTTACTTCTGGGTAATTCTGCTTCCAGCTACTTCCACAGCCAGTTGCTGTGAAATGGTGAGGCGAATGTTGTACCCCAGGTCCAGTCCAGCTCAGTGTGCAGCACAACATTGTTTACTGCCGCTGCTCTCTGAGCAAACCACAACAAAGAACGCCACAACACACTACGAAAGCAAAAAACACATTTTAAGGTCTTTAAAAAAGATCCAAGATTCCCCAGGAAATAGATTTTACTCATCCCCTTCTTGTAACTTTGTTGTGTGTGCGTGTGTGTAGGGTTGGGGAGGGTTTCCATTCAAGTTCAAAGTTGTTGGATGTTGGTAGAAGCACCTTGGCGATTGATGCCCTTCACAAACCCTACGTTCTCTCTCTAGTAGCCATGAAGCTGTCTTCTTCCTCCTGACATCAATCATATATCTTCTTGCTCATCTCAGTTTTGTTTAAGTTATTTCCGCAGTCATCTCTCAATGCTGGGTACTTCGCCTCCTGCACTCCTCTTAAACAACAATTCATCAGAAATTTAGTCAACCAAAAGACCACTGATGCATTCAGGTGTCTAACCTGAGCCAAGTGTCTAACGATGGATCACAATAAAACAGTTTCTGCTCGATGCTACAGAGCAATGTGGAAACATTCAAAAGAAAATATTAGCGATGCATAAAAGAAATATTTTGGGTGTTTAAAAAAACATGCTAAAATTACTTAAAGAAGAATATTCATTTTCTTCAACTCTTCTAAATAATGCAAAGCAAAATAAAAGGCTGGATTTATTTACACAAAGCATAAACAAAATGATGGGCAATTTGAAACATTAGCACAGGAGTGCATTTTCCCCCCCACCTGGGGCTCTAGTGTCCCTTGTATGACAGTAGGCTGACAGGAAAGGGGGGAAGACATGTGGCAAATGTCAGCCGGGTCCGGGAATTGAACCCACGACAGCCGCGTCGAGGACTCAAGGCCTCCAAATGTGGGTCGCGCTATCCCCTACGTCACCACAGCACGCCCACAGCAGTGCATTTTAACATCAGATATGACCCTGTGAGACCCTGAAGATTAGAACCTGTCCCGATACTGGATGTGGTGAACTACTTCTTCAGATTATCTTGTCTCATCTGCTCAGACAACGCTGCTTGTCACGGTAGCAAAACAGATCATATCGATCTGCTTTGCTACTTCTCGTTTCCATTTCTGCCCCAATACTTTATGAACATAGAATAAGTCAACTCCACTGAGTTTAAAGTTTCTGCACAAAAATGTGCACATGAATCTAAATTAGTCCCAATATAAAAAAAATCATCCAATTCTCAAAGACCAGTGCTGTTTGTGACTCACAGTTAGCGTAAAATAAATTACCGTCCTCTGAAAATTGGTGTTAGTCATGAGGCAGATTTTAGACTTCACAATCACAAACATGTCACCAAAGCTATGTTAGATACAGTTCCACAACACTACTTAATTTATATATACATTATCAAAAGAATATGTTGCTCTATTTTAAAAATCTGAGATTAGACCATGAGGGCATGCGAAGTTAGTGCAGGGAAAATATTTTGATTTTAAATTTTCTTTCTATTTGTAATTCTACTTCAATTTTAGCCATGAAGATGATTTATTTTTGAATTTATTGCATATGGGATTTTCTGGCGGTTTCTAACTTGATTCCTATTTCTGTTATCACCTTTGTAGCCAAGACAACATTCTTTGTAAAGAACTTCGAATACAGCAGGCACTGACGAAAGTGCTGAACAAAAACGAGTGGAAATAAAATTCAAGAAAAGTGTTGAAACAAGAAAATACAATACGAAATACAAAGTAGAATACATATAAAGAAAATAAAAGTAAAATGAACTACTTATACCAGATTGAAAGCTAAGAAGAAGAGGTGGGTCTTAAAATCAAAATTAAAATGGTAAGCGAAGAGACTTTTCTAATTTGTGGTGGAAAAGCGTTTTATGATTTTTAGGAGACACAAAGGCACATCCACACCGGAGGCACAGAAAACTCCCTCATTATATGGAAATCCAGCAGACTGTAACTAAGCCATAGAAACAAACTCTTCCACATAATTTTAGTGCTCTGCTCATGTGACATGAGTACAGCATGCAGGTACATACCTGCATCTTGACATTCTCCTCCGAATTACACAGTAAGGAGATGCAAAATGTGGCAGGGATGCAAAAATGAAAAAGCAGATTTGTATCAACTGATGTTTGCATGGAGCAAGAACCATAAGAAACGGTGGGATGCTACAGGTCAAATTTAGAGAAGTCATTTCAAATAGGTCATGCAGAGTTAACCACAACTTACAGGTTTAAAGAAGGGCACCTGCTGCAAGAGAAAAACTGCATTCCAAAGGAATATATATATATATATATATATAAAATTCACTTTCTAGTTTGTAATTTCTGTCTGACCTGTTTTTTTTGGATGTTTTCTATCTTCCTTTCTTGCTTTTATGCTTATCTCCAAATTGCCAACCAAATAATTTTGCAAGACCAAAAAAAAAAGACATCTCAACACCATATACTTCCTATATGTAAACATAGGAAGAGGAAGTTGCTACTTCCTATGTTTACGTAGGAAGTTGCCATCATGTTAGATTTCATAGAAATCATGTTCAAAGACAAGCAAACAGGAAACAGTGTGTCAACCCACTATGAGCGCAGTTTGTCCTTTGAAAATAATACCACAAGTTTCAGCCCTTAAGAGAGAGGTCGATAACGTTTAAAATGAAGAAAAGAACATATCCGAAGCATCACTTCTGGCTGGTCATAAAAAAGAAAAAAAATTAGTGCGATGTAAAGATCTGCAACATCTTCTACCGACAAAATCAACAAGGCTGTGGTTGTGGAGACGGAGCATGCGACCCGGAATCGTTCTGTTTTACTTTTTCTTTCCAACTGTCACAAAGGGATGCTGCGGGAAAAAACAACAGAGGATTTTGACAGGTAGTCATTCCAGCTTTACATTAAAGTGCCTAAAAATTCAAAGCTAGCATGCAGGAATTTATAAAACAACTGAATAATTTGGACAAAGAAACAAAAAGAGTTTGGTGCAGCTGCAAAGCTCCTGTCTGCAGATCAGCTGTTTCTTCACTACAAAGCTGTGGAGGGGGAAGTCTTTGCGATGCCATGCGATCCATCTGAGAAGTCCAATGTGAAGAGAGCCGAAGCTGGTGAAGGCAAAACATGCGGGGAAGAGTTTGTGGCTAAAGTTGCTGGAGCAAACAGAAGCTTCACAGGGTAACTAATGTGGTCATTGTAAAAACATTTATTTTAACTGAAAGCTGGAGTTTAACTCCATTCACTAAAGTGCCTTGAACGTTGGGTTCATGTTTTTTTTTTTGTTGCTCCTTTAATATGTATGTTTTACGCTGCATACTAAAAGTGGCTTGATTGAAATCTTGTTGATCCCACCTCTCCACTGGACTGTTGCTGCAGGTCAAATTCGACGCTGCAGGTCATCGCAAAATCCAGTTTGAGATGCTTTAAGCCTGAAGAGAGCAGCGTGATGTTGCTGGTTGACGCTGGTGGAAGCATCCCCTGCCCCGGACATGCCTGTTATAACAACACAGGTGTGGTTTGGTACAAGGTGAAGTACATACAAGTGCAAAGCAGCACCTTTTCACAACACCCGAAACCACTTCCTTGCAGAATCCATTTCTGATTGTTTTTCACAGCTGAGGTACTTCGCCAGTGCAACGTGCTCCTAGATCTCAACAGAAATTCACTCCTGTGTGCCTTCTTGCAGAAAAACAGACCCGTATCTATAGCTAGAGACTCCTGTGTTAAAGACGGGGAGCTTCACCTCTGCACAGTCTACAAAGAGGACACAGGTGTATTTTATTGTGACAGACGAATAACTGAGCAAGGAGTGGCGTGGATCTTCAGGAGGGCCGTCCACGTTAAAGTCATACGTAAGACGTTTCGAAAATTTCTGTAATCATTTAAAAACCTAATCTGAAGCCTTTTCATGCATGTGCTACACCATAACTGCCACAGTGAATCACAATCATGTTAAGATCAAAGACACAAACGTCTGAAGATAATTCTGAAAGTTTGAATTTATCACTTAGCACCTCCTCTCTATTGCAAACCAGACATACTGCTCACACCTGTTCTACAAACACACAAAGTCTGCACTGAAAAAACACAAAGTCACAGTTCTGCAAAATGCAGCGTGTGTGTAATCTGTAGACAAAACGAATAAGTCTTACTTTTTTGCCATGTCGTTCAATAATTAATTGATAAATGCTGGCAAATGCGTTCAAGCAGAAACATTTTCTGGGTGTTTTAAACATAAATTTCCATATTCCTTCCATACATATGTCCACCTGCTCCGAGCCTTTCAAGCCTCACTCCATTTAAAGGATTACATTTTATGCATGCATCCACTTGCAAGCAGGTGCAGAATCATATTCAAAGGATTGCAAGAACTTCAACAAACCTTTGCAGTTTATAAAGTCAGTTTTTATGTCTGAGGCAGAGAGGAAGTTTCAAAAATGCAAGATTCAGTTTTTCCACTGTTAGCGAGAGCGACAGCGCTCATACTTTGTGGTTTTCCTTTTCCCACTAAACAGATACATACAGCGAGTAACGCTTTCCTGCAGTCATACTTGAATGTAAAGTTCATGTTCGTTTAAAATTTTAAATATTTTCCAGTTTCTTTGTCTTGTGCTTTTAATTTTCCAACTTTATATAGCGAAGTGTTAATAGTACAGATGCAGCAGATCTACTTCATAATAATAATAATAATAATAATAATAATTAATAATAAAACCAAGAGAAAAATGAAGAGATAATTCATACTATTTAACACACTTACTGGACATTTCATAATGTACAATGATTCAAGTGCTTTTTAGCTCCAGCAGAGAATTAATTCGTTACATGTGGACAACTCAATGCATGTAGACGCCTGAATGCAGTGGAGAGACAACCAGCATAAGAACTGGGAAGTATGTGGGTTTAAGTAACATGGTGGTTGGAGACCATATTTCAAAAGCAACATTTTGTGGCTCTAAGAAAAAGGCAGTTCTTAAAGCCACTGAGTAAGTGTGTGTCTCAATAGGGACACACACAATAGTCCCAATGACATATTTGCCATTGTAAGTATTTTTCCCTCGCATTGTTAACTTTGATTTTCCTAATCGTAATTATTTCATTTCTGCAGTGTACAATGTTTACTTAGAGGTGAATACCTGATGCTACCATGAGGAAATCCACAGCAGCCTTTGAAACCGCTTTTTACTTAAACCAGCTACTGACTTTATTGAGTTTAATGTATTTATAAAAGTATTAACGAAGCCCTATCTGTTAAGAATGCTGCTATTTATCCTTCTTGGTTCACTTGTTTGCCAGAGCTCTGTTTTTGCAGTTTTTTTTTTTTTTTTAAGAAATATGAAACTAATCTAATCGTTCCATATCTGTGGCTTACCAGTGCTTTACTGTTTCACCTGAGTTTCTCAGTCATTTTCACTTCCTACATTCTCCACTCCAAAGCGTTATCTAATTTGGTTTTTATTCTGAGACAAGTTATCTGGAGCTGTGCAGGAAGCCATGCTCCAAACAGTTTTGTTGTGTTAATCTCGGCAATCTGAGCTTCGTCTCTTACAGTTTGATGGAGGATTTCCAGACTCATAAAATATTGGTTCCAACTCCAAAGTGTATCAAAATATTTACTTAAACTAACAGGTTGCACGGAAGCATTTTATCGCAACACGTTTGACAGCATTTGTCAAACGCTGTGAAAACATGCGAGACGCAAAAACTGGGCTCATTTTTTTCCTATTAAACCAAATTCATTTAAATAAGATTTATAGTCACCTAAAGAAAAATACTGTTTCAATAACTATCAACTACAGACATTCTTACAGATTTTCTATGACTGAAGAGGAAAAGCGGAAGACAGGTGCTGTCAATTAGATTCACTAGATCAACTGAACAATCAGTAAATGTGACCACCATTATAAAAACTTTAGTTCAGCACTTTTAAGGAAGAAATTCACAATAATCTTACAGATCAGTGGTTGCTGCCCACTGATCTGTAAAAGTTTATGTCTAAATAATTTGAAATCAATCATTCTACAGCAAGAAAAAATATTTAGTTTAGTTCAGACAACTTTATTAATTCACTTGTCACCAACCTGTGTAAACATTCACCTCTAACATGCATCCACTAGCCATAATCATCAGTACATTGATCAAAAACTCACATTAGTACCACAATCATCACAAACTCCAACTAGTGTTTGGAGACAGAATCTAAGGATCTAAGCTTTTCATGACTCATTCACATAAAACCTTAGACTTCACCTTGACTGTGGCGAATTATCCGCTAGCCTCCTATTTCTCATGTAGAATGGAACGTGAAATAAAAATAAATCTGTTTTAGTCCAAAAGACTGCTGAAAATAACATGTTGATTTGTTTCTTTTTGCATTTTTATATGCAAGACTTTCTAGCAAAGTTTGTATCTGGATAGTGTAACATCTTTGAAGTCTCGTGTTTTGCAGAATGAAAATATAACTTTATTTCTTGTTACCGCAGCATATTTGAAAGCAAACTTTCCTCCTGTGGTTAAGTATCCAGCTGCTAACATGAGTGAGGAGGTCGAGCTTGGTAAGTGCTTTGATGCAGCTATCTGGACTAATATCAAAATCCTAGATTTTTTTTTTTTTAAATCACTGATGTTTTATGTAGCTGATATAGTCTATTAAGAATAGCTTAGTTAAACCAAGCATTTTATACTTGTCCATCTGAAACAAATTGTTTTCTGTTCCAGGTCAGCCTCACAACCTCACATGTGAGGTAGACTTTGATTTTGAGGTAAACATTTCTCGAAAGGTAGAGTGGTTCGTGAATTATGGCGGCGATATGGACAACATGACCCTGTTAGACACGGAGCAACATCAGTGAGTAAAGAAGAGCACTTTCAACTTACAGTTTTGCTTTGAAATAGAAAGTAAGTCAACATTCTGCTACATTCCAGCGAAGTCTCGTTTTCAGAGACCAAGGTTACGCAGACACACACCATGAAGGAAGTGACGCCTCAGCACCTGACGCACGCATACACCTGCTTTGCCAGCAACGCTGTGGGAAACAGCAGCGTCACAATTACACTTAAACGAAAGAAGCAAGGTAGCTCCTCTGTGCTCCATTTGTTGGGCATTTTCAGTTCAGGGTCTGACTTTTTAAATGTTACGTCGTTGCTCCAATAGCTGCATATGAAAAACAATAACTGAGTCAGCTGCATCGGTATGACTAGGTGCTTTGGTTATTCCGTTTATAGTTTCCTTGAATCAAACTGGTGTGGGTGTGAACTGTGCTATGAAACAAAACCCAAGGCTTAAAATCACAGAGGCTCAGATTTTGATTGAGAAGATAACATAATCTTATCAGCGAAACAACACCTATAAAGAAGAATGCTACTCAGGTAGCCGTACCAAGATAAAAATATGATTGTTAATTTTTGTCTAGACACAAGGTTGTAGTTTCCTAATATAGTAGATTACAAGATTTTAAAAAATCAGTTAAAATTTTTTATTTGACTTAAATTTGAACCCAAACTTACCCATTTTTTCCATTATTTTAGAAAATTCTCCCCATTCTCACTCAGTCCCATAGAGGCCAAAGTTCAAATCATTTCGCAGCCTTAGTTGATTTTTTAATCATTTTAAAAGCTTTAGTAAAAATCGATAATATGTCATACTTGTTCATTATGCAAAAAAAAATAATCATTGCCTGGTTGGGGTGCCAATAAGAAAATAAATACCTGTAGTTAGTTTATCTGATTGTGTGTTGTAGTAATTAAGCTACACAGCAATGCCAATTTTAAGAGGTGTGTGTGCTTCCAATCCAGTAAAATGGCCGTCACTGGTTGGGTATCCGTTTGGCTGCTTTCTGCTGGTAATCTGCCTGGGAATCATATTGAATGTGAAGTGGGTGGAATTACAGCTCATCTTCAGATCACGCTTCCAGTTTGGAAAAGATGATGGAGGTCAGAAAACACCCACACACACACACGCACACACACGCATGCTACGGCTGATCTCATTGCTAAGACCTGACATTGTGAAATCTCATGTTATTTTATCAAGCAAATCAATGCAGTTTTCTGATAATACACAGCAATGTTGCTTATGGTAGAGAAAAAAAATGTTTTAATTTCTATTTTAATATTTAATTTAATTTAATTTTTTTTTTTTTTTTTACCTTACAGAGAAGGAATTTGATGTTTTTGTGTCATATGTGTGGACGGGTCCATCAGCAGAGGCGGTAAATGGTTTGACCATTTCCTCCAGGCCTTACAGTGATGCAGGAGGTATGAGCGAATATGCGTATCATTGTTTGGATTTAAAAGAGAACAAAATAAGTAACGTTTTGTCTCCTTCGTAGAGATGCAGAGCCGTGAGGAACCGATAGAAATGCGGCTGCCACGGGTGTTAGAGGACCAGTGGGGGCATCGCGTCTGTCTGCTGGAAAGGGACATTCTTCCAGGAGGAGGTAATAGCATCAGCCGTGTGTGAGGGCGTGTGTGTGTGTGTATCTGTCTCCACAAATGTTTTAATTAATTATCTGATTCTGCTTTACAGCTTACACAAACGATGTGGTTCTCACTATAAACAGAAGTCGGATGCTCATCTGTGTCCTGTCAGCTGAATATCTGGCCAGCAGCGACGCTGTTTTTGTACTGGAGTCAGGAGTCAAGGTAGGGCGGCATATTTCAGAGTGGTTTCTATCGCCATAGCTGCTTTTTTGAGCGTGTACTGCAGTGGAAACTGGAAAATACAATTAAAAAAAACTCACAATTTAATTTTTTTAAATATTTTAGTCAAATATTTGTTTTTACAAGGATAGTTTCTATACTTTCATTGAGAGCTATCAATTATGAGAATGGTATCATTTAGAAACTGGACAAAATAACTTAAGACCAACTTCCTTTTCAATACTTTGATTTCATTTATTGCACGAATGCAGCTTAGTGTGGATAGGCCTAAAATAAACATGAAATTTTTTTTTGATTACAGCTCACATATACACACATATATATATATATATATATATATATATATATATATATATATATATATATATATATATATGAGGAAACACAAGTCAGTACCTTTCCCACTGCTTTTCATTCACAAGAATCTCTAGTTCTTCAATATTTTCTACATAATTTTTTAATGGAAAAAAAGAAAACAGCATAACTGTTACAAATCCAGTTTATACTCATCCTGAGAGTAATACAAAACCCGCTTGGTTTCATTTTGTGGCTGTTTTGACATAAACTGAAACTGGTACCGGTGCAAGGAATAAAGAAGCTCAATCCACAACAAAACACAAAGAATCCTCTGTAGTTTCTGAATGGTTCAGTTCATCATCCTCATTCACTGTCAAGTCATTTTAACCCCAGTGACTCACATCTTCTTCCACACCTTTAGGCCTTACTGCAAAACTCTGCCCTCAAGATGCTGTTGATTTGGACCAGAGGAACTTCGGCATCCTTCATCCAGCCAGAACCTCCACTGCCCAAACTGGTGCACAGAGCCTTGAAGGTGCTTCCCAGTCTGCAGTGGAGCACAGACACACCTTCCACGGCCACCAGGAGCTTCTGGGTCTCTTTGCAGAAAGCCATGCCAGCTGACAGAGCGAGGCTGGCTTCACATTTGCAATAAGCCTCAGATGTGGGAAAACATGTTTCCCCGCTGGCACTCTACTCATTATGCGTTAGTTTTCAAAAATGTGCATCACCAAGAGACCATATCAAAAAGCTAAAGCTGAGTCTGAACAAAGAAATGTGTGAAGAGCGGTTCCATGGTGACGCACACGCAGGCGTACCAAATGTTAAAAGTGTCAATTTAAACTGCTCGCGGGGGGGAAAGTCATTTTCCACCGGCAGGAGTTTGTCCGTCTCATCAAATTTCCATCAACACTTCAGTTTAAAACTATGAAATGAAATAAAAACTGAACTATTAAATATAAATAAATATGGAATTTATCATGATTTCTCCTACTGCTGCAATAAATAAATAAATGAAAACCATTTTTTTTATTCATATTCAGTAGACATGATTGAAACAAAGACTATGGCAATAGGTGTTGATATATTTTATTCGGAGATGTCAGAACGAATGGCTGCGTAATCCACAGAAAAAAATCTAAACTATACATTTTGGATAGTGGGAAAAGAGTTTAAGACACAAAACATATTGGTGAGTTATAATATTAAATTCAAAAGGAAAGGAGTTTGGGAAAGCACTTAATTTTAACTAAAGTGCAACCAAGAAAGTGTATATGGTAACGATTCAATGTTTAAATATATGACGACAGAGAACATTTACTGTAAGTGTGACGAACTGGATTTCGGCTGCATGTCTGAATGAGGCAGAAATGAAAAAAAAAAAAAAAAAGTGTTCTCATAGAAGAGGGAGCTGGTGAAAGCAAAGGAAAAGTGAGGATCTAAATTCAAAAAAAGAATTTAATCTGAAAACAAACAAAAAAAAAAATCTACACTTAATACTTTAACCCACCGTCTAGTTTGTGGATTAAGAAATAAAACATTGTCACTATGTACATTTTTACACCAACGTCAGACAAGCAACGTGCTTGTTGGGATTAAACCAAACCAGCGCATGGAGGGAACAAGAACGGTGACATCATGAGAGCAGGAACTATCCCAATCATCCAATTAGCCAACAAAACAAAAGCAAGACGTAGCAAAAAAAAAAAAAAAAAGTAAAACTATTTTCTGGCCAACTCCTCCCTTTGTCATTACCACTGCACATCTGTGGAGACAGAGGCACCTGGCAATTTCTCCTCTTGAGTTAAGATCAACCAGCCGCGGTTAGAAGCCTAAACACAAAGGTGGAAGACTGAAAGTAGCCTCCACTGCTGTGCGGCGAGTTGTACAAACCAAAGCTGCAGCGACAAAAATGAGAGCCTTCGTAGAGATCTCATAACGTTAACAAGTATAAAAATGTCATTTAGTGACAGAAGTTTGTGGCAGTGATTTACAACTTGTCAGATTGGGTCTTCAGCTTCCTCTCCCAGAGTTTCTGATTATCAGAGAAGCCCTGCTTGCCCTTGTTGAAGGAGTTGGGGCCTGCAGATGTTGGGGTCTCCCTGAAAAGATAAGTTTATCATCTTACGTCAAGTTACAAAAAAAAAAACCTTAACACACATTTGAAAGCGTATGTTTACATACACTGCATAAAAAGTTTGGTTTTTTGGTTTTTTGGGGGGGTTTTTTACAAAAATTTGATTTTCCTTTCTTTTTTTGAAAAAAAAAAAAAAAAAAAAAACAACAAAAAAAAAAAACAATTGATTTACTAAAACAAAAACGGGCAAAACTGTCACAGCTTTTGTACCTCCCAATGTTCTTCATCCTCATCTTCGCTTCTGGAGGCATTTCTTCTGGTTCGCTCTATACAAGGGAGAAAACTAACATCAGCTACTTTTCACCAATTCCAATCCATGTGACGTTTCTTTTTTATGAGCGGGTACTTACATCATCATCTTCGTTAAAAACTGACACCAGCTTTTTTGGAGGAAGTGATGGCACTGTCTCCTTGGGTTTCTAGAACACGTCAGGGACAAAAATAAAGTAAAACAGCATCACACTTTCTTCTTTTGTGACATGACCAAAAGACAACCTCATATTTAGTAAGAGTCATGTGAAAACATATGTAATAATTAACCAACTTTAAGTTGTTTCAAAACCTAAACACATAGGAATAGAATCTGCCTCAAAATTTCCATGGCTCAGACCTTAGTGTGTTCATTTTCAGGCTGTTCTGCAACTACTTTCGCAATACTATCTGCACAAATCGTGTTCTGTAAAATACACCGCTTAACACTTACCGTTGCTCCTAGTTTGATAGAAATAGGGTTTGATTTCTTCGCCATCTTACTGCCCATGCTGAAGCCAATTTTGGAGGTTTTGCATGGTGCTGGTTGGTCTGCTGAGGACTCGTCCTCGTCTTCAGGGGTAAGATGCTGAGATGTGCGTTTGACAGCAGTCCCATCTCCTCCCCCAGTGCTACAAGAGACAGGCTTAGTTTTCACTCTGTCCTCCTCCTCCTGTGGCCCTGCTTGAGGCAAGACAACTCACCAAGGTGAACAACTGCTTTGTGGGATCTGGGAGTGTTCAAAGCTACAATTTAAGTTCTGATTTGCTTAGAATTCAGATTACAAGTCTTATTTATGAACGTCACAGTTAATGGCAGTAGCTGATAGAGTTTACACCACACATTAAGCCGAAGATGACACTGCAGAACAAACTAGAAGAAAACATGAATCGATACACTGAAGTCACTGCAGCTGCCATTTTAACAGTGGCAGTGCTAGTCAAATTATTCTAGAATAAAAGGTTAGTTTCTTAAAAACATTTTCAAATACCTTTAAACCTGATCATACAGGATTTATACTTTATATCAAGGTAGTCACAATGTAGTGACTACCTACACTACATATTAGGTAGTGTAGGTAGATTATTTTAATCCCTTTTCCCTAACTCCGTAAATGGTTTTTGATGTGTTGGGGGAGAAAAAAACAAAACAATGATCAGATATGAAAAATTATATTAAAATGTCTATTCAAGATTTGTGAAAATGAATGCACATGAATATCACTACTATAATGCAGCATAAACAGAGCATATTCTTAAAAAACATGCTAATTATTATTTCAATATAGTATATAATATATAGTATATTTAATATACTAATATTACTACCAATGCCTGGTTACCTTAAAACAAAAATACAAACCATATAGATAACTGATTGTGTGATTTTAATTAGACACATTTGATCTGGCATTTAACACGAGCCAAATAAAAATGACAAAATAAAGCCAACAGCATTCATAGCTGAATGCAGTTGTTTCTTTTATCTGCGAGTTTAGCCATCAGTTAATCAAAAAGTAATTTAATACTGTCTCCTATTCCTTTTGCATCAAGACGTTTATTTGTGGTAATTTAGCTTAGCAAATTCTTAGCTTAACTTAGCAAATAACAAAATACTAGTGTTACCCAAACTCATGTAAATGATCAGTAATTCTCTTCGCTCATGGTTTGCACTCTCATTAACACACTTTAAGTAACATTATTTGTAGCCTCAATCCAGCGTTAATGATCCTAGCAGTAGCCAGCTAAAGCTAACATGTAGTACTCGCGTTGAAGTTCACAAAACGTCTATTTGTAGGACGAGCTTCTTTTAAGCAAATGGGTAGCACATCAATGCACTATTTAACAGTTTTAACTAGATTTTAAACATCAAAACAGCACAAGTATCACCTCCGTCGTCGGAGCTATTTTTCCTGTTAGGCCTGTTATCCGCCATCATATCGTTTTCTGGGATCTGCCACTAGTCTTTATTTGGCGCTGTTTGATTTATGGACTTCACAATGTTCGTAAACTAGAGACGAAGAAGAAGCAGCAGAAGGGGAAAATCACAAAAAATGATAGGAAGCTAACTTGTAAGGGAAAGAGAGAAGCAGGTAAGAAATAGTCAGTTACCAAGGTAAGAAAAACATTTTGTCAGGAGAACAGTTTAAATAATACATATAAAAGAAATTAAGACGGTAACGGTATTCCAAATTGATTGAAAATATTGTCAGTGGGTTGTGTTAGCTAACCTTCGTTTTCTGTGGCACTGCTATCTTAAGGTAGCATGCGACTAATATCCTACATATTAATTCAGATTATTACCAAATAATGTCTCATAATTTCTTTTTCGCTGGTATTTTTTTAAAATCCACTCAGGGGTTGAAATGTTTTACAACTTAGTTTCTTGAGCTTTGAAACGTTACCTCGAATCGAAAAGGTTTCTTTGATGATGAAGGCATTCCTATATTCCTGGGTTTGAATAGAACATAAAACAATTTTAAGTATTCGGAATTAATGTATTTAGTAATTAATTACCCTTCAACTAGCATAACCATAGGTACGCTAGTTTAGACAGGCTATTAAAGACTTATATTATGGAGAAACTTAATTGGATAACAGAATCAGTTCTCACTGTCAGACTGTTCCACCCTATGAGAAAGAATTCAGTATAAGAATTCAAGAGCCAAGTGATGGCTGAGTTGACGGCAGAGTAACCAAAGTTGCTTGGTTTAAAAAAAGTACACTCACACATTAGTATAAGAGAAGGCCTTGCCTCTGACCAATGACCTTTGGAGATGTGCACCAAACCCCAGTGACCCTGCAAGGATAAGCGGGTTTAGACGACGGATTGCCTACATGTCACATGTCAATACTAATTAATTTCACTCTTGACAGTGATCAAGAAAACAAATTGTATTTCAAAGTTCACAGCAGTTAATAGACCAAGACTTGCAACTCAATTAGTACTGGTGAAGCATTTTGGATGGGAGGCCTACATAGAGGTTAGAAACAGTTGCCCTCTGTGTTCATGCATGTTTTTCTAATTTCTTTATTGTTTCTTTTAGGTTCTTTTTAAAGTTTTTAGCTAAACAATGTACCAGTCGGCATGGGACAGGCCCTGTGTATATGCTCCCGTGGCTCCATCACCATTGATAACAAAAAGTACTACTTTGTCCAGAAATTGGATGAGGGGTGAGTTGACTTGATTGTGTTGTAAGGTTTCATGTCAGTTGCTGTGCAACTTTATTGTTATTGCAATGGATCTTGCTGTAAATCATGCAAAATATAATCTCTGTGTTTTACACTGCAGCCCTAATTAAGTTTTTTTTTTTTTTTAAATACAAACTAACATTTAGGATTCACATTACCCCCTTTTTAATGTCACTCTTCTTCTAACCTGCTTTCTCTCCGTCAATTCAGTGGGTTCAGCTATGTTGATCTGGTTGAGGGGGCAAAGGACGGACAGTTCTACGCTCTGAAGAGGATCTTATGTCATGATCGCCAGGCTCGCCAGGAGGCTCAGACGGAGGTGGAAATGCATCAGATGTTTAATCATCCCAACATCTTGAGCCTGGTTGCATATGCCTTCTCTGACAGCGGAGGCAAGACAGAAGCCTGGCTACTTCTGCCTTACGTTAGAGTAAGCTGATGCTGTTATTTGGACAACGAAGGAAACTTGTCAGAATGTGATCTTGTTGTGATGTGTTTGTGTATTTGTGAGCAGAAAGGAACCCTGTGGTCTGTCTTAGAGAAGCTAAGAGACAAAGGGAGCTCACTGCCTGAAAACCAGATTTTGAAAATCTTCCGCGGAATCTGCTCTGGTTTGAAGACTATTCACGACAAAGGCTATGCCCACAGGTAATGTCGCCCAACTTTCAGAGATGAGCAAATTGCATTTGTTGTACTTTATGTGAAGTTTGTATGCATCCATGTGCCAAAATACAAAGTGCAAGTGGGTCAATGTGAAAGATATGATCACAGAGGTTTCTATAAAAAAATACAGATTAGTTTCACATGTATTTTAGATGCAATGGTTTTAGCAATTGTTTTAAGTAAATATTTGTTTATTTGGTCCAAGAAAGAAATAACCATCAACAGAAACACTGGAAATACTCATTAAAGATGGACATTATGGAGGGGCGATGTTTGCACAGTGAAGAGCATCTACATTTATCTGACCGATCTGGTGGAACAGATAATCATATCTTATATGTTAACACGCAGCCTGCCTGATATCATAACTACCGAAGTTGATACTTATGCTCATGAACAGATTAATAAGATTAGTTAGTATATTCATCTCTGCCCAATCTGCTCGTCCATCACAGAAAAGCACGAGAGGAGTGATTAAGGCTTTTGATTATTGAAAACATAGTGTGATAAGTGTGATGTGTATGAATATCTGGCAAAACTGCTTTGTGAAAACATTTAAATTAGCAGGTCTGCTGATGTTCTGGTTTGGGTTTATTTTTTTGTATTTTTTGTTTTTTTTCCAAAACATTCTAAGTTTGTCATTCCTACAGAATTTAGCTTTCAGTGTTTATAATTTTGTGACTGACTTGTGTATAGAAAGCCTTCTGGTTATTATTGTCCTCCGTTTATGTCATTTTATTTAATGTGACAGGGATCTGAAACCCACAAATGTCCTCTTGGATGAGGAAGACAGGCCAGTTCTAATGGATCTGGGCTCAATGAACCGGGCAAGAATTGAGGTAAGAGTGGACATCTGTAGAGAGCTGGAAAATCTTTACTTATTAATTGTAAATATATTCACATGGTGATAGCCACCTATAAAATTGCAAAATTAATTTGATGTGATCAGCAGAGTGCGACACATATTGTCACTTAGACAGAAGTGTTAAAACACAGAATACAGTAGCCAGAAACTCTGCAAATAATCGATTCTTAAATAATATTGAATACTTATCAACAGGTTTTCTTTTTCAATAAATGGTTCTGTTTTTTTCACCACTAGGTGGCACCGTAGCATTGTTGAGGCTGTTATAACTCTTCATAAGATGAGATTCTCATCCTCACATCTTCTGTCTTTCTGGTAGTTTTTCTCAGGCCAGCCATTGTAATGTATTTTGTTTTCAAATCAACAGCACTGTTTTAAGCTGTTAATTCAGAATCTTTTTTTTTTTGTAATGAATGACAGAAAAAAGCATTTCTCTTTAAATTCATAACTTGGATGTTCAGAAATGGTGTCAAAGATTGTATTTTATTTCCGTTTGTGCTGTGAATGTTGAAGTTTACTAGATTTACTTTTAGGCTTTTCTCACCCTGTCGGGACTATAATACTAAATGGTCTATTTTTTATTTTTTTAAATAGGTCAGAGGATCCAGAGAAGCCATGACTATACAGGACTGGGCGGCCCAAAGATGTACCATTTCCTACAGAGCTCCTGAGCTCTTTAACGTAGAAAGTCACTGCATTATAGATGAGCGTACTGATATCTGGGTAAGACATCTTCCCTCCTGTTTTGAGCAAATTGTCTAGTTTATTTTCTGTGTTGGCCTCCGTATCCTTCTGACGCTTGAAATAAATGTGAACATTTTTAGTTCAGCTAATAACATCTTCTTCTGTGTGTGTTTTCATGAACCTCCAGTCGCTGGGCTGCGTGCTGTACTGCATGATGATGCTGGAGGGCCCTTATGATCTGATCTTTCAGAAGGGGGATAGTGTTGCTCTGGCTGTCCAGAATCCAGTGACCATCCCTTCAACTTGTAGGTCAGTATTCAAACTGCAACAACACGATGAGCACTTACCATAAATGTTTAAGTTTTGTAGCAGTTGTTAACCAAGATTTATTTACACTTCTTGCATTTTTTATTCACTACTTCTGTCTTGTACTTTGCTCCATAACAAAGTTAAAACTTAAAATGTACCATCTTGCTTATTTTTTTATTTTATTTATTTTTTTTTAAATCAAATTAGAGCATTACTTTTGTAAATGTAGCTTGTCTTGTTGCTTATGAAGACTTCTTTCAGCAAAATGACAACAAATCATATTCTTGTTGTTTGTGATTCAGATCTAAACTATTAGCTCAACATTTGCATCTCTGGATGTGAATTAAACTGTGCTAATCTTTTGTCTGTCTGTTTTTGAGTCAGTTACTCCAATGGTCTCCAGATGCTGCTGAGCTCCATTATGGTTTCGAATCCCCAGGAGCGACCTGGCATCGGCTGGGTCCTCGATCAGGTACAGGACCTGCAGAGCCGCAGCCCAAACACTCAGACCAACATGGTTTGATTCCTTCATGCTGCGCCATGGACACTTCACCACATGAGTGTACCTTTGCTTAGTTCCAGGTTGAAATCTCACCTTTTATTTGTTCTTTTAAAGTGTAAAATGTTTCTGTTTTTTTTTTTAATTGGGATGGTTGCTATTTAATTAATTGCTTAATCCTTCTAAAGCAAAATTAAATAAATGCCTTAAATTGTTTCACACTCTGAAGTGCAATGCATTACCATGTTGTTGGTATTAGGATAATTTCACTTTATTTATATCTTAATAGTTGTTAAAGGGGATGAATAATTCATGTTTTTCTTTAAATGATCTGCATTTTATTTTAGTTCTTGAATAGATCAGGGAAAAAGGGAGAGGTGCTAGCTGGGTTTGCCAGAAAGCAGACAAAATCGTTCATCATTTTATATCTTGTTGGCTTTATTTGTTTTGAATAAAATTACAAAACATACATTATGTAAAAAGGTACATTTTCAGTTAATGGCTTGTGGATTTAGTTAGTTACACCTTAAAGGGTGCAAATCTGTCCTCCTTTTTCCAAAGCTAATCTGGGACAAATAGCCAGTGGTGTATATTTAGTTCCTGCAGCTTCCTAACCTGCTTCAGTAAGAAATATATTGTAACATTTGGGCACAGTAAATCAGTGACTGCATCGCCATTCCAATGAAGCTGAAATCAGCTGCCAGCTGATTGCACTAATAGACGGCCTAAATTTGTTTCCTTTGACACACATAACACACGGTTGTTGTAGAGACCCAACTTTGTGAAGTTTGAATGCCTAATATTTTGCTTGAAATATGTATTTTAACAAAGAAAATGATTTTATGTCTGTTAACGGGGGGGGAAAAAATGAAGCAAGCGTTCTTTTCTTGTTGGACATAGTTATAGTTTTTATGAATATTGTCATTATTTGTCAAACATGAATGCAATTGAAACTTTCCAGTGAATGAATGTTGCTTGAATTTAGCATGTTGAGTTACATTCTCCCAGAAAAAGGACTAATGTTTATTTATTATTCCTCGGTTTCGGTCCAACATCTGCTTTTAAAATGTCAGCTGTTATTTTTAGACAACACCTTCACGTTTTCTCTGTTTATAATCACAATCTTTTAGCTCCAACCGGAGTCACCAGTGCAGTATGTGTCTACATGGTGCTGTGATTATTCATCTGTGTGTACTGACACTTTATTTACAATTCCAGATTCAGTGTCTTACATCACAAGTAGGTAAAAAATAAAATAAAAAATCTGATGATTAGACAAAGGATATGTGATCAAGAAAACGGCTTTTAGATTCAGTAATCCCATAGAAAAACATCTATTGACAGCATGTTAAGGATTATGCTACTGCAGGATAACATTTTTCTTTTCCTATCATTTTTATGTTTATAATGGTGTTTTAATCTAATTAGTACTTGGCATTCCACAATTACTTGTGTTTAGTTTTGATTTCCTGACACGTGTGGGTGGGTGTGTGTGTGTTTCACACTTTAGTTTTCTCAGGGTATGCTTACATAACAGAAGATCCACACTAGAGGATTACCAAGGTACCTGGAAAAACAAATGTTTTTGGCATTCATGATTAATTTATTGCTTTTGTGACTGTAACACAGTAATATTTTGACCATGAAGAGTCAGATTGGCTTTGTTATTGGACTTGTACAGTTGGAGCTTATTTGACTCTTTGGTGTAAAAACATTTTCTTTTGATGCAACGGTTGGTTTGAAGCAATGACTGTAAAGTCTTTTGTGTTCTTGCAAACTAAATCCTACTTTAATGCTGCTGGTAAGACAGTGCAACGATGTGAGTCAGTCGTTATTAAAGGTTATTTATCATTACCGGAAATTAAATCATCTCATATTTTCCGCACTGTAATGAGTGTATAAATGTTAAAAATGTAGCATTCTATATTCTGTATACTTTTTAATAATTATGAAATAAAACTACTTCCTGTAATTTGCTCTATTCTAAGCGCTCCTTCCTCTGCTTATACTTTAATAAACACAAGCCAATAGAGACCCCTGCTGTCGAGAAGTGGTGTTGCGGTAAAATACTGCGTGTAAAGGTGAGACGAGGAATGCCAGGAACCAAGGTTGGCAAGCAGAATGTCACACCATAACAGCACGAAGGCTTCTGTCTCACTTGTTTTAATGTTTTAGCTGAAAACTAAATGGTAAAACAAGTCTTGAAACTGAATTGTAGACTTAAATCAAATATTTAAGCAATCGTTGGTGTAGTTAGAATAGAAGCTGCAGTCAGATTTAGTAAAAAATGAATCTTGATTAATGGGTGTAAAAATATGCTCGAGGCCTCATAGAAAACCTGAACATGCAGAGAACTTCATGCAGAAAATATACATTTCGGCTATTTGAATAGAAATGAATGAAATGATATGCATAGATGAGATGAGCTGCATCGCTATGTCGATCTTGTTGAACACTCCTGTGTCGTTTAAGTTGATCGCTCCTGAAATGTCAAATGTGTAAAGTAGAAGAAAAACAAAGTGGGCTCTAGTTACACAAATGCACTAAAATCTGTTGCTTTATGCAAAGATAGCTTTCAGAGTAATGGTTTCCTCCTCGCTGGGTGGCCAGCCAGGCCATCTCTGTTCAGGTCATGAGTTTTTCACTGTGAATAATGACACTGTCTAACCAGCTTCAGCCAGCATCTATAGACCAGACAAGGCAGTTTATATGTATGGCACATTTTCAGTAACAAGGCAATTCAAAGTGGTTTACATGAGTAAAAGGAAAATCAAATAACAAATGAGCAAACACATTGCAGAAGTAATGTAAGGGAAAGCAATGAGAGATTGAAGAACAGACTGCAGTTTTTTGTATTCCTGTTTTCAAAGACAATACTAAACGAATTAGTTTTTAAGCCTTGATTTAGAGGAACATGGAGTTTAAACATTTTTGCAGTTTTCTGGAAGTTTCTTCCAGATCATTGGAGCATACAAGCTGAATGCTGCTTCTCCATGTTTGGTTCTGATTCTGGGAATGCAGAGCACAACTTGAACCAGAAGACCTGAGTGGAAGATAGATACAACAGATCTTAAACGTATTTTGGTGCACTGCTGCAGTCAATGTGACTGAAGATAAACGCAATGACGAGTTTTCTAGATCTTGTTCAGACATTAGTCATTTCATCCTGGAAGCATTCTACAGGTGATAGAAGACTGACTTTGTAACTGTGTGTATGTGTCTGTGAAGGCTCAGGTCTGAGTCCATCACTGCACACAGATTTCCTCCCTGTTCAGTCGTTTCCATCTGTAATAACAGAAGTGGCGTACTGACTTTTGATTGTTTACTTTTAGATCAAAAATTATCCACATTTATTTGTTCTGTGCATCTCCTCAGCAGGGAATGCAGAAACCGGTTTGTAAGGATTATCTGTTAAGTTTTTGTTTCATACAAAGTGAGATACCCTAGATATAACGAGAATTTCTCTGATTCTAAAGCAAAGCCTCTGAAGTTTAAATGTTGCTTTGTACTTCTAAATACCACCTTCATCTGGCAATAAGGCAGAGTTTACTCTTCATCTGCCTCTGTGTACTTGCGCCGTGCTTGGAAATAAATATTAAACTGTTCATGCAGGTGGATTTACAACAGTTACATCTTCTCCAATAAGTGAGATATTACATTGTGCCTTTGCTTCAATTACATTTAATAAAAAGGTTTGCCTTTCCAGGTTCAGGCCTGCAAATGTGACTTATTGTAAATAGAGCACAATCTGCTTGATGTTAATAATTTAGATGCCTTTTAGTATCCAAATGTCCCAAGCAGTAGTTATGCTTGGAATAATAAAATCTTCTTCGGTTTCTTCCAGAAACTCCCTGACAAAACTTGGACTCCCTAGAGATCTAGGGAGTTCACGTGCTAAATTGACAATCATGGTCTTCTGAGGGGCAGAGTGAAGTCCTACAACACAACCACAAGGTCAATTATTTTGAACCTAAGGTCAACTGTAAGGACGGCTCCCATTCATTCATAGTGCTGTTGGTTGCACCTGGTCTTTTTACTGGAAACCGCATGTATTTCATCTGCAGCCTCACCCAAGTCCTCTTGCACAAGCTGGCCTCACAATATATAAACCATCTGCAGTCTTTATTGATTTGGCAATGAATCAATTAGTGAATTATTTAATTAGCGAAGCATTATGGGTCAGCGAGCGCAAACCTGCTCCTCGCCTGCAGTGCGTCTAAATCTTCTAAATCATTTTGCACGTTTGGAAGCCATGACGTGTCTATAAAAAAATGGCCAAACAAGCCCGACTAAATACAGAGAATTATTTTATGATTCCGGTAAAATCTTGTAAAGTCATCTAGTGAGTTTCTGTTGTTACGTGCCAGGGAGATCTTATTTCTTTAAGGTTTTATGTGCGCAGAGTCAGAACTTTTGCTGTCACTTGAGTCCAAATTGGTCTTGGCTGCAGCCGAAAGAGTAAAATATGGACATTACGTCTGCCCCGTTGAGTGGATGAGTTATGACTTCTGCCTGCGATCAGGGCGTTGTTTCCGTCCAGGAGCTTTCTGTGCGCTCATTAATTCACGGGAGTGTTTGGGTTAAAATGCATAATGAGTTCATTAAGGGGGACTGGCGTAATCAAGAAAGGTATTGCCTTAATTACTGGCACCAGGCCAGACCTATCCGTTCTTGGAAAGGCTGGCCACCCACCCAGTCCACAGAACTCACTAATTTAATTAAGTGTACAAAACGCTACACCTAACGTCGCCTTGGGGGGCAATTATGGCACTAGATATTGAAAGATCTCCATCGGGGGTATTTTTACTTACTGGCAGGAGATTGCCTGTGTCAGTTAGCTGATTGCATGGATTATATTGATTTGTAACAGCTTTTTGGGTAATTTCATCTACAAAGGTGAGAGCAACACGTTGGTCCAGGAATTTGTTTTATTTATTTACCTATTCATTCTTTATATAGACCCTGGACTCTTTTGCCAAGTGATTAGATGGAATGGAGCTCCACAATAAGTCTTTTAAAGTGGGAGTTGGGGGAGAGGACGATCGATAGTTTTTATTTGCCACATAAGGTCAGTACAGGTAGTACAGGTTGGTTGTTGCAGATTCTTTTACAGGCTCTCTCCACCTGCGAAGAAGCAAGAAAATGGCTAAAAAGAGGAGGCTAAAATAAGAGGATTTGCAGCATTAAAATAGATACAAGTCACCCAAACCACCATGAAAGGCAAAATCTTGTTTTTCTACACTTTAGCCAATGTTTAAAATAACAACATATTGTGAGTCTTTAACTAGTTTAAAACATGAATATTTATTTTTACTGATTTTTAAAAACCGAACGTCCAAAAATAGTGAGTTTGACATTTTTGGCAATAGGTGAATATTTCGAGAAATTGGTTCTAACCTAGGAAAATACAAAATGCAAGGCAAGTAGTTTAAAATGAAAGAGATTGCAGCGACACACAGCTTCACCTTATGGCTTTCTCTTTGTCACTCTGTCATATACGGCTGATTTGTATATTGCACGATTGATAACTGTCAAAGTCTACTGCCAGAGTTGTTGATGCTTGCACTTCCTCCAGAGTTTCCATGAATATCTTGGCTACTTCTCTTATTAGTCCTTTCACTAATGTTTTGTACAAATCTTTGAGGCCTGAGCAGAACATCTTTAGAGTAAAGTAACTGAATAAGAAAGAGACACACTTACATTTTGCATTGAGTTTCCACAACAATTGACACAATTAACTCCTTCCTCAGAGGAACCTTGTGTATTGAACCTGTTAATTGATTTGTCAGTTTTCAAATTGACATGTTTATAGAAGCTGTTCAAGCCTGTGACATGTAGCAAATGGGTGAAAACGGAAGCATGGTGCAAATAAAATCAAGGGATTTGAATCACATGTGTGACTCAGTCGATAAGCTCAGCCAACACTTTTCTCTGACAAATGCAGTGAAACGTTCTTTTAGTGATGGTTTTACAAAACCACAGTCACTCCTTCCCTCTCTACTATTCGTTGTGTCTACAAAGTAATAAAAAGGATTTGATATTTAAGGACCCAAACCAGTTGCTTAAAATCCCTCTGTTTTACAACGCCTATTCCTGAAGGTTATCACACATTTTATTTTATCTTCAGTACGAATTAATTGTTAGTGTTAACACTTTTTCTTAGGGTGATGTTTTTCTTTTCCACACTGTAACATGAGCCTTACATTCATCTGCACAGATGTAACAGTGAGTGCACAGGATTTCTTATAACCTCTTTACCATTCTCCTTATTGTGTGTGTGTGTGTGTGTGTGTGTGAGGGGCTCATGTATCTATTTTGAGCCCTGAGAGTCATAGTTAAATTGTTTTTTATTTATTACACAGTGGCTTCGTTCTCTTGTTATATGTGTTCACACAACATGACTTAGAAAATCTGGCCTCTGTGACCCAACACTTTAACACATCTTAATAAATAAACCATATATTATAAAAATGGGTTACTCACACACTTTGCAAGAATTTCTGCTTGACTGACCGTCTGTCGCCACGTATTTTTTGACAGAATTTTAATGGTGGTGCACATGCTGATCAGCAGAACATTTTATCCTTGGTACACAAGAGCTTAACCAAGGTAGTGGCCATTTTGTCTTGGGGCCTGTATTTCTTTAGTAATTTTTAAATAAGTGAAATCACAATTTTGTATCTTTTTTTTTTTTTTTGCGTCAACAACAAATTTAGAAGCAATGATGCAGGTGTAATGCCGACTCTGGCATTACACCTGCAGGCACCAAGTCCACTTCTTAATACTTTATTTCAATGACTGTGTTACATCACCACGAACAGGCCTGGGACAGTTACCATGACATTTTAGGTCTTTTTTTGTTGTATGGATGGAGACGCACCTAAAAAGGACGCTGTAAGCTCGTTTTAAAAAATGCACCGATAAAACCATGTTTCCAAAACACGTGAGTGTGAATATAACAATAAAGCCATGGTGATTGTCATGCATAAAATAAACTTTTGTTGATAGGTTAAGGCACCAGAACTGATTGAAGACCAGTGAACCCGTGTAAAACTGAAACTCATTTATCCGAACTGTGGCTGTGAGATTTCTTTTTTTTTTATTTGCACTTGTGCTCTTCTGTCTTCTGCTCATTTAAATAAAAATAAATAAATAAATAAATAAATAAATAAAAATAAAAAAATAAAAAAAAAAGACCACTGCTGCACATTATCTTTTGCCAATTAAAGAGAAGAACTGCTGCCCGGCAGATAATTTTTAATTACAGGATTTTAACCTTTGCTAAGCTCAGCAAAGCAAAGGAGAAGCTTATAGTTTGATGAGCAGTTAATCAGCGCTGATTAAGAGGGTGAAACGACAAGATAATCCAGAGGTGGCACGGTCTGTAAGGGTGACCAGAGGAGGGCAAATTAGTTGATTAAACAAGTTGCTGGCCGTCCAGCGCTGAGCAGGCAGGAGGGAGATCCTCGCTGGAGTGATGGATTAGGGGCTGCGGGGGAAAGCCTTTATGTCCCCTCGCTGGTGGCGTTGTCACTGAATGAGTGAAGTGGCTTCATCAATTTGGAGCCATTATCATGTCAAAAGGCGAGGATGGTGCTTGGAGGAACAAGTCGGAGGAGGAGGTGGGAGGGGCAGAGCCTATCTGCATACTTCAAGTTTATTCATCTTCACCCACTCCCCTTGAGCCCCTCCTCCCATGGTCCGGCCCGTTTACCGTAAGGCTGTTTAATTTTCCTGAAATAGGGCTGTGACAGCTGTGTCATGCTGATGAGAGGAGTGGCAGCCAGTCTCATCTCATCTATTTCAGCTCTGGTACAGGCGAGCCTCCTCCTCTTCCTCCTCCTCCTCCTCCTTCTTCTTCTTTTTTTTCTTCTTCTTCTTGCTCCCCGCCATCCGAGATGTCAAAGCTTTTTCTTAAATAAACAAAGAAGTCCCAGTCTGTTAAACTGGAGTGTGTTGATGGAGGGAGGGAAGGGGGCTGAATTTGGGCGGTGAAACGCAAGACGGGGACAAGAAGTAATAACCAGGAGCTGTTTTTTATTTCCCCTCCACTGATTGTTATAGGTCTCTTTATCATCTGACCTGGCTCAATTATGCCAATTGGATATCCCGGTGACAGTGAGGTGGCGGGGACAGTAAAATGAAGCGAGAGGGGGGATTAAATTGTGTGTGTGTGTGTGGGGGGGCGTTTGAGAAGGTGGCTTAAAGATGCTGCAGATGAGTGTAGAAAACAGCTTGTTGGTGGAATCTGCATTAGCGTGTATTACTTTGCTGAAAGAAGGACAGCAACTAAAAATTTTTAGTGATGTCATTTCCACCTGTCAGTCACGGCCGGGCGCGATAAACGTAGAGCCATTATATAAATGAGATGTTGACGTGACCCTCGGTATGTATGCATGCGGACGCACGCCCGCGTCTCTTCAGTTTTTATGTAAATAGAAGACAAATCTGGTGAATAACTTGACCTCCGTCTGTCAGCAGCAGCTCAAAGAAACCAGCAACATCAGGAAAGATTTGTCAAAATCAGGCTCATTCAGATTTGTTATTATCATGTTTAGTGACTGAAGTTGCTCTGTGATCAGGTAACCCCAGAGAATTGTTGGTGAATGTAGTTGAAACAAGATATGGTTTTTAAGCTAGTGACTGGTAAATTTAGGCTTGGTCAACTTTTTGAGTTAAATGAAGCTGCACCTGTGTTGAACTCAACAGCTCAAACATGCTGCTTCCTTGTGTGGCGTCAAGGGAAATTAAAAGAAATCAGCTGAGATATCAGGAAGCAAATTGTGGAGCCCCAAAAGTATTAATATCATTGAAATGCCTCATCAACCTGTTTGGGAAGAAAACAGGTCTTCTGCCATGTAATCAGGTGCAAGATGTGTGTATTAACACCAAACAGAGGCAAAATACTTAAGTTTGCCAATTGACTCCCAAAATGTTGGACAGAAGCTATGTACTTTATACTCAGTAGTAAGGAAATGCATGAAGACATTTAATAAAAAAAAAAAGAGAGAGAATGTAAAATAAGAACAATGGTAATCCAAGGAGGAAACATTTTCTCAGATTTATTATCAGACACTGAGGAGAAAAAATAATCTATATTGTATTTTTATAAGAGTGCTCAAATATCTGGTTTTACAGCTAAGGTAACTTCAAGTGTCTGAGAACTACGGTACAAATATGTAGCTGTTTTATATCAATATCACCAAAACCTTCTCTTCTTGGCTGCCTTCAGTAACACCAAAAATTGTTATTGAAAATTTCAATTTGGTAAACTAAATTATGTATGTAAATTAGGAATTTATTGGAATTCTACTGATTGATTATTAACTTGTTTTATTGTTGCTGTTTGACTGGTTTTGTTCAAGAATCTGTTGTGTAGAAAAAAAATGACTATTTTTAATTCGTTTATCATGTTAGCTTTAAACTTAAAATCTGTTTGAATCTTGTGTCAAAAACTTAACCCTTAACCCTGCTGTAATGTGTGCCATATAATCTGGTTTACATATTATTCTGCAGCATAAGTAAAACCAATGTTTAACAATGTGAACCAATCAATTTATTTGTTTGTAAATATAATTAGCTCATAATTGTATTTATGAGCTAATTATAAATATTAGCTCATAATAGTTTGACAGTTTTTCAAAGGCGCACATTTTTATTTTTTTTTTGCCAACCAACATGTTTTCTTCTTATTTGGCATCTGGCTGAAGAAAAGTTAACTTACAATCCCACAGCGACGAATTTCTTCCTCGGGTTGCATGTAGTTGGAAGGACTATTTCTCCCAACAAATAAAATACATTTAAATGTTGAAAATTAAGCACCGTTCAGCTTAAAACGTTACATAATGTTTAAATGTTGCATATTTATTTTTCCAAATCCAATTTAATCGATTCCTGAACGCTAACTGAGAATTTAATTCATCTCTAACTCAAGTTTGCCTGCAAATTAATAAAATAAAGTGTTAAAATATTGTTGATATTCTATTTTCAGATTAGAAATATTTCATGCTGCATATTGAGTCAATGCCATTGTCGATTTTCTTTAGTTAAAGCCGGAGGCAGTTTTCTAATTAATGCGTCTTTCCACGCGACCTCTGATCCAGGTACTGGCACGCTCATATAATCATGAGTTCATGTGTAACTTTCCCAAACAAGCGGCCCGGGAAACGCCTCCCTCCATGTGAACGGTGCCAGTTCCTTTGATGCTGTCATCTGGACAGATGGGCCCGCTCCTAACCTGGTTTTGAACTCTGCGTGCCCCACGAACGCCAGAAACCAGCGCAAACACCTTTTCACATTAATGTCATTTTTATTTGCCGTTGTCACTTTAGAAAGCAGAGGAGGGATACATTTGTTTTGAGTCAGCGATACGATCATATGTGACAATATTAAAACATTTTTTAAAAATTAGATGGATTAGAAAAGGTCAACAACACTGTAACAACAAACAGAAAGGGCAAAAGCATCACCATCATCATCATCATCATCACCATCATCATCATCATCATCATTTGTTGATTACCTGAGCAGGCCTGGGAAAGCAAACATTGTTATTACGGACAAGCACAGTGCAGAAAGAAACCTTAAACAGTTACTGTGTTTAATTATGATAAGAACAAAAACCGCTGTTCTTTGAGCTTTGAACTCCTCGGCACTATAAATATATAAGGATGTTCCCATTAAATGTTCTTTGCAGTTGAGATGACTTTATGTATAAACATGCTTTTGCATGCGTCGTTGCGCTGCAATAAGTTCCAAGGACAATCCTTCATATAAAACTGGTCATTTAATTGAAATGTGTTATTTATTATCCATGTCAGTGACACTGAGTGTCAGCTCTGATTAGACCTGAACCGTCTCCGCGTGTCTCTGCAGTTTTGGGGAGCTGAGGTGGGAAATGAGAGCAGCCGGGCGGGGGACAGAGGTCGGGAGGTCAGTTGTTTCCCCCTGCCAGGGGAGGGCAGATCATCTGTGTTGGTATGGGCGGGTAGACGGTGGGGGGATTTAATTAGAGCAAGTGCCTGCATCCCCCCTCCAGTGTCCTGCTCCGAATTACTACTTGCTGCCAAGGGTTAACCAGTCTGATAAATGGGATCAGCTACACAATACCAATACACACGCACACACACTTCTTCCTGGAGGGAAGGAATGAGGCCTGAATAATTCTAATAAACTATCTGTACCAAAACAACATGAGGTCAACATTTTTTACTGGATTCATGCACCAAACACCAAGTCATATTCTAAAATCCTAACCAGGCAGCACGTTTCTGCTCCTATGTTGTCGCATCACTTATTTGTGAGTTTAACGTGCGATGCACAAGTTTTGAGTTGAATTTTGCTTAGAAGAGATCCAGAAGACGTTTACTTGAAAGTGAAACAAGCATATTTTTTTTTCAAGATGTTTTTTTTCCCTGTGCACATTAATAGGTTGATAAGATTTGGGAACATGCAGAATTTTGGAAACAAAGTATAACCAAGGAAACAAAATAGCCTCTTTGAATATCCATATTTCTTGAAAAATTCTTAGCAGTCATACTTCAAAATTATGAGAAGCGTTTTAGAAAGATTCTGAGTCGACATACATTTAGTGTTTAATAAAAAAAGTGGGGATGTTTGTACCGCTAACGAGGTCAATCAAAGTTCCTGTTTGGATAAATAAAAAGTTAAAGGTTTGGGAAACAAAGATGCTAATTTTATCCCCTTAATTTATTTCAAATACTCCTAAAATACACCCATGGTAAAGAAAGAAAGTTAAAGTTTTTTATTTCTTGTTTTTGGTGTATTACTCAGATCTGTAAAAAAATAAATAAATAAATAAAATAAATTTCTATCTAAGGAAACCCAGCAGCTTGCATCGAGCATTCACTACACTCCTCCTTGACGAGCATGTGGCGACAATGGAGAATGGTGCAAATTGAAGAATAAAAGATAAAACATGGAGAGTGAGGAAACGTGGTCAGTTTTTCCTTCTGCAGTCCAAGTCAATAGAACAACAGAATAACTCCAGGGTTATCTCAGAGTAACCTAACCCCTGTGAAGCAGGCAGTGCGAGGGAGAGCAGATATTTATGCCTCACACACATTAATCAGTAAAAATGGAGAAGAAATAGGATGTTCCATGTTTTCAACACCTTCAAAAACTATTGTAAATCAGACTCTGATTTGCTAAAAAGACGCATCTAAATATTTAATCTGAGTAGAACTGTTATAAAGAGTTTTCAGAAATGTTCACATATCTTAATACAATGTCATATTTCTGTTGTAAGGCCTGATAAAATGCTGCATAAGGGTTTGGGGCATACTTATATAAATTCAAAATCTCACTTAATGGCACATGAGGCTAATCTTTTAAGCAAATTAACTTCTTTGTATTCTTGCTAGTTGTGCCACCTCCGCGGAGTAATCGTTGTTAGGAGATCGTCAATAGTCCAAACACTGGAATGAACCCTTCAGTCAGTATTTCATCAATAAGTAGTAATGGAGCCCAGTTGAGATTTGTCGATAGATGAAATTAGGTCAGATGTAAATCACAGCATTGTGCCCTTTTTTTTTAATGATGCTGAATTGATAAAAACATTTGGAGAGGTTTGACAAAATAATTCTTCCACCTTGAACAAATATTAATAGTTTATCCCTGTTGTGGTACAATTTAAATGCAAATTGGAAATTGCATAAATAGAATTTTTTTTAAAATCTTCAAGCAAGTGCAAATCAGTAGAGAGTATCTTGATTTGTTTAGTTTTGAGTATTTTCTGTGTTTCTGATGTTTGTTGTGTTTACTGGCTAAAAGAGTCAAAAGGGAAACAAACGCAATTGTCCCTTGCAGTTTCCTAATTGGTTTTATGGGCTGCTGCTCCCAATAAACAACACATGGTCTGCTTAATGGATCATTGTTTTGCCTGGCACAAAAAAAATTGATCAAAAATTATCGGGGAAGCTATCAAAGAAGCTGACAAATGTTCTCCACCTTAAGTAATGTTCTTCAAAACTATAAAAACAAAAGTTTTTATAGCTGCTTCGATATTTTCGAAGCAGCTTTCATCTGTGACCTGAAATTAATATTTACAAAAGTAACTTTGCTCAAGCTTTTTAAACAAATTTTTAATGCTTTTTACAAACAAAATACAGTTTCTAATTGGAGCCTTTTGTGAAGTTACCAAAGCTTAATATGAAATAGTTTTAATTTAGTTTGCCACCACATGAATATGTTGGCTTTTTTTAGAACCAAGTTTTCCAAACAACATGTCCTAAATTTATCTTCACTTATTATTTTCATACCTTGTTTTTGTAAAGTACTTAGTACACCAACCATATTTACACATGTACAGCCTATTGACATTCACGTCTGTCTAAATATTCGCAGTAGATTAGTACTGTTTGTGAATACCTGTTTGCGTTCGGGCGCACTGACGTGGTGCGTTTTGGGAAACAAGCTGGGGAATGACCTAACGTGAACCCTCCCTGAGGAATTAGCTGCTCAATAACCCACACAGGCGGTTATTGAGCAGGAACGAAGCTGTCAGTGAGACGTTTGTCTTCAGCTCAAAGTCACGCTGTGTCCAAAACTAGAGACTTCGACAAGCGGATTTATGAGGTCATCTTCTGCGGTGTACAGTACGCTTACAGTGGCAGGCCATCGGTCGTATTGGAGAAGTAGTTCAGTTTGGACCAAAAGTGGCGACAGATCAAAATCTGCTCAAACGTTTTTCATGCAAACATTATTTCTCAAAATCAGAATAGTCATTAATTTAATCGGGATCCATTCAAATCTTGGTATTTTATTCTGTGATTGTCTTTCTCTTCTCACTAACCTTTGATTGCCAGACAGTGAACCATGGGATATTTATTTCTCGTGAGTCTGAATGGCAGCAGGTGATTTTTGCAGCATGTCAGAAGGATATCTTTGACCGACGTGTGCACAAAGTGCCAATTATTTGCTGATTTAAACGTGATTTCTGACAAAGAGGTTTGGCTCTCGGTTGGAGAGAAAGAGACTGGATTTATAACACGCTGCAGAGTTGAAGCTAAGTTTATCTGTAAAGAGGAGGAACTGCGAGAGAACTATAAACACCCAACTGACGGAAATCTTCAAAGCTCTTGATGACTCTGAATATCCTCATAAGTGGCCAGATAATGTGTGATGAAGAGGAACGGCGAGATAGGAGGGTGAAAGTAATGATGCCTTGTTGTGGCTGATAAAGCGCATTTATCTCCTATCTCTCGTATCTATGCACAATGGGGCACTTGTATGACTGACTATAAAACTCTGGGCTGTTAAATAGAAGGACCCATTAAATGATAATAAAAGTCACACTGGGCTGGATGCTGTTGAAAAGGAGCTTTTGTTTCCATTGTTGGATCTCTAAAAGTGAAACCAGTGATCTGGGAAGCAGACTGAAAAGTTTCCCTAAATTAGACCAGGGCAGGTGTATTTGTTCTGAATAGATCACGGTGTTTCAGCTGTGAAAACTTTATTACTTTGTCATTAGTAAGCTCAGATCTAACAAGAAGGATCTAAAAGAGTTGTTGAGATAAGATAAGTGAAAACAACATTGCTGTTTTTATTTTTCTTTGCTTTTTTAAGGGTGTGGGGTTAGGTTTAATTTAACTTAAAATTGGACCACAGGATACTTACTTATACTTATTTAGCAACCCAGAACAGGGATTAGAACTTGGAATCCAGAAAAACTATTTTATGTTTTACTACGTTTTAGACTCCCATTCGTCCAAACCAGAAAAGGAATTAGAGCAAAGGATACTTACTTATACATACCAACCCTGAATGGTAACTACGGTAAGTATTTAGTTTATTTACTTTAGATCGACATTATTAGCTTTTTCTTCTTTTGCTCCTTCTTTTGGTTTGTTATTTTGTTTGTATTTTCTTTTCATTTCCTGTAAAGCACTTTGTATTGCCTTGTTGCAGAAAACGTGCTATATAAATAAAATTACCTTTATCTTTACCTTCAAAAGCCAGGAAAGGTACAAGTATAACAGAAAGTTCCCATGATTTAAACATTAAAAAACAAATGCAACTACCCTCACAAAGTAGTCCAAATCATAATCCCTCTACTATCTAATTTAAATTAGTTTGTGTTGGTGTTTTATTCTTTCATTAACGTCAACGTTCCACATGTTACTTGAGGATAATGTGCTTTCAGGTAACTGATAGACTTTTCTGAAAAACCTCTGACCTGCTCCAAGCAACACAACATTGTCCAAACAGCAGAGCTCAAATCAATGTTTTCAGAAGTTTAGCAGCAACACAGAGCTGCTACAAATCCTCTTAAAGGGACAGTTTGTTGTTTTGGTAGTAGAGCTCTGCTGCGACACTTTGAGTAGTTAATAACTTACCTACAGTAAATGAAGCTGCCAGAATCTCCACTGTGTGTCAACAGATTAACGACCAGTCGGACTGGCCAAAAGAATTTGAGTCATAGTTCATCCAAATGTTACTTGATAGACCTTTAAACTGTTTTATTTCATTTTGAACAGAGAAATGCTAAATACCACAGTTTGCATTTGGAGTTGTTCTAATTTTGATCTTCAGGTTCCTTTTCCCTACCAGCTAATATCTTTCTAACAGAGACTTCTGAAACGTCAGAACTGTTTAACCCTTTTTGGGGGGTTTTAAAAGAAACATAACAATCTGGTAATCCATGTTTTCACTTATATATTAAGCACTTATTTTCCAAAACTTCAACTCACTGAATATGAAATCTCATAATGTTTTAGCCCCACAGTGTCAGTGATTTGAAAATGCTGTCACTCTCTTAATATGTATAACCTAGGAAAAGCAGTCTGGGTGTAATTTGATTGGTTTAAGTTATTTTTCAATGGCATAATTAAACAAAACTTTTAACAAAATGTAGCCAGCCAATTTATTAGGTTAAAAGCCAATCTCTGTTTCATAAATGGTAAAACAATCACACACAGAGTTACTTACAGAAGGAAAGATGATTACCGCTTATAAACGCTCAACAAAATCCCCACTTAAAAAGCCCGAGCATTCAATTTAATTCCCATTGTTGATCCCTCCTGTTCTGTTTTGTTTTCTGGGTCGTCTCAGCTTCTTCTTCTTCATCTTAAAATAGCACGAGGTCCTGATGAGCCAATACTCAAAGTTAGCTCAAACTTTGAGGATTTTTGTACGATGACTGGAACAGAACCAAATCATCTATAGAATATCTAGAACCAGAATAATAAAAAGGTGAAGCTTCTGGCTTTAGATGATTTTTTTTCTATAAAATCTTGTGCATAAAAAAACAAACAGCCTAATTGTCTAAAGTTTTGTTGCCTTGTGGACCTGCACTTTAGCTGTGATGCACAGCAAAGAGGTTTTGCACAATCTAGACTATATACATGTACTTATTTATTTATTAGTAAGTAAACCCTTTCACTTCAGCCACATGAGGGAAGAACTTTCTTGTCTGCAACAAGCCTTCGCATTTATGAATCAACTGTCTTGTTTCTAGACAAATTTGGCTTTTATTGTGCAGCATCTGTAAGCATCTCTGTTTTTATTGCTTTATTTGGTCGGGTCGCCCGGGCAACCGTGAAGGTAAACATCCAACTACGTGAAAATAATCAGCTCAAGCACAGTTTCCAGGCTGAGTAAACAGCTTCAATATCTCTGATGGAAGTGCTTCTTCACACCTGATGGGGATGGGAGGAGTGAGGTGGTGGTGGGGGGGGGAATCAGAAAGGACCAAAGTAGCAAAGTCAGACAGAAAGAGATTCATGTCCAGTGGGCTAAATGTCATATGGCAAAGCTCAATATTGGTTAATAAATGATGGGGACAAGGTACAGAGCCTGAAAAGAGAAGTAAAACTTTAATAAATTACCTTTATCTCCATAATGAGACAACACTAATTTTGGTCTCAAGGTCTGGCAGAAGCAAGCTGATTTATCGCATGCATTAGACATTGTGGGAATTAGTCTAATTACCACTGGGAGGGAGAGCAGATTTTCACTTCACAGAAAGCTCATTGTACACCCGGACCATTTATCACAGCCTCGGCCACCGTGCCGCTCTCAAGGCCTGGTGGGAAAGGTGGTGCCCATCCACAATGTCCCTGAAAGCCTCGTTGTGTGTGTCACAAGACGACACAGGAACACGCCCACACACACACACACACACACGCACACACACACACACACATACTATCAATGCTGAATGAATCGTGGCAAATTGTCACACCTGGAGACTACCAGTGACTGAGAATCAAATCATCTGGAGAAGCATCAAAGGTTTTCAGCAGGACAAACTGCGGATGCTCCAGAAATGTGCTCCCTAATCACTCGACAGCAGTGTGAAGAATCTTATCGGCATGTTAAGGAAATCAGCGGGAATCTGTGACCTGAAGGGTGAATATTGCACCGGGGCATACAAAGAGCACAACAGCTCACCTGGATTAGTTTAAGGACAGGGCAAGCCGTCTCAGAGCTGTGGTAATGATTGAAAAATATGCCTGTAATTGCTGATAAGCTCTTTAATGTTTCAGTAAACTCCTGTTGGCCGCTAAGTTTACTGACGCATAACTCGTCGATAAACTCTGGCTTTGTAGTCGACGGCCGGCGGCCTCTTTGAATCAATTGTCTTCTCACGGTGAGAGGGGTGTGAGCGCTGAATTTTCAGAGCGCTGAAAAAAGTTCAAGAGGGCATGAGCATGTAATGGCTCGTGATAGAGGACAGAAGAAGGTGGGAAGGGGAGAAAAAAGTTCAGATTGAAGTAAATATAAAAACCAACTAACCAGCAATAGTGAGCTAATTTATATAATGATCTATAGAGGCTAATATTTCATCCTTTGCTCCAAATTCACCTGTAAACACAATCAAAGGTAAATCAAACTGGCTCCTTTGGATGCAAATCATACTGGAAAACCAAATATTGAACTGATTGCCACAAGACTGAAAACTCTCTCTTTACAAGGTGTAACGACTAATTCAACATAACGTAAGGCTTAGAAAGGCAAAAGTTTACAATTATTAATGATGAAGCAACACTAAATACCACAATGTGCCTGTACTTTAACTCTCCATCAACAAAGTAAACTAATGGCAGAAACCCAATTTCTCAACTAAAGTTCTTAGTCTCTGGGACAACATGTGAGAAATAGCCGTTTAGCTAATTCTGGTACATTTACTGAGATACTGCGTAATATGAGTTGTCACTGCCAAATAAATGGATGAAAGTTCTTATATTTTGTGGGTCACCCATTTATTGCAAATGAGTGTAGTAACTTTGTGGGTGTTTTGTTGGGCAAAAATCTCTGGACAATAATTGCAAAATGAAGCCAAGAAATGAGAAACGGTAAGAACAGCGTTTGTCACGTTTTACCTGTGTGCTGAGATCTGACCGTTTATGGAAACTGTTGCATTCAGGACATGTTTTCAGCATTGCAAACTAGTGTGTTCACACATACTAAATCTAAACATCTTGCAATAATAATAAAGCTATGACGATAAAGAGTCTGTGAAAGGAGCAAAAACCCTCCGAATGGTAAGTGTGCAAGTTTTATAAGGTTACATCAATTACTCATGTTCCACCCTTTTTTTGGGACAAACTGAAAGAAAAGAAATATATAAATATCTGTCCTACCATCATATTTACAAACCATTACATTGTAAGCATTATCAATGATTTCATTAACATTTTCATATTGTAGATTTGTGGTTTAGAACACAGCTTTTTATCTTTAATTTTATTCAAATATGCAGAGCAGACGCCTGCAAGATTCACCCATAGAGGTCCCTTGCATGTTTTCGAAAGACTGCATGTGTAATTCAGCCGTCCTTTCATACAGCACACAATGAAGCAATTCTGTAATAAGTTTTTTGAACATATGTTTAACTCATGCAAAACTGATTAAATATACATATATATATATATATATATATATATATATATATATATATATATATATATATATATATATATATATATATATATATATATATATATATATATTAGAAAATTTGTCGAAGCAGGCTGCAGACATTTGGACACAAGTGAGGGATCTTCAGTGACGTTTGATGAGAATTTGTCAGTGATGCACCATGAAGAAACATTTCTGAAGAGATACAAGGGATCCATCACCTCCTGTCATTTCCCCAGCAACCACTGAATGAGACTCATCTTCAGCTGACGCCCTTTGACTTGTTCAGTCTTAAAATGGCATTAGTCCACATTAAGTGGGAGGCCAATTAACTTACGGCCTCCTCTGCCAAGTCATTACAGTTTTATACGATTTGTGTGCAATTCTTGATCGTAAACTTTAATGGAAATGGTATGCCCTTAGCATGAGGCGTTCGTATTAAAAACCCAAATGATGGACAGATTGCTTTCTGAGCAGCTCGAAGGCTGTTTCACTGCATCTGATGCCTGAGGAGGATTTCCGCAGCATCTTTTCTTTGAGCCGAGTTGCTCCGATCTCGGGAGAGTCCTACTGAACATATAAGTGTCCAATCTTCTAATGTAACCCCCGCGCTTCAATACAGTTGAAGGTGTTTGCAGGCGGGACAAGGGTTGAACATTACCTCACTCTGAATGCTTTCTGCGGGGGGAAAAACGAGCGAGTAATTAGCTGATTAGAGGCCCGTCCGAGCAGCTCCGCTCCCAGCCAATCCCAGCTCACTCCGGCCCCTCGAGGTGGAGAGGGGCGGCTGGTGGAGAGCCGCATACCTTTGTAGTTTTATTGGTGCAGAGCGATATGTCTGAGGTGCGCTTCAGAAGAAAGGATGACTGGATGCAAGCGCCATAAAACAGCGTTGAAATTGTGATAATTCGTTAATGAATGTTTTTTTTTTCCCCTGTTCGCTCCCACACTAATTTTATGAAAACGTCTCACTGAAGAGGCTTCACTGTCTGCGTGCTGACGCACGGCACAGGTGCGCACCTTCTCAGCTTGTTTTCGTCAAAGACTTCAGAGTTTCATCACTTATTTAGGGCGATATGGAAAAGTCCAAAAACTTCAGAATCGACGCCCTTCTCGCCGATGAGACTAACCGTGGCGGTCGAAACGTCTCCCCGGGTCTGAGCAGCGACAGCCCCGGGGGAAGCCCCGTCTCCTGCCACCGCGCCGACACCCCATCCCCGCGGGGCTCTCACCTTCAGTCGGGAATAATCCCCAAACCGAGCGTCCTAAATTTCCCGCACCCAGGCCTGGCCTCCCTGACGCCGGGCGCCATTCCCGGTATGTACCCGGGACCGATGTATCCACTGAGCGCTCTGGGAGGGCAGCACCCAGCCTTCGCATACACCGGCTTCACGCAGCTGACACAAGGCTACCCGGAGCACCTGAAGGTGGCTGCCATGGCCGGATCACTGCCCCTGGAACACTGGATCCGAGCCGGGATCATGATGCCGCGGATGCCGGATTACACCTGTAAGTATGAGCGAATGAGATTATTTCCGCCTAAAGTGTGAATTTTAAAATATGGGAGAAAAACAAACAAACAAAAAAAGTTCCAAGATAAACAAAATAGAGGATATCGCTTATAATGTTTCTGAGACATCGGGGATAGATTATTATCATTATTATTATTATTATTATTATTATTATTATTATTATTATTATTATTATTATTATTATTATTATTATTATTTTCGTTTAGTTTATTTGGTTTGGTTTATTTTCTCTTAAATTAATAAATGTCCCTTTTAACCTTTTATTTTTCTTACTGTTTCTTCATAATTTAAAAAAATAGATTACTTTTATTCATTTTTAAAGAATAATATTTGCATAGCGTTTCCTCCAGAGTTTTGAAGTTGTAGTGCTCCATCTCTGCAAGCCTCAAGTCTCTCGCAGTACAGTGCGTCTCCATTTTTATTTTTTTTTATTGCTTATCCTTGTGTCATATTTTTAATTTTGTCTCATTTATTTCTCTATAAACGCCAACAAGATGAAAATTGTCTTTGTGTGACGAAGTAACTATAAACAAACACCTAAAACGTACTGTAGTTCATCAATAAAACCCCAAAAGCCTTCATTGGATTTTCATTAAGTTAATGGCATGCCTGCGTTTTTATGGCCCCTGCGCCCGCTGTTGCTGCGTCCCCCCCGTCAACAATAAACTGCAGTGAAGCTATTATAGTTAATGATGGCCACAGAGTGCTGGCATATGTGTCCCTGTTCCCACCCACAGCATCACAGTGAACTTCTAATGTCCTTGGTGTTTTATAATTAAGAGAAGTGTCTGTGTTTGTCCCAAATATGTTGATATAAAAAAAAATGTAAACGAGCCTAAATTTGCTTTGCAGCGAACTTCAAATGCGTTGTTTGCTGCTCTCGAGACAAATAGCAAGAAATTAGTAACAGGTTGAAATATATGATTGACAACTGATGCTCTTCCTCTTCCAGCAGGCCCTCAGTCCGGCCTGCTGGGGAAATGTCGCAGGCCTCGTACGGCCTTCACCAGTCAGCAGCTCCTGGAGCTGGAAAACCAGTTCAAACTAAACAAGTACCTCTCCAGACCCAAGCGCTTCGAGGTGGCCACGTCCCTGATGCTGACCGAGACGCAGGTAAGACGGCATCATCGATCAGGAGATTTGGCTTCTGAGCTCATCGTGCCTCAGGGCGAAAGTCTTCAAACGCAATCACGCAAAAGGTTCTCATTCCAGACTGCTGCTTGTTATTGCCTTTAAATTTGATATATGGATTTTTGTGGCTAAATCTCAGGATGTTCCTGCATTTTCTAACGGTTTGTTTTGGCCTGTCACAGCCATTTGAACCTTTGAACACTGTGTGGAGAAAGAGTAACTGTAAAACCAAATGAATTCACAGCTTTAAACGCAAAAATCAATATATTGTTTTTACCATAATAGCTTCGATTAAAATATTGCATGGACTTAAAAACGACCAATAGTTCACACAAACATGCAACTTTATACATGATTTTAACAAGGACTAGATTGTTCATAAATCTAGCCAATGATGTCTATGATCTCCAACTCTAGAACTATTCTGCTTCATTTCATGTCTTTAAGCTTTAAATGCATTTTGTGTTACATTTTACCAGTGACAGGGTTAAATGAAAGACTGAACTTTACTCCAAAAGCGATTTGCGCCAACAGAAAAAAAAGAAAGAAAGAATGAAATTACATAAGATAAAATTTAGCTCCCAGCAATTTCTTTACAAATTCAATTGTCTGAAGAACAGCTGTTGTCATACAGATGTTATTTTTCAGATGTATTAAAAATATCTATCACGTTCCATTTCTCCCCCCCCCGGCAGGTCAAGATTTGGTTTCAGAACCGGAGGATGAAGTGGAAGCGCAGCAGGAAAGCCAAGGAGCAGGCATCCGCCTCCAGCAAGGCGGAGGGGGAGAAGCTTAGAAGTGGAGGAAAAATAGCCAGCGCCAAAACAGACGAGGCCAGACGAGGTTTAAATGTGGACGGCAGACGGGCAGATTACGGGTTGGAGGACGGAGAGGACGGGGAGGAGGACGACGAGGTAGATGAAGAGGAAGAAGAAGAGGAGGAGGAGGAGGACAGAAGCCAGCATGGGTATCGCATCACTGTGAGCAACAAAGTAGAAATATCACGGTCCACAGACTTCTTGCAGCACAGCAGCAAGCTCGGGTACGACCCCCTCAGCCCGTTCTCTGATGATGAGCTGGAGGGGGTTCAGGTAGGAGGAGGAGGAGGAGGAGGAGGAGGAGGAGGAGACCGGAAGATTGGGGCAGGACTGTGAGGAGACCCCCAGGAAGACCCTGAATGTTACAGAGATTCTACCAGGAAAAGTGCTCAAAAAGCAGCTGTTTGTGTTTACTCTAAAAGGCAGTTTCCAAATCTGAAAATATGTCTGTTTTCATTTCCATCAGAAAAGTTTTGTTTTGTTTTTTTGTTTTTTTAAGAAAAAAAACCCTCACTAATAATTAACACAGCACATTCTGGACTAATTAGTATCTGAATAAAATCACTTTATGTACTGTAAACCTTGTAGCATGTGAAAAAAAATGAGCTTTTATCCTCCTGCCGATCTGTCACTTATTATTTGTCAACATCCTGTTTGTTCCACCTGCTGACAGCTGGAGCTCAACCCTGCACACACACTTTCTGTAAATGAAGGATGTAAAGACAGTCTGAGGACAAACAGCTTGTGCTGCGTTCAAGAGACACCAAGGTAAACGGGTTGCATGGTGCTCGTCACGTGTTGCATTGTTTTAATGTAAATATCACTGTTGGTCTGTCATTTCTAACGTTGATGAATCCGTTCCTGTCACTGACATGCAAGTGAATGAGTTTAATTTATTTGAATGATTGCAAAGATTAATTAGAGTCGTATTTATGTCAAACTTGTCTGTGGTACAACTGTGAAATAAAAAGACGAAAGCAACACGACTGGAAATTATTCAACAGTTTTCACACTTTCTCATTCATTTTTCATTGGTAAACAAATTTTTTTTTTAAAACTGATTGTTTACAACAACAAAATAGTAAAGAATAATACAATACCCACTTGTGTGCACGCGTTAGCCAAACAAATCCCAAATAATTTTATGTTTGACCTACAAGTAGGGTGGAACAGTTTGGAAAGTCTTGAAATAAAGTAAGTATCTGGTAAGCTTTTCATTTCAAGCCAAACTGAATTCAAACCTTGCATTTCCCAGTTCACAATATACAAAATGAATGAATTTGTGTGGATAAAACTCGCCTGGCGAAATTCTGTAGTTGTCCGTAATACAAATGCCATGTTTGTTTCTGTGTATACTGGGCCTGTTGTACACTCCTGCTGGTTGCTTCCTGCAGTTGTGTAATGCACATCAAATTGTTCACATCAGCCGCAATTTACCACCAAGGCTCCCAGATATTAATTACTTGGTGGTGTTTACTGATAGCCAAATAATTAAACTAATGAAGGGAAGTAAAGCCATCAAAAGCCTGATGGCGAGCGGTCGCACAAGGCCGTTTTTTTTAACAGCAACAGCACATTTAGTGAGCTGAACTGGCTCAGACTTTTATTGGGCACCAGTGTGATTAAGGAGCCGATTGGTGTACAGCTGATGAGGTGTGTTTTCACCCCATGTTAGACCACAACCACATGTGAGATTATATGATTTCACAGAAGATCTTGGCTCTTTTCAGCACAAAATAAGTTTCTTTAAAAGCTGGAATTGCAGTTTGTTATCTTGTCCTGTTCGTTCAGCCTCATTGGCAGCCCGGGATCAATCACAGTTGTGAATGGAGAATGAAGGACTAAACTATCACGCGTGTTTTATGGAGTGGGAAAAGGCTGAAGGAAATCAAGAGCAACCATACAGCATGCAGACAAATTCACATAGGCAACATGTGAACCTATGCGACACAGTGAGCATCCACCTGTTAGAAATGTCCAGATTTATGATGAAAATTTTTAAAAGCAAAAAAAGGGGCATAAATATAAACTAAAGCTTTGCTTTGCCACTGTTTTGTCCAATCATATCGTGCAGTTTCCCTGTGTTTGCACCTAAAACTAATTACTGTAAATCTGATTAAAACAGTTCAGCTGTCACTTTCATTCCTGCATGGCTGCAGCTGGTTCCAGTATGCATCATTCATGTGTCTGGATTGAACTAGATAGAAACAGTTGTTATGAAATCAAATAGTTGAATCTTCCTCTGTAATAAATGACGTATTTGTTATTCAGCTGAGTTAAATGACTTCTACCATTGATAAAATGTTCATACCATGTCCCTAAAAAGGACAATTGAGTGTGCAAAGCAAATAATATGCACACTACAAACCAGCTATATATAGATATTAATTTAAAATGGCTATACATTGAGAGCAAAGTGGGGCCTCTGTCACATTCTTTGACCAAAGGAAAACTGAATCTGATCACACCAAAATTAATAAACATCAATATTTGTTAGCGTCACGAATTTACTCTAATACCACGTATCTTAGTGTGAAAGGAAGAACACTGAAGCACACATTTTGTCCACACACCCAGCTGATTCAAAGATGTGAGCTGCAGTGTTTGGTTCTGTGACGCACTTTCATAACTTCTGATTGAAAAATTATTTACAGAAAACAAAACAATTAAACCGAACGAAGAAGCAAACATCATTTTCAAGAGAAATTGAAGATTAGGGTAAACTTTGTATTCAAAACAAATTGTTTCAAAAGTCCATCCGACTGATTGTTGAATAGTTTACTCAGTCAAATGTCCCAGCTCCAAAAAGAGGATTTCTGAGAATTGTTTTTTTTTCTCCTTTAACTCAAATTACAAAGAAAACCTTCCTTGAATCAACCACTGTGTGTGGTTGTGTGTGGTTGTGTGTGTGTGTTTAATTAGGCTGATGAAAAATCATGCAAATCAATAGGACCTAATGGTGACTTGTCATCTGTTTGACAAAAGGCCCCTTTGACACAGAACAAAAATCACAGCTAATTGATAAGGCAGGAGAGCAATAGAGCCCATTGATTCTATTCATCCTGTAATTTCATCCAAATCCAGGCGTCATGTTGACTAAAAAAAAAAACCCCGCGCATAAATTGCACCTGGTGCTGATAATGCTGTCAGTTTTCTCAACGGCCCTCAGACAAAAGTGCTGACGGGTCCATCACTTCTTTCATTTTTGAACCAATAATGCATAGTGAGCCTGTGTTTCACCATAAAAACGCTTCATGGTCTATTGAATCACTCAAGTCACCTCTGAGATGTCAGAGTGGTTACCAGAAACCCCCATTTTCATGGTTACACAAATAAATTGGCGTCTTTTTGCTTTGTTGGATTATAAATCAGGGGCCTCTTAAAATATTTACACCCCGCGGTTTAATCAATCAGCAAAACGTCGGACTCATTACGTAAATATGAACAGATTGCGCGATCTTTTAGCGTAATCACACGTATTGCTGCTACTTTCTCAAGGCCCTGTCCTGTCACTTAACTAATGGACAAGTACTGCGGGGCCCAATAAATCCACATCTGTCCGACTTAAAACGCTGTTCTAAAGTATGAAAATGCAGCATTTTTTACCAGTAAAGTTTATTGAAGAGGCGTCAGCGGGGTGAATATATTCATAGAGCGTCATTTATTGCTGCAGGAAATATGTGTTACAGGTGTCGCGCCAATTATAATGAGAATGGTGTCAATCCCCACGTCAGCGTAACCTTCAGCGCCGGATTACCTGCAGAAACACTTAAACTGAATCAACAAATAGAGAAAAGTAAAGCTGAGACTCCTTGTTCTTAGTTTACATCACTGGTTCAGGGCAGAATGACTCGTCAAGAAAAGTTCATTGTTTTTCTTTAAAGTTTTAATTATGTAAAGAGACTTGAAACAAAATTCTTTATTTATTTACATATATACTGCAATATATTGTACTATAGTATGCATCTGATAAACTGCTGATCAGATTCGTCCATTGAGTACATGAGTTATGTCTGCCCTCTGGTGGGAAAATGAAAGAAGACACTCTCAAAACACAAAAACTATTCAGTTATTTTTTAAAAAAAATATGGTATTTTTAACCTTTACTATTTCCATACCTCAGCAACGTTGTTGTAATGTTTTTTTTTTGTCACATATATTTATTTATTTTTATTTCTTGGTCCTTGAAATGTTCATGTCTTATGTGCTTTTTTTATTATTCATGTAGTTTTAAGGAAAATTTATAATAAAATGTTGTTCTGTTTTGTTATTTTTGTTGACTCCGAGCAGATGCAGTTTTTCTTTTAATGTACAAAAACATGATTTATTAATTTAGGTGCAAAATATCAGCGACAAGAACATGAGGCTTATATAGAACATTTTTGACTTCATATTCAAAAAACTGAAATTTTGCATAAAGACTTGAATTCGATAATTATCAAAGGATTTATCAAATATGCAAGGAAGAATCAAAGCAACACAGGCTTTGAATATAACATGATACAAAACTTTAAATAGATAAATGAATAAATACATAAATAAATAAATAAATAAATAACCGCTCACAACAACTTTTTAGGAGCACGTCTTGTGACATGGGAGTCGTTGGCTCGAATTATGAAGTTCTGGCCAGGATTTCTATGTTGTTTCTCCCAGACGGGCTCCGTAGCCCTTTGCGTAAAAAAAAAAATGCACATTTTCTGCGCTGTTTGCTCGTTTGGGGTGCGTTTGGTATGTGGGACTGGCCGCCGACCTCAGAGGGGCGGTTCCCTGGAGTTTGGAAGCACATGATGAATTTGTGAAGAGCTTGAAAACTTCTCGTCTCTTGCTGGTTTTGCGCTTCAGCGCTGACTGAAAGTGAAACAGCCTCCGCAGAAAGAGCCAGCTGATATCCAGACGGAGCGTTTTCTGACACTGCAGCAGTGAACATGGCCTCCACAGAGCTCGGTAAGCGGGGATTTTTCTCTCCCAACTTCTATTCAAGCTTTGTCCCCTGATGAAGTGTTTCTCTGCCACTTGCGCAGAGCTAGCTCAGTAGCTAGCATTAGCCAGCGTGCAGAGCGTTTACTTCGCTGAAACACTTTGAACGAGTCTCTGTCGTTGCAGCTCTTTTGAGTGTGTCAGATAAAACTGGATTGGTGGACTTCGCCAAACGCCTGGTTAACGTGGGCCTGTCTCTCGTGGGCTCAGGAGGCACAGCCAAAGCCCTGCGCGATGCCGGACTGGCTGTCAGGTTGGGAGTTTATTTATTCCTCGGTTGCATTCAAACCCTGTGCTGAGGGCGGTTCTTTTTTTTAACCTGTCTCTGCTGTGTGCCAGGGATGTGTCTGAGCTGACCGGACACCCCGAGATGCTGGGAGGCAGAGTGAAGACCCTGCACCCTGCTGTCCACGGAGGCATCCTGGCCAGGAAAAGCGCCTCTGACTCTGCAGACATGGAGAAACTGGGATACAGCCTGGTCAGGTGAGGAGGGGACATTTCCAATATTTAAACACATATCCAGTTTTTATTTTATTTTATTTACCTTCTACAGTTCTTTCACCACAGTGAGGGGGGGTTTCTTATTTAAAAGCAGATGAGAAGCCTTTGCGAGGTTGACTTAAATCAAACAACCTCTGCAACCTGAGGTTTTGAAGCTCATCAGATGCGTGCACATGCTATCAGCAAGCACGTGCATTGGATTTGGCATCTTGATAATTGGACAACTGCTGATCATCTTGTGACTCTTGTTTAGCTGAGACCAACAGAAAACGATTAAATCGCAGACGCACTGTGCTGGGGCCTCTGGAGCTGGTTTTGTGGGAAAATGAATACATTTTTTTTGGAGAGTTTTAATCGACTTCAGTGAAGATAATTGTTTATTTCAATAACAGCAGATTCTGTAAAAAGGGTAATTGGGGAAATTTACTGTTTGAGGCTTAGAGAAAAGTGTAGCAGAAGCCAATGAAATAAGAGCAATGCACACTAAATATTTAGGGTTCTTGAACTGACGACTAGTGATTATTATTGTATAGAAAGCAAAAAAAGAGGAACTGGATCTGTAATCTAATTGATTTCAGAGGTTTGGTCCACCATGACTAATATTGTTGAAATGTCTTTGTTCCCAAAACTGATTTAAGCCTAAAGGTTTGAATTAAAAGGCCAAGTATTTTTATATATATAAATTTGCATTTTCACTGACAGTCAATAAAACAAAAGGAGGAAGCATTTTAGAGATCCAGTGTTACGATGCTTTGACTGTTAATTTGTAATTATTTGTGAATGGATGAAGCTTTAGTTTACACCTGAGAAAATGAGTAAACTTGTCTTTCTGTTTCTTTGTTTTTTTTAAAGAGTGGTGGTTTGCAACCTCTACCCTTTTGTAAAGACAATCTCAAGCCCAAATGTGACTGTGGAGGATGCGGTCGAGCAGATTGACATTGGTAAGTCAGGCTAATGAGAGCCTTCATGCAGTCTAAGATTTAAAATTTTAAATAAAACCACCAAAAACTTGTTTTGTAGAAGCCTGAACGTTTCGTGTTTCTTTAGGCGGTGTAACTCTGCTGAGAGCAGCAGCTAAGAACCACGCTCGCGTCACCATTGTGTGTGATCCAGCTGACTATTCGCTGGTTGCCAAGGAGATGGAGAATTCAGGACACAAAGATACGACCCTGGAAACCCGCAGGACTTTGGCCCTAAAAGTGAGGCATTTTCTTTTTCTTTTTTTTTTGCCCCCACTAATTACCTTTCCCGTGTTTAAAATGCAGAAGTTTCTAATTGACTCAAGTTTTGACACTTGTATGAAAAGTCTTGCTTTGTTTTTCTGTCCTTCACTACAATATATATATATTTTTTTCAGAAACTGTTAGAAACTTTTAAAGAGTTTTTTTTTTGTTGTTGTTGTTGTTTTTGTTTTTTTTGTTTGTCTTTCATTTAAGACAAATCACTTTTAATTTCTTCTAAAATCTGAGATTCTTCTAAACTGGTCTTGGTTTAATTTCTTTCATGAGTTTTTATTTTAATAGGTACTAAATTATGTGATAACAGAGTTTTATTTGGCTCATTGACTCTTGGAATACTAGAAAATTGTGTGATTTTTATTTTTATTTTTATTTTTTTTTATTTATTATTATTTTTTTTTACCATTCTCCATGTCTTTACGTATGTCTTTATTATATTTTATAGTATAAAAATCTAATAATGAAAATATATTTTTTATATGTATTTAAATGACATGATTCATGTTTGATTAAGCTCGTCACAACTTGATTTTAAAACTTTTCTCGGTGATTTAGATATAGAAATAAACGTTATAGCCCCTCAGTGGGGAATTTCAGCTGTACCAGTAACAACTGCGACAGACTGGTGACCTGTCCAGGGTGAACCCCGCCTCTCGCCTGGAACGTTAGCTGGAGATAGACACCAGCACCTCCTGACCTCATTAGGAACAAGGGAGTTAGAAAATGGGTGGATGGACAGTAGCAACTGTGACTGTGCAGTCAGGACAAATTTACAAAATAAGAGAGACCGTGCAGTTAACAGAATCATTGGATTTCAAAAATGTACAAAGTGAGTACGTATATTTTTGCATTTAAGTTAGAGATAAGCAAAGCAAATTATAAGAAAATCAAAAATGCAAACAATAGCAGGGTTGTAAAACCTTCTTGAGAACAGTGGTGGTCATAAAGTCAGCAGGAGGATCTACAGTGACGCTCATTTGTACCTCTAGGATGCAGCAGTCTGTCACTGAGTTCTCCAGTTCAATGCTACCTTAACTATTTTTTTTTTCCCTCTTGAAGTTCATTTTAATTTTTTCAAACAATTGAATAAATTTGCAGATGTTCACAAACGCTTATACTTGAGCTGCATTTGCTTGAATAAACTCCAGATCTTATACACAAATCTTCTACAAATCCAAAAGTAACATATTTCAAAATTGAGTTAATGTATTTTGAGTCTTGTTGCCGAACCAACAGTGACCTAGAGCACACGCTAAAACTGGAAGACCATTTGAGCATCGTTTTGTTTCATTACTTCTGGAATCTGCAGCCAAGACTGATGACATGAAAGCAATTAAATGCATGGATTTTGTTTTGTGTGCATTTGACTTGGAATTGGTCAGGTAAAAAAAAAATCCCTAAAGAGGGTTACATGATTGGGTTTTTTTTCTTCTTCTTCTTCTGCTTCTTCTTTTTTGTGTGCATGTGTAAAGGTGACGGTCAGAGTAGAACAAAGTCCAGAGTAAACTTTTCATCACAGGTCACAGCTTTAGCATTTCAGGCACCTGAACTTTAACCGTAACTGATTGGTGAAGCTTCCAGACACAAATACTTTCCTCAAATTTGACTCTAGGTGGATGAGTGGCAAAAAGTGAGGTTTTTAGTCAAATTCTTAAAAGTGAACTGGGCTCATGCATGCGTCTTTGACTCCCTCTCCAGGCCTTCACACACACAGCGCAGTATGACGAGGCCATATCTGACTACTTCCGTGGGCAGTACAGTCGCGGAGTGTCCCAGCTGCCCCTCCGTTACGGCATGAACCCCCACCAAGCCCCCGCCCAGATCTTCACGCTGCGCTCCGAGCTCCCGCTCAAGGGTACAGACGCACCACAGACGGCTCAGCTGACTGGAATATTTAAAATTTAAAAGTGTGAAAACCTGAACACAATGCAAGTTTCTCTGTAATTACTAATAATGTGTATATCAAACTTTGTTGTTTTGATGCATCGAAGGAAAAGAAAAAAACACCAAGATGTGTTTGCTGTATTTGACCTGCCGACTTTAACATAAATGAAAACGGATCATCTTTTGCAAACTCCTTCTTACGTTATAAAACAATGTTCTCAGCGACGTGAACATCATTTCCTATCTGCAACAAACTTTTTCTTCAGATGAAAATATTTCTTGAAACATCCGCTTGGGATGTGAATAATTTTGAGCTCAACATTTTCTATGCTCCAGTGGCGAATGGCTCTCCGGGCTTCATCAACCTCTGCGACGCCCTGAACGCCTGGCAGCTGGTCAGAGAGCTGAAGGCCGCCCTCGGCGTGGCTGCTGCAACGTCCTTCAAACACGTCAGCCCTGCCGGTGAGTCGATGACACGCTGCCGCTCCTCCATATGTCGGGAGGAGGGATCTGTGCTGCTTTATCTGCATTGGTTTTTTCCGCCTCCTCGCTGCAGGAGCTGCAGTAGGAGTTCCTCTGAGTGAGGAGGAAGCCAAAGTGTGCATGGTCCATGACATGCTGAAGGATCTCACCCCCTTGGCCACAGCGTACGCAAGAGCAAGAGGTCAAACAGGCTGAGAGTTTACTAATGTAAAGTATTTTGTGTTTGAGTCTCTATGCCGTTGACGTTAATGAAATCCTTCCAGGCTCAGACCGAATGTCGTCTTTTGGGGATTTTATTGCTCTGTCGGACGTTTGTGATGTTCCCACAGCCAAGATTATATCCAGAGAGGTGAATAAAAAAAAAAAAGAAATGAACATGAGTAGGTGATTCTTATTTTGAATTTAACGCTGTTTGTTTCGCGCTGGTGATTTTCAGGTGTCAGATGGTATCATAGCTCCTGGTTATGAGGAGGAGGCGCTCAAAATTCTTTCGAAAAAGAAAAACGGCAACTACTGCGTTCTTCAGGTGAACATGGCACAAGTTTCACTGATAGACGGCTCCAGTTAAATTCTGCTTTCCTCAAGTCTGTTAATAGAGAAAATATGTTTTTACCTTCCTACGCAATCAAAGGAGTAACACAAAAACACTGAATTTCTTCAGTTTAATTCTTTTTCCTGTTTAATAAAATCGATTTTCTTTTTTTCACCTTGTTCCTTTTTTCCAGATGGATCCAGATTATGAGCCCGACAGCACCGAGGTGAGGGTGCTGTTTGGTCTCTACCTCAAGCAGAAGAGGAACGGCGCTCTGATCAACAAGGAGTTCTTCAGGAATGTTGTTTCCGAGGGTTCGGTGAGTCTCTGCGACGCACCACTGCTCACCTGCACGCCCTGAACGATCAGCGCTAACTGCTTTTTGACCTTAACCACAAGCTGTCTGAGGATGCCCTGCGTGACCTCACTGTGGCCACCATCGCTGTCAAGTACACCCAGTCCAACTCGGTCTGCTACGCTAAAGCTGGACAGGTCAGTCCAGTCAGGAAGCTGAATGAAATGATCCGACTCGGTGTGAATTTTCCACTCGTCTGCGGTGTGTCCAGGTCATTGGCATCGGCGCCGGTCAGCAGTCTCGTATCCACTGCATGCGGCTGGCGGGCGAGAAGGCGGACAACTGGTGGCTCAGACACCATCCTCGTGTTCTGAGCATGAAGTTTCGCGGTGGCGTGAAGCGAGCAGAGATGGCCAACGCCATCGACCAGTTTGTGAGCGACACCGTTGGCGAGGTGAGGAGGAGATGAGCACCATGTTTCTAGCAGCTCTGCCTGCATTTCATCGGTTCAGAAGTGTGTGTATCTGTGCAGGAAGAACAGACTGCAATAACAAAATCAGGATTTCGCCGCAACTAATGATTATTGCTGTATAAGATTAATCTATTCATTATTCTGACAATCTGATAAAAAAAAAGGTGCATTTTGCAGATTAGAAATGCAGTAAAAAAATGCTAATAAACCAATATTTATTTATTATTTATTTCTGTATTTAAAAAGGGAATTGAACAGGGTTTTTTGCCTACATTGCGATAATTGCATTCCTTTTGCCTCATTGTTTGTAGCAAATTATGCAGCGAAAATAATACGTCTAACATAAACATGCAAAAAACCCTTTTTGCCCTTTTTTACACATTTTGAACCAGGTTATGCTAAAACTGTCATATAAGAAGTTGTGGGTAGTACATATTTATAAAGATGTTTTTTTTGTTTTTTACCTTAAATGCAAAATGTATATATATATATTTTTTGTACAGTTTTGGCTTAATTACTGCTGTGTTCTTTTACCTTTTTGAGTCTTCATAAACCTTTTAATAATTAATCGATTACTAAATTAGTTGATGATTATTTAAATAATTAATCCATCCCAATTAATCATGTCAGCCCATGCACAACTTCACTTCACTCACTGTTTTCTGCTGCTGGTCTCACAGCAGCAGAAAACAGAAGAGTGTTTAGTTTGAAAGATTTGTGGTCTGTGACCAAAACGGGAATTGTTGTTTGTTTTTTTTAAAGGTCATATATGTGTTTTGTCTTTGCAGGGCCCAGACTTGGATGTCTGGAAGTCCATGTACGATGAGGTACCGGAGTTTCTGTCGGCTACTGAAAAGAAGAACTGGATCAGCTCCCTGCAGGGCGTCGCTGTCAGCTCTGACGCCTTCTTTCCCTTCAGAGACAACATAGATCGAGCCAAGCGGGTAAACTGCACTCTACGCATGTACACGCTCTTTAGCACGTGTGAAAGTCAGCCCAGTTTGCAGGGCAACCACCTCTCATGTCTCTTCTTTCAGAGCGGTGTTGAGTACATCGCAGCTCCCGCGGGCTCTGCTGCTGATGAGGTTGTGATCAATGCCTGCAATGAGCTGGGGATCACTCTGGTGCACACCAGCCTGCGACTCTTCCATCACTGAGCATTGCCAGCGTTTCTGATACTGAGACATTCCTACTGTTACCATTGTAGAAGTGTAGAAATCACTACTGGTCTGTTTTTGTAACATTAGCTGCGCTCTAATATGGCGGAGCAATAAAGTAGCTGTGAATGTTGAATGTAGGTCATTCAAATGAACTGCTGAGTAGTATTGTTTTTATTCTTGTGGTCTGTCATCTTGCGTCTCCAGTTTTTAACTTGGTATTCAGTTCCATCACTAGATCAAAACATTTTCTACTACATTATTTTTGAATTTATCACATTCATTCCTGTTTTACAAATTTACAAGTTACAATTACAAGTTTGTTCCACCAATATTTAGAAAACAACCACTTTAGCATCACGATACTCTACAGAATATGCATGAACGAATTTGCAACTATTTTTGGTCATATTCCTCATTTGGTTTCAAAACTCAGCTGAACTGAGTGTGTTATACTAATTTAAAGTTGGCAACATATGAAGAAAATGAATGTTAAACAGTTGATTGCATTCTAGCAAGCAAAGGTTCGTTAGCATGCAAGCTAACTACCCAGAAAAAACATCTGTTTATTTGCTTTATACAAGACAGCAAGACACCGGGGGAAGTTCAGTTATTCCCCTGGTGTCTTTAAGTTTCTGTTTGTATGCAGAACAAAAAAACAATATAGCACAAATAATCACACAATATGCAAAATTTAGAATCTCTCCAGCTTTATTAAAACAAGGGACTTTTGTCAAAGACAAAAAACATTGGCACTGACAAGATACAAAAATAGACCGGTTCACATTCTCACAGCCAAGCTCAAACTTTCGAGCACCGTAATTAAAGGGATGAACTGGGGGGGGAAAAAAAGGATGTTTGAAGGTCGTCAACGACCCTTCCACCTACAAACGAAGGGTTACAGAAAGAACCAAATGCTTGTAGACAGTTACAAATGCTAACTACTTGCATTCTTAAACACAGTGCTAACTTTCTGACAATGTTTTATGATGAGTAGATCCAAAACATGTCAATGGAAAACAAATGCCAGCTGGATAAGTAGCCTTTATAACCTTATTTACACTTAGCTGTAATGGGTCATTGGAGCCCTCAGTTCAGTCATTAGGCAGGTGTTTTCAACAGTGAACTGACTGGCTTGAAAAAGAGATCTGGACAGATCAGGCAGCAGGGCAGGAAGCTACGTGAATGTGCCATAGAAAGTGATAATGCAGTCACACTAACAGCATGGCTTCTACAAGGTGAGACAGTGCAGCAACTGAGGCGGTGACGGAGCGAACGCATGAGTCACGCGACCGTGCGAGAAGTTACTTCTGAGCATTTTGATGAGTGATTCCATCCGCTAGCAGCTCAGGTCGGAGGCACTCGATGGGGCAATGGATATTCTGAAAAATAAGAAGAGTGCAACGTCAACATGAGGAGTTGGCAAAAAGAACTATTCAATACTTGTAAAAGAATATAATAATATTCATCTCACTTTTCGAAGTGTGTTTTCTCCATATCTAACCGACTCCAACAGGGTGACCTCAGAGCCTGGTCTGCGGCAGTTCTCACACCGCCATCCCTGTGAGACACAAACATGCACGGTTCCGCGTCAATTAAGGCTCCAGCTAATTCACCACAAATAAATTGAAGGTTGATTGATCAAACCTGTTGTCCTCCATCGCAAGTGCAGGTGCAGATAGAGCCTAGGTACTCCTTCTGCCACTGGCTGCCCACCTGGTAGGTTTTGCCTTCATCGTAACACACTGATGCGTCTGTGTGAAAAGTCACGCACAGTAAAACTCGGCTGTATCGAAAACTCATCACAGCAGAAAAAGTCTCTGGGTGTGAAAGAAGCCTTACGTGGTTCACACTTAAATTCTCCTTTGCCGTTTCCCAAGCAGGTGCAGCTCATGAGGTGTCCGTTCTCGGCCTGGCGATCCCACTGCTCTCCGATGCGGTAGTTCACGCCGTTGTCATGGCACCACTCTGTAACACAAGACAAACTGTTACGGAAGTCGAGAGAAACCTGCTCGGTTTTGTTCACATGTGCGCACCCCCGAAACTTACTCGATGAATCACATCTAAAGTGACCGCCGCCCAGGCACCTGCACCACAGCTTGAAGCCCGTCTCGGACATGCGCTCCCATTCGCCTCCGACGTCGTGGTAGGTGGCAGTGAAGGCATCGTAGCATGGGTCGTTGGTGGAGGGGACTCCACTCGATCCTGGCAGAAGATTAGGATTGAGAATTTAAAAATAAATAATTAAACTAATCACAGATCAATATCATTTTTGTAGTCTGCTTATAAGCACGGTTTCATTTTCAGTAGTATAACGGTGAATAACTAAGCAAGTCTCCAGAAAAATGAAATCTGATACGAGTGTTGCAAATTGTTTCATATTTATCTTGAATATTTTTCCATCTTAAGGATTCGTTTTGTGAGAATTTTCTGGTTGAAAAGAACAGGATTTTAAAATTTCCTTTAGATTTCTTTAGCAATTCTAGAACTATGAATCTGGCTAACTTGCTAATCATCCACAATTCTGAACTACATCCATGTGCTAAAGTCTATGTTGACAGGTAGAATAAAAAAAAAGAAAAATTCAGCAACAAATTTCATTAATCTTAAGGAACATCATTTACAATTTTTCTATCATTTTTTTCATGAGATAAAAAAATGTTTCTAATTAGTTTTTCTAATATTTTATCCCAACATTTAATATCATTACAGTAGTAATGACTATGAGTCTGTTTCTGCTGCATATTTTCCCAAACGGATCAGAGGTGCTATATCTTAAAACATTTTTGTTTTGTCTGTCCTATTTGGAGTCCAGATTCCCCAGCAGATCATTGAAGACGCTGCATCGCTATTTCCCTGAACACTGAGCTTACCCGTGTTTCCAGCGGTGACTTTCTGCTCCAGAATCTTGTGTTTGAGTGCTCCCATCAGCGCCTCCACTATCACGTTATAGTCGTCTCCAGGAGTGAGACCTATCAGGGTGGCGGTGGTGGTCGTGCCTGGCAGGCGGGCCTGTAGACCGAGAACGGATTGAATTTGAAATGAGTTACGTGACTCCGGCTACATGCTGCTTTGACACGGTAAGGGCATCGCTCCTTACCGTGAACATCTTCTCATTTCTGCTTGTGAGGGGATTGCAGGACAGAAGGTAGGCGTTGCTCTGCCTGTAAGGCTTCCAGGAGATGCTGGTTTGAGTCTGGGCTTCCTGTGGCACTCCTGTCTGGTTAAAAGGCGAGGCTCTGATGGGAAATTTGAGCTTCACAACAGGCTGCCTACGGCCTTCTGCATCAGGGAGAGGGACAAAGACCAGGGGCTCACGGACTTGCTCATTGGGCGACTGCGGGTTGCCTCCATTGTTGTTAAACTCTGTGTACTCCACATGCTGGCTTTGACCCCCAACTACATCCTGGTTGGGTCCTGTAAACTGGACTTGGTTGTCTAAGTCAGTTTCGGGCACATCCAGCCTGTCGCCAGCCCCGGGGCGGTGCGGCGGCGGCAGAGGCTGGGGAAGCAGGGCGTCTGGCTCTGGGCGGGAGAGACGAGGTTAGGGAAGCAAGCTGGTTAGATGAGGCAGAGCTACGGTGAAGCTAATTTATCACAGCCACACAGGACGCCGCACATCTGCAGCTTTGGACCAAAACGCAACTATTTCACGATGTAGCGTTGCAAACACACGCATATATTTTTGAATGACATTTGTGAAGACATTCAAACTATAAATAGGTATTAGGCTTAAGAGCCAAACACTGCTTGACTGTAGGCTTCCGACAGCAAATAAAACAATGCATTTGAGCAAATAAAAGCAGAGGCTCAAATATGAAATTTTTCAACTCATTTACCTGCAACCACTTTGTTTTTAATATAAAAGGTAAATATTCTGAATACTTACGAGTCCTGATCCTTCCCTTCAGAGGTGTGCTCCTCTGTCCGTTCTGGATGACGATAATCTGGATGATGTACTCTGTGGCTGGTTTCAGACCTGAACAGAAACATCACATATCATCCGGTTAATTCATTAGTGCTAAAAAAATATATAGAAATACAAAGGGTGGCTATTTGGTACTATTTAACTCTGAAATTAGATCCTATTTCTTGGACAAGAAATGATTTGGACGTACCAGTTATGGTGGCGTAGTTTTGGCCAGCGTGGGGTTGTGGGATGAGCTCCTGCGGGGCTCCCCCAGTCTCTTCGTAGGTGATGTAGTATCCTGTGATTTGTGTGGGAGGAGGCTGCCAGGTGAAGGAGATGGATGTGGGGGTCAAAGATATAAACCGGAGGCTGGTAGGCGCCTGGACCACGGGTTTAACTGTGAAGAAGAGAAGAAATCACATTTGTCATTAACTATTTTCAAAAAAATGTATTCTCCCCCTTTAGGTTTCAACAAATGATGATTTCATTTACAGCAGAAAAGGAGTTGTTCAAACCAACCTGCCCCTATATTAAATATAATTGCCCTATTAAATCATGATTTAACTGCAGAGTTCAGAACACATTCAGTCAGAACGAAGAAATCACCTGAAAGGACCCAACCGACAACATGAAGTAGGCTAAAAAAAATAATAATCTAAAGAGCTGCTGCCCCAAAACAGAGAAAACATGATGGTAGTCTGAGCCTGTGTTGCTGCTTCAGGACCTGAATGACTTATCATTATTTATAGAACAATGAAATGAATTCTGTCAGAAAATCGTGAAGGAGAAAGTCCCTCCATTAGTTCATCACTTATATTCTGATAAGAGTACATCACTCTTCTTATTCAACCATATCCACGTGTGATTATAAAGGTCAAATTATGTAAAATTGCCACATCGATGCTTCCCAAGGTGTGTTAAAAGATAAGACACACAGACTTGTTTCATACCTGTATCAGCCCGGAGAGTAAACGGAGCGCTCCTCGTGTTTCCATTCAGAGTGTACAAGTTAATAGAATAGATGGTTCCTGGCCGCAGACCTGAAAAACACAAAAACGCACACTGTGAAGCGAGACCCATTCAACAAATCACTTCAGATGACAAACCAGTTCCTTTAGCTGAGACATGAGGCCCACCAGTCAAAGTGTAGGTGTACGTGTCTGCTGGGATGGTCCTCCTGATGGTGTCACGAGAACCACTCATAGGCGTAGCTTCAAGAAGGAAGCCAGTGATCGTCTCCCCCTTGGAGCGCCAAGTCAAAGTTAAAGAGGTTTCCTTCGAATCGATGATCCGCACACGGCGAGGAGCGCTGACCTCTGTATTGACCAAATAACAGACGGATCAGTAAGCGCTACAAATGTGACAGTTTACATCATGGTGGAAGAGTCTAAAGCCGTCTGTCATTTCTTTATGTTTTGCTTCCAAGATTCTTACTGTTCTAGTAATCGTTCATAGAGGTCTCTTCCCTCTGACCTGCCAGTAACAGGTTACGTTTTTAAAAATGTTTTCTATGCCACCAATTTAACACAAAAAGCAAAATTTCCTCTGTTACAAGAAAAACAATTCACATGCTGGTCTATTGAAGTCAAAGTGGTCCAAATTTAGTGCAAATGAAGCAAACTAATCCCAATCCAATGAGATTGTCAGATTTAGATTGTATTATGTACTGTGTAATTGAGTGCAGTTATTCTACAATAAAGTCAGATTCAGCTGATCACCAAATCCCGACCGGTGAAACGTTATCTATGAGGGTGAGAGTTTAGTAAAGAAAAAGACAAACACAGAATTCATGGGTCCCACAAAGTTGTTTAAAAGACAAGATAAAAACTGAGGACATAAAGTTGGTGCCAGCTATAAATAACTCCACTAATGGTTCTGACCATCTGTGGCTCAGATGAAGCCAAAAAGAAAAAAAAAAAGGATCTATTAATAATAACCACCAAGAAAGATTACAAAATGGCTTCCTCTTGGCAAGCAAACGATGAACACATTTTGGGAAGTAAAGAAGCCACAGACCTTCCAGTGTGGTTGCCTCTCCCTCCAGCGGTCTGCTGGTGACAGAGTTCTTCAAGGCGTAGACCTGAATCTGATACGTTGTTGCAACCTAAAGGACAAAGAGATACTGCAGATGTGCCACCACCGAATAAAATGTATTTATCTCAGTTTTCATTCATGTACAAGAACGCTGTTTACCATAAGCCCTGGTACAACTACGCGCGTGGTATCTGGGGCAACGTTCATTTCTTTGCGGGGGCTGTTGATATTCTTCGGGGTGATGACCACACGGTAGCCTGTCAGCCGGGCGTTTGGAGCCCGCCACGTAATCGTGAAGAAAGACGGTCCAACCTCAGAGACCATCATGTTGGTCGGCGCAGGGATTACTAAAACAAAGTCACCACAGCACACATTAAGCTTGCATGTATGCGAGTCATGCATAGGAATATGTTTCCTCAATTTCTACCTGTTGCTTGGGTTCCCACTAAAGGCGTGCTGGGAGTCCGGCCGTTGAAGGCGATGACCTTCACTGTGTACTCAGTCCCAGGACGGAGGTCTCTCAACACAGCGCTGTCCTGATCACCACTGGGGGCTGGGCGAAGTTCCCGCTCTCCCTCCTCTGAGCTGGAGTACAAGACGCGGTAAGACGTCACCGTGCCGTCGGGGCTGTCCCACGTGATGCGCATGGAGGTGGAGTCGATGTCGGAGAAGATCAGGTCCTTGGGATGATCCATGGCTGCAACAAAGAAGGAGGATGAAATATTCCCTTCATAGCAAAGCTTGAGTTTTAACTCGTTTTGTACACCATCTATTTTTACATCTCATCCTGTTGCCAAAGTGAGATTAACTCCACAAAGTCTCTATCTTTCAAGATTTTTTTAAACTCCAACCTTTAAGTTGTTTCAAACTGTACATTTCCTTAAAAGACGTTCACAATTTGTACACTGTCTTTACAGGGCTGCATCCAAAAAGACAAAGCTTTATAAAGTTGTTGTAGAGACTGAGAACAGCAAATCCGCTGTTCCTGTTTTGTGCTAAACTGTTCTCTAATTGATGGGATAACTCTAAAGGAGCTTTAAAATGAATCTAATTATTTTGAGTAATGGCAGCTTGTCGGCGGATGTCCATCCTATCCTGCTGTTTTCTGACATTTCTCAGGGATTTTCTTTTCTGTCATACGCCACATTTAAAGTTTGCTTTTCTATTACATAAGAATGTCACTGCAATCCTCTTAACAGCATCTAACACATTTTTTAAAATTTTTTAATCAAAGCAGTCCTTTTCTTGCATCAGTTTTAGATGTTTGAATTGAACTAACCAGTGAAAGCATTCTCCACAACAGGAGAAGAGGGTTGTCCACCGCTGCCCAAGGCAAAAACGCTAACAATGTACTCAGCTGTGGGCATCAGACCTAGGAAAGACTTTTCTGTCGTCTCTGCAAAGCAAAAACAAAACAGGTCAGTTTTTGAGGAAGATAACCTCAAGTACTTAGGAATGTTACGTAAGAACATAGCATATCTTACGGGGAGCCACTACTTCAGAGAAGGAAGGTCCCAAACCATTCTTGGGGGCAACTGTGATTCTGTAGCCTCCGACTGGACCCTGAGGCGGAGACCAGCGCACTTTAATGCCGTTGTCAGTCACATCGGTGACCTTCATGTCAGTGGGGGGTTCGGTATCTGAATAAAATGGGAATTAATGAAACCTTTAGATCCCTTCGTAACAATTAGATCTCTTAAAACTGTATTTTTTTTTTTTTTTTGTTCGCATCATAATACCTGTCCTGTGTGTTATGTAGACAGGTCTGTTGGAGGCAGGGCTGTCTCCTCGTGCTGTGACGGCATAAACTGTGATGGTGTAGTCAGTGCCGGGCCTCAGCCCAGTGATGGTGGTGGTGGTCTGGGAGCCTGGGATTGTAAACTCCTGGGGAGATTCACCACCTACAAGCAAATAAACAAACTGTTACTGTCAAACTTTGCACTTTGGCAAAGTGTGGACCAAATTTGGAAATGAATCACGACTACACACTTGTGCCTCCGAAGGTGATCCTGTAGTTCTTCACTTCAACAGAAGGGGCGTCCCAGCGGATGGTGATGCTGGTGGGTGTGGATGATGTTACCTCAAGATCAGTGGGTGCATCAGAGACTGAAAAGCAGGAACAGAAAAGAGGTAAAAGAATGACATTAGTCATAATCAAAGAAGAAAGGATCAAGCTGCAGGATCCCACTTCAAAAAAACATACAAAAAACTCACTGGTTGCTTGTGTTCCAGTTAGAGGTTGACTTTCCTCATTGTCATAGACAGCGTACACATATATCATGTACTCAGCCTCGGGTTCCAGTCTGGTCACAGTGAAGTAGTTCTTGGACGGGGGGAGCCGATCGTCCTTGGCTCGCCCACCGCTTGTCTTCTGGTACCGAAATCGGTAGCCCGTGATAGGAGATATGGGAGCCTTCCACTGAACGGTGAAGGAGTTGGTCCGGATGTCGGTGAAACGCAGGTCAGTCGGCGAGTCCAGAACTGGAAGGAGGTTTTAGGAAACTGAGCTGAATTGGAAGTCAGCATAAAAACGAATCTGGAAAGAACTCTAAGACAAAGGTTTGAAATGACTCGGAGGCTGTTTCAAATTAATAAATGTGTAGAAGAAAAGAAGAAATTACAGCAAAAATCCTTAGCAGACGAGCAATATCGGAAAGTTATGTCTTTGAGTGATGTGCATCACCCATCTCCTGTTCATTGAGTTTTCATCTAACAGTAGTTAAGATCCACATAAATTCCCACAAAGACTTTCATATAGTCAGGAGAACTACTGATTGAGAACAATGTAAAGCCACTGATGGTATACTGCAGGGTCTAAACTACATGAAAATGTAGTTTTCATCATGTAAGTGATGAAAATTGAGTTTTTTGGGGTTTTTTTTTGTCATTTTCCATCAGCTTTCACATCACCTTTCATAAGACAGCCTACTCCGTAATACTCACTCGTTCTCTGAGTCCCTGTAGCAGGTTCACTTTCTCGTTCCCCATAGACGCAGACAACACTGATACGGTACTCCGTGTTGGGCTGCAGGTCTTCATAGAAAAGATGAGAAATAATAATAATAATTGCAACATGCAATTTTGTTTTTTTCAACAGGCACCATAAGTTGCGTGTTGTCTTACTCTGCAGCAGGAAGGTATTAGTGGCGCCACCAACATTGACTTCCTTTACATCGTCGTCCGTGTTCACGGGGTGGTAGCGGATTACAAAACGAGAAATTTCACTGGGCGTGGCGATGTTGGGGATGGTCCATGTCACCCGGATGTAGTCTGGACCCACACCTCCAAACTGCAAGTTAGTTGGAGCTGGTACAGCTGGAAGAATGGAAAACTGAAGGTTATGTATCGACAAGACATTAGTTGAACGAGACATTATGCATATTTTACAGCTAAATTCAACAAAAGGCATATGAATGGCTTAATTTGATAAAAAGAATAAATCTGATTTTGCTAGGAATCTGTATTTGCGCATAAAAGTTGACACAAGGGTCAAACAAATAAAATGCAGAGTGTGTTGCCATGTCTCTAAAAATCTATTTCCCGTCCCTCCCCTTTAATTAAGTGGTAAAAAAGAAATCACCAGCTTCTGTTTGTTTTGTGTATGTGGTCGCCTTGCTCTCTCCCTCCTCTGTAACTGTGACGATAGTGATGTCATAGTCCACGCCGGGCTCCAAGCCGTGAATCGTGTAATAACCAGCAGACACCTCCACCATATCTTGAAAGATGGGCATGCTCTCGCCTGAGGTTGCTACCGTTATGCGGTAAGCAATGATGGCGGTAAAGTTTACGGGGCTCCAGCGCAGGCCAATGGTGGTGTCAGTAACGTCGACGAAGTCAACGTGAGTTGGGATGGGGATTTCTGAAAAGGGGTTTAGACCGGTTCCCAAGCACAAGCAAAAATCAGACAGAAAGGAGAATAGAATTACATCAGCAACTTGTCATCCCAATTAAAGCAGTCAGAGAAGTACTGTGTAACAGAAGCCATGCCAAATAACAACACAGCGAATGAAAAACACAAAAAACAATAACCATCAATTAAAATGAAAAATGCATGCAATGTTTAAAGTTATTGGCCATGCTGGAAAGTTTGATCCCATCGTCTGTTAACTGTGATCTTCATGCAGCTCAACCAGTGATCATGTTAGTTTTAGTATTTAGCACTGCATTTGCACAAAGATTTAAAACCTTTTTGCAGGTTTTTAATGTCTGGCTTAATGTTTGCCAAACATTGTCCTTGCATGAGATAGAAAGCAACTGTTTTTTGTTGTATTTGCCAAAATAAGACAAAAAATTTGGCTTTATCCTCCACTTCATTGTAATAAGAATCAACCCTTCTTATGGTCTTTTAAAGAAGGTTTGATTCTTCCCAGGTTCTTAAAAGCAGAACTCTCTGATTCTGATCATCCACAAGATATTTTTACTTGTATACAATTACATGTAGACTGGCTGAAAAACAGTTGATCAGGAGCCTTACAATAATTATAGGAAATCAGGCTTCTCAAAAGGTGAAGACATGTTAACACCATGGTAGACAGGGCCGACTGTGCTGCTGCACAGCAGCCCCTCTATAGGTTTTGTTCCTAACCTATAGAGCTTTGAGATTTTTGGTTTGAAACTTTGGCCCAAAGATGAGAACAAAGATGCAGCTTTTGATTATTTGAATAAAAAAAAAAAAACAATCTGCCTACTAACAAGACACTTTCTTTTGGCACAGCTGTGTGGTGAACAGGGAAAGATGCCTTCCTGGTGGCTCTACCTGGGGTGACAACAGTGGATATCGGTACGCTCTCCACTGGTCCCTTGAGGGTGAATACGCTGACGTTGTACTCCACCCCCAGATTGAGGTTTTCCAGAAGGCATGTGTTTTGATCCGCTGCTACAAACTCCTCCAAAAAGTTCCCTCTGTGGCCACTGGTTGGCGTACTTGTCACTCTGTAGCCAGAGATCCCTGAAGAGAATAGGGGAGTGAAAGATTTTGAAGAAGTTGGACACATTATCAAATGATTGTGAGAAAGAAGTAATAGAGGCATTTGTCCAGCTGGATTGGGGATCTAAAGCCAAGGTCTAGATTTTTGGTCCCATCCAACAGCTTGGCGGTGCGTGGGGTGCTTAGTCAATATTTACCTGGTGTTCTGGAGGCTATCCAGTAGACGGTTAGATCTCCCGTGTCCGGGTTGGACACCACTCTGAGGTCAGTTGGAGGAGACACAGCTGCACAAGAGAAAGGGTTTATGCAGCTGTTAAAGTCTTGCCAAATTGTTTAAACAGTGCCGCATTAGCTCACAAAAGCATTACATCATTCTGGTTATAAACACTTTAACAAAGATTCATGTCAAGCGGTTGTTATCAGGGCTGTGTTTTTTCCTCCAGTCAAATGAAATACAGACGCACTGGTGACAACGTTGCGGGTGATGGGGTTTCCACGGTTGCGGCCGTTGAATATGGGTTGAACGCTGTAGGTGTACTGAGTTCCTGGGAACAGACCACCAATGTCAATACGCCCAGAGTCCGAGGTCTCTTCTCTAGGAGATTCGCCTTCCTCACTCGGGAGCACAGAAAGCTGAGGAAGAAACACTGTGATCAGCAGATACTCATAAAATTTAGCACAGTACCTAAAATCTGCTCACAACTGACTGAAACGACATGCTGAGATTTCCCCAAACAACTAATCTCCTGGGGCTAGTTGCCCAACTAATCAGCTTCGTACATCGAAGATGGAGAAGTAGCTTTTCATTGATGTATAAAAACTGCGACAGTTTTGGAGCTATTGGAGTAAAAGCGCAATGACCTACCTTGTAGCTGAATCTGCGGATGGGCATCCAGCTAATAATGATGGAGGTGTCTGTGACCTCTGTGCTGAAAGGAGGAGAGTTTCCCATCCGAGGAGCTGGAAACAAGACAGAAGACATGAGTAAAGCCTCCGCATAAAAAGACATTCTAGTCTGGGGTGAAAGTTTTCATCCATTTCAACTGACCGGTAGTAAAATACGCAGTGGTTCCCTCGCTCAGCTCATTGTTCTGCACTGAGTGTAACGTTGCTGTGTACTGTGTGTCTGGGCGCAAATTCTTCAGAGGGTACTGTGTGACCATGCCGGGGATTCTCCTCTCAACGGGGTTGGAGCCCTCCATGCTCAGGAAGAGGCGGAAACCAGTAACAACAGCGCGGGGAGCATCCCAGATGACCAGTGCGCTGTCATGTCCAATGTCAGTGAAACGTATGTTTGCTGGTGAGTCAGGTTCTGCAGGGGAAAAGAAGACATAACCCATGTGAAAAAGTCAATATGTGTTTTGTTATCTGATGATTTTTTAAAAAAATAATCTGAGCTTTGAAGTTTAAAAAAAAAAATAAAAATCACAGCGCCACCTACTGGTGGAGTTTTCTCCAACAAGCGGCTGGCTCTCAGAATCGCCTCTGACGGCGTAGATGTAGAAGCGGTAGAGCATGCCGGGCTGCAGATGGGTGGTTTCAGCGTACGCGTTAGGGGAAATGGGCAGCTGAAGGGGCCGCAGCTCGGTGCCGTCCTGGCCCATTGGTGAGAAGACCACCTTGTAGCCGGTGACCTCGGTGGGAGGACCCGTCCAAGTAATGCTGATCCTGGTATCCGAAACCTCGTAGAACTGCAGGTCGGTCGGAGCTGGGATCTTTTCTGTGGAGAGGAAAAGATTCGGTCACACATAGTTAAATGTCAGGTGTTTCTCATGACGTTTATTGAAACTCTTGAGAACAAACATCTGCTAAGCATTACTTTCTAAAAGGATGAATGCTCACTTTATGGTTTAGAACAGCTAAGACTTTTGCCTCATTGGTATTTGATGATCTGTGTAACCCAATAGTTATCCTTTACTCCTTATGTGCATATTATTTTTGTCATGAAGCAAATGATCTGTAAAAATATTTGCAAGACCTCTACCGTATTGATATTAGATAAGGAAGAAAGGTAATAGCAAAAGAAACAACTGTTTATAATGGTAGAAAAGGAAACATCCAGCTTGTTTTCAAATTCCAAACTTGAAAGGTAAGTCCAATAAAGGTTTTAACAGTTCCCAAGTTGAGTTTTTGCCAAGGTTTGGCTCAAACCAGGTGGAAAATCCAGAGCAAATACTAAAGCAACAGAAGGAATTTAAGTAATAGTTGTTTCCTGCAACATCTGTTTTTATTTTTCCAAGGATAGATTTCTCATTCCAGTCACAAGAAAGTAAAAAAATGATTATCTTTTCTAAACTATGTGCTAAAGATTGATGAGGTGTTTGTGCTTTAGTAGGGGTGTTGGCTCCATAGGTATTTGTCCTTCCCAGTGTTCAAATTTTAGCTCAGAAGGCTTTGCTAGTCAAAACCTAGATTGCAAAGATGAGAAAAACATTTAAGTTACTAATGAAGTTATATCATATAACTCCTACCTGACAGCTTGTTTTAATAACCTTCCAAATCATTTTAAGAATTGTTTTTCTAAATCTAACCAGCTAAACCAAAGAGCCATCCAGCCTCATACACGGGTGCCGAATTTGATTATCTGTGCAGTTATTTTATTTGCAACATGTTGCAAAACAGCCATTTATGACGCGTACCTCGTCTTGGCGAGCCAGCCGTGCTGACCCGCACAGAAACAGGCTCACTCTCCAGGTTTTCCTCCACAGCATAGATACTGACGTTATAGAGGAGACCTGGGCTGAGGTCCACCAGGGTCACTGAAGTCTCCGAGTCAGGGAGGATGAGCTCGGTGCTGGTGCCTTCCTCTGACGGAGTGTAAACCAAGCGGTAACCTGAGAGCAGAAGCATGGAGTTGACTTACATAGCCCAAACATTTTAAGTGATAAATGCAGAAAGTCGGTTGTTACTAGTTATCGGAGCCTGAGGTCTGCTCCAGCTGATGCGGATGGAGGTTTCCGTGATCTCATCCACAGGATGCAATGTGGGTGTGTCAGGAGCTGGCAGAGAAAACAAAAAACAGAAATTAGGGAAGTTATGCAAACACATTTTTACAACGTTGGATAAAATTTGATGTATTCTAAATGTTATTCTTATTTAAGAAGAGTGGGAGAAATGTTTCCAACCAGTGGTCTGTGAGGTGGTCAGGATGAGGTTCGGATGTCCGTCTCCCTCGGGCATCTCGTACACGCTGACGTTGTATCTGCGGCCAGGCTCAAGATCGGCGATGGTGACCGACGTGGTGGTGCGGGGAACATCTGAAGAACCACAAAAAAGGTTTGATGAAACACCCAACAGGTTATTAGTTACAACACAACTCAAACAGTTAAATGTGAATGTGCTTTTCAAGTTTACTCCAAAGCAAATGAATTCTGAGTCAGACACTCACCCAGGTACTTTGGTGTAGAGCCGTCTTCGATGAGCTCATACTCCAACCTAAAGCCAGAGATGGTAGAAGAAGCCGAGGTCCACGACACCACAAAGCTGTTGGAGGTGATCTCTGTTATCGACTCAGACATGTCCACAATTGGCGGAGGTGGCGTCGTCTCTCCTTCCCATGTCTCCACTTTTTGAGATTAGTTGGGAAGGGGGAAAAAACATTTTCTTCAAGAAAGTGTTCTTGATTTTGTGGCATTCATAGACTGTTAAACCCTGCAGTGAACTTACAGGAGCCGTAAGAGGTTGTAAAATCGAAACGTGTGACCTCGCGTTGCCCGTAGTGCATAATGCTGATCAGCTGACCCTCGTAGGTCACACCTGGACGCAGTCCACTGATGGTGTAGGAGTTGAGGTGGCCAGGAATGGCGACCTCCCTCCATGGGTTGCGACTGTTTTTCTACATGACAGAGTAAAAAGACAAAGAGCTGAAGGCTTCCAAGTCTGTTTATGATGAAGAATATTTACTGAGAAGCTTTACATAAACAGAGGTGAGATTTAAATTAAACTAACTGCATCTATGAGAGCTCTTCAACTTAAACTAATGATCCCGGACGTCCAAGGTGTCCAACCTAGAAGGGTTACCAGTCCATCATAGAACCAAACTCAGAGACAAAAAATATGCAACATTTGGACAGGAAGCACTCAAAAGAAGGCTTCGACCTGCACAGGGAATGTGTGTAAACTAGCTGGAACAACAGTGTGTGTCACAGAGAGTTCATGGACTCAAACTTTGGACTAAATCAATAAACACTTTCCACCTCATTCACAACTCTTAGCCACAAACTCTATGCATTCTCACAAAAAAAAAAAAAAAATCACCAGGAAAGATAAAATTTCTAAACATCTCAGTGTGACTTACAAGTCTCCATTTGAGGATGTACTGGGTGACATGGGTAGACGGTGGCACATTCCACTGAATGGGGTGGGAGTCTGGCTGGTTTCCTGCTTCTGTTATAAGCACCTGGACGGGTCTTGAGCCGCCTGAGGGGTATCGGCAGCAAATGGTTGAAGAAACATCAAGAAAAAGCACAAAATGAAAATGTGGCTTACATAAAGAAAAAGAAAAAGACTTGTGAATAACATGACAGTGTGACCTGCGGTGGAGAGCTGGGGACTGTTTGATGAGTTACAACTAAACGATTCAGAGTTTTGGGTCAGAATCAAACCACCAGGCGACGCTAAACCGGCTCAACACCTACTGACGGCTTACAGTATGAAATGACACCTTTGTGGTATATTCATCACTTTTATTGGCCCCCTCGTTCTCATACGAACTCATTGCACGGGCTCACTGGTTGTTCTCCCTGACAGAACTGAACCCCGTTTAGGTCAACATTGGCTCCTCGACTCAGTTCAAAGTAACAGTTTACTTTGTGTAAATAAGGACAGGAGGTTTTCCAAAACTTTTGCCTGTCCAATGAATTATTTTATTCCAGCAGGACAACAAACATTACTCAGCAACAAATGGGGGAGGAGAAAAAACGCAAACTTTGAACTTCAAAGGTTAAAGGAAATGACAGGGGTGTTTTAGACTGAAAAAAACAAATCCAGCTTTTATGCACCAAATAGGAACAAGAGCTGTGTTTTACATGCAACATGGGATGGTAGGTAACTTTGCAAAAAAATTAGCATTTGTGAGGAATGTATTATCTAAAGTAGATAATAGATTCTATTTTGTTCGGTATTTGCAATTATTTTGCAAATACCGAACAAAGCCTTTAAGCTTTTAATGTATTAATAATTATTGACAGTTTGGTGAGTTATGATAACAGAAAAAAACCTTCACGTTAACATAAAGGAATGACGTGTCCAATTTAGTGACATCTTGTGGTGAAGTTGCAAATTGCAAAAAACAAAATGCTCTAAGGGCCCCCAACGTACTTCACTCCTCAGAGGTCCATGCAAACTCAAAGCGGACGTCCACAAAGGTAGATTTTTACGTTTGTGTACTTGTGTTGCACAGGAAACTGCTCAGGGGGAAGCACGGTTTTGTACGCAGCACCAAGCTGTTAAGGTTGAAAGTCGTTGCACTAATAGGCGTGCAGTGGCTTTCCTGGTGGAGAAGACATTGAGCTAGGCACCGAGCTAGCTTATCAAACTCGCTAGTATCCACCCGGATTGTGGGAAATGAAGGAATTTATCACGAGAAATGTAGGCGTCTGCTAAAGTTACGGATACAAATTAATGTCAGCATTTCCCACTGTTATGCAGGAGAATCTTAAATCACCCAAAAACCTCAAAGAAAAGAAAATACATGCAAATCAGAATATATGTTTTTCCATTAAAACGTAAATATTTAAAAATTGCGTATGAAGATTTTATGTATGTATTGTGTATTATACAGGAAACAATTCTACTGTGTTCCAAAAGGCGCCACAAACCCCCAACATTTTGTGACCAAAATCGGCTTGCACAAAAACAGCTAAATTCTGATGTTTATGGAAGAGCATTTTCTCTGACCTGGGTAGGCCTGCAGGGGTTCGCATCCCAATTCTCCTCTTCCTTTGCCATAGCAAGTGCATCTGTAGTGATATCCACTGACGGCTTTGTCCCACTGTTCTCCAATCTGATAGAACACATTGTTCTGTTGATCTCTGCACTGATCTAGTAGAGAAAAACCAATCAGATGGGAAAGTTGAGCTGGTTGGACAGAGAAGTTTGGATGTGGAAATGTGGAGTATCCACCAGCCAAGGTAGTGAGCCACAAACCAACCTATAACATCGCACTTCCAGTAGCCGCGTCCCTGTCCGAAGCAGGTGCAGTTCATCATGTGTCCCTCATTGTGGCGCTTTGAGAACTGCTGGCTGACTTCATAGGTCAAGCCATCAACAACGCAGTTGTCTGAACACATAGAGAAAAGCAAGAATTTACTCTCTAAACTGGAAAGCTTTCATATGCGCATCTTCTCAAGACAATTTTAGATTATCTTTATTTCAACTCCACATGGAGTCAGTTGTCTCACCTCGCAGCTGCGAATGGGCAACGCAGCTCCACTCTCCACGGCCATTTCCCAGGCAAGTGCACTCCATCATGTGACCCATGACGTCATGCTGTTTGTCCCACTTGTCTCCGACACGATGCATTACTCCATCATTGGTGGTGCATACCTCCTCATGGGCTAATTAGGAAGAGAGTAATAAAATGCATACGACCAGCTGCGTTTTTCTTGTTCTTTTTCTTGCACATGAAGTTCAAACAGTTCAGTTTAGAGCTGTGCTACATTTGTGGATGTGATAGTCTTTGCCAACAATTTTTTCATACTTACTAATTATTTGTCCTGGAAAAACAAAATTTAGTCTAATAAAACAGGAAGAGATAACTCTAAGGAGCATATTTGCACCACAGCCAGTCTCCTTTGGTTGAATAACCACGTGTGTTGGGTGACATGAACCCATTCTGATTCATCTTGACCTTAAATTACTCAGGACACATTCTGCTAGGAATGTACATTAGATAAAGTTATTTTGAATCTTTTTGCTTAATATTATGAATTTATAGGAAATCCTACAAAACATCTGAGGTACAGCAAACACGTCACACTAACCAGCCATGGGGCAAAAGCCAAAACGCTGGTCCACGTCGTAGTTGTAGGTGGTACCGCACCATCTCATGCCATCGCGGCGGCCATCAGTGGTGCAGTCTGTGTAGTTGCGACCGCTGTAGAGGTATGGGAAGTGGCAAAGGGCGCCGTTGGAGTTCCCACCTTGTGTCACCACAATGGCTGTCATTTTCACAGAAATGATATAGTTACTCCCGAGCTCCAATTTGGATACCAGTAAGTGACAAAAGTCAACACAATACCGCAACAAAGTCACTGTCATTGTTAAGATAAAAATGACATCTCTGTTTGAGAGTCTCACCAAATTTTTCTGTACAGAAGGAATACTGCTGATCACTCTCATAGTCGGATGTTGTGGAGCACCAGAGCTGCCCATCAGTGCGTCCATCTGAAGTGCAAGAGTAGTACGTCTTTCCCATGAAGACAAATGGGAAAACACACGGCTGGCCATTAGAATTGCCACCATACGCCTGGTTCCTGGTCTCTACACAAACAGGAAATGAATTAGTAAGAACAGACGTAAAATGACAGAAATCAAAACTGAATTTGCGCAAAATTAAATTTTCACTACAGCGGAACCCTAGTTTTCAGTAAGAAGCATGTTTTTTTTTGTTCCACTATAACATACACTCACCCCAATCCTGACAGCTGACTCCATTGCCCAGACATGTACACAACATCTGTTTGCTGCCCTGGCTCCTGATCCAGCGGTGACCGTCAAAGTACGAGGAACCAGAGTCTGTGCGGCAGGTTCCTTCGGTGGTGGGCACATGATGATGCAGCAGAGCGTGGGTTACACCAGTGCCTACTAACAGATCGTTAAAACGATGTCAAAGACTAAAATGAGAGGATTTGTTTTTGTGTTTACATGACTGCCTTTAACAGAACTCACCTCGGCTTGTGCTCTGTCCTTGACAATTCGATTCTCCCCTGCCATTACCCAAGCACACGCACTTCATAGCATTCCCCTTGTCGTCAGTCTTGGTCCAAGTGTCTCCGATCCGAAAAGACCTCCTGATCCGAGGGTCATTGCAACGGTCTGGTTCGGAAATAATGATAAATGAGCTGGCGATGAAAATCAAACCAGGCGTATTTGCTTCAACGCCAATTTAATTTGTACTTACTCCTTGCGGTACAGCTGATACGTCCATTTCCTTCCCCAAAGCAGGTGCAATCCAGCATCATCCACCCTTGGTATGGTCTTTCCCAGGTCTCGCCAACCAGATACGATGATCCAGAGTAGCTATCAAAGCATTTTTCAGCTGCAAGGATCAAAAGTAGAGTAATGGGTAAGCGTGGCTGAGGATTAAACACTTAAAAGCGTTTTAATGCTTTCGAGGGAGACACTCACCCACAGGTTTGCATGTCCATTCTCCCTTGTTGTTCCCAAGACAAACACACTCCAGCATGTATTCACCATTCTCACGAGGCTTCTGCCAAGTTTCCCCAATTTTATAAGACCTCCCACTATCATGGCAACGGTCTGTCAATCACAAAAAGGATCCGACAGTTTATTATTGACATATCAAATACTACTATTGCATCTTGAACACGCATCTAACACTAAAAGGCAACACAGTCTCACGCAGCATTTATAAACAAGACCTCTGTCGTTTCACATTGAAATTTGACCTGTGAGCTTTAGAATGAAAGTGTAACCTACATGCTATGGTACAGCTGATTTTTCCAGAGCTAACACAGGTGCAGTCCCACATGAACCCGTCCTTTGGTCTCTCGTAGATTTCTCCCACCCGGTATGTCCGGGCATTGTCCTTATCATAACAGGTCTCGTCCACTGAGACAAAAACAGAGGAAACAGAAAGGTCAACAGTTATTGTGAGCTTATCTTGGACTGTTGTCCTGCATGTGTGTAAAAATACTCAAATCTAACATCTGGATCTTTCCAGCACTTTTACTTTGCTTATCAGTGCTTTAATAAAAACGTCAGAAATTGTTGACATTGGCTTGGAGAGGCGGACTTCAGATTTAGACTGACCTTCAGGCTTTGTTTTACACTTGATGCCTGCTGCTCCATTGCAGGTGCAAACCAGCATACTTCCTCGGTAGGGTTTCTCCCACTGCTGGTTCAGTCTGTAAGAGTTACCATTCTCCTCACAACCGTCTAAAGTGTAAAAACGCGAAATAACACATTAAAAGTTGCAGTTAGCTAAGTTTAACCTCTCTCAAACACACATTAGATGCAACAACTCACATTTCATTCCAACCCGTAAGTTTAAAAGCATCATAAACTCGCACACGCAACAACTCGTGTTTACCTGGAGAGAGAGCAGATGCGTCGTACGGGTCTGGATACACCTGATACTGACCCGTTTGTCTTTTGCTCTTCTTCGGGGCGCAGTGGACTGCGCTACTTACGCACAGCGCAACCAGCAACCCCGTCAGTGGGCCACTAGTCATTTTGTGGATGGACGCGGATTTTAATGGGAAACGAAATAATATTAACAAAAAAGTTTAACTACAAAAGAGCACCTACAAAAACAGAAAGACAGAAGGAGGTGTGTAGAAGTCAAAGCTTGGAGAGATTTTGGAGATTCAGCTCTCTGCGGCTGCCTCTCCAGGCAGTTCTGACTGCAGCTTTTGCACCAGAATGAGGAGAGGGGAGCGGAGCGGTTTTATACCGGGACGCTGCTCTGCCCCAGGGGGAGGGATTTTACTGGAGTTTGGATCATCCTTCGGCGTGTGAGTAACACTCACCCGTCACTTTCAGTGCATGAAATAAGTCAAAAATAATTGTAAGGCGTAAAAAGAGTGCAAAAACTGCAGAGACGGGCTAAATATTTGTGCACGAATTGTTCCAAATTCAAGACAGCAGTAATTTATTGTACTGATAAATCAAGTACAATATTTATTGTAGGCTACCTCAATCTACTGGTATTTTTGTGCAGGGACAGCTACACTGGCTTTTGTTCAAATTAATTTCCGTGGTGTCTTTACTAACATCTATCGCAACATGCAAATATATTTTCCCTGTAAAGAATATGCACCCTTTTAGAAAGAAAACCTAAATGAAATGTGGGACTGTAGTATGGTAAAATAAAGTCAAACACATTCACAAATACATTTTTAAAATTGGACTCAAACTGTAACATGACATTACCTTTAGTAATTTCAGCTCAAACCTTCATCTCAGTCATGCAACATATATCAACTTGATTGATTTATGACTTTATGTACTCACTGTCTTCAAGGCCCAATCTAGTCAGTTAGACCATCAACATGCACATACACGGATTGATTAACTTCTCAACAGAAGGCCTTGACTGTTAGCATCATCCAGCCATAGAAGAAGAAGGAAAAAAAACTCCAAAATTTTTATATTTATTTACCTACACTTTGGTTTTTCAACAGCAGAGAAGTTTAGTTCTGGTGTTTTCCTGCTACAGGAAATTTAAACAAGCTTTATACTTTTACAATGAGAACATAGAAGTAGGTGCATAATTTTATTTTTATTTTGCTATTGTTTATTAAATTTACTAGACAACATCACACTCACGACCACTTGGCTGAATAAGGAGAAGCGAAACCCTGCTAGACTGAGGCAGGAGGTCACACATTATTTCTGTCTAGTTTGAGAAATACTTTTATTTCCTCAAAATTTCTCATGAGTCATTTTGCAACATTTTTACATGGTTTTGCAAAGAATTTTATTCTGTGCTAAAATTAACAGGAATCTCTAGCACCGCTTTCCAAAGCAATTCTTTGTTCCACAATTCATGCCAAACCTTCATTTAAACCTAAGCCTCATAATTTGCTCTAATAAAATTATGTGTTTTTCAGCAAGAAGCAGATTTAATTAAGGTACCAGAAACAAAAACGTAATCACGTTTCCTTACATGGAACAGCTGTTTGTTTTTGTGTTTTTTTCTTTCCAAACTGCCTGGTTTCGTTCATCATGCCGCTTTTCCTTTCCTTCATTTTGACCTGTCTGGTTAAGCTCAGCGTGCCAGACACATAAATAAACAGCCTTCTTTAATTTTCTTGACTTTTACAGTCAGCTTCAATTAGAAACAAGACAAAGCACGAGGTCTTGTTATGATCCTTGAGCATCCAGTGTTGCCAAATGTATTTATGGATCTCGCCTGGAAAGTGGTTTGCGGTACGTAGCAACTCCTGTCACAATACAGAAGAAACGAGCGGTGCCAGCGGCAGCGAACATAAAACCAAAATTTGGGGAAATGGGGGGGGGAATGAAAGCATAAACCCTGTTGGCTTAAGTGAGCAAAACTGAGTCATCATTTTCTTCCATGTGGAAAAAGCTCTTAAATTATTTTCATTTGTGAAACAGTCCTAAGTTTCGGGTGAACAAAATACCTCAGACCTTAAGGTATTATTTAACTGGCGTTTCCAGGTCCAGTGATGCTATACGCCAGGCTTCCTGGATGTTCACTCATGCAGCATGGGTGGGAAACTTGTGCAAGAACAAAAAACATATACAAAAAAATAAAACATACTGAATTCCTGCTATTATCGTACTTTATGGGTTTTGGGGTATTGTGATGTAATGTCTCTGGAAGTTTGGTGAACCTTACGTGAATTTATGAGCCGTGCCTCTGGAAGCTCCTGGAAGGCAGCCTGGCTTTTGTCAGGGGTTTCACCTCATCCCTGGTTTTCTCTCTTTGTCTGTTTTTCTTGCATAACATCCATATTTCAAGCAGGATTCATCTCCATGCTGTATGTTTTTGTAGTGACTTACATGAAGGAGTTAGCCGAGGCCTGCTTTCCTACACAGAGTTCCACTTTTTAGACTGTTGTGATTTTTCAAGAATATCAAAACAACACTGAACATGGCTTATGCTCAAGAAATGGCTGCGTACTCAGAAATTCATCTGGGTTTTTCTTTTGTCAAATTTGTAGTACAATTTAAAAAGTTGTTAGTTGCTACAAAGTCACTTCTTTTTATGCTTAGAACAGCTTCCATATTTCAAAGTTTGCACAAGAAAAGTATTTTTCTCAGCAGTTCAGCATTTTTAGTCTTTCAAGGCAAAGTTTGTTGTCTTAAAAAGATAAAAGGGTTTGATTAACGATTGACAATTTGACGATGAATCTGAAAATGAAAATAATTCTTTAAGATCTACAATTAGGTTCAGATCTCGCACAGCAAATAAGTGTCTTGGTGTTGAAAACTAAATGAAAGTTCAGAGATAAAACGTTGTTTTATGGGTTGGTTTGGGCTAATTTGCAGCTGAGCTAATATATTGCTATAAAAGGCTTTTCCATTGTCTTGTCTGAATAATGAAACAGAAAAATAAACTTCTTAAACCTCCACACAGTTCATTTTAATGGACAAGGGAGTAATACTCTATTATGAGGTGCCTTATCTAAAATAAATTAAGACTGCAAGTGCAGCTGTCTCCATTTGTCCCTAATTTAAAGTTCAGCAAAAGCTTCAGAGGTACAGCAGATGGAAACCCTTGGGTCGGCTTGTTTTCAAAGTTTGGTTCTCCACCCTAAACTCACTAAACTGTGGCTTGGCACTTCAGAGAGTGAGAGCCAGATGGCCTCAGATGGATGGGATAGGACTGGGGGTGGGAGTGAAGTATTTTGGGGGGCTGGAGGCGTTAAGTAACTGGGGTTGAAATAAGTTAATGATGATTTGGAGCAGAAATGTTGAAGGTTGAGTTGCTGGGTTTATGCAATTCAAGGGAGGAGATGAGCATCGCCCCCTGCTGTCTCCATGTCCCACCCGAGCATTGCTGTTCAGAATATAAGCAGAATATAAGCAGGGGGTTGAATAATAAAAGGACATGACAGTCATGCAGAGGTTCATGCCCCAGAAAGTCGCTTGGTGACTGAAAATAGTTGAGCAACACACTTTTAGTTTGTCAGCATTCTCACCGGTCAGCATCATGAATCAGTCCAAAATTTCTGCACAGGATGTGAAGACCATGTGCTGCTTAGCTGTTGACACATTGGAGAAGTCACCCTTGCGAAGGCAAACCCTCTGAAGATGCATTAATCAAAGATTCCATAACACAGTGCAACAAAAACACCGTCGCTGTGGAAACAAGATTGAGTGGGGGCCCTTTGTAGAGTGATACAAAGGTCAGTGATGTGATGGTGGCTCTTCATCCACTGAAATACATACCGAGTCACAGACACACCCATGTCACGAGGTACCCAGTGTCTAGAGGAGCAAGTCGGTGCTAAAACGGCGTGCCAAGTTGTTAGCACAGAAAGAATGGATGGCTTCACCTGAAGTCTTTGTTGTCCTCATGCTGAAAGTAAGTCAGTAACTTAAACCCAGCTAAATACAAGCAGATGTTCATAAATTAGAATTGGCACGAAGAAAGAAATAAAGAGCAGCACGGATTAAACTGAATCTTTTCTCCGTGCTCTTGTTGACCTAACAGCTCATTTTAGCAATGCAGCTGCGAAAGGAAGATTGAAAAGCAGCAATTTCCATAAGCGATCGCGTACCATGCCCAGTTTGTGATTGAGACTGGACAAGCGTTCAGCGAGCATGAATACTCGTCCAACACACCGCAGAGAAGCGAGACACAGTATCTAAGCCGTAGCCCAGAGGCACACAATTCCTGTTTGCTAATTAGCTTGTTACATGTACACATGTATAACATGTGTACATGTAAGATAATTTAAACAGATACAGTTCGAACTCTGTTTTGAGGGTTTACGTGGTTCTAATGGCCTTTATTCTTCAGTAACTGGACAGGATGAAGGACAGAGAGAGAAGAGGATAGCATGGTGGGCCGGGAGTCGAACCGAGGACATCTGTGTTGAGAGCAGCAGCCTCGAAATATTATGCGTCTGCTCTACCACTGAGCCACTCCGTCACTCCATCACTGAGTCTATTGCCATTGAAAGATTTAATCAGCCCGTATTTCTTGCTGAGCAGAGAAGCCTTTTCCAGCCATGAAGTAGCCTACTTGTTTGGTATCAACCGGATCTGAATAAGGCCGAAGGATGATGAAATTATGCTCAGAGCTGCCAAAGCGCTGAAGCCAGGAAAACCTTACTCGTGACAGTATCACGGGCAGCAATCTTATAAACGCCGCCAGCAATGTGATCCATCGTGATTATAGCTACCTTCATTGACGTTACGTAATAAGGAGCAATCTAAGCCACAAGGGGACCTATTGTCACAGAGGGGAGTCCGTCGTCCACGGCCTCGCTGACCTTTCTCCATCCCGATCCAAGAGTGACAACTCTTCTGTTTGACTTTGTGAATGCAGAACCACTCCCTCCTCCTACCCAGACAGCTGCACACCTCCAGGCCAGTCACAGTTTACACTTCCAGGAGTCAAAAACCTCCCATTAGCTGTTCTGCAAGCTGCCAGATGGCACCCCGTCATGACTTTCTCTCTCTCCCCGTCTCGGCCGTGAAAACCTGGCCTGTGCTTTTTACGTCCTCGCTTCAAGTGTGAATGAGCCTGACCTCTGCAATGTCAACATGTGTTTGCTACAGGAGACTTGATCAAAAAGTAACTCGGTGAAAGAGGACCTTTGTAACCTGTGCCCTCAAGCATGCAGATTGGGCGTAGTGGATCTGTGGAAGACAGGCTGCCTTTTCCCCCATGGAGTAATCCCCAGACTGAGGAGCGGTTTTAATAAAAACCAAATTAAAAGCAGAGGAAGCAAGTCTGCATCTTGTTTACTCTTCTTTGTGTTGCAAAACAAGCTCTGCCTACATGGCTCCACGGGAAACCATTTTAAACTTTTATACCTGTCACAACTAAAACTGTTCTTACTGTTTCTTTTGTATCTAATTACTGAACTCCTCATGCGGACAGGTGACGTTTTCACACGTTCAGGGAACATTTCCAAGACGTACAGTAAGCTCCAAAGCCAGTCATCTCCGACTTCTCATTCCCTCTTTGATTGTGTGTTTTCGATGTGCACTGGTGCATCACCCCTTTGCCAGAACCAGCCTGCTGCTGACGTCTTCCCTCCAACGGGAGTTTGTCCTCACAAGATCCTGCAGGACGCAGACAGACAGACAGAGTATTTTTTGTGAATTAGTGGATGTTTTTTCTGGCCTTTGGAAAAGGTTCCTGGCCATTATCTCCTTAAAAGTCCTTCAATTTGACATGAAAGTTTGCAACGCACCACAAACTGGACATAAAAATGAATCTGTGCATACAGATTATTTCCAGAGCACTTTCAGTCTGGCACTGCAACTGCTCTACAGAGAAAATGTGGACCTTTTCCTGTAATATTTGAGAACACTGACAAAAAATAAATAAAAAAATTCCTAGACACGTTGTTTTTCCGAGATAGGAATACGATAAATGTGTTATATCACGTGTTAGGTCGGAGTTATCCTGCGGGCAACATCTGTTGCATAAATCACATCCACTGGTGAGCTGCAGGACCCCAAATAAAGACCTCAGTGAAGTAAAAAAAAAAAAAAAAAAAAAAAGCATTGAAGCCTCCTATTTATCTTGTTTTTTCTCATTGTCTGCCCTCCCACATTATAGATGTGGCATAAAGATTAGCTCAACGTCAAAGCGAGGATCCTCAGGACAAGAGCGCAGTGTTTATGTGCTGACAACTCCCAAACATAATTATTCTGCTTCCCGTATAAAATACAGCTGGACTGTGATGAAGCAAACACACTTTCCAAAGTTGTGAGAGCAAATGTCATTAAACGTGCGTGTGTAGGAGTAGGTATCACTGTTACTCATTCCTGTCTAGACAGCATAGAGGTGCCAGGTCACGTGAGGCCGTTTGAAGAAGCCATCCCATGTGGTGGGAAACTGATGTGACTGCGATGGGAAGATAGAAGAAGAGAGAGAAACGTGACGGCTTCATGATGCGCCTCGCAGGGAAGGACGCAAGTGGTCGCGTTCAGACCTCTCCAGCCTCCCGAACACGCCCACACACACACACACACACACACGCGCCGTCAGACGCATCCACCAGCAAAGTCATGAGCAGGGATGCGCAGACACCTCTGCAAACATAGCCGGCAAATTATATTTACTCTCCTTCAACACATCTGTGCTGCATCTTTGAAATGAAACTTCAAGCTTTGGTCACATTTGCCACGCAGCAAATTGGTATTTGAGATGCTATTTTTTTTTTTTTGGTGTTCTGTTTTTAAGTCACTGGATTTTGATGAAAATGAGCAAAAAGAGTCTCTGTTGGGGTGAGGACAAAGTTGGGAGGTGGAGGAGCTGTGGATGAGCAGGCTGTGGTTCATGAGTGAAGCACGGCTCACAGTTCACACCCAGGCAATAATTGCACCAGTGGTTAACGGGACGGACATAGTTGCACCTCTCAAAATTTGATAAGGTCATGGATCACCATGACCTTATCAAATTTGAGTTTGATAAGGTGAGGTAACTCACTCATCAGAGTGAGTTACCTCCTGTATCCACAGAGAGGCATTTAGAGAGGCAAAGATATGACTCAATTTTATTCAGTTTTGTTTGTCGTATGAAATACATTTCTACTTTACCTTGCAAATACTTTAGACCTCTGTCTTAAATTCACTTAGCAAACTGAATAACTTCACTCTAAAGAGGTTATGATGCGTGTTGAATGTAGTTATTTTTAATCACACAATTTCTTTATTCTGCTGCATGTCGAAGAAAAAACTTGAAAGCAGATAAACATATGAAAAGGAAAAAAATATGTGCAAAAAATAAGTCTTGAGAGAATCTTAAAGAGGTTCTGTAGGTTGTTTCATTGGATGAATTACTCAGCAAATACCACAAAACGGTTCAAATGTTCAAAATCTTGGAGGCTGAACTCCAGACTGAAAGTTGCATTCACATATTTCATATTTTCTTTTCTCAATCATCGTTGGCTAAAACACAATCTAATGTCAAATTGCAGCCTTCATCAAACCTAAGCAGGATTGTTTTGCTCTTCTTCCTTACTGAGGAAATGTATATATTGGGTACTGTATTAACTATGCAACAGTTAAAACAAATAATTTGCTCATTCATTATGTATGCATGTAGACGAATGAAGATTTTAAAACAAAAACTAGTTGAGGAAACAGGAAGTAGCAGCAGTGCACTGCAGCAGCATTGCCTCAGAATAATTTCATGTGGGTGAGGATGTTGTTCCCCTTCATCAAGTATTATCCCTTGTTTTGTCATCCTCTTTAGAGTCCCCCACCACCACCACCACTCCTTGCCTCCTCTTTCCTCTCTGCAGCCTTTTTTGGTCTCAGCCGTCTCTCTGGTCTCCATTTGGCTCCATGTGAGCCTGACAGCAGCCTCCCCTTTTTTAGACCATTTGCCACAGTGCTGTTGTCTGAAGGAAATGCCAGAACGTCTTACTGGCAGTGCTGCACACTTTAGCCCTCAACACAACACCCTTACAGTGTGTTTTCTATTTAAACACCAGCGTTGAACGACGCACTGAAGGGAATTCCAAGAAATATAAGGTGTAAATATGTTTCTGACAGTGATTCCTGTTGCTCCAGGTGGGCTGTGAGTCAACTCACACGCAGGGAGCTTCAGCTCGACAGAATGGCAGGGAAGCGGCGAGAGGGTGAGTCACGGTCTGTGGACGGGCACAGTGACAGACCTTTCCCAGCACAAACTCTCTCTCTGCATGGAGAAACCATTTGGAAGAGCTTGGACGGAGCAAGCTTTAAAAAGGAAAAAAAAAAAAACTTTTGGAAGAGAAATTTTGTACAGTACAGTCAGAGAAATTGATGGTGTCCACTCAGTAGTGCCGGTAAACTCAATTCCTCATCTGGGGAATCGCTTACAAGAAAATGTAGCAAAAACATGTCATGATTTAACAGAATTTTACTGTTTATTTTACAATTTTATATTTAAAAATTTACAATAATTTTCGGTTCTACATTATACGACATAATACTGGTTAATTAACAAAATATCATTGTGTTTTGCTTTACAAAATTTTTCTGTCATGATTTAACAGAATTTTACTGTTTATTTTACAAACTTTTTTTACAGTGTAATTACACACTTTGGTCTACCCTGCGGGGATCCAGCAGGTGACGTCAGGCCGACCATCAGCCAGCGGCTTGTTTAAAAGGATGAGCTGGATCGTCACCGTGTGTGCACATGTTGCTCCAAATGATACGATCTGTTGTTTATGTGATTCACTGGGAAAGGGGACATAAAAGTGCACAGCAAAAGTAAAGCAAGCTCGATTTCAGGCATGTAATCTTTGTTCCAAATTCAGCGTCAAGCAGAAATGTACGTGCAAAAAAAAACACACAGAGAGGACATCAGTTTGAACCGAAGTTCAACCAAACGCTGCGGAAATGATTACAGTGCAGTTTATACAAATGACGCCTGCGGCTGCTGAAGCGACGGTTTTGCGGGGAGGTGTTGTGTAAGTTTGGGTTTGTTGTGGAGATGTTGTGGCGGCGTCGGTTTGAGGCAAATAAAAAAAAATAAAAAAAAGATCGGGGCGTTGCTGAGGTGAAGTCACTGGGAACACAGTGTGAGAAATCTACAGACTGTTCTTTAGATTTTATTTAAGAAAAAAATAAAGTTTAGCAATATGCCTTAGGGTTCCAATTTTAAACACAAGTGCAAAACAATTTACAAATCAGGAAAAATGAAAGAACAACAAAATGCATTTTCATTTCAATGACCTGCTTGAATTCCCAAACCTCAGAGGAATAACTTCTAGCTCTTTCCAAACTGAATGTTTGAAGCTCCTCCGATTCTCTTTGCACACTCGACATCCATCATTTATTTTTTTAAGGGATGAGATTGTGCCACCTTTCTGTGTCAACAGAAGGAAATAGGTGTGCAACAACCACAGAAACCTTGAGAATCCTGGATCTAAAAGAGCAGAGACAGGTACCAAAGCTTTGACAGACAGAGATGAGAGGAAGCAATCATTGGCACATTTTGTGCAGACATAAGAGAGCTTAAAGGGTCGAAACCTTTTAATACTTTCTATATGAGACTCAAACATTTAGAAGTGAAAATCATGACATGCTTCAATGTTTTTTCGCCATCCTTTTCACCATCAGGCTAAAAAGAACCAAAATGCAGCTCGTGCTGATGATGGCTCAACGACAGGTTTGATCAAAATTCATTTTCAGTCAATTTAAACTCAGCATAGATAAAGATACTCCCATGATTATTGAAAGGAGCAGAGAAAATAACAATTGGTAAGTATTCCTGTCCAGCTGCCTAAGACAAATGTACTCACTCACAATCTGAATATATCTTTTGTTTATGCTTGAGTGAAAACCTGGCTTGACATTATCATGTTCTCGCTATAAATGTTCCGTCTCACAGCAAACGTTTTACTGGAAGCAACAGTGAAGGAGCCGCAGATCAAGCTAAATTACGAGATTCATGTTTTAACAGCTGCTGGGACTGGGAGCTCTGTGAGGCGGGTTGATGGATGTTCTTTCTCTTCTTTGTAATGTTTTTATCATTTTCCTGGAAAAATAAATAGTTTGGTCTGTTTCTTTTGAACTGCAAGTTAAGTCAAATATAATGTTTATTTGGCATAAACATTTTTATTTTATTTATTTTTTTTGCTAAAAAGAAAATTCTCCAAATTGTGTTTTACCAAACTGGACTTCTTTCATCTAAACCTTGAAGGGGCAAAAGGTGAAGACCCAGAGTTGTTTGTGCCTGTGCTCGGGCGGACGTGTGTTAGGACCGTGTTATTGACTAAAATAACACGGTCCCAGACAGTGATTCTCTGCAGACCAGACCCAAAGAACAGCATCTCTCTCTTTTGTGGTCCGGCTCGGAGTGACCCTCTTCCCTCTGCAAACGCAGCCGGTCTGACTTTGCGCACACACCCACTCACTTCGTCCACAGAGTGCCTCTCTGCCGCGGTGGAAAGTGACTTCATCATTCCAGCGCCACTGAGTAACGTTAAATAGAGAGGTGGAAACCATGCCTTTTGATTTAAGTACCGCAGCACTACAACACCACATTCAGATGGGGGAACGGACACCGGCAGTGCTTGCTTACAGAACAAACACTCAAGAAGCTGGCAAAAAATAAAAAATAAAATAAAGAACATCAGTCTGTAGAAAGGGGTCCAAACATCCTGCATGAGTGAAACAGTGGGTATTTACTGTATAGTTTTTTTGTGTACTTTTTCTGAACCATACCATTTTCTTCTATCTGTTCTCCATCTGAGGCACCTTTAAGCAAACACTCTGACGGCCGTGAGCCATTCCTCAATTTGTTTGTCAGTTTCTGAAGATTAGCTTCTGGGGAATTTTTGTGCTTCCTTGATTGAAATCATAAGGCTTTATTACATAACACAAAGGGTGGACGGTGTGCAGCGTGACTCAACAGGGTGAAAGGCTCCCAGTGCAGATTTCAGCGAACCTGTCTCAGTCTTCTAGAAAATTCAAACTGGGACGGAAATCCGTCCTCCGCTCTGACAAACGTCCCTTTAAGAAAGAACTGCTAAAGTTAAACACAAAGAACTAATCAAAAACTTGGAAGAGCTCAAAGCCTCTGACTGAAAATTTGCAGGATGACAGAAATCCTACAGATGACAAAAATTCTTCTTTACTTTGTCTTCATGACCTACAAAAAAATTTCTCTGACTAAATAAAACCAAATGATTTCAAAAAATGCTCTTAAAGGGCCATTGTGCATTTCCGAGGCATATAGTGTCATTTTCTAGCACAATCACGTCGTTATAAAAACGCTATCTATACTAAATGAGGGAAAAGAAACTTGACTTCATTCTACAAATTGAGATTCTGTCTCTTTAAAAACTCTCTTTCTGAAACTGTTTGCTAATTGCTGCTGGCTAGTCTGAAGGAGCTGAGCAGGAAAGTCGCGAGGGAGGGCTGCTCCGTAATGCGGGAGCTCGGAAACTTGGAAACTGCCGATCCAACGAGGAGCTTCACCCTGGAGGGAGGTGCTAGGTTCATCCAGGGGTTTTGCACAGCTGAATGGTTCCCATGGAGATTAAAAGATTTCTCAAACATGCGATAAAAAAAATAAAAAAATCAAGGCATCACTCCAGGTATGTTTTTGATGAGGTAATGACATTATGACAGGATGTAAAGCTAAGAAAAAGTTGATTTTACATAACACTGCCCCTTTAAAGACTTCTGATTCGTCGACATGTTTTCTAGCTGATGCTGTTTGAGAAGTACTACGTTTCAAACAGTAAAACGTAAATAAATACAGTAAAAAAAGTATCATATGTTAAAAAAAAGTTAAACTTATTTTAACATATAATTAATGCTATATAATGTCATTAATTCACAATGGCATTATATAGCAGCTGGTACCATTGATCTCGTGCTGCATAAAGCGGTAATTTGCAGAAAACACTATAATCCACAGTTGGACTAAGCTAGATGACGTAAGAGTACAAAGTGTTTATTTCTTGGCGGAAACGATGTGCTGAGCAGGCAACTCGCTTCGCAGGTTAAGAGCGCTGGCTGATGAAGCTGGAGGTTCTCAAACCGAGTCTAATCTCTAAACTGATACAGCACAGCTGTCTCTCTTTAAACCCGCGGTGTTTATGTTCGCTTTGCGCGGACAAAGTTACCGGGCGGTGAAGTTGAAGAAAGTGGTATATTAAGATTACACAGATTGATGGGTTGTTATCGGTCCAGAGAAATCCTCCTCCAGATGTTCAACGTGCGGCATGTGCAGAAACGAGGCGCAAATTGTCAACTCAATCCCCACAGCACAGTGGTTTCTTAAAAAGTGAAATACAAAGGGAGGCAACCAAAATGGGATTTAAAGCGCAGTCTTGGAACTAATGGTTTGAAGAGATGCCTGGTGTTCTTGTAGGAATCCAATTGTTTCACGTGTCTGATTTTCTTGGTGTTTTTCCCTGCAACGGAAGGAAAAGCGAGAAACGAGCAAAGATGTGATGAAACCCGCAATAAATGCAGTAAAAACCCCATGCTGTCCGTGGGGATCGGACATTACCTGATTTCACTCACTGCGTCTTATCTGTAAGGAATTTTAAACAAACCGCTGCAGCGCTGATCAACTAATCCTGTTATTTATGTAGCCTTCCACATTTTTACAGCACTTCAGGCTCAAATCAGTGAAAGCAGATCCAACTCTGTCATCCTCTGCATTCCATCCGCCGAGGCGGGGCTGCGTGTTGTGTACTCGGCCTTGGCCTCCAGGGAGTGATCTGTCCTCTTGAACCACACCAAGAAAACACCAGCGTTTATTAAAGCCTCGGTCTCGTTTCCAGCTTTATCCTCTTACGCGTATCGTCTAATCAACGCAAGTAGGAAAGTCCTCTTTCAAGAAAAACCTGGGCCGCACAGAAATAGGAGTACAGAGGTGGATCTCCACGCAGTGAGGAGAAAACGTTTCATTTAGAGGAAAACCTTTTGTGGAAAAATGCCTGAAGCTCTTCTTTTCATCAAAAACAGACGGAGGAGCCACAAACCAAACTTTTCTGGGCCCAAGTTTCTTATCAAAGCCATTAGAAGATAACGTTACGTTTCAGCTGCTGCTGCTCTGAAAGACCTCTGAGCAGGATGGCTTTGAACTGAGTCGACAATCTCTCTCTCTCTCTGCGAGGCGTCTCCTGACATCCCCAAAAGTAAAATGAAAGCGTATCAATGAACACTGGATGATGAAGATTCAGCACTTCAGAGATAAAGCAGAGACATGTTACAAGTGACCTTGGCTTTTTTCAGAGGAAAATGTCCGATTTAAACACTGGTATAAATCCTTCAAAGTTGGTTTTCTCATATTGTGTGAAGCAAAGCTGCTGAGCTTCTAAAATGGTTTCAGATTATTAAAAAAATAAATAAATAAAATAAAATAAAAAATGCAAAAGGCTGCATGTTAAAATCATTCTGACTTGCAGGCACACTTTGTCCTGGTTGTGGTGAGAGTCAGTGACCGAACTAAATTTAAAAGATTAAATGCTCTAAAATTGTGTACTAAGTTTCAAAATTTAGACTAAACAAATCACTGAAATATTTACAACCAGTTTAGTTATCATGAAAAAGCCTTTCGTCCTGCTACTCTAACTGGATTTGATCGAGTTGATTACCGGATGTAATAAATTCACACTACATAAATTTGCATTCTGATTTAGCATTTTTAGTCATTATTTTTTGTTCTAGTTTTACTTGTAGAACCATTGTAAAGTCTCCTAACAAATGTGTTCTTTTTTTTCTTTTTTTTTTTTTACATTTACAGGAATATTTTCTCTCATTTTCTTCCTTGTTGTTTTCAAGTTCTAAATCGATTCACTCTCTGGGCCGAGAGTGGAAAAACAGTGATTTCCTTCTGGGAGGGCAGGAGAAATCTTGCTTAGAAATACTTATTATGTAACTTGAAGCCCCCTCCTCCCCCAGTTAGGAGGGGTAAGTCTGTTCTAACTGTCTGGTTTGTAAATACTGGAAAGACTGGAGGGGGAACATGTGCTCCATGTTCTTTGTTCACAAATAGTTACTGGAATAAAAAACTGGGTTCCTATTTTTTTTCTAACTTAAAAAAAAGTAAGAGGGATAAAAGCTGTTTGACAGCATTCCCACTATGAGAAACTCTTTATAAAACTAAAGTTTTAAATTGCCTATCAATGGAAATCAGCTTTAAAAATCCTTCTCTACGTGACCCTGTGATGCTGAAAAATAACATCCATCTTCATTTTCAGCTTTCTGTCATCTTTGCGGTTTTAGTATTTGGAAATGCTTCCCACCACCGCCGTGTTTCATCAGTCTTGCTGTTCTATTGGTGATACGAGGTGACTTTTGTGTCAAATCTACCTTCAGGTTATCAGTTCGACAAAAAATGCATTTTACTTTTATCAGACACAATCCCAGGTTAAGCCAGGTTTGGATATTCTTTTGGAAGAAAAGGATGTTAATCCTATTTAGTCGAGAAGACGACTAAATAAATGTTTTTAGATGGGCCCGGACAATCTGTTTTGTTTTTTGTTTTTTGTCTAGAATAGATCAGACAAAGCCACAGAGTAAAAAAATTGCAGCAAATTTGTGCGTTTTCTTTTTTCCACTTATACAGCAATGTGCACACTTCCTCTTTAATACCCAGTATGATCATTTATACTGGTCTTCACCAGAATACCATCTGCAAACATCAGCTAAATCAAAAGACAGGGTAACAGTTCAACTTCTCTGATCAGCATTTTTTGGGGGGGTTTTTTAAAGCAGATTACGTCAGAAATTCTGATATTTCGTCTTTGCACTTTATTCCAATGTTTGAGAAGATCACGACTGCAGCTATAGAGAAAACTCCCCATCATGAACCACCGTATCTGAATCCAGTGAGTTCAGAGTGAAGAGCACATCTTCACTGTGTCACTGGCAAAGTGACTTGCTTTGTTTTGAAATCGTACTAGTTTTAAACAATACAAAACAGGATAAACTATAACAAAGATTGTCTCCAGGTACACCACAGCTGCATAATACACAACTACTATGGGCCAAGCTATTGTACACAACTCTGATGACACCATTTTAGTTCTAAAATGACAATTACTCTAATTGAAAAACAACTTAAAATGCAATTAAATGAAATGCATCATCTTTAGGTTTTCATAAGCTCAAACACAGCCTGGCAAACAGTAAATATAGACTTGATCATTATACGTAAAATCCTTTCAAAGTCCATGAACTATTATTTAAATGTTTATTGCTCAAATGGATGCAAGTTTGTTTCAAATCATGTTTGCAAATTTTGAAAAACTTTGGTTCTAGGTAACACAGGTTAATCCAACAAACTGCATTATGTGCTATTAGGACAGCAAGATCATTACTTTTAAAAATGAAAACCTTTATTGAAATGAATGTTCACTTTCTCAAAATCTAGATGGTTTAAATTGAGAAATTGTTTTTTGCATCCAAACAACTGTGATATTTATTTGTTGGATTAGAAAAAATAAATATTGCAAACCTGTGGTTTATACAATAAACCACAGGTTTCCTTATACAAATGTTTCCATATTGATCTGACTTTTTACATCCGACTCTGTGACAGGCTACTTTTCACCATCTAGTGGCTGGCAAGCGCATTGCATCAACGTTGAGATCCATCTATCCATTTTCTAACATCCTTGTCCCTAATGGGGTCGGGAGGGTTGCTGGTTCCTCTCCAGCTACATTCCGGGCGAGAGGCGGGGTTCACCCTGGACAGGTCGCCAGTCTGTCGCAGAGCAACACAGAAACATACAGGACACACAACCGTTCACACACACACTCACACCTAGGGACAATTTAGAGAGACCGATTAACCTGACAGTCATGTTTTTAGACTGTGGCAAGAAGCCGGAGAACCCGGAGAGAACCCACCATGCACAGGGAGAACATGTAAACTCCATGCAGAAAAACCCCGGGCCGGGAATCGAACCCAGGACCTTCTTGCTGCAAGGCAACAGCTCTACCAACTGTTCCACTGTGCAGCCCCCAACGTTGAGATGTAAATGAATCTGCAATAGTTTGGCTCAATGCAGTTTGGTTCATATTAAAAATAACATCATATTGTTGCTTAAAAGGCTAAATGATGAAAGAGTCAGTACAGGATGATTGTCACACCTCCGTCTAACACTGTCTGGAGCCTTCTGAAAGAAATGTCTCCGCTCTTTCATGCAAACTGTATCCCCTCAGCTCTTTGATACATTTTATTGTTTTGTCGAGGATTCATTTTGTGTGTTTTTCACCGTTTTGTTCATCTTTAGATGCTTCTTCCTATGATTGCAATTTTCTTGCACAAAATGTAGAAATAGAAATAGTACATCGTCTGTTCTTTTCAAATGTATTAACATCTCTATTTGTATGTTTTTACCTTTTGTACTATAGACGTTTCGTGATTGATTGATAGAATAAGTGTAAGAAAATAATCTGCAAAAATCTTAGGAAGGCAGAAGTGATAAAAACTGACAAAGCAATATTTCATACATACATTTATTTTATATAAAAGAGAAACAATGGTTGTAATATTAACAGTTATACACACAGGGATCCGTCACTGGAAAACTACGGTGTCCAGCATGGCGGCTAGGCACTGAACGATGTTGGAGGTCATTAAAACATCTACATGCTCCTCCAGGTGTCTCTTTGGATCCTGAGAGAAGAAATGAAGATGATGATGATTTTACTAAATACATAATGTGCTTTAACAAGACTTATCAGCTCCATAAACAAGCAACATTACTAAGAGAGCAAGTTGACATATGAGCAATAAATCAGCTTTGAAATTAATGATATTTTTGACACGTAAAAAAAAGAAGAGAGAGAAAGAAAAAAAACTAAATCAATACCTGTTTTCCAACATTCTTGATAGCCAGCTGCTCCGGGGTCATTTTATCTTCTTCTTCAACAGCCTGAGGTGAAAACAGTTCATTTTATTTCAAGTAGAACACCTTTTTTACTGTGTCATCCAAAAGAAAAGTAAACAAATGGGGGAAATCTAGCATAACCACAAGTAACTGAACTAAATCATAATTATTGGGTAAAAGTCCCACCTATAAAAAGGTACCAACTACACTTGGTTATTAAGCAGAGAAATATTTTAAAATCAAAACGACCTCTTATTTAGTTGGAAATATTTCTAAATGGCGAGCCGCCAACTCTAACAGACTCAATGAAACCTTGTCGTGTTGTAACCCAACAGGGCTCAGGTTCTACCTTATTGTAGTTCTTGGCCAGCTCCAGCATTTCTTTGACGATCGTCTCGTTGAGCTTGCAGTGCTCACTGTAGTCCAGCAGAGTCAGGCCCTCCATCCAGCTCTTTTTATGCAGGTTCAGCAGCATCTGAAAAATGAATAGAATGGATCAGGTTTCACAAGAAACAAAAATAAAACTAGATGGCGGGTTGGGGGGGGGTCTTAAAATATGAACTTCAAACCTTTTGCTCCAGCTCATTCTTCCTGTAATTGATGGTGATGGAGTAGTAGTGTCTGTTAAGTCCATGAATCAAGGCCTGAAAGAGAGTAAAACAGATTATTAAGTGCAACAAACATACAGATTTATATTGATTATCAGGAAAGGTCACAGGAAAACACAAGAAAAAAAAAGTTACAAACTGTTTTTACAAATAAAACAGTTCGTGGCGCATTCTAAAGGTTTATTTCAGATAAACTCTCTTAACTTTTGTCTGGTTCTGTATGTGGCTTACAGAACCAATTGCGAGATAATTGCAATTTTAAAATTGCTCCCGTTTTTATTCTAATGTAAAAGTGACCTGGATTGACGGCTTGTTGAGATGACCCAGGTTGGATGTAGTTTGCCTTGGTTCGTGACCCAGCACCATCATGTTGGCATTAATCAGTCTGAAGGCATCAATAACCACCTGAGGGCAGAAAAAATAAATAAAAATCAGTTTTCCTAAATAATTCAAACTTTGATAGAGTGCCACTGATTGAACTTAGGGTCCCCTGTGCCCACCTTTCCTTTGACACTCTGAATGGGATCAACTACCACGGCGACGGCTCGCTCCGACAGCGCCTCGAAGCTCTGCTGCGTGTTGATGTCCACACCCGACAGCCAGCAGCCAAAACCAGGGTGACTGTGGTACCATCCTACAACCATCTCTGGTCTGAAGAACACAAACAGGTGGGAAGCAACAGCGTTTTAATTTTCGATTTTCTTAAATTCAAAAAAAAAAAGGAAGGAAAATAAACACACATTCGTATAATCCTTCTTCAATTTGCTTTTAAGTGGAATTAAATTCTGTAAAAACAAGCGTGGGACTTTGAGGTTCCTTCTTTAACAAATTCAGAACGCCGATCTTGTTGAGCCGTACCTGCCCGTCTGCTTCAACATGTCCAACATCTTAGCCTGGAAGACGGGGTCCACAGCTTCTACACTCACTCCCTGTGAGGCACACACACACACACACACAGCTTAGTGAAAACGAACAACAACGAGAACTAGGGATGCCAAACTACTTGAAAAGTAGAAATTTATGAAAATGAACCAGCAATTTTTAACCCTGGCACAACGACGGTGAAGTCTTCTAATGATGGTGTTAACAGGAGAAGAAATGAAGATTTGGAGGGGAAGCAAAAATAAAATGCAATATTCTTTTAAAAAAAACAATGTCAGAAATTGCAAAACCACTCCTAGGTGAATTAATAAGTTTTTTTCCAGCCTGCTATGCTTACTGCTCATTAACCTAATTGTAATAATTTATGTCTAGAAGACTTTGAGGCAACTAGTGATGACAGTGTCATCATTTTTACAGGACGTCCTATGAATCCAGGTTGTGTCTACAATGCTGTTGCAGCAATATGAGAAATGTACCATGCAAGATTGCAATATTAGCTATTCATGAGAAGAAAATAACTCAGTTGACATAAATATTTTTAGGTGTAATGATGTTTTTCCCCTTCAATTTTTTACAAAAAGTTGCAACCGCTTTCCTACAAATTTGTGTGTGCAGAGAATTCCCCTCTCTCCCAACTGCAGTGTGCAGCAGTTACTGTGTGTGTGTGTGTGTGTGTGTGTGTGTGTGTGTGTGTGTGTGTGCGCGTCTGTGCTCAGATGAGAACACACTTTTAGTCTAACAAAACACAAAATCTCCACAACATGCAATCTTGATTTTAGAGGGGATACGTACTGTTCCTGACTGAGGCATGGCAAACACATCGATCACTCGCACTGTGTAGTCGTCAACAAATTCTCCCAGCATCAGTCCCATGACCTCCATTGGCACACCGGCACGCCCGTGCTTCAACATCTGATGAGGAGGGACGGCAAAAAAAAGAACAAAAAGAAAAAAAAGAGAGGATATAAAAAGGTTGGGCTTCAGGTATATGACAGATTTAGCTCTGATGAGGAGTTATTTTATTACCTTAAGCAGGGCCAAAGAGGAGATGTAAACCTGTTCTGCAGTGTCCACAGCAGGAGCATCTGTGGGGGGTCCCTTATGAAGCAAAGGATAAATCATTGTTACACACCACAAAGTTTTTGCAGCTACATTAGGAAAAAAAAAGGCACAGAAGATGAGTTACATCAGTCTGAGCTTGAAAGTCACAATGAAATAACTTCGCAATACAAAACCTCAATCAAGCTCAATGCCATTCTTTTATGTACAAGGACATTTAAAATGTACCTGGCCAAGCCCTGGCATTCCACCTCCAAGCCTCAGCAGCCGGTCCATATTGAGATCTGTGAACACATTCCCAGAGTCTTACCATTAAACTCCAGCAGCAAATATTTTAATGTAATAATATATGTTAAAAATATTGTACACTATTAAAAATGAAATAAACAAATGGATAAGAAAAGGCTTTGAAGATCAGATAGTCATAAATTGCTTAGCAGTAATAAAGTGAGGTTCATTAACTATTTACGTTGTCCTCTTGATAAATAGTAGACGATTTTGTTTATATCGCAATTAGATGTTTGTGGCGGGAATTACATTTAAAATGTCATTTAGGCCGAGTGTTAATGATTTTTTTCTTTTTTAGAAAACTTTCGTCATGTAATCATAAAGTGACAAAACATAGACTTATTTAGTATGAGAAAGCAAAATAATACAGCTAATGCTAGGCTGATGTAGCCGAGTTGCTCACTGCTCTGAAACGTAAACACTCAAATGAATATTAAACTATTCATAGACGCCATTTTATTATGAACCAATCTGAAAGTTGTCACATTTAGGGTGTAAAAAGTGGTTATCAAACAAAGCATACACCTAAATTAACTTGGTTGCTAAATACACAGTAGCGTTATGTTACCGTTAGCTAACTCATGCTAACTTAGCTTACATGGCTTAGCGGAAAAAAACGAGCTTTTGTGTGAACATCACATGTACCCAAAGCTGTTAAAAAGTCTCTACGGAGCGTCTTCAATGTACATCTGCTTTTACCTGCTGTCAGATGTTTCAAGCGATTAGATGAATGTTTTTCAGCGCACAGTCAGACCAAACCAGCGAGCTACAATGAATCAGCCAGAAACCAGAAGTCTTTTTTAGACGGAACTACTTCCGTCGCACGAAATTTACGTTTAGTGTTGACGCTCGTCCGGCGCATACAGAAATTAACCACTAGAGGGCGCCACCTTCGTTGTTGCAGGTGACTTTCCTGCACTTATCTGTCGTCTCTGCCTTCAAATGACCTTTTAAAAAGGGAGATTTGGACATAAAGAGTCTTTGAGAAGCTTCTGCAGAGTATTGAGCATTTCTGATTCGACAGTACAAAGAAATGAACTAAAATGCCTCGACACGTGTGGGAAAGAAATCCTCTGTTTACAATGAATGCTCTGCACCATAACGGCACCAGGCCAAATTCCTTGCATGTAAAAGAACTTGGACAATAAATTTTTGATACTGATTCTGATTAAATGGTTATATTTTACAATGCTTGTGAAGGTGAACATAAAAACAAACTTAGTGATAAAACTAAGTGTTTACCTTATTGCAAATTAATTTGTACACTTCACTTGTTATTGTCAACTTGAAAACTTGCTTTGAATGCGTGATTGAGTGAACCAATCAGTGAAAGGTATTTTAATTTAAACATAGTGCTGTTTCAGAATTTTCATGCATTGACATAATTAACACCATTTTGGTTGTACTCATTCTATATGAAACCTCTGAAGATGTTTTACTTAGCTGCTACTACTGCAAAAGTTAAAAATATGTGAAAATTTACATATCAATAAGGGCAAAAATACATGTCTCACACAACTGTTTGCTCTTTCTTTGTAGATATTTTTAATGCATTCGTATATCTTGGTTTGTTTTGGAAATGATCACAACTGATTCGAGAGGATGGTAGCAATACTAGGGTTTGTTTTTCTTGGCCACTGAGATCTATTAAATCTGTGGTGACTCACACTGGGAGAGTTACAAGACATGGGACAAATGAATAGTGGAACAAGGTTGTTTTGGTGCCTGATGTTCTAGTTTGCAGTAATTTTATGTACTGCCACTAAGGAAACTTCTCAAACTGTTCTTGAGTGTGAGTGGCAAGTTCTGAATTGATCTGATGCTATTTTTTTTTCTGTCCTGGGAAAAATACTCCCTCTTTATGGGAGTGAGTCTGCATGATGTTGATTGTCTGCTCCTGGACTTTTGCTGTGATTCTGGAACAAACTGCAACAACTTTGTGGGAAAAATGACCAGTTTCCAGTTTCAGAAACCAATGAAATAATGAAAACAGCTGGGAATCACACAGCTGGAACTGTGCTTGTTCATCACCTGTCAATTAAATTCAAATTAATTTAACTCAGTCTATTTATATAGTACAGATTCCCAACATAGGCACTTTGCCAACAAATAAAGTTAATTCAATCTTGAACTACATGTTGTGCTATGGATCACACGAGGTCGAAAGCATTAGAAATAAGTTTGTCACCGTTATAGATCTAAATAATTTTGTCTTTATTTCCGTTATTAGAGCTCTTTAGATCTTAGAACGATGGTTGTTTTTGTGTGTGGTTGTGCGCACGTGAGCTCTTTTAGCTTACTCACTAAAAGATCTCATACATATCAGTTATTTTAGACAGTTGTACGTGTTGTCGGAAAACTTTAAGCGGTTTTATGCTTTTAATGGTCTGGTTGGAACCAGTCCTGCGTATTCCAGGATGTGGATGTCGAAATTAAACTCAGCCGTCCAAATACTTTGGTGAATCACAGTTATGTCATGATTTGTCAAGAAGAGCAATTACCTATTCTGAAGAGTGGTTACGTGAACCTTACCTCTCTGTTCCATCTTCTTTTTCAGACTCCAGGGAAACAGACACTGATCATTTATTATGACTCTGATCAAGATTCAGTAAAACTGATTCAGTAAAAACGCTTAAATGGACTGAATTTATACCCTTTCTATCATACTGACGACTCAAAGGATTTGGTTTTGCTGTGCAGCAGACATATTTGCCCATCTGCATTTAAAAGAAATGTATTCATCAACACGAGGAGGAAGCTGGTACCAAACTGACAACCTTCCAATTGCAAGAGTCTTAATCTACCAAGTCACAGTCGCTTTTAATTTACAATACACAAACTGTAGATGTGGCTCTGGTGATTTATAGGATTTTAAAAAAACAAAAATTTCTTGATGTAGTATTTAAAGTTGTGCATTTCTATAAAAGCCTCAGTGTGCGATTATGACGTACACCTGCGATTGATTGCGACTTTTCCCTGTTTTAGACAGCTGCGCCAGTGGCACGCAGAACTGTGGCGTGTGCTCTGAGAAAAAGAAATGAAAGAAATCCTGTTTGACATTTTGTGCGCTTTCTCCTGTTTCAAGCAGCCATTTCATTATTCCCAGTGGGGCCACAAACTCCTGGCCAAACCAGAACAACTCTGGGGTTGTGAGAAAGCTTCGCCGTTTGAATTCACTTCCTCGGTTGTCGTTTGTGCAGGAACATTTGCAGCGTTCCGCTCAGACACACGGCGGTGCCAGGCAGGTCAGCTGGCATTTTGAGAAGAATTTCAAACTTGCCTGTTTCTTTGATGAGTTTTGTAAGGAGCAGATAATCATCTGCATTCCTCAGCGACCCCCCCACCATCCCCACCCGCTACCTCAACACACTCTGCATTCTTAACCAGGATTTCCTTCCTTCTGCTGGCCCGAGACAACTTCTCTCTGGCCTCAGCAAGTCAGAGTGAATTCATCAGACAGTTGTATTATTTATACATTTTCACCTGTTGAATATTTGCGTAAATTTATTATAAAATATGCAAAACTCACATAAATAACACATCTACTCAAGTTGACAACGCCCATACTGAAGCAGATTTTTAAATAGATGCACTTTGTGTGGCGGCTATTGTTGCTAATTGGAACTGCTCCAAACCGGAAATCAGTTGATTTTCTGGATAATTGATAAAGATGGAGAAGCTGAAAAACCCTTCTCTGATTTGTGAAATTTCATTTCTGCAAAATAAAATGTAATCTGCGACCTGCACAGTTGGTGTCCAGGGGTTATTAACCCACCTGGCTGGGCAACAACAGGCACAGAAAGCCATCTGCAGCTGATCGTGCCGATAGGAATGATTGGACTTTTCAAGGTACATTAGAAGTCACTTGAAATGCAAAACCAGCATGAAACCTTAATCCTATCTGCAGAGGAAATACAGGAGAGAAATCTGATGCTTTAAGAGCCTCCCTGCCACCCTGATAGGATTTGGATTTTAGAGTTAACTCGCAAGAGTCCAACAGGACCAGATGATGGGGAGGCTGCTGTTTAGAGCTCCTAAATGCTTTGTAAGCGAAAATAAGACAAAAGTGAGAAGCACGCGTGTGCAGATAGGCAGCTCTGGTGTTGCGTAATATGCTCGGGTAATTTCCCTGCAGCATTTCAAGGTAAAAATATGAAATCCATTTTCCAAACAAGTCTCAAATTTCTACAGCATTGGTGCAAAAGTGATGCTACCAAGCTGAATGTCTTTAAAGGCTTTTAAAATGGCAGATTTTTTTTTTTTTACCCACCCATTTTCAGAGGAATGTTCTTTTTATTTCTTGAGCCATTTAACCCTGACCTATGAACTATTCGAGCTCAAGAGAAATGCACCCAGACTCAAAAGATGAGTCTTTGTTTTGTAAACATCACACACAACTTAGCATGAGTTTTAAAATTTATCTCTAGGCGCCATGTTTCCAGGAGCCTGTCACAACAACACACAGATTGTTAGAATGCATTGCATTCCATCAATGAAACAGAAGATAACACAGTTTGATAGGGCAGGGACGCAGGGGGGGAGAGAATCATCATCTTTGGCTACAAGATACGGCACAGGCAGTTCATGAAGGAACACTTGACAGAGTACAACATTCAGAACTCTAAAGTAGCAAGTATCCCTTCGGTTCGGGCGCATTTTATATGCTGTAATGATTCATAGGTCAGAGTGAAGTGGCTTAGAAATACATACAGCATCTCTAAAAAAGGTCAGGTACAAGAAAAGTGGGGCGAAAAAGCTGTTGATGACAACAGACAGACAATAGAAAGGCCTAAAACATTTTTTTTCCTTAAAAAAAGAGACTTAAATCAACAAAACAAATGGACATCAACCAAAAGGATTTAGCTGTCTACAAGCTGCAAAGACAACTTGTTGAATGCTTGGAATGAGCATCAAAATCAAGGAGGACAGGAGATTGAAGGGACTTTGGATGCGACGTGGTTGTTGGGGCCAGTTGGGTTAGCCGGAGTGTTTCAGAAAACGCTGATCTGCTGGAAACTTTATGCATGTGCCATTTCTCGACATGCAAGAAGCGGTCCAAGAAAGAGACAGTTTCAGCTGAGCGGAGGCTGTGCGGATGGAAATACCTTGTTGGTGTCAGGTGGTAACTGACAGAGTGGTTGGAGATGATAGAAGGGCAAAAGTATGTACAAAGAAAGTACTGCACAAGGAATACAGTCTCTGAACACAACACGTTGAACCATGAGAAAGACGGGTCACGTCAACAGAAGACCACAAGAGGAGCCATCTCTGCCAACTATGAGCAGGAACTTTAGGCTACAAGTCAGACAGACTCACCTAAATTTGATAATAACAGACTGGAACATTTTGAGGTTTGATGAGTCTTAATTTCAGCTGCGGCACAGTCAGAATTTGACATATAGAAATCTCCATCGAAAGATTTTGACACATGGTTGAATTTGTGCGACGGTGAAACACAGCAGTTCGGAAAGCACAGGGAGATCTACTCTGGTGCTAGCAAGGTGTACCTAATAAAGCACGATGGCCTTTTATTTTCATCGGCCCCTAAGATGAATTCAGGCTAAGTCAAAGTTTTGTTTTAAAAAGCCCAACGTATCTAAAGTGCTTCAGCTGTTGTTTGGTTCACTATGCTGCCTGTAGTTCGCGATCACTGCAAGCCTTCAGAAAAGAAGAGCAAAAAGCTGAATGTAAGGCGACCCATTGAGGTTTGGAGTGTTTGAAGAAGTGAAAACCGGAGCTGCTGTAGTTCTGCTTCTTTTTTTTCTTTTTTTTCCACCAGCATGAAGGAAATATTCTCTTTATGTTTTGTGTTGCGCACAGAACACAAGCCAGTCGAGCTCGTGTGTGAACTCCAGCAGTGTATGGATGATCCTGTTGGTCTGCAAGTGTTCTTTTCTCAGCCTCATCTGCTAATATTGTAACTATGATCTGCATAGATGGGGCTTGTAGATGCTGGCTGCATTTCAGGAAACCTACATAAAGGACTAAATGAGAGATGGTGATGAGAAGGAGGAAGGGGTGAGGGTTCCTTCTTTGTTTCCAAATATTTGCTGGCTGCTCAGTTTATTAATCCTATCCACCCCACTCCCTCCTCAACACAGTTGGGGTTTTTACAGGGACACCGTGACCTCCTGACCGGCCAGTCGCTGATTATATTTCATTGCATCCTGATTCTCTGTCATGCACGCTAGATGGGGGGAAGGGCATAAAGAGGAAGAGGATATGTGTGTGTGCGTGTGTGTTTTGTATGCGTGTGTGTGGTTGGAGGAGGTGGGGGTGAGGAATGCTTGGTATGTGCGGACGGACGATAACAACGCGAGAGGCGAGCAACGCGCGTACAAATAAAACTCCCCCCCTCAAAAAAGCGCCTTTAATGCAATTTTTAATATACGCCGATAGTATAACTGAGGTCTAAACGTAGGTATTTCCAACCGGATCGAAACGTTGTTGGGGGGTTTTGAGGCGGGGAACACGCAGTTTGTGAGCTGTGCAACACCCCGGAGAGGCGGAGATGGTTCGGTCTGTAGTAGGTGGGGACAGCCGAGCGGTCTGCAGCAGGACGTCGTAGATCAATGAACCGGACCGGAGGGTTGGTCCATCGCCTGGTGTGAATCTGACTGTATTATAGATGTGTCAGTACACCTATCAAGGACCGAGGCTTTATTCGCTGTTGACCAGCCGGTTCAGTATGCGGATATTATAAAGGCTGTTTTACAAGCCTCTCCCCCCCCACCCCTCCATCCTTTCATCGTCGCTCGGTTTCTCCTGCCTTAGCGCTCTGTTTTATTTTATTTTTATTTAATTTCTTTTTTTTTTTTTTTTTTTTTTTTTTGAGGGGAGGGATCCAAGATACATCTATAAGCTCCGGGATGATTTTTGCAAACACAGGCAACCCACTGAAGACGACCAATCGAAAGCAGGTAGGCCAGAAATACACACACACACACACACGCACACACACACACACACACCCACACACACACACACGCCCTCTCTCACACACACATATACATTCACATATAAGGCTACACTTATTTTATTCCCTGCTCGCACTTTTGGTGTTAGGTCACATTTGATTGGGCATTTAAAGGCACTGAAATGCCACCAGGCGCACATGACATTGGAATGGCATTCCCACCTCATTCTTTATATGACGGGATTAATTAAATTCATCAGTAAACAGATCCACCGCTCTCAGCAGTTGCCAAGCAGATGCTCTGATATACACGGGGAGATAAAACAGCAGCTGCCCCCCCCTGATCTGTGGCTCCACCGACACTTTGACGCTTATGTCCGAGTAACCTTGTTTGGCCCACTCGCTGGCTCCAACTCTGGTCAATATGCATGGCGGTAACTGTAGTCCATTTTTTATAGGTTAATGAATTCTGGGAGAGTCCATAGAGGACTTTATGTCCTGATGCAAAGCACAGCATGTATCAGTGTGCTGTATGGGTCTTGCTTGCCTTCTTCGTTTTGACCTCTGAGATCGTCACACTTTCTAGTTTTAGATGGCGGAATTGAAAAAAGAAATACCACTAATAATGATGATGATGATGATTAAGCAAGAAAGGAAGAAAGAAAAGAAGTGTCCATGGTTGAAACTTCAACCCCAATACAGATAAAATCAGTTGTGGTTTGCTGAACCTAAGAACGAATCCCTACAGGAAATGAGGTTTTGGTAGTAATTAGCTGCAAGATGCCCTTGTGAATGTCATCATATGCATCTTTGAAGGTTGCCCATCCAAACAGAAAAGTTTATAGCTGCATGCCAACTAATTGTTTGAGAACAGAGCAGACCTCACATATGTCTCTGCCCCTCAGATTCATTTCTCATCTGTGGCATTAAAACAAAAAACAAGCCTTTGTAAGAATAGCCCTGTTGTTCAAATTTTTTGTTTGTTTGTTTTTTACAGTCTTGTGTGCAGTTTTATAATCTTTGGCTCTTGAAGTAGATTGTCCTTTGGTTATGGACAGATGGTGAGATTCTGCCTTTGATCTGATTCTGGAGAGCGCTTGGGGTGGCTGGGAGCGATTTTAATGAATGAGTAAAAGGAAGGAAATGCTTCGCAGGAGCAGTGCGGGGTGTGCAGAGTGGCTTACAAGCACGAAGAAAAGGGCATGTTTCTGAGGAATGCCACAGCAGGATGTACTAGTTAAAATACCGATTTAATCACAATGTGATTCATAAAGGCGCTTCTTGCACAATAGTAAATCTTCCACTTTTGGTTGGCAGAATATCATATTTTCATGGGAGCTTAAATCAATTACTTACATCTGCTGCTGCTGTAAAACTGTAGCAGAGGGAAATGTAACGTGTTTGTTTTTGTAATACATTTTGAGAAACGTATAGCAGAGTAGTAGGGGGGGGGGAAAAATGCCACTAGTTTACCGTCTTTCCACCGCCGTACACAGTATACCGAGGTTCAATGTTGGTCATTAATAAGCAATGCTTGACCAACAACTCTAGCTTTTAACGCAGTAGGAAGCAACGCTCCCGCCCTGTACAGCCAAGACGTTCTTCTGATCGCCGTTGGTCTGGTTAAATGAGATCATCCGGAGGCCCGTTCACGTCCTAACAGTGGGTTTCCTGTGTGCAGTCTTACCCCATGACGCCGTCCAGTCCCAGCAGCAGCAGCAACAGCAGCAGCACAGGCCTGGAGCAGCTCAGCAAAACCAACCTGTACATCCGAGGCCTGCCTCCCGCCACCACAGACCTGGATCTGGTCAAACTCTGTCACCAGTGAGTACATGCATGCAGACACGTCCAGATGGTTTTGGGCTTGGCGTCAACAGCACAAAGAGCGCATCTTTTTGCGATAAGAAGAGGTGGTGTGGTTCATTTCCTCGAGTCTGATTTCACATTGGTTTCATTGCATCTCAAGCTAAATATAGTCCAAACGTGCTGAAGAGGTAATTAAGATTTTTCTGCAGACTGTTTGGAGTGTTTCTTTGACAGGAATGTATGTCGCTCCTGCCTTCCGGAAATATGGCTAATAGTATCTCCAGAAGCTTTTTTGCTACTGGAGATACATCATCGGAAATGGGCCGAAGATCCCAAAACAAGTTACAACCTATGTTAGTGATGTGAAACTGCAATACTGCCTGATAAGCAGTATAATCTAACATAAGATAAACTAATGCATACAAGATATATGGTGTCTTTCACAGGCAATGCGGCGCATCACATCTCCATAATTTGGGATCTCTGTATCTCTGATGTTAGAGATTGGAAAATGTTCAGAATCTTAATGTCAGTGGCCTGCTTTGCATGCAAACATAGATTTATTTGTACTTCTTAACAAAACGAGAAGCTTGATTAGTAGTAGGCAAAGTTTTTCATCATCAAGTTCAAAGTGCCATTGTCGTTTTTAAAATCCCAAAAATAATTTCCACTTATCAGATACATTAAATATGCTGCATTTTAATGAAGCTGTCTGATTTTCGCAGAACGTGAATTTTTAATTCACCGTGGAATAAAAGGGATCTTGCAAGTTTTCGTTGCTGAAAGAAAGAGACATAGTTTTTTATTGCAGTCAGTTAATTGCAGCCTACTTTGTTACTTATTCATTTATTTTTAAATTATTCTCATTTTATTACTCTGAAGCGATCCAGCCTGCTTTGGAGTAAAAGTCGCTGGATTTCTGTTGTCATATTTATCTAAAAAATAAAATCAAACCAAAAAATGACGTTAATAAAAGACAAAAACTTTTAATAAAAGACAAAAACCCGTTCATCTTGTGTCTAATATTTTTCATAATAGGACGGTTTTAAATTTGAGTCGGTTAATTCCTTGGATTTTAAACATTGAAACAGTTATTGTTTTAAAATTTTTAAACAAGTGTGTAACTGCATCAATGTCCTAAAGACTTCTGCCACCCGTCATACAATTGTAGCCACAATATATGCCTATCCAGTTATTCATAGTTCTGATAGTTTTCTGACACAATCAGGTTTTAATGATCCCCACATTCACTCAATGATGTAAACTAAATATGACGACTTTAATATTCAGAAGTAATCAAGATGTGGTTAGCCAGCACCGAACCAAGGTTCACACTTCATGCTCCCGTTTTAGAGCTGTGGTTACAAACGTCAAAGTCTTGAAACACTATTTTGAGATATTAAGGGAATCTCTAGAAATGACATTCAGTCTAAATGGGATTGCTAAAAGCTTCTATTAAAATGTGTTGTTGTTGTTAATAGCAGCCATAATGAATTATTAAAACGCAGCATAGTGGCTGTTTGGGGGTGTTTTGTATTGATTTATTAATTGCGTTTTTTTTTGTACTTTAAAGAACAATAATTGGGTCCGCAGTTATCGTTTCTGCTGTCATTTTGTTGTTGCATGAGATAAAATGTTTGGGGAAACTCTGGATTAGAGAACACGGTAGAAAACACCTCTGAGAATTAAATTACATTTTGCCGCATTTTATTATTTTTTTTTAGCTCTTTTTCCAGTCTTGGTGCTACGCTGAGCTGACAGGTGCAGGCTGAAGCCTTTCTTGAAGGAAAAATGTGTCAAATTGGAGGACATTTTGAAATGTTCACATTTTACACCAAAAAGCCTGCAAAATTCAGCAGCTCAGCAAGCCTATTTACATATTTACAAGGAATATACTAGTTGAAACATGCGCTAATTAGCGTTTTGACATAGTTAAGCTGCAGATGAATTGAAATTAAATAGTAAAGAATTGTAGACCTTGTTTTGTTTTACTGAAAATCTGTTTGTTCTTTTTTTTGTTTGTTTTGCACAGTGATACATAAGTGCTAAAACATTCGATGGTCTAAATACAAATACAAAAGTAGGAACTCACCAATGGGATGTGAAAGGCTGTAAAAATATTATTTTATAGAGAAAAGACAGCCGTCCAGTGGACATGTTTCATATAACTTGATACTACACGACTTGAGTCCAAGTGGTTAATGTGGTGGATGCCATAATTAGTGGATTTTTGTCTTTGTTTTTCCTTTTAAATCAAGCGCATATTGGAAGGAGAGGCACTCAGCCATATAACCAGCAGCAGCGGCAGCTGTTTGTGTCCTGTTTGCTTGTGTTTTGTTCTTGTTCCCAATGGTGCTTGCCAGCACAAAAGCAGAAACGAAACCGCTTTTCATAGCAACACAGTATGCATGTTGAAATGAGCGAGACATTCCGTCTGCATGGCCTCCAAATCCACGCAGCAGCTCGCAGTTTGTGTCACATTTCAGCCAGATGTAACATAAAGCCTGAGGTGATAAAATTATATTAAAGTTGTTGGGAAATATGTTTGATGGAGTGTGTAGCTCCTCTCCTTTAACATGAACAGCTTTACTTTGCCTGATAAGTCGTTGTCTTTATTGGGCCCACAGCAGGGCCGTTTCCAGGATCGGACTTTCAGGGGTCATTGGGCCCTTTGAAAATGTGGCAACAAATATTTCATTTATTCAAAATGTCAAAAATAAATGTATTTTTAAAACACAATATTGCTAATAAATCGCTAGTGCCTCCTGCCACTTCCAGAACTAGAACAATATTTACATTAAAGAACTACACTTCTGCTAACGTTGAAGGAAATGAGTGTGCTAGCTTCAGAAACAACCTAACGATTACTTCTTTTTATTTTAGAGGGATTGCTGGGAATGGCAACATTTTTCCACAACATTTTCAATTCTTTACGCTGGTTTCACAGATCAGTATTATGCAGTTATTCAAAAATAAGTCATATCAAAGAATATTGGTGAAAAAGATTTTTTGCAGACTTTATATGCTGCTTTGGTGTTTCTTTTAGTTATTTGGTTTTGTGAGTAAGGCTACAAAACCCAAAAAGCTTTAATTGTGAGTGTATTAAATGTGAAAAAACAAACAAACAATAGAAAAAAAAAACAGAAATGCATTTGTAAACAGCGTGTGATAGAAACAGGAGATCTGACTAAGATTAAAAGTATGGAGGCTTAAGTAAAAAAGACTGAATCCACCTTGCAGAGCGTTAAGAGAAAGCACTATTCTACTCTTTAAGAACATATCCCTCCCTTTGGGAACGAACGGAAATTGCCATCAGCATCAGTTAAAGATGCTATCTCCAGTCAAACCTTTTTAGATGAGTGTTCTTTGACACTAATGGGCATTTTGTTGTGTACACAGGTATGGAAAGATTCAGTCGGCCAAGGCGATCCTCGACAAGACCACCAACAAATGCAAAGGTCAGCAGCAGTATGTTCAGTCTCTGTTGAGAGCAGCAGGGAGAATATCTGCATGTTTCGAACCATTTGAGGAAGCATCTGGTTTGTATCAATATCCTAAATGTTCATAAATGGATTAGTTGTTTAGCCTGATAGCCAGTCTTTGTGAGGGTTGACCATGAACGCTTCTGTTTCCACCCTCGTCAAACTTCTGCGACTTCACATTGAGGCAGATTGAATTGTACAAAATCTTTGCTGCGCTTCCATGGTAACAGAAGTTTGACAAAAACAAAAGCAGATTAAGATGGATTATCCCAGACAGACAGGTTTAGAGGATCTACAGACACATTCTCTCTCCGCGTAGAATCGGCAGAAAACAGTGGCTGGCTGTGTTACAGGGAAACATTAAGATCATACTTGGAAATGAAAAAAATGGAATGTTTTCCAGTTTAAAGTAAAGTTAGAGAAATCTATGTCTGGAAAAAAATACGTTATCTAGTTTCATGTCATTGTGCATATATTAAGCTATCAATGATCCATGTAATTTACCATTATGAATTCAGGTCTCCAGTTACCCACTTCATACAACTCAAAAGTAAGTGTACTGAAGTTAACAAGCACACATATTTTATTTTTATCTTTACACAATACCAGACTTACTGTAGTACCTAGTTTGTATCATTGACTCTGCCTATTTAGAGATTGGCCACTTACAAAAAGAAAAAGAAAAGAAAACCACACCTTACTGTTAAAAATCTCTATAGCAACCTATAGCAACAGTCGTACTTTATCCATGATGTGTGATCTGTTCTCACTGCCTTTGATTCACCATACTGAGTCACGAAAGGGAAAGCCCTTTCCTTCCACCCTCTCATGCTGCTGAACAAATGTTTGGATGTTTTTAATTAAGATATAATTGGAGTGATTGATAATGAAAATCACAGCTCGGGGTCAGTAAAAGCTGAGGCACATAGTGTCCAGATAACTTTGTGCAGAGTCCATAGCTACAGGCCGTCAGACTTCATGTGGCTGAATAAAGTCTCATGGAGTGCTTATGGAATAGGTTTCCATGGCCAAAAACTGCATCCAAACCAAACATCATGACGTCTCTTGTGAAACCTTGTGGTTGCAGTGGTGTAAAACATTCTCCTCTGGGCTCTAGAAGAGTCTTTTTTTTTTTCTGGAGGGACGAATCATCCCTCTCTGTTTGGAAACCCATCGGATGGGTAAGGGTGAAGGACTGAACAGGAAGTTGTTAATTCCCTGACATCATTGTGTAAAGTGCAAAGTTTGGTGCAGACTATGATGCGGGGCTCTCCCTTAGTTCTAGTGAAATGAAGTCTTAGTGCTTCAACATATAAAGACATTTTGCACAGTTTCATGCACACCAGAGCGAAAAGCAAAGTCCATAAGAACTTGACTGGTTTGCATAGATACCTTAAAGAACCCACCATTTGAGTCAGGACAGAACAAACTAGAACATATGTGGTGCACGGATTCCCCAATGACTTGCATACTTCTGGAAGAATGATCAATAATTCCTATAAACATACTCCCAACTATGGTGGAAAGCGTCGCAGAAGAGTTGAAGCTGTCATAGCTGCAGTGGGTGAGCCATAGAATACTGTAGTAAACTCCATGAGCAAATGTGATAACTGTGGCAGCAACTTTGCAAAAGTACCGGTATAGTCTTAAAAAAAACGAAGTGTCATCATTGCCTTCACACTGAAATGTGACTGTCTACATTGGCTACATTCAAGTAGCCTTCAAATGTCCATGGAGATCCTAGAGAGCGATAGGAAGTCAGAAGTAAAGGAGGCCTTTGCTAGTGTACCCTTTAGTGGAAAAGACGTTTCCCTGAAGGGCGTTGACTTGTGCAGCAGAAAAATGTTCCCGGATGTACTGCAAAAAAAGAATATCCACTTCACAACGTCTTGGACTTGACAGACTTGCTGACAGATACCACCACCCTCATGTGGTTTACAGAACCTAATTACCACACGGCAAATAGTTTGAATATTTTAGATGGTGATTTTTATTTATTTGTGTCATGCAAAATTATTTGGTGTAAGTGATTTATCCCCAATGCTGACAGCAGAAATCGTTGGAATCATTGACTGTTCTCTTGGTTTAATGACTGCTGATAGAAATCTTGTTCCTCAAACATCAGGTTACGGCTTTGTGGACTTTGACAGCCCAGCTGCTGCTCTAAAGGCAGTACATGCTCTGAAAACCAGCGGCATTCAGGCCCAGATGGCCAAGGTAAGTCTGATACGGACACGCCTGCATGTCTACGTGTGTGTGTGTGTGTGTGTGTGTGTGTGTGTGTGGGTGCATACTATTCATGCTTTCGAACCTTTCCTTTGAAGTTGTGCTTTTTTGACTGTTTGCGTCCTTCTCAGTTGCATGTTGAAGCTGAACGTGTTTTAGCTGGCGTGTTGTTCCTCCTCTGACCCCAGTGACATAATGGCACAATAACTCATCAACCAAGCTGCTTACATATGCATTTTTACACTCCTGTTGTCTAATAACATTAATTCCACAGTTTTACCAAAAGTCTATGAAAGCAGAGAGATATTTAGCACCCAAGCACCATAAAGAAAGGGGATATTTATGCATCTTCTTAAATTGTTTCCCTCAAATACTAAGAGCAGCATGAAATCTCTTTTAGTCCAATCGTTTTTCTGCGTGTGTGTTTTGCTGTTCGCTGATGAATCGCTGCTCTCGGGAGATCTGCATGTGGCTGCTCAGTTTTTATCAAACATGGCAGAACACAGGTTGTGTGTTGCAGTAGCTATGGCGACGGCGCTCTCGTGCTGTTTCCAGGAGAGACCTAGAGGCGCCGAGCGGCTGCTCAGAGCAGATGAAGTGGGATGCACTGTGTGTGGTTACATGTTTGTGTGCAGAAGAGCTTAAAAATGTTTGCTTAACCCGAGCGTTCCCTTGACCAAAACCTGAGTAAAGTCAGTGTTCTGACTCATCCGTTTGCCAGTGAAGATAAAATGAGTTATCTGTGTTTTAGCTTTCTTTTTTTTTGTTCTTTCTGGGATGTAAAATTCTCACAGTTTCTCTTCCTGTCTCTGAGCAGCAGCAGGAGCAGGACCCCACAAACCTTTACATTTCCAACCTGCCTCTGTCGGTGGATGAGAGAGAGCTGGAAAAGATGCTGCAGCCCTTCGGTCAGGTTGTCTCCACTCGAATCCTCCGGGACTACAGCGGCAACAGCAGAGGCGTGGGCTTTGCCAGGTCTGTCGCAGGATAACACTGAAAGGAGGCACATCCGCTTCTTGCCTGATGAATCACCTTTGAAATAGTTGCGGCATAAGCCTTCAGCGCTTCGCCTCTTTATGTGATCTGGTGTTCAGCTTCGACTATTCGTAGCTGCTGTTCGTGTGCACAAAAAAATAGAAGACTGGCAAACACAATGATCTGAGAAAACGGTACCAAAAACCTGCTTTTAACATTGTTTGAAAAAAGCTAATGATAACATTGTTTTAGTATGCGTTGTAGCTATCCAGAACATGAACGCTTTATATTAAAAACACATTGTTCCAGTTGGTGTGTCAGCATTCGTGTCTCTCTTACAGGATGGACACGACGGAGCAGTGCAATGCAGTCATCTCCCACTTTAATGGCAAGTTCATCAAATTAGCCTCTGGAGCTCTGGGTAAACGACCTTCATTTTTCTGTCTATTTTCATTAAAATGGATTAATGACGGTAATAATTTCATGTTGCCTGTGTGTCGACATGCTGTCTTCCAGGACCGTCTCAACCTTTGCTGTGTAAGTTTGCTGACAGTCAAAGAAAGAAACATGCTCACAGTGGATATGTTCCCAACGGACAGACAGGCGACCTCAGACTAGTATGTATAAAATCCTCTTCTATTATTTACTATATGTGATTTTGATTACTGTTTCATTAGTATGAAATATTAACCTATTTAAAAGCTTATTTTTAAAACCCTTTCTATTCAGAAATCAGCCTACTTTTAAATGCGTAATGGATTTATAATTTTCTAAAGCATCTAAAATAGTCAGTTATTTAAATTAATAAAAAATGTCTATAACTACATAGTGATTTGGAGAATCTGAATTTTATTTAGTTTCATGAGTGTTGGAAAGAAAAAAAACTGAAGATTGGACTGAGAAGCCAATTCAAACAAATCCTAACCTATTGTTGCCACCGGCAGTGGACAGAAAAGAAATAAGTGATTTTTGTAAGCAAGCGTTTACAGCTGTTACAGCTGTGATAATGGAAAAGAAGGCATCTCAGAATCACTAACATAAAGGGGCTTCGGAAAACTTCTACGTAAGCATGAACCTCAAAATCAAACAACTTTTAACAAGGAAAGGTTATATGCTGTATGAAAATGTGAGCTATGTGGTGGCGCACTTGGCTTGCACAAAAACGGTCTTAGGTTTTCTTGTGCATAAATAAAGAATGTGAGCTCTCTCCACGTTCTCCTACAGTCCAAAAGCAGATTAGGTCAATTAGATGCTTTAATTATGCCTTAGGAGTTTGTGTGCATGAGTATGCATGAATGCCTGCACCTCATGTCTCTGGCTTTCTGTCCCCCACCATCCTGCATAGAGGAAGCACATGTATGGATTGGTGGTTTGTAATATATGTATATATATATATCTGCTGATATAGATGTGATATATATATATATATATATATATATATATATATATATATATATATATATATATATATATATATATATATATATATATATATATATATATATATATATATATATATATATATATATCACATCTTCACATGGAATCAAATCAAACAGCCCCACATCACTTTCATCAGCTGCATTAATTGGGGGACATTATGATAAACTCAGAAAAATATATAGTTGGATTATTTCTAGTTTCAAAAAAAAAAAAGTAACATTTGAAACAATCAGTCCTTCCATTCCAGTAATCTGCTGGAGCAATATGGATTCAAGTAGTTTGAATTTTGGTTGTTAAAAAACTAATTGACTAGAAGCAATATGTCAAATTAGGAAACTATTCTACTTGCACATTTCATAGGATGATATTGGTAATCAATTATTTAAAAAAGGGGTTGAAAAGAACCCCTTTTGACTTCTGTACAACTCATATGAAAAATAAACTATTCAAGTCATTTCCAGACAACATTGTAAAACTGTTTTTAGAAAAAGAAATTGAGTATCATTTGAGTCACAATTAGCCTGAACTTTTATTTTTGTTGCCATAGGGCGCCATGACGCTGACCTACGACCCCTCCACTGCAGCCATACAGAATGGGTAAGTTACACTCTCTTTACAGAAGTTTGTCCAGTCCTTTAAAACCTTCTGTGAGAAAGTGCCCTGGACTCAATCTTGGTATTTTTATTTGTTTGGACAAATAACAGTGGAATGCTGGCGGTTCTTCCCCCAGTGAAAACTGGTGCTGCATGTCCGCTAACTGATGTTAGCGCTCAGTTTTGAACATTTAGACAGCTTTAAACTTCACATTAGTTACTTCTGAGCCCATTGAACAAATATAACAACAATATTGTTGTGTTTTATCACTGTTTTTTTTCTTCTAGATATTATCCCTCTCCATATCCGGTGACCAATAGAATAATGACTGTGCAGCCTGCAATGTCTCCATACATGTCTCCTGTCTCTGCTTATCAGGTATTCAAAGAGTCATTTTAATAAATCAACATAAACATAAAACAGACACAGAAAAGAAACAAGCAATGTCTGAATTATCACCATTTCTCTGCTGACTTCAGTGTGCATTTTAAGGAGTGGCTTTCCCTTCACGAGTCTCGGGGTTTCGTTATTTCCCACTTGCTCAGGAGCTAGAAATGCAAGAAAAGGCGTTAAACCATATCTGAAGCACTTACAACCTGGGGTCGCGATCGACAGCTATTCATAAAAATGCAAAGCAGGCTGATCTGCTAAACGTTAAATAATCTCTTAGTAAAGCGTGTGTTTGTGGAAGTGAAATAATGCTGAGAAGGATTAGATAAGATAAGATTTCTGCCAAGAGTTATTGCGATTTCTATTAATTCTAGCAAACAGATCAAAGATTTGCTCATAATTTGAAACAGAGCAATAACGTTTTTGTTTTGTTCTGTTTTGCAGTATTTTTTATTTGATACAAGTGTACCAGATTTAACCTTTTGATGATTTTATAATTGTATAAAATAAAGGCTTCAATTAAAATAGGGAAACATTTGACAAGACATAAAAATCAGAGATCTTCACTTCTCTGGGTCAAGAAGTGAAATTGCACACCTTCACAGCTCTGTCATCAAAAAACACTCAGACAGCTCACTTATGTCCCAGGACATAAGTTGTTTTACCATTAATTGGCAGTCAGTCCATTTCCAATAAAGCTCCACCTGAACCTGTCGCTGTAGCACCTGTTAACCTTTTTAGGTTTGAGTGCTTTAAGGTTAGAAGGCCAAGAGCCCTCTGGTGGACACCAGCAGTCTAAAACTCAATCTCAATCAAGCTACTGCTCTGAAATGGTCAAATGAGCAACAAAAGCTCCAAATTAAGCATAATCAGGATTCAGGAATTGTTATTTTCTCACAGTCCTGAAGAAAAATAGATGTTACAACAAATTGCTGATTATCAAAAAAAAAAAAAAAAAAAAAACCTGAACTAAGAGTGGTAAAGCAAAAAAAAAAAAAAGGCAGACACAAAGAGCAACATCACAAAATAATAAATCCAAATAAATCCACATAAATCCAGCAACTATTGGAGCTTTACTATAATTAAAGGTAACAGGAAAGTTTCTCAGCTCTCTAATGTTTTTAATACTTAGACACACAATTCCATAGATAAGAAATTGTTACCTCAATCTTTTATCTCAGGTGTTTCCTGAGATAATGCCGCATTACTCTGGATATATCACCTGAGGGAACCTAGTCTTCAGACTTTACTATAAAAATGTCATGTAATTTAGAATTTTAAAAACTATCAATAAAATAGTTAAATAAACAACAAATGTCATCGCTTTGAAAGTAGGAAGAACTATTTAAACGTCTGAAATTGATTTGTAAATCACATTTAAAAGAGCTGTCAAAAATTATACTGGGGATTTTTTTTAACAGAAGATCGATTGTATAAGGAGCCGCTTACCAGCTCCGAGAAAAAAAGGCAGCATTTTATTCAGGTTGTTAGTAATGCAGGCAGAGCAGATGACTAAAGTTAATAGGAGTGACTAATCACACTGACACAGCTCAGACAGTACACAGAAAACGTTTTCTGTAGAGACATGCACTCTAAAACTGTAAGATTTGGAAAACATTTTTTTAAGAATTGTGAATGAACAACCTCACAAAGCTGGATTAGTTATTTAAAAATTCAAACATTGATAAATATGTTTCCAATATTTGCTTATATCTATTTCTGGATTTGCACACACACACACACACACGCATACACACACAAACTGCGGCTTATGGCATCTGATTGTGGGTAACACGAATGCTTCTCATCTTTTGTGTGTCTCGCTTTCTCACCCTCTGTTAGGTTCAGAGTCATTCTTGGGTGGCGCATCAACCATACATCATGCAACACCCGGTAAGTGAACAAAAAATATATATATGTACATAACACCATTTTATGCATACAGGAAATGGGTGTGTATATGTGGTGCAGTTGAGGCTAAAGGGCTGAGCTCAGTGCTGTTCGCTCTTTATTCAGCCCGCTCTGCTGACACAGTCAACCCAACACTCAAAGTTCCCTAAACATAATGTGGGGAAAGACCAAGCTGACACAGGCTGTGGGATACAGCCGCTCTCTGTTGGAGTGTGTGATGGGGAGAGCAATGAAAGAGAAGGCGAAAAACTAAGGAGACATTTAGCCCTCCCTTCCCCTGCGCCGTCTCTGTGGATCCAGCAGGAAATGCCTGAAGCAGAGACAGTCTTGTGACTCTTTGACTCTTCCAACAGATGGTTTCCACTGGAACAAGTGTCTGCTGCTGTGTCCCCTCCCCCTACCACACACACACACACACACACACACACACACACTTTCTGCTGGGAAATGAGCTGTTCCCGAAAGGCATTAATGTTTAAAGTAGCACACTCCACTTGGAAATTGACAAGCTGCCAAATGAACACTTTTGGTGGTTTTTGAGCCTCGAATCTGACTTCAAAACACATCCAGTGGTTAATAAGTACACTCTCACAGAAATGGCAAAAAAAATTATCACATCATCTGTCAGCTGACTGCACCTGTATGTATTAGATTTTTGGTATATTTTTGTCCATAATTGTTATGTCTCTTTTTTTTATTGCTTGGGGTTTGCTATTTTTGTTCTTGCAGAGTGAAGACTGATTTGGTAAAACTCTTTTATCATGTGACATGATGCTAAAGCTGAACTGTCTTGTGCCGCAGGCTGCTGTGATGTCTCCCTCTGTGGATCCCTCCATGTCAATGCATCCCACAGCCATGATTACTCAGCAGATGGGCCAGCTGTCGTTGGGAAACACGGGAGCGGTGTGTGGGACTAACTCCATTACACTTCTTTTCTTTTTTTTTTTCTTTTTAGATTGAACACTGTCTTCAGATGCTCTGCGTATAACACTAAAGTCTGCAGGAGACTTAAAAGAATGTTAAACTGCTGTTCTTTTGAAGCATTTTAATTTGTCTGACTTTCAAACATAACCGCACTCACAATCATTTGTTAGCTAAGGTTCCCTCATTTAGTTTTATCCACACAATCTAAATAGTGGGGTTGTGTCCAGAGGTTGCGAGTCGCTATGCTCTGCTGTATTTCAATCCAGAAATCAGAAATTAAAATTTATGTGGCAAATGTTCTGATGTTGGAAACCAGGATCTCAGTATCCAAAATGGTTGGACATGTGCATTTTCTATAATTTCCCCTTTGGGAGATTAATAAGGTTATAGCTTATCTTCTGTAATTAAACAGAGAAGATTCTCCACAATTATAGTCTTTGTAGATTTTATTACAGTAAACCAGTCACATACATAGTTTTGTGTTAATAAATGTATTGCTACAGCATTTTCTTAAAATAGCCCTGTCACACTTTTTAATATATGGCTCAAGTTTCAATGTATTTGGAAGTTATAGTGCAACAGGAATATAATGTTCTCATGTCACCTTCTTATGCATTTGATACTATAGAATACACAATGAGCAAAAGTGAGTATTTCATTTTATTTTTCCTTCTGTGTCTCACAGTACATCGCTGCCAACCCCGGGGTCCAGGGAGCCTACATGCCACAGTACCCCCCACTTCAGACAGCAGCTGTAAGTTCCCCATAAAATCGTTTCATATCGCCCTCCGCGCAGCATCCATTTAAACGCAACACATCTAAAAGCAGTAATTACTTCAGAAAATGACAGCAGCCTGTGCCTTGTCCAGAAGTCCTCGATTCATAAAAGCCCCGGGTTGCTTTTGAAGCATTCGTCCTCCAAAACCATCAATTTTCTCACACAGAGGGCGGTTATTATCGGGCTCTAAATGAGAGATGCTGCTCTTGCTTTGCAGGAAAACGGCACGCTGCAGCAAGTGGATTCTTCCAACAACTCCTCTCCTTACAGTCAACTCAGCAAGTAATGCACAGGTACAGTGTGCTCTGGTTTATGATTGAAACTCAAGCATGTTTTTTTTATGTTCATTTATATATTGATGGTAAATAAAACAATTCCTTTAAAGGTTGCTTTTAAAAGCTTTCCATGTAAATTACATACAACTAAATAAATTAGTTTGCACCAAACCCCCCTCCCCCTAATATTAGTAATCTAATTCTATTTTCCAGGCCACATTACAGCTCTGTGAGCCGGAGGGCAGTTGGGAAGTTGCTGAGGATATCGCAGGGACAAAAGCGACCGCCTGCCCTGATTGGACCAGATACACATACATTTTTTTTTTGCACAGCCCCGACATTTTTAGTGGGAATTGAACACAACTTAAATGGACACAAACAGTCGGCTAATCAAGGGGAAATCAAGTAAGATTAAAAAAAAAAGAAAAAAAAAAGTAGATATATTTTGTTAAGAAACAACATCCTTCTCTTACTCTCCTTTTCAATAACACCCTCCCACCCACCTTCTCCCACCCGCCCCCCCCTAAAACCCCCTTTCCCACCCAATCCAAGTATGATGTGACATTTGCAATGCATGGGACTGAGATATTTCTCCCCTCCCTTTTTCTGAGTTCTCCATGGTTTTACAGCTTGTTTCATTCGTGGTGTACGACCGACATTAGCAGGCCTTGTGTGCACTGAAGCTTTTAGAATCCCTTCATTTAGGTTTTCAGAGTGGCAGGACAGTGGATAGCTGACGTTGTCCCAGCTGCACTTGAAAGCTAACATAGACGCCCATTTCATTAGGAAATTAATGAATTTATTATTGGAAACGGTGCCTTCCTCACATAACATTGAACATCGTCCAACATTCATTCATCCAACTTGATCAGGTGTCATTCTTCTATTCCAATTGATCAATTGTGTGTGTGAAATCATGGAGCTGTCCATGAAAGTGTTTCGCTATCTAAGTCGTTTGGTAGCAATAAAGACAATGAGAGTTCCACGGCAATACTAAGAACAAAGGTGACCAACTGAGAGCACGGTGATTCCTTATTTTTCCTATTTCCTTTTTTTTTTTTTTTTTTAATGGTCTAAACATGAAGCAGGAGCCCTACCTTTATGACTTTACAAGTTCTACACCCAATGGGCATCTATTTTGGAGGCTTTGTTTTACTCTTGTGGTCGGTGTGACCGGTTATCTACCTCACGGTTTTGCTGGAGTCAGCTGGTGCTTGTCGGGTTTGCAGGTAAAGCCCCTTCTCGCCAGACTGAACGCTGCGAACCAGAAGCCACGCTCAGGAGCTGGCTAAACAGGACTTCTGCCATTTGTCTCCCATGTGCAGCATTCCTCCTCATGATCATCAAAATGGGAAGAAAAAAAAAAAAAAGAAAAGAAAAAGAAATGCTTTTGAAATTTTTATCCCAATTTGTCTTTGCTTTTCTTCTGGTGTTTCTTTTTTCCACAACGTGACAAGCAATGCTCCATTTTAGACACTCAAAGTTCCTCTGTAACAGCAGTTTGCATTTTTGACAGATTTTTCCTAACTCTCCTGGTTTCTGCAAAGATTAAAAACTTAGCACATCCCAAACACTTTAGATAAGCTTAAAATGACTTCAAAATTAAAGAATCGTGTGAGAAGTACATGGAAAAAAAACAAATATTCTTGTACAATTTGATGGTATTTGAAATTAAATCACAAAACTGTACTTCCTAAGATCTGCAAACTGCATACTGCAATGGCCAAAAGTGAAAAGCAGAGGAGTTTTACTTTTACTTTGTTATTTTTTCCTTCAATTTATTTCTGAATGACCATCTTGAAAGAAGGAAAAGGGTCAAACATGTACAGTCGTGGTGCTTCTTCCTGTTCTGTTCTGCTAAAACAGTGAGCACTGAACACAGACAAAATACAGCCAGGGTTTTTACTGAGAGTACTTCCCTTTCCTGAAGATTTGTTGCTGAGAAATTTTTTTTTTTAAATGGAATAACACCAACAACAAAAACAAAAAATAAATAAATCATGTTTTCCTCATCGCTTCCCTCCTGTCACCTTCTACTGATTCTCAAACAATCCTCTCTTTGCTCTCTCTCCTTTGGAAACATTGAAATAAAAACAATAAAATAATCTTCTCTTTCTCAGATATGGCTCCTGTTTTCCTTAAAGGCCGATTAGTTTCCTGCATTAGGAAATTAATGAACATACTCTTGTTATTGGTATGTCAGATTTATAAGGAACAGATCTAATATTAGATTATTGTTAATATAACACATGGGAGAGGAGGGAGGGAGGGAGAGAGGGATGGATGGAAACTGTTTTTACAGCTTCTATTGGTGTCCTAAATAAAACTTATATTACTTAAAGTATTTTATGAAGGTTTTAAGAATAAAGTTTCTCTGATTTTTTCTTTTTTTTAAAACGTTAAAATCTTCTGCTTTGCATATTATGAACAATAATGCCAAGCTACGCCAGGCGTTCGCTGGTTATCTGCCAGCAGGGGGCACTGTGAACCAATGTAGTCCAATATGTTGCCACCAGGACTGACATTCAGTCATTGATATCTTTTGGCATGGCTGACTCTGATGTTATGTATGCGGCTTATGGTGGATCAGATGAGCAACATGTGCAGCATGTGTGCTCTTGCTCTCCCCATTTCCTGCACTATTTCAGGCCCGCAGCCTTTGTAGTTTCACTCTCACACCGGATCTCCTTCTTAAGCTCAGACTTAGCACAGCTGATCCCGGAGACATGAAGGCACCATGCCTCCATCCCTTACCACTCAAAAGGATCAAAACTGCCAGTGTGCAAGATTAGCTATTACACTCTCCAAAACACAAGGGCCATCCCAACCCATCCACGGCAACTCCGCTGGAGCTCTCGCACTCACTTGTGTCAGTCAAATCCCAATTGTGAGGGCATCGAACATCAGAAGCAAACAAATCAAGAGTCTGTGCTTAATTCTCCACAGCTGAGGGGACACATGGCACAGATCCCCTGGGTAACACCAAGGTCAGAGGCCGGGTGCAGACTTTAGGAGAGGCAGACAGCGTGATCCGATATCGTTCATTTAGTGTGATGCACTTCAACAATTCAACACATGAGATGAACCTGAGATCAGGAGGGTTTAGCATATCATGGGATATTAGTTCGTGTAGAAATGTCTGTAAAAACAAAACAAAAAAAAGGACACTACCAGAGGATGAAACGTTGAAAGAAGGCAAAACGTTTTTCCAATACCTACCGGTAGTTGGAAAAAGTTCACATCTGTCACTGTGGGATGGTGTCATTTCAGTGTTCTGCATAAAATGATCCCCGCACAATTTATTTCAGTATGTTTTTTGTTTGTTTTCATGAAAATCAACATTTTATACCCAGCATGTGCACTGGAGTCAGGTGAGTGTTTGGTAACGTTAGATTCAGATTCACCTAAAAGCACATCTTCTTAGGGTTAGATTTATATCTAACTGTATTGGTGCTGTTATAAAGACAAATTACCCATGTTCAATTATTTATTTATTTATTTCAAATCAAAATTTTCCAGTGCAGTGATTCTTGAACTTCTACCAAAACATATATTTATGCTTTAGTAAGAAAAATACAGCAGAAGGGTATGCTAATATGAAATATAAATCAACATAGCCAGAAAAATGGCTGGGTATGTTTTTATCCAAGAAAAAGGGCTTAGAAAGTGCAAAATGAAACATGGTGATACATATTTACACTGTAGACCCAAGAATAAAACACCATCAGTTTTACTAATTACATAAGCAGTCTTGGCAAAGATTGTTGGAGGGTTTGATAAATCCTAAATTGAATGCTGTCGTTTGTGAATACAATGTTCACAGCTTTGGAATAAATTTGTATCCTGGCGCAAAGTTTGGCTTTCACAGTCTTTGTCATGAGGTTTACTCACTCAACATGCAGCCAACAAATACACAACTGCAAGCTACATCTTTCAGGATCCTTTAAAATATTTTCCTTATAATTTCAGGATTATTTTTTTTATTACTTTCTATAGTCCCAATAACATTATCTTGTGACCCTCCTGAATATTGAAAAGGTAATTGTAATCATTATTTCCATTACCTGCAATATTACAACCTGAAAACTTGAAAGCATATTTCCTTTGTCTTTTTTATGAACAAAATGTGCAAAAACTATCTTATTTTGAAAAATTCTGACTTCTTTTTGTTGTTTTTTTATTTAGTTGGTTTTGCAGATACCAACTTCTTCCTGCGGTAGGATTGCATTAAAAGGCATGCAGGGCCGAGTTTGGATATTTTTGGTGCATTTCTGACTCTTCCAGAACCCCGACCCTGATGTTTCAGGGTCTTTGCTCAAGCGCCGTTTCTCCCCAGGTATTTTATGACTTGCTGTTAAATTTCCCATATGTGTCCAAGAAACTAGACAAAGAAATGCTCTGTAACTTTTTCCACATACCTGCTAAGTGTATAACAACAAAAAAATAGATGCGTTGCGACACGTAATAGCATCTTGTTTACAGCGCATCTATTCTGTTATAGCATGGGTGTCTTAATTTTTACCATTCAGTTGAGCTTGTATGTGTATACCTCCACCTGCATTCTTGCCATACCAGTGCGTGAGGGAGGCTGCACCACAGACCTGGCACTCCTCTGCTCAGCTTCTCCTCCTTTCCACCACAAGAAATAATTGAACTCAAGCAAGCACAACTCAAGCAGGGTCCAGATTTATTAGAGGGTCCGTACTTTTTGATTCAGGAGCGTTGTGGTGCAGCCTCTTGGGTGCAACACGAGCACATCAGGCAGGTCGACTCTTAATAAAGAAGCTGGCTCCCGTAGAGATCTCGCAGCCCGCAGTTGTTACTGCCACTCATTATCACTGCAGCCTCCCTCTGCACACACATATGGGCAAGCTGGAGCTTGTACAAACACCCACACACGACCCCTGCATGCATGCACACCCACTCACCCACTTTCATATGCACACACACACGCACACACACTCCCACACCCACACACAAAGGCACACATGAGCCAAGGAGCATGGGCAGCAGGGTCACCCCAGCGCCATGCTTCATAAAGGGCGCCATTACAATAGGTTTACTGTTACTCTGACGAGAGCTGGGACACGAAAAGACTGATGGTGCTGGTCGGATTTCTTGCCATTTTTCACTTGATTGGAAGGAAGAACGACTGAGAGCGGACAGCATGTTATCAGAGGACGGCCCTGGAGGTGAGTTTGCTCATTGGGGGTTTATGCACTCCTCCTGTTCTGGGATTATTGGACACATGTAGAGCTGAGAGAAATCTCACTTTAGGACTTTAGAATGTGCATCAGTTTGAATCTCTTTAAAGGTCAAGCCATGGTAATGACTGAAAACTGATGCACTGACAGACATCAGCAGAAAGGCAACCCATATTATAACTTTTGCAAAGTGTGACACCTTAAGTCCTTCGTCATATTTGATGGAGTGAAACGTTGAGCAATGTGGTTTCATTGCACCGTGTTTAGGCAAGAGGTTGGAGGGGGGAAAAGGTAAATTCCCTGGTAGACAGAGAAGCAGGAAATGAGGGGCAGTAAACCAAATGAATGAAGGAGGGAGCCTCATGGATGCATACATCAGGAGGGTGAGATGGATCAAAATACAAGGAGCTGAGCCGGAGGGACTGGAGTTAAAGGGAAGGATCGGAGTTACAGGGGCAGAGGTGGGGTTCGGGTTTGGGGTGACAGATGGGACTCACCCTCAGTCAGGGGGGTGTGACGTTAAATTGTGAGATTCCTCTTAGCTGGGGAGAGCGGTGATATTTTCTCCGCAGCTGTCAATGATTCAACACCTACATAGCACCACACCCTCCAACCCTGTGAACTACACACATAGCATAGTCACACACTGGCATTCAGAGCCATATTTCATATTCTGCAACCGACCTCCAGGGTTGTTTCTGTCAGTCATCAAACTGAAAAATTCTTCAGCGACAACAACAATGATTCATGAGTTAAACATTAACATATCCGTTACTGTTTCTGGGTTATTCTCTGCCCCGGCTGTGTTTGCTCAAAGTCATGCCGGTCTGTATTTGATTAGCATTGTTCAGCCCAATACAATGAATGAACAGCTGAGTCATAGCTTGGCCTTGGATATGTCTAACAGATACAACCAAAAAGGTGTGAGGAATATTTAATATAATCAAGACACAAAACAGTCCTCTGAATGAGCGTAATTTATGGTTTGCACTACGTGCAAAACTCCCACAACTAGGAAGGTCAGAAGAGTTATCACAGAAGTAGAAGTTACACTTGTAATGCACTTTCAAACATTTAGAGCCAAAGTTTAGTTTTTAATCTCCTAACGATTTTACTTAATAGCTACTTTGTGCTTCTTACATCGAAGAAAATCTAGGCTTATCTAAATTTAGCAAAAGCACATGGAAACTCTCTCAAAAGTATGTAGCAAGACGTGTCATGGTCTGATAAATGTAAAACAAAACTTTTTAACCGTAATTCCAAAAGCAACACTGTATATAATCTAAAGAACACCATATTCACAGTGAAGCAGGGTGGTGGCAGGAAGCATTATTCTTTGAGGGTCTTTTTTCTTCAGCTGAAACATGGGCCTAAATTAAGGTAGGATGAACTATATGCCAATCCAACATTGGCACAACATGTCAGACTTCAGCTAGAAAGCAAAGGAGGAAGAAGTACTGCAGCTTCAAGCATAAAAATGATGCAAAGCATAAATCCTGAAGAACAAAGCAAGAGATACAGATGATTATGACAAAATACTGAGTGCAGTATTAAGATCAAAAGTGTGCGATTTGAACAGGAGTGTGTAGAGTTTTTATTTCAGGTGCACTATAAATCGCTGTGCATTTGGTCAAAGTACAGCTCTCGCTGTTTTTTTTCCATTTTGCTATTATCTGTTTTGTGCAATACATCATTTGAGATAGCCACAGGTGAGTAAATGTAAAGTTGCACAGTTAAAAATTTACATCGATGTTTTTGGTTTATTTAGCTTGTTATACAGAAAAACGCGAGTCTTCGTTGCTCAGTCATATTTTCCCAATATTATTGATACATCTAGAAATATTAGAGTTACAAACTAAATATTTAATTAATCTTGTGCATTTATGGATCTCATTCTGTTCATTTGTGAATCTTTTGCATTTGTGAATTATGAAATATAAACTGTAATATATTCATGTTTATTATATTATGTATTGATGCTGGTTCTGGGGTTGTACTAATACCCACCAGCGCGTGCTAACATGTAAGGTTGCCAAGTTACGTTCTGTTGTCTTGGTTACCATTAAAAAACAACCGAAGCGTCAAAATCGATGTCCGGATCGCTCCTTCGTCTAATGTATCAGACAAGTACACGAATATATTGTATAAACAATGTATATATTATCATCTACCAGGTTTCTGCATTTACATATTTTTTTCTCAGTGTGAGCTGGGCTTTACTGGTTATGTCAAAGACTCACAATATCACCGCAGAGAAGAGACGAAACATCACCGATTAACAAAGCAGTAAAAGCCAGCTCCCGCTAACAGAAAATTAAAAGAAATCCACACCGATGTGTATTTTGGAGATGGGCACATATTTTGGCATATTCGGCTTTGTATGATAAGTTAAAAAAATCACTCTGTGTTTCCGAAAGGCGTGACTTAAGTGAATTATTACATTGCTATAATTTATCATTTAAGGGCCAGGTCTCTCTAACAATTCATAATATACAAAGGCTATTATTATCTTGTTCTCAAACAGAGAGAACAAAAGCACAAAATGGCACAAAAGCCTGAGCTGCTACCTCGGTTTGGGGCAACAAACCCAGGCGTTTAAACAGTTACTATAATCACAAGAAATTAAACTATATAGAAACACTAACCTGACGCTATTAGCATGCAGACGGGCTAGCATAGCTCAGTGGCACAGTTTACTCACTTAATTTGCTGGATTGTGATGATATTGCTCAATTAAACCGATTAACATAATAACATGGAGATAAATTGCTAATATGTTAGATATTTCACTTACAGCTACCCTGTCGCTGCCAGAAGCCACTCTGAGGTCTAAACTGTCGATGCTACAGTGCTGTTGGAATGGGTTAATGTGATTGGCTGAAACATAGATTACCCCAACGTGGGGGTAATCTATGTTTACCCCCACGTAAACGTAGATTACCCCCAATCATAGTTCATATGATTGGCTGAAACAAGAAAGCTATCTGATATCAGATAGACCATTTATTTAAAAAAAGACGTTTGTGGATTGAGACATCAAGGGAGTCTCAAGATTCACACAAATTCACAGGCCAGAAGCAGCTTGTAAATCAAGATATATATGTGTTTGCATCAAAAATACAAGTGGGAATTTCGTCCTGTGCATTTGTGGATCTCATCTTGTGCATCTGTGTATCTTAATCTGTCTTTGTGAATTATGAGACAGTTTTAGTTCCATAGCTAACAGCCCTTGGTGAAAGTGACTTTGAAAAATGAACTCCCGCATTTTTCTCTATACCAGACTAAATAAGCCTAAATATTGCTGTTAATTTTTTTACTGCGGAAATTTACAACCTGCAGCCCAATGATATGCTCCGTGACTCAACGTTTCCTTTCTCGTTATATTTTGTGTACAAAATGCATCATTATAGTTAGATGAATATACTCTCGAATAGTGTGTTGAAAGGCAAACAAAAGGCGTAGGCTGTCTCCATTTAGGTTATTTACTAAAATCATAACAAACGAACAAAAAAAAAAAAGAGCGATAGGGGAAACGATGAGGTCAGAATAAAAGCCTGTGATTTGCTCCCGCCCCCGCCTTCTCTCGAGTCTCACCTGGACGGAAGTAACAGCCCAGGTAAAAGCTGCTGCTCACCTCCTCCCTCCCTCCAGGTGCTGCGGCTCGGCAGCGCTCTCCTGTCTGTAGTATACACTTTCAGTCTAAGGAGTCATGGCGCTGGATTCGTTTCACGCCTGGAAATAGCCCACAAGACAACCTGAAACATTATTCTTCTGTTTCTTCTCACCCAGTAATCTCACGGACTAATGTGGCTTCTACTGCTGAGCCTGATTCTCCGGCACTGGATCTACACCGTGGAGGGTAAGCGGGAGCCTTGCTCGGTCACCAATCATTAAAGGGCAGCTCGGCTGTCATGTGCAAAGAAAGAGCCATATTTTTGGTGACTCTTTACATGACAAAAACAGCAATAATCACATTTTTTGTGATCAGAATTATTACAATATCTTGAAAGTTTTTGTTTTATTTTCTAAAGCTCCTAGATGTGGTTTCCTGTTCAACTTTTATTTTATGAATGAGATCCAGAAATTACACAAATTCTGAAATTAAGACACCTTCCTTGAAAAGACTTGGACTTATGTGGAAGCTCTTTTTCATTTTGAGTTCACTTGTGTTGCAGGATCATGTTCAACTGTGAGTGCTGTGACTTGTGATGAGTGTCTGCGGCTCAGTCCTCTCTGTGGCTGGTGCACTAAGGAGGTAAACACAATGGTACCCAGAGATGAGGCAGAAAACAACAGAAAAAAAGCCCATAGAATAGCGAAGAAGTTACATAGTCAGGCCCTTGTTGTTTTGTATGCCATATGTAAATATAAAGAAGAAACATCTCTGACTGATGCAACTGTTTTCTTCGCCTGTCAGAATTTCACAGACTGGGTTTCAATCTCATCGCGATGTGACACTTTGGATTCCTTGCTAGAAAAAGGGTGCTCAAGGGACCAGGTTCAGTTCCCCGTTTCCGAAAGCCAAATCCTCCTGGATCGACCGCTAGGGAAGATCACAGACGATGCCAACAGCACTCAGATCTCCCCACAAAAAATGTCCCTCAAACTACGACCAGGTATTCCGCTCAGAGTATCTGAAATTAACAATCTGGAGGTTGGTTCTTATTGTCAGAAAAATATAAAAGGTGATTTGTGTGTGTGTGTATTTTGTATCCACAGGCAGTGTGGAGACTTTTCAGGTTAAAGTTCAACACACAGCGGATTATCCTGTGGATATGTACTACATGATGGACCTGTCGGCCTCCATGATTGACGATCTCAAGATGATCAAAGACTTGGGCTCGTCTCTGTCCAGAGAGATGTCCAAACTCACCAGTAACTTTAAAATGGGTTTTGGCTCTTTCGTGGAAAAGCCCGTCCTTCCCTTCATCAAGATCACTGAGAAAGAGCTGGCCAACCCCTGCAGGTGTTTAATAGATTTGAAAGCAAGAAAATGATGCAATGATCTGGAGCTTTCAACAATATCACCTTCTTTCTAGTAATTTTACTTGTTTCTTTACGCCTGATTTCTTCCAGTGACTTTAGCATGACTTGCCACCCAACATTTGGCTACAAACACGTCTTATCATTGACGAGTAGAACCAGCAGTTTCAACGAGATAATCGCTAAGCAACTTGTGTCTGCTAATAATGATGATGTGGAAGCTGGCTTTGACGCTATCATGCAAGCGGCTGTTTGTGGGGTAGGATTAACAACAAAAAACTTTCTCCAAGATTTTCTGTCTGACATCAGGTATCTGGTCGTGTTTCATAATAAATGGGTTCTGCTGGTTTTGTAGGACAGGATCGGATGGAGGAATGACTCCATGCGTCTGTTGGTGTTTACCAGTGACGGGGACTCGCACTTCGGGATGGACAGTAAAATGGCCGGGATTGTGATTCCTAACGACGGACAGTGTCACTTGGATGAAAATAATGAATATTCAATGTCCACAAAGCAGGTAAAGATGCACACAAGCATGCAAAGGGTACATCAAGGAAGGCATACGAGGTGAAAGCCAGTACTTTCATCTTGAAATTGTAATACCAGAGATCCTAAATTGAAACACGATGTTTTACTGAAGTATTCACTAAACTTGTTCACATGTTTTCATGTCACAACCATAGACATGTTTATTTTGTCAGAGGCTTATGTGATAGACCGACACAAATATCTCAAAGGTGTGCTTGAATCGTATTCGGTCCTTCTGAGTCGGTACTTTGTAGACCCATCTTCTGCACCTATAACTCTTTCAGGGTGTTTGTCAGGTCTTGCCTCTGAATTTCTATTAAATGTAGGACGAAAGAATTATTCTAACCCTCCAATATGCTTTCAAATCTATTCGTCTGTTGAAGTAGCTGCAGAGTTTAGGATTAGTGTTCAGGAAGGTGAGCCTCCACCACATTCTCAAGTCTTTTGAAGTTTATAACAGATTTTCTGACAAATCGTGTATGTATCCCATCCATTTTTCTTTAAAGTTTCACCTGCTGAAGAAAAGCATCTCCACAGCATTATTCTGCCACTACCAGGCTTCAAAATTGAGATGGTGTGTTCATGTCTATGTATAGTGTTGAGTTTTCCACCATATTTGGAGTTCCATGTCTAGGCCTAAAAGTTCAGGTTTGGTCTCATCTGGCGAGAGCTCTCTTTTCAGTTTGCTGTGTCCCCTATATGTGTTGTTGCAAATTTTAAAAAGGCCATAAAATGACTTTCTTTCAACAATGGCCAGATGTTTGGAGTGCACCATTAATACTTGTAAATGGTAAATTGATTGAATTTATATAGCATTTTTCTGTTTGTGCCAGCCATCAAAACTCTTTACACTGGAACCACTTTCATCCAGTTTTCAGATCTTTGTAAATTCTCCAAAGCCTTGAGAAAATTCAGATCATTTCACATTTTTGTTAACTGATATAAATTCAGTTACATTTCTCTATTCCTACCCTCCAACCTGCCTGCCCACGCACCCAACCTTTTGTCAAGTCTGTCTTTTATTACATAGCTGTGACAAATCTGAGCATGTCTCAGGACACAGTTGAATGTTCTGATAACATCAACCTTATCTATTTCTAGTTTGTTTTTTTAGATGGTTAGGTAGTGAAGTTATTGACTTTTTTTTTAAATTTCTTCAGTCAATCCCATTATTAGCTCAGCTTTAAGGAATCATTTGCTACAGATGAGCTAATGCAACTTTTTCTTTTTTCCAGGAGTATCCGACTCTCGGTCAGCTGATTGATAAAGTTGTGGAGAACAACATCCTCCTGATATTTGCAGTGACAGAGAATCAGATAAATAATTACAAGGTAAATTCTGTCTTCTGTGATGTTTTTGGTTTGCAAATAGAGTAAGTCCATGCTTGAAAAATACTTCTCTTTAGGGAGTCTAATGCTTACTGAGGTTAACATATTTATCTATTGAGCTATATTCTGCTTGTTAGAACTAGCCCAGTGTGTTGGGGTTTTTTTCGTTTGCCCTTTCCATGCTTTCTAATTTTGGAAATTTCAGAAGGGCTGCCCACATTATAACATTGACACTACAGTTTATCTACTTTTGCTTTTTTCTCAGAACTATGCAGATTTCATCCCTGGCGCCACGGTGAGAGTCCTGGCATCAGATTCGAGAAACATCCTGGACGTGATTGTAACAGCTTACAAGGTAAATTGATACTTCAGATGATCTAGAGAGAACTGCAGCATTTGCAGCTGTGATACTGTGATAAAGTGATTTTTCCTCTACTAAATTTCACCATAACTTAACCCTCTGTGACAGTCAGTCTTTCCCTGAATTCCTTCTCTTTTCACTTGTTTCCTCTTTCATTCTTCTTTCTCCTACTGCATTTCTTTTTCCACTGCCAGCCTGTGCTTTGCGTCGACATGTTTCGTGGCGAGTTCCTGCTTGTCCCATCCGTTTGATCCTCTCTGATTCAGCGTTGCTCTTTCTTCTCCGCTCCTTCCCTCCATCGCTCTGGGCTGTGTTGCATTGTAAATCCCCCCTGGCGGCAGTGACCGGTGGTGGAGTGGAGCACAGTCCTCTAATTACTGTGCCCACGTATGCCGTTTGCAGCCACGCTAACTGAAGAAAGAGGTCCCTGTTATCGCTCTGATTGTAGACGCAGTGCCTGAAGGGAACGCAATACAAACAGAGGAATATTCCACAAACGTCTGCAGATAATGTATTGTGGTTACTTGGAATTTTGGATTACGGTTATGTTTCTCAGAGAAGAAATAATTGGGCCACATAGCTTTAAGTACCTTGAAAGCTATTTACTGAACAGCACTGCACACTTTTGGAACTGTTTTATAGACCTAATCTGGGTTAGGTTGGGTGTATCCCACAAATGTCAGAGTTTTTCTCCTCCATAGCAACACTCACCGTGCAGTACAGTTAAAATTAACCCTCTGTTCACATCCAGACGGTTTGTCAGAGCCCATTCGTCACGCAGCTTGCTCTCCCTCCGAGTGTGTGGATTGTCATTCTTCTGTCGGCCGTCTTGTTTGGTTAAACACACCTGGCACAATGACTCACCTGCGAGACGCTACTGAAGGTTCAAACATCAAGCACATCACAGGTCACAAAAGGGTGACCATTTATGGTCTTAGAGACTGCTTTCCAAGATAAAGAAGGGAATACCCTCTTTAGTATCTATTTCTTTTTCATACAGGCTACGGAAATGTGAAGTTCATAAACTGTTTTCCAGGAGCTGCGTTCAGAGATTGAACTTGAGGTCGTTGGAGACACAGAGGAACTTCAAATGTCCTTCGCAACCATTTGTCCAAACGGCACGGTCTTTCCTAATCTGAAGCAGTGCTCCAACGTCAAGCCAGGCGAAACGGTCAGTTACTTCTGCTTTTGTTGCTGTTGCATTTGTACCTGTTGTGTGTCATTCATGCAGTGCAGTTCAAAGTGCTGCAGGACTCAGAATTTAATGAGAGAGATAAGGTAGCAGAATGAGAAACACAGCTGCGTGCAATAAAATATATTGCAGGTAATATAAGTAATGAACATCTCAACTGCTTTCTGAGTTGTCTTAGTCAAGCCTTGACATATGGAAAATAGCAGCAACTTTTTTTTACATCCGCTCAGTGTAAGTAAATTTAAATCTAAGAACTAAAAAATCTAGGATTGTCTGCTAAATGGACAGGCATAAGCCCAAAGTTTAAGTCTCTCTGTATGAATTATTTTTTTATTGTAATAAAAAAAAAAAAAAACATCAGGTGGTCTTGCATGAGATCTGCAAAAATCTAATTTTGTGTATTTCTATGCCTCTGCAGGTCACAGGAGTTACTGTTGGTATTCAGTGCTTCGTTCTCATTAATGGCACCTCTTGATTAGCAAGAGAGAGCATGTTTACGTTCATGTTCAACCCCAAAAGACTGACTGAGTATTGAATAACCAGGTTTTGATTCAGAAAGTGAAATACCAGTTTTGACTTGCGTCTAAAACATTAGTTATTAATGCACCGCATGGTGCCTCATGTCAAGGTTTCCAAAAGTTTTTTGGTCATGTGATTGGGGTTGTTTAGGAAAAAAAACAACTCTAGACTTACTTTGCAATTCTCTGGATGTTAGAACACAGTTACTCTAGCGGAACCTTCACAAATCAGTGCTGAGTTTGAATTTCATTTGTTGGTACCTTTTCTTTCCCCTGCAGGTTGTGTTCAACGTGTCCGTGGCGCTCTCAGGATGTCTATCGGGAGTTCGACGGTTTTCTCTCAAACCGGTGGGCTTGCAGGACAGCTTGGAAGTGGAACTTGAGTCTCTTTGCTCCTGTGATTGCCACCGGCTTCCTGCAGCAAACAGCCGGTGCACAGAGGGCCAGGGGATTTACCACTGTGGCGTGTGTGTGTGTCAGCCGGGGTTTCTGGGAGCGCAGTGTGAATGCAATGACGAGTCTGCTTTTTTGAGTAACTGCCTCGCGACCAATGACTCTGAGATATGTAATGGTCAGGGGGACTGCTACTGCGGCCACTGTGTGTGTCATCCATCCAGCTATGGCCGGATTTACGGAACATACTGTGAGTGTGACAATTACTCCTGTGTTCGCTTCCGAGGAGAACTCTGCGGAGGTGAGTTATCGCATGTGAAAGCTGCTGCTTGTCTCTTCAGTTTTCTTCTTTTTTTTTTTCTTTTTTTTTTGTGGTTGAGCCAGTTTGTTGAAGAATTTTACGCTTGTAGGTCATGGAGTGTGTGACTGTGGAAAGTGTCACTGTGAACCCGGCTGGACGGGGGAATACTGCAACTGCAGCAGCAGCACCAAGGCGTGCATGTCGGAGAACGGCAGTCTCTGCAGTGGCAGGGGGAAATGCAACTGTGGCCAGTGCATCTGCTCTGTTGCTGGGGCGTCGGGAAAAAAGTGTGAAATGTGTCCGACATGCGTAGACTCCTGCACTTATGCAAAGTGAGTACAAACTGACGTCGTCTTCTCCTTCTAGGTGAATACGGATTTCACCCGGAAGAATTTGTCTTGGATATATATTTGCTTCTTTCCCGGAAAGATACAACATTGTTATATCTGTTTGTGTTATGTTGTCTCCTTGTGCTACATGATCTGGCTGTTCTTTTAAATCCAGGGATATCGCATTTTGTTCCTCTTGTTCACATGTGTCTACACCTTCCATGTAACATCAAAAGACACTAATGTCCCCAACACAGCGCTAAAAGATTTCCTTTCTCTGCTGTAAAGCAGCTGTCAGGGCCGGGGCCATTTGATACCACCATTACTGGTGATGGAGAGGGAGTGCAGCCTTGGGAAAATATTGATAAGTGTCTAACGCTGGGATTTCTTCCTATGTTTTCTATTAGCGATGGAGCCTCATCAAATCTACATTTCCAGGGTTTCTCCTAGGCGAGTCATCTGTATTGTTTCTGTGTGTTTTTATTATTAGGAGCTGTGTGGAGTGTCATCTGCTCGCGAAGGATGACTTTGGATTGTGCGATCAAAACTGCAATGCTGCTAAACTTTCCATAAACACAACTGGAGGTAATGAACTCTACCTGTTCTACCTGTATCAGTAGTGCACAGGCTTTTTCACTTACATTGGCAGCAATTTGTGACCTCCACTATTTCGTGTTGAAGTATGCACACAATATTTAGCCTGTTAAATATTAACATTTCAAAAACAGAGCAATTTTTTGTAGTCAGCTGGTGCGTCACGGTCCAGACCCTCAACTTTTGACGCTTACAGCACCATCCACAATTATTGGCACCATCTTACAAAGGCGCAAATAAGAATGGTTGTCACGGTGACCCCAGTTTCTACCCTACGGTGCGGTTCTCTAACAGTAGATACACCAAACAGTCCCAGTTCTTTCGTAACGCTTGCATATTGCTCCAACTGTATCATCCATTGTTTGGTTTATGTTTGAGAACACACAATCTGCCTCGTTCGTACAATGTCCCTGTAGCGGAGGATCTATGTTTATGCTTGAGGCTGGTGGAACGTTTACACTCGCCACTGTGTGTCGATCAGGACAAACTGAGGAGGGGGTTTCCCACTTGAGAATCTCTCTTTAATTCGTGGTTACAGCAGTAGTACAGATATGCAGCAAAAGGTAGGCTTGGAGTTGAGGATGTGTGATTGTGGAAGTGAGGTGATGTGGTCTAAATCATAACAGAAATAAAGCCCACGTTAATTCACTTTACACACTATCAAGTACAAGTTACCACAGTGACATCTGCTGGCCATATACTGACTACACGTATATTCAATGCTACAACCGAGAGCTAACAGGCTAACCCACATGGAGTTAGTAAAGGTCGCATTAAACCGGCGACTCTTATGAATACAACATCAACATGTAATACAGACGGAACTACTAAATGAACTGCCTTGGTACATGTAACAGCAATTACTTACAGTAAGTCAAGAACGCACATCGACCTCAACCGAAACCGTAAGCAGCAGCTGCGTGTCTCCACTCTCAGAGCTATAATGCCTCTGCAGCAGCTGAACGTGCTATAACGAACTCGCCACCGGGTGGCGCACCTCCCTCCCAGTCCAAAGTAATCAACACCCGAGCCTTTGTAACAGCCGCCCCCAAATGTATGAAGTACATTTGTTACAAAACAAAGGCGACGAACTAAGTCTTCAATGATGGATCCTGACCGCCGGCTTCTTCGGGTGCCGCCGGAAGAACAACCATCCTCGCTACTGGTCGAGTGTAGATTCGGTCCTTCACTTTAACATCCGCCGATCTGATGCAGCCATCAGCGCTGGGATGTACCTTAGTCACCCGTCCGATGGACCACAAGGCCCTGGGAAGCTGGGGGTCCATGAGCATGACCACGGCATCCTCGTTGAGGTCAGCTTGAGTGGTCTGCCACTTCTGCCTAACTTGCAAATTGGGAAGGTATTCCCTGATGAATCTGGACCAGAACTGGTCTGCCAGCACCTGGGAGTGCCGCCAGCGACGCCTGCTGGGAAGTTCAGTTGCCGGGTACACAACCTGAGGCAGCGACCCATCCGGCCGCCCCATCAACAGATGATTTGGCGTCACAGGGTCGGGGTCGGCGATACTGGAGGAAACATAGCCCAATGGCTTCGAGTTCAGAATGCCCTCCACTTCTATAAGAACTGTCCTCAGCACTTCCTCAGGTAGCGGTTGAGCCCCAACAGTGGCAGACAAAGCCCTTTTCACGGAGCGTATTTCTCTCTCCCACACTCCTCCGAAATGAGGAGCCCCAGGGGGATTAAATTTGAAAGTTATCCTTTGCTTGGCCAGGGATTTCTGCAGGTCTGGAGACATCTTTGCCATGGCCTGTTGTAGCTCTCGTTCCGCTCCACGGAAGTTAGTTCCTTGATCTGAGAGAATTTCTGTCGGTGTACCCCGACGAGCTATAAATCTCCTTAAGGCCATAAGAAAAGAGTCAACATCAAGGTGGGTAAGTACATCAAGATGGACTGCCCTGGTAGTCAAACACTTGAAGATAATACCCCATCGTTTCTCATGGCGCCTCCCGATTCTGACCTGGAATGGTCCGAAACAGTCTGTGCCTGTGGAGTAGAATGCAGGTTTGAAGAGGCGCAAACGCGCAACGGGCAGGTCGGCCATCTGAGGAACGGTAGGCTTGGCCTTCCATCGTCTGCAGTCAGAGCATCTGGACTGATGACGTCGAACCGCTTCTCTTCCTCGTAATATCCAGAAGTTCCGACGAATGTCAGCGAACAATCGTTCGGGACCAGGGTGGCACAAACGTCGATCATAGTCCTGTATTAGCAGTCTGGTGAACGGGTGGTTCGGATCTAGAACAATGGGATGGACCGCTCCCAGCTCAAGATCCGTCGCGTACCTCAATCGGCCACCTACACGGATTTCTCCTGCTTCATCCAACTGGGGTGCCAAGGCACGCAACCTGCTGTTTATGGCAACCGGCTTGCCTAAACTAAGAAGTCTAATCTCTTCAGGAAAGCTGTCGTGCTGGATCTTATTGATAATGTGTCTTTCCGCCTTGCGATAAATTTCCGCACTCAGATTTCCATCTATCCCCTCTGCATCCTGCAGCGTCTGTGCCGTGGACTCGAGCAACTCCTGCCAGTCCTTGTAGATTTCAGATTCCAAATTTGGACAGGCAGACGTTGAAGTCACACCACAAAAGGCTGACTTCCGAAGTTCTGTGGGTTCCTCTTCGAGTGAGGTTGCTGGTAACGTGGGCCAGTAGTCTGGAGTCTGAAGTAAAAAGGGGGGTCCTCTGGTCCATCTGTTCAACTCAGACAGCTCCTGCAAGCTCTTACCCCGGGTAATGTCATCAGCTGGATTGCTGGCTGAATCTACATATCGCCAGGACTGTGAGTCTGTTAAATCTTGAATCTCCGTCACTCGGGTGCCCACGAATACTTTGTAGCGACATGAATCCGAAAGTATCCATTGTAACACTGTGGTGGAATCTGTCCACAAGGTGGTAGAGTCAATCTTCAGGGTGAGCTCTGCACTTAGCAGCTTGGCTAGCTGGGCTCCTGTTAAGGCTGCAGAGAGCTCCAACCGAGGTATGGATAATTGTCGCCTGGGGGCTACCCGTGAGCGAGCGAGGAGGAAGGCTAGGTGTATTTGTCCCTGACTGTCCTCAGACCTGAGGTATGCCACGGACCCATAGGCCTGTTCTGAAGCATCGCAGAAGATATGCACTTGTCTGTTGATGATTGAAGCATAATCAGCTGCGTGCGTGTAATGTCTGGGTAAGGTGACTTGGGGCAGTAGTTGGAGTTCACCTTCCCACTGCGCCCATAGTTGCTGTACATCCGGGGGGAGCAATGGGTCATCCCAATCCCGCCGCTTCTCCCACAGCTGACGAACCAACACCTTGGCCCGGGTCGTGTAGGGTAGGATGTAACCCAAGGGATCATACTGGGATGCAAGAACCTTGTAAATGTTCCTCATGGTCAAGGTTCCATAATTGAGAGGCCTGTGCTTGTAGCCAATGAGATCTTGATGAGGGTTCCAGCTAAGCCCAAGTGTGCTCTCAGATGGATCGTGCTTGCCTTCAGTCAGCCAGAGCTCCGTAGCCTGGGAACGGGCCTCACTGGGTAAGTGACTGATCACATCCATCGCATTACTTGACCACTGTCGAAGGTCAAATCCTGCGGAAAGAAGCAATGCTCTTAGTTTGTCCACCAAGGCCTTCGCTGTATCCACAGATGGTAAGCTTTGTAGCCAGTTGTCGACGTAAAAACACCGCTCCACTGAAAACCGCACATCCTCTCCATCCTGACTATGGTCAGTGACGTGACGCTGGACGGCATAAGTCGCACAACAGGGGCTACAAGTGGTGCCAAAGGGAAGCACCTGCCATTCATAAATGTCTGGTGATCGGTCTTTGACTTGATCCCGCCACACGAACCTCAAGAGGGGTCTGTCTTCTGGGAGGAGGCGAACTTGGTGAAACATCCCTTTTATGTCGCTACTGATGGCGACAGAATGTTCCCGGAACCGCAGTAACACTCCTATAAGTGATGCACTGAGGGTAGGTCCAGGTAGTAGGAAGTCATTCAAATTAAGGCCCTGGTACTGGTGAGAGCAGTTGAACACCAGCCTGTTCTTGTTATTATGGTTCACCATATGATGAGGAATGAACCACGACTCCCCCTTTGCTGCAGTGTTTTGAGGGGCCAACTTCACCACACTACCGGCCTGGACCAGCTTCCGAATCTCCTCCTGGTATGTGTTAGCCATCGCTGGGTTCTTACTCAATCTTCTCTCATTGCTCCGCAAGTTGAACATCACTGATTCAGGAGAGGTTTTGAGGACAGGCATGCTTTTCTTCCGTAGCAGTGGTGTAGCGTAACGGAGGATCCCATCTACGCACACTCGTTCGGTCCTCTTCTTCAATAGTTCTATAGCCTCTTGGTCCAGCTTGGAACGAGTCACTGACTTCTCATTCTGGTAAGGAAGAACGTCAGTCTGCCAGAGTTTCTCCACACTCCTCAACAGCTCTGTATTAGCTGGGGAAGCTGATGTAAACAAACACTGGGAGTGCTGGAGACCACTGTCCTCTGTCCTCATTGGTCCCTGGAGAGCCCATCCGAGCCTCGTTCTGACTGCAGCTGGTGCTCCTGCTGGACCCAACCGAACTGGTTCAATGGGAGTAATGAGGTGAGGGTTGTCAGTCCCAATGAGGATCAGAGGCTGCACATTCTTAAAGGGATGTAGAGGCAGATCAGACAGATACTTGAACTGTTTCTTGAGTCTGTCGATCGGGTAAGACTGTTCTGCCAGGACCAGGCGGTCGGCCGTAAAGGCTCCATTCACCGCGAAGCGGCGGCATTTGCTGAAGGAAGGAGATATCTGGAAGGAAACGGAAGCACCTCTCATAGTCTGAATATCCTGCCTTATGGTTCTCAGATTCAGAGTCTCTGGGGTGCCTTGCAAACCAAGCTTGTGCGCAGCAGGAGCCAGGAGCATGGTGCGTTCAGAACCATCATCGAGTAGGGCATAGGTTTGAGGCTTCGTTTCCCGTGGTGCAGGTGACCTGGACCACCTTCAGTAAAACTCTGCCCGTCGCCAGCCGGTCGGCCTAAGTACAGCTGTTCAGTAGTGGTGCTGACGAGGCAACTCTCCTCTCTAGTGGTGTCCTTAGTGTCTCTAGTGTTTACATCATGGAGCACCTGAAGATGCTTCCCCTGACACAGGTTACAGGGTTTCCGAAGATCACACTGAGCTGCATGATGAGATCTCGCACAGCGCCAGCATCTGTTGTGGTCCTTTATCCACTGCGATAGTTGGTCCTTGGACAACTTCTGAATGTCCGAACATTGGCTGAGATAATGCTGATTACTTTCACAGTATGGGCAATAACGATTCGATTTGATGCCCTTATTCCCCAAAGTCCTAGAAACGGAACCGTCCTTGGTTCCATGCAGCACCGTCGTGACCCTCTTCTTCTGATGTCCTGCTTTGTCTTTATTTCCTGCTCCGGAATCATAATTCTCTGAATTATGACACCAGGTCTCGTACTGGAGCCATTCAGCGAAATCCACTAACGTAGACTGCGTTGGGATGGCGGAACATGGCTCGGCGGAAGTCTGCACGCTGCTCTGCAGGTAGTTTACTCAGCAAGCGGGCTACATGAGATCCGCATCTCAGCTCGGCATCACCCTCCGGACCCAAAGTTCTGAGTAACCCTACCAGAGACTGAACTTCGAGAGCGAACCTCTCAAACGCCACCGAGTCCCCTCGGCGGACGTCAGGAGCATCCATTACACCGGCAATCCTGTTCAATGCCATCTGGTGCGGCTGGCCGAATTTCTCACTTAGAGCCCTCATAGTGTCTGAGTACGGGGTGGCTGAGTTCAAATAAGAGTCTGCTATGAGTTTAGCTTCCTCGAGTTTGAGGTGATCCACCAGAATCTGGTACTTGAACAGCTCTGTCCCATCTGGTGGTAACAGATTAATCAAAGCTATTTTCAACCGAGCAAAGTCTCTGGGATCTCGTCTAGCGAAGTAGGGGATGCTTGGCTTAGGACCTCGATAGGTTTGTTCAGTGAGACCTGGCAACATCGAAGGAGGATACAAACTTGGTGCTTGAGCCGGGCCTCCTGGCCTCAGTGATCCCCGACGATCTGTCGGCCTCTTTTCTGGTGTGGGGACAGGTCTCATGAACCGTGGCTTTCTGCCCTGTGGTGTCATGGTCCGATCCTTTATGAGTTGTAGATCACTCATCAGCTTTTCCAATATGATCGAAACAGGCTGGGTTGATGGAGAAGCGTCCTCCTCCTCTGTCTCGGGCCACGGCGGCGGTTCAGGCCATTCCCCCTCCTCCTCCTCATCGTTACTCCACCATGTCGAAGGAGGCGGCGGGCCGTACGTCGGTGGTGGGATCTCGGACCGCTGCTGTGAAGTAGCCGTACTCTGTGGCGTATATCCCATCCTTCTCTTCATTTCTTCCTTTAAATCTTTGAGTTCGGCTAACTCAGAGCGTATTTCTTCTTTAGACCGCTCATATTCGACTTCTTTCATCTTTAACTGCTCCAGCTCCGAGCGGTATGGTGCGAAGCTCTGCTGCTGCCGCCTGTGATGAGGAGATGCAGTAGAATAATAATCTCTGTTATCCTCTTCTGCCGAGCTCTCCCGCCGCTGTGGTTCAGTAAGCGTCTGTTCTGGGGAACCAACCCACTCATCTACCGTAATTTCCCACTGCTTACTGGGCCATCCGGCTGAGATAGATGGGGGGGCGAGGGGCGTCATCTTGGCAGCTCCCTCCTCTGACGGTGAATACGAGCCATCCTCACATCTCGGTTCAGCTCGTACACCTCGATAATCAAACAGAGGCTGAAACCGGTGTTCCTGGTGGTCAGTTTCATAATCCTGTAAATACGAAGGTGGGCGGGTTTGCCGCTTCGGTCTCATCGTTGCTTCACGGCTGAACTGCATGCTGAAACAGTGGTAAGTGTCCCAATCCGGCTCGAAGGACCATAAATTGTAGCGGAGGATCTATGTTTATGCTTGAGGCTGGTGGAACGTTTACACTCGCCACTGTGTGTCGATCAGGACAAACTGAGGAGGGGGTTTCCCACTTGAGAATCTCTCTTTAATTCGTGGTTACAGCAGTAGTACAGATATGCAGCAAAAGGTAGGCTTGGAGTTGAGGATGTGTGATTGTGGAAGTGAGGTGATGTGGTCTAAATCATAACAGAAATAAAGCCCACGTTAATTCACTTTACACACTATCAAGTACAAGTTACCACAGTGACATCTGCTGGCCATATACTGACTACACGTATATTCAATGCTACAACCGAGAGCTAACAGGCTAACCCACATGGAGTTAGTAAAGGTCGCATTAAACCGGCGACTCTTATGAATACAACATCAACATGTAATACAGACGGAACTACTAAATGAACTGTCTTGGTACATGTAACAGCAATTACTTACAGTAAGTCAAGAACGCACATCGACCTCAGCCGAAACCGTAAGCAGCAGCTGCGTGTCCCCGCTCTCAGAGCTATAATGCCTCTGCAGCAGCTGAATGTGCTATAACGAACTCGCCACCGGGTGGCGCACCTCCCTCCCAGTCCAAAGTAATCAACACCCGACCCTTTGTAACAGTCCCATCTTTCTCATTTTAAAAGTAAAAAAAATTGGACCTCCGTTTGACCTTAATATTTTTATAGGCTAACCAATCAGGAAGTCATGAAGTACCAAAATATCCCAGACTCTCTGATCAACTAAAAAAGGTAAAGCATAAATTATAACATTGCTTAAGCTATATATGAGTAAATGTTTGATTGCATTTTGTTAAAAATAAATATGCATGTGGGGTTTTTTTTACCGCAATAATATAAATATACCCATATTTTTTGAGTGCAATATGCTACAGAAGTAGAAATTATTCAGGCTATTTATATACCTTTACCAAAGTTGCCAATACTATTGGATGATGCTGTTTTGATATTATACTATTAGGTTACTATTATACATTAAAGGTTATTTAACGCAGAATGTTTTCTCTCGGCTTCAACTCAGGAATTTTTCCTATATTACTTCTAATAAATTCATTATTTAATTTAAAATCTCGACACTTTTTTCATATTACTCTTCAGTTTTGTAGATTATTTTCTGATCATAAAGAGGTATTACATTTATCTGTATGTTATATGTATTTTTTATTTAGAAAAACAAAAACAAACAAGCAATCAAATGCAATGTAAAATTTATTTTTCCTCTTCTCCCATTATAGAATCAACTTTTATAATACTAACCAAAGATATTTTGTAAGACAATTAAAATCTCTTGAGATATTAATTATTGACTTATTAACGGGAATCTATATCTTATTTAGGGGTTTTATTTAAGTTCAATTTTATTCCATACAATATAAAAAGCAAGTTATTGATTTGAGTTGTATAGAATTAAAGTCAAATTATAAAAAGTCCCCTAATTTAGCTCTCTGAGTTTGTGACTTAAAAAATATTTTTAGAAGTAGAAGTTGGCAGGGAAGAACGAAACTATTTTCACATCGTTTACTGTGCTGAAGTGAGCAAGAGTGAGCAAGAGTGAGCATCCAAACTTGTATTTCAGGTTTTTTTTTTTTTTTGATAAGACTAACAAGGAATCATTTTTTGAACAGTGTTTGTTATTAACTGTTAACAGGACACAATTATGCAATAGTCAACGGCAACAAACGGCACACTTTCCCTCCGGGCGATAACAAAACAGGACCTGGAACTGGTTTTGAATCCAGACATGTCGACTTTCATTAGATGTTCAATTAAAAAAACAAAAAAAAACAATGAAGAATATAGATACTATATACATGTTTGCCTTGGAAAAAAAAAAAAGGTATAAATGGTTCATACCTTTAGAGTTTGATGTTTCTGCTCAGGTTTTGTTATCTATCGGGGTCAACGTGATAAATTTCACCTTTGGGTCAGTGATTTGGAGGAATGCTGACCTCAATCGACTCATGTGTCCATCTGAAGTCTGCGCCCCCATCTCCAACACAAAACCAACCGCATCCTTTCAGGTTCCACAGGACAATGGAGAACATATTATTTACCATGTTGTACAGGTAGAGCTATTATAGTGCCGGTGAATAGCTGCAGGAGCCGGTCATCCTTCATAGAGGGGCTGATTTTAAAACCGCTGTCCCTGTGCAAGCTGAGAGGTGTATCTGATTATCGCTGGAGGTTTTTTTTTTTAGTCTTTGTGTAACTCGCAGACGCCAGATTGTATCGTTTGATATGGAAATCCAAACTGACAGCACAACAGAAGAAAGACTATCCTTTTACATTCTCAGGTTAAGTGCAAAAGTCCCTATGAAATGTATGTACTAGATTCACTCCTCATGAAGGTATATGTTCACATTGCTTTTAAGATTATGACAAGACCGCTTCCATGAAATGCACGCTCAAAGTGGAGAACGAGTGCGAGGTGTCGTTTTATATGGCGGCGAGCGAGACGGGACATGTCATCTACAATCTCCATATGTACGGTGAGTTTCTCAACAAAACGCAACAGATCTGGCAACCTCTGAAATTAAAAGGCACCGATCAGGGTCCTCAAAGCCAGGCTTTATAGATGTCTTCCTGGCCATTCAGAACCGGACCATGGTTCTGCATGTGATTGTTAGATCAAAATTCTAAATTGTCCTGGGATTTTAAAGTGTCCATGATACTATGGGCTTTCACAAAGTTTCCAGGAGTTTTGGGGAACAAAAGAGACCCACAGAATCACAGCTTCACTAAACCTGGCAGTGGGCTAGTGTATGTGAGACCCACCCGGGTCTGCATTATGCCAGACCCAGGTGGAGTTTTTATTGCTGAAAAGGTTATCATCTAAAGCTACTGCATTTCCAATCTGTTTGGAAAGTGCCGTGACGGCAACCATTTCCTGTTCATCAAAAGGTGAATTGGAAATGTATCCTCATTTCCCAATTTCAATGGGGACTAAAAGAAGTTAGCCTCTGTGTTGCTTTATGTTCCAGAGGAACGTGAATCATGGATTTCTAATTGAAGGTCCTTTGAAGCCCTGATCAAGGACTATGGCACCAGTGATTCTTTTAAAAAAATCCAAGTACATTGATTAAACGTCCTTAGATTAAAATTAATTTTTTTTCTGATTTTCCATGTGAAATCTATTGTATAACAGATGAATTGACTTTAATTCATCTGCTTTATATGCAGATTAATTAAAGTCATCCAGGGTGTCTGGATAAGTGTCGAGGTTACTGCAGAAGCAACATCTGTTGCTGCTGCTCGCGTTCTCACTAAAACCAGGAAGATAGAGCACATAACACCAGTTTTAAAGTCTCTCCACTGGCTCCCTGTAGCTCAAAGAATAGGCTTTAAAATACTGTTGTTAGTTTATAAATCACTGAATGGTTTAGCACCACAATACATTAAAGATTTGCTGCTGTTGTATCAACTTTCCAGACCTCTCAGGTCTTCTGGTTCTGGTTCTGCTCTGCGTCCCCAGAACCAGAACCAAACGAGGAGAAGCGGCATTTAGCATCTATGCACCAAAAATTTGGAACAAACTTCCAGAAAACTGTAAAACAGCTGAAACACTGACTTCCTTTAAATCTCAACTAAAAATCCACTTGTTTAGAGTTGTATTTGAAACGTAATCAATTGCAAATTTATTGACGGAATCTGACTTGATGTCATGTTTTTATTGTTGATTCTATGTTGCATTGTGTTTTTGTGTTTGATATGATGTAAAGCACTTTGAAATGCCTTGCTGCTGAAATGTGCTATACAAATAAAGTTTGATTTGATTTGATTTGTTCTTTTTATAATGCTTTCCCTTGACAAATCTCCTCCTTTTTCTTGTTTCAGGATGCCCGAAGCCCCCCAACATCCCTATGATTATTCTGGGGGTCTCCCTTTCTGTTGTGTGTATTGGTGTGAGTCTACTGACTGTGTGGAAGGCACTGGTATCGGTGCATGACCGAAACGAGGTGGCGAGGTTTGAGGCTGAGCGAGCAAAAGTAAAATGGCAGACGGTAAGACCTTGATGGTTAAAAGTCATAGCTGGTGACATTTTATTGTTTCTAAAAACTCGCCCATGCTGTTACAAATTGTATGTGTATTGAACCTGCAGTCTCCAAATTCATGCTAGATGCCATCCTCTTAAGACTTACTAAGACTTCATACATGGACACATTATGAGCTATATGGTTACATCAGGGTTATATTAGCATTGTGCTTTTTAAGTATTTATTTTAATCTGTCTTTTTCTAAGATGGACTGATGATGCGAACAAATTTGATAAATTGTAAACAGAAGAGTCACAAGTAGAAATTTATAGTAGATTATTTCATAGCGTGAAGAAGGTTAAAATTATAAACACAGGGTGAGATATGTATATGCAGAAATCCTCACTAATATCAGGTTAAAAGTCCCAGAACAAGTTGCACCTCAATCACAAATTTTAGTAGCCATCGAGGAGCCTCTGTCAAAATGTATATGTTTGATCACTTTTCTTGCCAGCATTGGTGGAGTTAATTTACGATTGGTTTCCTGCCATGGATACAGCTTTTAAATGCGATTCATAACTTTTCAATAGGGTCAACTTTAGGGCCATTCCAGAAACTTAGCCTGCTGTTTGCTTTCCAAAACGGCAAAACAGCAGGTTCGTCCTTTTCGGGACGCCTGCCATGTTGAGTTGAAGAGCCTGGAGGTGGCATGTCTTCTTCATTAGTCTAACAAAATGGGCCTGTATCATGATGATCCCACAACTGTGCCTGGAATGGGAACCATATTTTCTTCCGTTTCTCTCCTCTAACCCTGTGAATGTCCACGTAGAATGCTGCAAATTTCAGTCAAGTTAATGGTGACATTTTGGAGGAGAGACTTTCTACTTGGTCGATACCCTCAGCCAACGTAAATGTAAAACGTATAGACAGAACTGTTCAGATTAGATACAAAATAAAACTGTCGCTTTTATGATTTCATTAAGATCCCCAATGACAGTCAAACTGAATATTTTCACTGTGTAAATTGTTGTCATTACAGTTGTGTCTTTTTTCTGTCTTCCTTTTCAAGGGGACCAACCCTCTGTTCAAAAGTTCAACATCTACATTCAAAAATGTAACTTACAAGAACACACACAGAAAGGACTGTACTATAAATCACTACTGATGACAAACTGGAGGCAGCGAAAGCCGTCACCTGAGCCCAGGCCAGGCGCAAGTCTGTGTGAATGAATGTGTGTGAGAAAGAAATGTTTTTACTAAAACGTTTGTCGCGTTAATTCAGAGACGGTGTGAGACAACGGGGAAACATGACAAATTAACTGCTGTAAAAGTGCACTGCTGGTATCATACTGTAAGACGCTAAATGTCATTGTTTGTGCTCCGACATGCAGTTTGGTAATGAGGGATCTACACCGCAAATGGCTGACTACTGAAAAACTGATTAATTCAAATGTATGTAAATACTGAGTTGTTTTTATGTTTTATTGTATTTGTTGTTTTAATATAAAGCAAGGCTGAGCCTTCAATTATGCAAATCCTTCAGTTGAGTTGTTTTGTTGTAAATAGCGAACAAATCAAGACGTTTGTTTACTGTGAAATTAATGATGTTCAGTTTTAAATGAATGTATGTCCTTGGTAGTACTTGACTGCATCAAAGGTTAACATTTCATCAGGTAAACACAGCAGCATTGTCATATTCTCTGGTCACAGAATAGTTAATATATTTAAGGTTGTGGGTAGGTCATTTCTTTTCTTTTTTTTTTTTTTCTTTTTTTTTTGTAGCACTACATTTTCTCTCTCTGCTTGTGGACCGTTTTTCCGGGGGTTATTGGTGAAATCTTGTTTTAACATGTTAATGTTTTTTAGGATTGTGTTGACCTGAATAAAGTTGAATTGCTCTCTATGATTGCAGATAGATAATCTGGGGCAGGACAAAACAGAAATATTGATCTCCATCCACCAATCCCATCAAAGTTATCAAAAAACTTAATTCCATTAAAAATCACTTTTAAGTGATTCAACTTTAAAAAAAAAAGAGTTAATATGTTACAAGTAATCAAATTAAGTTTATCCAAGTAAATATAGCCTACTATGTTTATGAATTTGTTATGTTAATCAAATGAAAATAAAGTAAGTTTGAAAAATTTAATTCGCTTACATGTAACAAATTAACTCAATTATTTTCAAGTCGAAGCTCCATTCTATCTTTTTGTTTGTAGGACGAGCCCATCGATTAGTGACTGCTTAGTTTGGCGCTGCATATACAATGTGTTCAAAAAGCAGTTCACTAACCCTCCATTTCCAACTGTGCAAGAGCCAGAATACTATTTCAATGTGATTGACATGGGGCAAACAGAGCTTCTATGTAAATGACTTCTATGGAAACAAAGCTACATGAAAAGCAACAGCGCTGTGAAGAATTGCATAAAAGTACGGTATGTGGATTAACTGTTTTGACAATTTTGCACACTAACCACAGAATATCACGTCATGAATTTGAAATGTCCAGTAATATAAAGCAATAACACTGAACTCTAGAATTGCGATTAATGAAAGTGTAAAATTAGAGTCTTTTAAAACTGATGATGTCACAAATCTCTGCAGGTACACAGGCAGAGGTGCATCTTTAAAAGTTTGAAAATTCATAAATTGTAGGAAACCGTCTAGAGAACAAGCTTGTGTCATGAAGCTCAAAGAACAAAAATGATGCAACTTGGGTTTAAATAATTTTTGTTATAAAAATGTTATGTAGAAGGGAGTCCCATTTTATTTTGCCTTACTTTGCCGAATCGCGTCTACACAAATAATATCCTTGACATTTTCTCATATAACACCTTCAGAGAACTTGAAATGTAAATATTAATTTTATTCCGTTCTTTCCTTTTTTTTCGATGTTATGAATGTTTCACTTTGGGATACCTATAGAAAATTTCTCTGTGCCATTTTTGCAAACCCCTCACAAGCGTTCCCCGGATTGCTGTTAGGAAACCACCGAAGAAAAGTCTTGGACACATCGGCGGATGTTCTCAGTACGTTCGCCCTATATTTATGGACTTTTTGTCTTTTGGGAGTCCTCTGGTCGAAAAAAGTCATCTGGCCGTGTCCCAGTGAAAACACAGCAGAGCGGCAGGAATGCAGCGCTCGAACCCGGGCGGCAGCAGCAGCTCCTCCGTCAGACGTGACGTCGCTGCTGGTTCCCCGCAGAAAAACTTCACTCCGGAGAAAGTTTTCTAGAAGGGAGAGACAGAAGCGGGGGGGAGAGGAAAAAAAAAAAAGAAAAAAGAAAAAAGCAGCGAGCCCGAAAATACGCGGAGCCCCGGAATGTGCAGACGCTCAGTTCTCCAACATTTCAACCATCTGTCGAAATGTTTCTGCGCTCCTGTCGATGTATGGACTCGGTCGCGGCTCTTGTGGCGCTTATTTATTTAACTGTGTTGTTGTCGAGAAGCTCCCTGTGCAACAGCGAGGAGGACGATGAGGTCCTGGGGAAAAACCAGCTCTCTGAATTCTACAGTAAGTTATTATCCATCCTCCAGCTGCAGACCGCTTGTCTTTCTTTCATAGCCCTGCGCGGTACGTCCAGGCTGCACAGATTAATTGCAGGCAGACTGTTTTATAACTGCGCTGCTTCATGTTAAGGTAGGGTAGGATGTGTGTTCTCACTGCTGTGTTGTGTGTGACTAAAAATACCGCTATCTTTAGACCTTCCTCCTTTTCTGTAGTGGCTCTTTGATTACAGTCATGAGACCCACAGAAGCTCCAGCTTCAAACAAACAACTCAAGTTTATTTGTGTAGCACATTTTCAGAAAGAAGGCAGTTCAAAGTGCTCTTACATCATAAAAACATCACGCAGTCACCAATTATGGAACATGCAAAAAAACAATGTTCAACTTACTACTAATCAAAGGCAACTGTGAGCAAGTTGGTTTTTAGCTCTGATTTAAAAGAACTCGGTCTTACAGCTTTCTTTCTTTATTGCCTAAGAAAACTAATGAAAACGTACAAGGCCTTTGAAAAAATGATGTAATATGTAGCTCAGGAAAAGCTGAAACTTTTGACCTGTGAATAATTAAAACCTATAATGTTATTTGGTTAGTTTACTCAAGTAAACTGTAATTGTATTAATGATGCAACTAAAGGTTCAGCAATTAATCAGCCAGAGGTTGGGATTGACCTATATCTCATTAAGCGGAATGGTCCGGTACTAAATAAAATCACTACTTCTGTTACATTTGTGACAAAGTGTACCAAACGAACGAGAAATTCGTTCTGTCAGTCTTTGAATTCATTAGCTGTCTGCGTGTACTTTGATGCAATTTCTTTGAATTTAAAAGTCAGAAATCATTATTAGCTTGAGAAAGTTTGAGGAGTGGTCTATCATTCTCTGAAACTGTCCACATTTCCCTGTTGCTAAACACCTGATTCAAATGACTCGCCAAGGTACGGCCTAGTTTAAAGAGGTTGTGGCAGGGTCAACACTAACACCCACTGACCTGTGACCCCTAAAGGATTGTGTTCTCAGAAGACCAGAATTGGGGACTGTGTCGCCACTAAATTGGATGAAAGGTCAAAAAGCAGTACCAAAATAGCTGCTTTTGGACTTCCTGGCAGAACAGGTCCAATTCTGTTCCCTCTGAATCAAAGTGGAAGGAGTTTCATGCAAAAAGAAGAAGAAGAAAAAAAAACATTTGAGGAAGAAGCATGAAAGTTGCTGAGCTCATGTACGTGCAGTGGAAAACTGCTCTAAGCTCTGACAAACACTTTAAATTATTTTCAACCTTTTTTTTTCCATCTGAAGCTGCTAAAGAGAAAAGCACACCATCTCTTGTTTATTTACATTTTTGTCTTTCGTAGGACAATTATGACATCTGTAACTTACGCATCTGCTAAATTGAGTAATTCTCTGGGGCTTCTGCAAGTTTTTGAGGACACTTAAACTGTTACTTTAAAATCGTCTTAAAAGGAAGAACCTTTATAGTTTAGTGAAACAGCACAAAACAGTCTGCATGCCCAAATCCGGTTACATTGTACTCAACCAGCTTTTGTAATAACTGGTATCATGTAGTCTCAAGCAGTGCTTATAGAAAAATACACTGTGCTTTAGAAATTAAGACAAATGAAGCCCCAAACAGTTGAATGAGACACATTTTTTGCTTTGCATGCTGCAACTCCAGATCACATTGGTTTCTATGATTGCACAGTTCTAATTTGCAAAGCGCAATAAAAACAACTTTCTGAGGTAGTGGGGAAAACAATCCTATTCCTTTATTTGAGTTGTTAAATATTTTGCGTTTTTGGTCATCACTTCCACAAAGTTGATGATTTCAACTGCACTACAATTCCTCTCTGTTTTGGCACTAATTTATGGGCTTTCTGAAAATGTTGCATGTTTTATTTCAGCGATGTGCAGTTTTGTTTTCAGTCACTATAAAATCCCACTTTAGGACATATTTAATTATGTATATTGTATTTTGCTGCATCCTAGTTTCTTCCCAGTGAAAGCAGAGCAAGGACGTCTGGACACTGAAAATAGTTTTGGTCATGCAGACATGTGATGGCTTCCTCTGCTTGCCGAACACTCCTTTTAAAAACAATCATTTTGTCAGTACACAAACAAGTTAAAGATTTGTTTCCATCTAGAACCATGCAGTGTTGGGTATACAGTCAATACATGAAGGAAGTTAGAATTTCTCCACATTCTTTTGTTAACTTCCTTAAATTATCAGCACACATCCCTTTTTTCTGGTTTGGGCATGTATTTACACAGTAACTGGTGGAGGAATTGTTTGCTCACAATTTTACATTTCTCTTGTGAAAAATGTTTCTGTCTTTGTGACAGAGTTTTGAGGCGCCTGTCATACTTCCTGCATATTTTTCCCCAACAATCCACGTGTGAGCATCTCTGCTCCCTCTCCCTCCAGGAAAAGGTCTCTTCGTCCTGGAGAGCGTCACGCTGAAGCGCTGTGTGACGGTGAACGGCTCCAGTGTGGTGCTGGACGATTGCGAGCGTCCCACGCGTCGTATGCTGTGGAAGTGGGTCTCCAGGCACCGACTCTTCAACTTAGGTTCCAGCATGTGCCTGGGCCTTAACGCTTCGGACACAACGCGGCCGTTGGGCATGTTTGAGTGCGACGCTACCTATCTAGTGCTGTGGTGGCGTTGCCACGGAAACATGCTCTATGGGGCGTCAGAGTGGAAGGTGACGGTTTCCGGACGTTTGGTGGTGGTAAGAAAGAACATTTACCACGAGTGGAAAAGGTACAACACACCCAAAGAAGGCCCCTGCTCACATCCATATGAAGGTGAATTAATTATTGATCACGCTGCAAATAGAAAATCCTGCCTGAGTCATTTCTAATTCAGTATGTTTGATTTGTAGAAATCCACACTCTTTTGGGAAATGCACACGGATATTCTTGTGTTTTTCCTTTTAATTACAACAACAAGTGGTACGCTGAGTGTACGACTGAGGGCCGGGAGGATAATCTTCACTGGTGTGCCACTACTGATCGCTACGATCAGTCTGAAAGATGGGGCTTCTGTCCAGTTAAAGGTAACACGAGTCCAGCTGACAAACACTGTGATAATTGTGCAAAGGCAAGCAGGACATAGGCAGAAGAGTCATAGGCAGCGTGTCTATTTGTCTAAAACAAATAGTGACAGTTTTTCCGTTTGTCTGAAAACAAATAGACAAACTTTGATTTAAGGGTGAGGAAGCAAGGAGTTAAAATGAGCCTAATAGATTGCCTACATGGGAAATTACTCAAAATGACTATACTGGACCAGTGGTGCCTAGCTCTAGTCCTCGGGAGCTGTCAACATTCATCTTTTGGATTTATCTCTGCTCCACCACTGCTGAATCCAATGGCTGAATTCTCTTATCAGCATTTTGTTCCACTCTGCAGAGCCCTGATCACAAGTCATTCATAGTAGTGTAGGGGAACTGGACTTTGCCAACACATGAACTACTAGACAGATCACAAAAGGAAGTAGTGAAGTTCAAGAAATAACACTTTTGCGGCAAAACGCAGGTGAAAACAGTGACAGACAATTGAGGATGAAATGCACAAAACTGAGAACCAGTCCCTCTAACTCAGCGTCTAATTTATGCCTCGACCAACTTTTAGTTTCCAGTTGTGATCATTTCTGGGAGTCGAACCAGGAGCTCAGCGCGTGCTACCAGTTCAACCTGTACACCATCCTCACCTGGAGTCAGGCGCTGTCCACCTGCCTTGCTCAAGGAGGGAATCTGTTGAGTATCACCAGCCTGGCTGAGCACAGGTATATCCAAGGTAGGCATCGCATAGGAAACGTTTGCTGAAGCACTCACGTTAGTTTCTGATGTTTAGGTGTTTTTTATAGTAACATTGGATATTATTGCATAACAGTTTTAGCTCCTACTGGGGTTATGTTTTGATTAGATCGACTGGCAAATGTTGGTGCAATGGTGTGGATTGGACTGAACCACCTTAAGGACGGGTATGGATGGAAATGGTCCGATGGCGCTCCCTTATCACTGGTGAATTTTACTACAGGTATTGCTTATTTAAGAAAATCTGTGAGCAAAATCTGCTGCTCAAATTGTCCCAATTTTATGTTGAATAACATTTGGCTCAACCTTTGCTCCATCCTTCAGCTCTAGCCGCTGGTCCGCTAGAGACCAACATGCCTTGCGGAGTCTACAACTCTGCCTACGGAGGCCAGTGGCAGAGTCTCTCCTGCGAGTCTGCCCTGCCTTACATCTGCAAGAAGACACCGAACAACACCGGCATAGTTGAGCCACTAGGTGAGATTCTGGTAAATCACAAGAGACAGACACAAGTCATTAAAGAGTGTGGGAACCGTCCTGCTTTTTCTCGTGGCAGGTATGAGTCTTAAGAGCAGGGATTACTCATAAGGCATGCTATTATACGCGTTGTTGCCTTTGGTTTAGTCGAGGTCCCTCCTCATGTGCAGTACAGCTGGATAGGGAACTTTTGACCGAACCCTGTGTTTCTGTTTTTCTGGTCCATCTTGTTCTGTCCGTCTTGGTTCATTTCTCGCACATATTGGTTCTTCCTGTTTTTCAGAGAACTGGCAGTACATCCATACCGAGTGCGCTGATGGCTGGTGGCCTCATAATGGCTTTTGCTACCATGTGCTGGCGGAAAAAGACTCTGGAAGCTGGAAGGAGTCGTCCCGAGCCTGTGGCTCTCTGGGGGCAAAGCTCATCAGTCTCCGTTCCTTGTCAGAGGTGGAGATGCTGCTTAACCTGCTGGCTAACTGTAAGAGTGTCAGACAACAGACTTGCTGTTTTTTTTTATCAGATAACATTTGTGTTTCTAAATGTTCAAGTTCTCTGACTAAAGCCAATGAATCATGATTATCTTTCACTTTTTTGTCATTTTTATGGTTGTCTTGAGCAAAACCTCTTTTGAACTTTATGAAGGAAACATTTAGCAGACTTTGTCTGCTTTTAGTTGTTCTGAATGTGACAATATTGCTATTATTTTATGAAGTACACTCAGTAATAACAATAATAAAAATGAAAAATATAGATAAAGACATTTTCCAAAAATAAAATAGTATTTAGTTTCAGTGGGGTGAATCCCAAGGAACAATTGGCATGTAGTAGGTGATCAAATAAAGCTCCTGTTAAATCTACATTGGATTTTTTTCTTTTTCTTGAACACATGACACTTAAGCATATACTCATTTTGCAATTTATTATAATGGTCAGCCTTAAAAAGTGTATGGAAATTGGGTAAACATAAAATTGCATGGAAGCTTGACTTTGTCAAGTCAAGCATGTAGAAATTAGGGTTGATTTTTACAATTGCTAGATATGTAGCTGCACTGTAAGTCCTTTCTACTCATGCATCATAATTAGTTAAAATAAAAATGTCAGAGTAGTTTCTGGAGAGGAGGTTTTTGACGCACTAAAAATAAAAAGCACCCGTGGAGAGGTTTCCGGTTTCAAAAAAAGAGTATAACGATACATATAAAAATAAAAGATATTTTCATACAAAATACCAATTGTGGTAGAAAACCACATAATTTAGCAAATAATGAATTAATCAAATGCTTATTCAATTCCAACTCTGTATTTTTTATTTTTTTTGCTAAAGATTCCTGTTTGTTTAGCAAAGTCAAAAGGGTTCATACATTTCCTTCCTATTTGGTAAAATTCCCATTAAAACTGTGTGATTGTGGTCAAACACTGTGGCGATCCTTCAAACTATAAAAGTTTGTTATAGTTTGTTACACACACATTTTCAGTTTCTGTCTTGGGACTGAGAACAGGGATTTGTGTTGACCAGTCCAGAACAAGGCCTTTGTTGTCCTTATCCCACTGGGTAACAATTTTGCCAGTGTGTTTAGGACCATTGTCCTTTGTGAAGATATATTTTGTGTTTTTTTTGTTTTTGTTTTTGTTTTTTTATTCTTCCACAGTGAGTGGCCCTTCAGACCATGTAGTTACAAAGTACCTCACCGGCTTCCGCCTGGATCTTAACAAGCCCATTTTATTGTCTGATATTGTCGCACTTCATGTTGAATCTCTGTTGGTATTTGAATTTTCCTTGTTTTCTCATGTTCGGCAGATTCCAGGGAAGTCACAGAGGTCTGGATTGGTCTGTGGAAGCACGGGTCATCGCCAAGTGTAGAGTGGTCAGATGGCTCACCAGTAACTCTGACTCTCTGGGACCAGTATCAGCCTGTGCCCAACCTGACAGACTCGACACTTTGCGTCAAAATGGAAACAGAGGTAAGACATAAGACATAACTATGCAGCTTGCTGCTGCCCTTGTCAGATTTTAAGTCTTCCCTCTGTCACAGAAAGGTAACTGGCTCTTGGCCCCATGTGATGAGCAACACCCTGCTGTATGCAGAAGAGAAAGCCAGAGTCCTGTTCAGCACAGAGGAACCTGGGACGAAGGATGCCCTGCGGTAGGAACCTGCATGCACAACTTACCCTTCAGCAAGTAGTTACCTGATGTGTGTTTGGGAGCAAAACAAGTGGAGTCATAGATGGCTCACTGTAACCTGGGCTCAAATTAGTGGTGAAGGATACATGGTTCATTACATGGTTACACAACATTCACACTTAAATTGCTGAATGTCTTCCAAAGCTTTCAGAAGATGTTAAAAAGCCCCCCAAAAAATAATTCAAGCAAAATGTTATCCTCATTTCTTTCTTTCCTTTTTGTTTTCCTTCTAAAAATATAACCTTGAATTTCTTATGGAGTAGAAAGATTTCCAAGAAAATCTGTTTGTTTTTAAAACTATCTATTATGAAAAAGAATGGGGGAGTTTGAGGTTTTTTGGGGGGGGGGGGTCACAAGGTGGATTGGCTGTACTGTGTGCCGGGACACGCACCACAAAGAGCCACACACCCGTTACAGCTCAACTTTTAGTCCAACAAGTTGCCCCTTCAGAAGCACAAAGAGCTGATTCACCCGCCCGCTGACGTATTGTCTGGCAATCACGGTTCTCCCTGACTCTGTTTACAAGAATATCAGCCTCCTGAGTCACCAGGCTATTTGGTTCGAAGGAACACGAGGCCAAAAAATTACCCTAAGGGCACAATATCAACCGTCGTGCATGAGCAGTCTCTGTTGATTCTTGCCTGACGTACTCCAAACGAAGGTCTGTTTTCTCTGTGTCGTTTGTGTTGCGGAAAGTTAAGGCTCAGAAAAGTGTCTTCATGCAGATGTGAGGGCGAGACTCTGGATCCCATAAGGCAACTGCGGATTGAGGCTTTATGGGGGTTAAATAGGAAAATTCACACCACTTCTCTAAACAGCCTCTCTTCTGCACTTCACACTTTTAAATAATGTTGTTGCATAAAATTACACAAAGGCACAGAGGAGGAATTGGATTGAATTGAATCGAATTGAATCAGTTGTTTACCCACACATATCTACATACAAGATCAGAAAATACGGCTGTAGGTTCTTGTGTTTCAAGAAAACTCTCCTCCTGGTTGCAATTCAAAAACCTGAAATTAGCATCTTCTGTTAGCTTCCTGAGATAGAAAGCCTCAATATTCTTGAGCTGTATCAGTTTGTCCTGTCTCTGTGATCACTTAAATAATTATTTGCGAGTGAATATATTCTTCAAAGCATTTTGAAATTATGTTATTCAATTGATTTTTTAAATTTATTTCTGATTATTCTTCTAGGGTTGGAAGAGACACGGTCACTCCTGTTACACAGTAACTAGTCATGAGCAGACGTTTGAAGATGCGGCGTTGGGATATTACTGCACGGCTTCTCTCCTCACTGTGGAGAACAGGTGAGCCAGTGGTTTATGTTAACAAAACAAATTTGTTTTAAGTCTGTCTCAAGCCTCTTCTCTCATCCTCACTGCGGCAGGTTTGAGCAGGCTTTTGTCAACAGTTTGCTGAGTGCGAATGGAACCAACAGCAGCATGAACTATTGGATCGGCCTCAAGGACCAGGGGAAGAAGGGGGAGTACAGGTGGCTTCCTCACAACGGCTCCTCTCTGCGTCTCACCTTCTCAAACTGGAACAAGCATCAGCCTGGTAACCACTGGTTAATAAAACTCTGGTTTAGATATCAGTGAATCCTTACCCTTCCTTCATTTCCCCTTTCATCCAGTTAGTGCTGGTGGCTGTGTCGTCATGTCTGGCGGTCCTGCTTTGGGTCACTGGGAGGTGAAAGACTGCAGATCCCACAAGGCTTTGTCGGTGTGTAAGATGAGCAGCAGCCACAGTGATGCTGGCCTGCCAGAGCGCCACATTGATGCTTACGCCCCCTGTCCTCCCGGCTGGGAATCACACTTTGGACTGCTCCACTGTTTTAAGGTATAAAATTAAACTTTTTTTTTTTCTTTTTTTTTTTTTTTACCTGTAAGTGTAGCTGGCACTCATTTTCATAAAGTGTTATTTTATCAGTTTCCAGATAAGTTAATATGATTACAAATTGCTGACTCTCCTTTATTTATTCAATGAGGACATTCATTAAATGCATGTTAGAAATAATCAGGCACAAAAAGGCTGATGTACCATTGTCATTTTAAAAACATTTGCCCCCCTGTGTGTTATTTTTTATTGCCCATTAGGTTGTTGATATTTTTTTACACAAACGTTTTCTCTGCTGAAGAGTAAGAAGTTGTTTTTGTTATAGAGGTGTTTGGGGAGGTCAAAGGGCAATAAGAATATAGCAATGCTTCGGGGGACAAATGTACAGAGTTTGCATGGATCTCAGGGATACAAAGTACTTGCACTTCCTTGTTGTTGTGGTAAATATGCTCTTTGATAGTGAGTTGTGTTCGGATGTATATTTTTTTCCATATTTTAAAGGCATACACAGAAAGTGTGCTAAAACACTGTGACATAATGTTAGGCATTTCCCCGGTTTAAGCTCCACTGACCTGATATGTGGCTTTTCTAGGTGTTCCACGATGAGAAAGTCTTGATGAAGCGCTCCTGGGTGGAAGCAGACTTCTTCTGCCAAGCGCTCGGGGCTCAGCTGGCCAGTTTCCAGCACTATGAGGAGCAGGTGTTTGTTAAGCACCTGCTCAGCACCATGTTTGAAGGGTTAGTATTGCCCCTTGAGGCTCAGTGTTGGAAAACTGTTGTGAGAATTAGAAAATGCATTTTTATTTTCTCTAGCTTTGAAACACAGTAAAAGCAGTTTCCCCTTGTTAGGTGCTACACACTTACTACATTTCTTCACTTTTAAGGGATTTTATGAGAACAGAAAAATAAATAAAAAAATGTCTCTAAACTTTCATAACAAAGTTGACAACGTATTTATACAAAAAATACCACGCCTTGATATTAATAAGGCATTTTATTGCTATAAAATGAAAATTACTGTGGATTCCAATGATCTGAAAGATTCACAGTCCCACATTTTGTGGTTTGTTGCTTTCAGGTTTCTGCAGAGACATGTTAGTGCATAATGTCTTCTCAAACAGGAGTCAGTACTGTATGTTGATGTGCGCATTTTATTTTCGAAAGGGAAACCCGTCTCACGTAGCCTTAAATTTCTGTGTGCTTGTTTTCTCTTTCTCCCTTGTGTATTATTTTTTAGAACAGAGGGCCGCTGGTTCTGGGTTGGTTTAAATAAGAGAGACCCCGACCACCCTGGAGCCTGGGAGTGGTCCGACGGCTCGCCAGTAAGAACACAGAGATGTTTGCCTCAGCTCGCATAAAGCCTGTCTGGGCTGTACTGTGTGGAAAACGGACAGTTTTACAGCTTTTATACCAGCCAGGCCAATCTTTGTGCAGGTAGTGACGTCTTTCATTGAAGATAAGAACGAGGAGGATGACAGGAGGGACTGTGCTGTGTACAGCGACCTGACTGACAACATGATGCCACGACCTTGTGACACCAAACATGAGTGGATCTGCAAGCTGTCCAGAGGTAAACATGCTCACACTTTTTCCCTCCACACCGTTTGCATCATATATAAAAACACGTCTGTGCTGCCTGGTTTACTAAACTTTGTTTTGTACTGCAGGTGATAAGCTGAAGAAGCCTTACTGGTACACTGAACGTGAGTAAAAAGATTTTTGTTAGGAACTTCACATGAATTTCACAATTGATTGCCACTAGATGTCACACTAGAGCATCTGGATGTAAGATAGGAAAACAGATCTGTAAGCTGAAAACTAACTTAGAGCCACTGATGCAGCATCTACATTTTCCTGTTTCTGTGTGCTTCAATAGAAGAGGACCAACAGAGATACCTACATTTCTGCACCACCACAGTGACATTATTTTTCAATGTATTCATCATTTTTGTAGAAAAACAACTTTCGTTCCTCCAGGATCCCATTTCTGAAATGATGTATTGTGTCAGTAAATCGAAAGATGGCTACAATAATGATGATTTGACTATTTTTTGACTATTTATTTATTTCGAACATGACAGTAGTATAAAATCGTGCACAAGAACAAGGAATGCAAAAGACGCATATTTTTGTACCATAGTAATCTTGACATGCTCTAAAAGGAGTAGGAAAAATCAAGAAACTTATGATCCCCATAAACTCATAAAATATGGAATATGGAAATAATAATAAGAGTAATAATAGATTTTATTTAGAATTGCCTTTATATCAAGCACTCCAAAAACAAAATAAGCAATTACAATGGATAAAAATAATTTTATAAATGAATATATAAAAGAGATTAAAACAAGTATGTAAGGAAGTGAACCAAAAATCGGCTACAAAGAATTGTCTTAAGACCTTTATTGAATGGATTGTGGTGCCCTCAGAGCGTCTGGGAGAAGGCAGCAGTTTGGTTTTGGGTGTGTGGAGAAGGTTTGAGCAAGTTGTGTTTTGTGGGTTAAGCAGTTCTTTGAGATAAGTGGGTCATACCCATAGTTGCATTGTTGTGGGAGGAAGGAAATCTTTAATTCAATCCTGGTGGAAATGGGAAGCTGGTGGAGAGAGGAGGAGGACGGAAGTAATATGGTCATGTTTGTTCACTCTCATCAGGAGCCTAGCTGCAGAGTTATACTAGAACCGCTGCGGGTTCTTGCTAGGAGTCCCAATGAGAAGTGTGTTGCAATAGTTCAGTCTGGAGGAGACAGAGGCGTGGACTAGTTCTTTGGCGTCTAAGAGGGAGAGCATGGGATGGATTTTTTGAGGAGTGGTGTGATCATGTCTTTCTTTAAGACGTAGGGAACATGACCAGATTGGAGAGAATGGTTTACAACAAAGGTGATGCGGGGACTTAAAGTGGTGATGTGGGTTTTTACCAGTGATGTTAGGAAGGTGGAGGGTTTAGTCTGTCTGATTATGTTTTGCATTTTGTCTGCTGAAATCACAGGGGAACAGTTTAGAGGTTCGGAGATGGCAGATGTAAGAAGAACAGCTTGGGAGAGAGGAACAGAGAGAGTAGAGCGAATGTGGGCAATCAGATTGTAGAGCTGTGTTCATTCAATACAATTCAGTTCATTAATAAACCATCTAGGGAAGTCTGTGATTTCTTTGAGAGTACATTGAGTAAAATGGTAAGAAATGAAAGAGGAAGGGAAAAATAGGGTTTTTCACTGCTCATCTTGTCATTGCGTTAATGATCAAAAATATTATGTATTACTTTAATAGAGTCTACCTGGTGCAACATATGACCTCAGAGAGTTTTGAGTGAGTTTAAGTAAATCCTTTAGGACCTTCAATCGTCAATTAATCAGCAATGGTAATAGTGTACTAATTTGTCACTTGTATTTTGTTCTTTGGAGACAATGTCTCTCTGTGTTTGCTCCTCCCACAGAGAGCCAGGCCTGGGTGTTTTACCGAGGAGCCGAGTACTTGCTGGCTAATCAACCCTACAACTGGCACGCAGTCTCTTTGGCTTGTCAGATGATGGGAGCCCACCTGCTATCCATTCACTCCAGGGAAGAGTCGCAATTCATCAAGGAGCGCTTACAACGGGTTTGTCATTGGCCTTGTTCACAGACTGATTAGCATCGACAAGGTGCCACTTATAAATATCTTTAAAACTGTATTTATACTCATTATGGTACAATATTTCAATACATTGTTAGCATTTTATTTTGATTTTGAATGGGAATGAAGCAGAAAATAAGTAGTTCACTTTGCAAGTTTAAAGTAATTCTCCTAAGCGCCTAAAATAAAGCAGCACTCGACACCTATTCAGTCTTTCATCGCCGAATAACAATAATCTAAACAAACATTGATGCGTTATCTCTCCGAAAACAAACACAGTCGGCCTCTGTCTAATCAGAGAGGTTTGCCAGCACTCAATGGCACTACCGAGCCATTATTCAGTTCATGCTCTCATTGGAAAATCAACAAGCGTGCAGACAATAACACTCGTTTCTCTTGCGAGCTCCAGTGTTTTCAGAAACACACCAACGAGCTCTTACATGCGGACACTTAAATGCTCGAGTCCCCAAACACAGAATGGGTAAGAATAAAGCTTTCTGTTGGCAGCAGCCTATTGGATCAGACTAAAGACGCCTCTTGTGGCTCTGAGGCTTGTGAGGGGATAGTGGAAACAAAACAGGGTGGTGAAAGAAGCAAATCAGGGACCGTGGAGTGTGCCTGAATGGCTGCCCGTGATCTTTCAGGCGTGTGAGAAGGGCTTGCTATTGTAGAGTGTAAGTAAAGTTTTTGCTAATCCCTGCTCCTTTCACAGTTCTCCCTGGGACCCACCGGCTGGTGGATTGGCCTTTCCTTTGGCCCACCTGGAGAGGAGGTCAGGTGTGTGAGTATTTAAATCTGCTGAATGTATTTTATGTAGAAATCTGTGTAGAAATTGGAATGTTGTTTTTCATGTAGCCAGAGATATAGTTTGTATTTGCTTTTGCTTTTGCTTGCTCAGTATGGCAGGTGGGGAAATCAAACATCTCGAAGTTGCAGGAATAAATGGTGCTAATGTGCTTCTGTTTGTGGTAATAGGTCTGTTGTCAGCAATTTTCTGCCTCAGTTTCAAGTTAGATGCATTCAACTGAAGACATCATTGCTAGAATCGAGTTATAGTTTCCAAGAAAAAAATCCAACACTCCAAACAGCAAGTCACACCTCTGGTATTTTGTTGGCTGGAAATTGAAAAATTTGTAAATCTGTGTAATATGTCAGGCTGGTCACCCTGTTAGAAAGACAAAATATTATCTCCCACTGATAAAATCCTTCAAGTAGTTTTCCTGAGACTTACCAAACTTTTGTTTATTAGTCAGAGATCAACATTTCCAAGATAGGAACTTGAAAATGACCCATCTTGAAATTCTGAACTTTCCAGCTTGAAAGTTCACGCCGCCTGGTGAACTTTTAAGTTGGATCTCTGGATTTGCCCCAGGGCTTTGATTTAATATGCAGAAAGACAGCCATGTGCTTGTTGCAGAATAAACCCTTTGTGTGAGCTTATTTAATACACTGAACCAAAGGAATGCAAAGTGATGCAAACCTCTGCTGTGAACATGTTCCCTCAGTGATTGAATGCATGAAATGGAGTTAAATACATTGTTATAAACTTGTGTTGCGAATACTAGTTGGCACTGCGTTGGACAGCGTACCCTGCCAGGTTTTCCAAATCACAATAAACATGCAATCAGATAGAGTGTAGCATTTTTTTTATATGTTCAAGTTCTGACTTTGGAGCCAAGTTGAACACAGCATCATAGTTTGTGTGTAAGAAAGAAAGTGGGGAAAAGTTGCAAAGAAAGACAACTATTGAGCAAGGAGAGAAGCTCAGCTAAAAGGAAATAAACAAGTGGAAGGGAAGAAAAACAACCAAAAAAACCCATCCAGGATAAATCAAACAATGACTGGGGCTAAAAAAAGAAAAAAAAAAAAAACCTATACATTTTATTGATCTCTTCTGTTAAAATTTCACAACTACGTAGAGACGTGCTGTTTACCATAGCTGTGGCAACACTAGATTTAGTATTTTCCTCCAGGTCTCGGTTGGGTAGGAAAAAATATCCATATTCCTACATTTTATTCCTTACGCCATTATATAAATATTCTTCTATCCTCTCTTCCTTATCAACTTCTTTCATTCCTTTCTATCTCTCCTTGCATCCTCCTATGTTACACCAATAAGACAATAAATATAAGACCTTAAAGACCTCTTAGTTTCCTTCCTTTCTTGTGTTCTGATTGGCTTTCTTGTGTCTTTCCTTCTGTCTCTCTTTGTGTCTACTTTCCTCCCTTTTTCTTTCAGTATTTCTTTCCTTTCTTTATTTCCTTCCTTGCTTCCTGCTTCCCATCTTTCGTATTTCATGATTAGTGGGTTTGGACTTGATGAGGAATTACGTTTATTAAAAAGAACATCCAGGGAGCCAGGGAACAAACAGAAACCGGGTCGCATGAGACAACGAAAGAGACCAGCAAGGAGAGTTGAGAGAGAGTGGGTTAAATACTGGGCACTTGGTTGCTAAACAATGAACCACCCTGTTTCTAATGAATGCTAATTAGAAACAGGATGCAGCTGAAAGAAGAGAGCAATCTATGTCTCTCCCCAACAGGGAGAGATATAGATAGAAGAGGAGCAAGGAGTAAACAAACTGGGAAACAGACAAAATACACATTTAGAGGAATAAAGAATAACTAAATACAAGTCATAAACAACAAACGTGATCTAGCGTAAGTCATAAACAACACAGTAAAGTTTGGTGTTTTAAAGCGAACTCTAGGGACAGGGGACTCAGGAAAGTCAGGTCTGGAAAAGTTATGTGTAGGAATCCCAACATGTGATTGATGTGCTTCGTGTCCATGAAAAACACTGTTAGGAGTTACTTGTGTCAAAAGCAGTGAGGCAAAACCCAGATTCAACAAACAAGTCACTGACAGCATAATTAAGATCAGAAAATCAATCCTGTAAAGATTTTCTTTAGTTGAACCAATGTCGGCGCTATTTCTTTCTCTTTCCTCCAGGTGGAGCGACAAAACAGAGATAGATTTTCAGAACTGGGCTGATGGCGGTTTAAACAGCGATCTCAAAAAAAGCGGGACGTGTCTCTCCATGTCTTCAACAGGTAAACACAGGCAGACAAACATGCCCATTCATTTTTGATGGCAGTGGCCAGTGGTGAGAATTCACTTGGATGTTGCAGGGAAATGGTCGGTGAAGAAATGCAGCGAACTTCACGGCTACGTGTGCAAGAGAAGGACGGTATCTGTGGTGGAGACTCCCCAGGAGCCACACTACATTGGAGCATGTCCAGAGAAGTGGCTCTACTTCGGACACAAGGTACAAATTAGCGCTCGTGCAATCAGTGGCTAAAAAAGATCAGGTTGTTTTTACCGTTGTTTATATCCTCTGAGGTCAAGTGAGGACATCTGTCTGATACCTGATGCTTGGTTGAAAATTCTCCCAAACACAGTAGCAAATATGCTACAAAATGTCTGTTGAAACAAAAACAAAAATGAATCAAAGTCCTGCAACGACTCAGACCTTAGCCTGATTGAAATGCTGTGCAGAAACAAATGTCTGCAAATCCCAAAGGACTCAACCAATGCCGTGACTGGAATGAGCCAAAATTCCTCCACAGTGAGCGCCCGATAAAGTCATAGAGAAAACTATTTTTCTAAATCGTTCTTGCGTAACATTTGAATCAACAAGTGCACCTATTTTTGTATACTGTTATTTTGGTTTGGCTTAATCTTTGCATAACAAGTCATAACATGGTGGAATCTGCTGCCATTTTGTGCACATAAGATGGAATTTAAATAATTTCCCAATCTAGTCATTTTTGTTATTCCTTGAAAGGCTAAGCTCTACACAGGATTGGATGGGGACTTTCCTTTTTCTACCGCTGCTTCTATAACAAAACTAAGAACAAACTACACTCCCACAGATCTGAAACAATCGGCAGGTTCTTAGCTGCCTGTAAGGTTGAAGCAGGATGTTTGTGTTTCCAATTTCTGAGTGATGTTGTTAACATGAGAATAATCCAGCTGGTTCTTGTCATAGCACTAGTTTTTTCTTTGCTCAGATCAAATGTTACCTTAAAGTCCCTTGTGGGAATTGCAGTGAGTAAAAACTCAGATTATACAGCGTTAGTCATTTTGAAAAGGAGGGGGAAGCGGTTGTGAATTGTGTTGCTCTTCACCCCTTTAATGCTAAAAGAGGAAGAAATGTCTGTTATAGTTACATCATTACTACGTTATGTGTTATTGTTTCCCCTCTAACATTAACAAAGAGGTTTAGCAAGAATATCTTTGTATCTTTGACTTTTTTAACTTTGCGTCCTGACCGCTTGATTTGAGAGCTGTGTGAGTACTGGTTAGTCTTACTGTTTTGTGTGGGATTAATATTTGTACTGGCAGTGCCTCCTGCTTCACCTTCCTGGCAGTCCAAACGAAGGAAAGAGTTGGAAAGACGCCCAGTCCATCTGCTCTTTGTTTCAAGGCTCCCTGGTTGCCATAGAAGATGAGATTGAACAAGGTAGAGGCAGCGTGAACAATCAATGCTACTTCTCAAAATCTGTTTTATTTATTTTCCTATTTATTTTTCTGATTTCTACAGCCTACATCACCATGCTGCTCCAGGGAAGCTCTGTAGGTGTGTGGATCGGTCTACGGGATGAGGACACAATGAAATGGACCAATGGGAAACCAGTCAGCTACACCAACTGGTCTCCAGTTGAACCAAAGAGTTATCTTACTGTAAGCCCCAGAGTTCGGTGATGTTTTTATCAAACTAAGCAAATTAGCATGTAATACAGACGAGCACGTGCACACGAAATAACACGTGGATTGTACGTATTGGGAAGTCAGGAGGCCATAGCTTTGTGACACTTTGTGTTGACCTCTTAGCAGGATGACTGGCTCAGTGGGGCTGCCGATGAACCCCTCTGCACGGTTTTGTCAAACAACCACAATTTCCACCTCACTGGGAAATGGTACGATGAGAAGTGCAGCGAGAGCGGGTATGGCTTTGTTTGTCAAAAACCTCAAGGTAAGTTTTTTTTTTATTCACCTCTTGTCAGTCCGCCATTGTTTCTCTGAGCCTGTGTGCTTTCTTTCTTTTGTTGTTTGACCTCTTGACCTTACAGATTTGCAGTTTACCACTCATTCTAGCATTGATGTAACCTCAACCAAGCTATTTTACTTTGACTTAATGCAATATCTACTACCAGGATCTGTATAATTAATAACAGATAGTTGGAAGTTAGCATCTTTATAGCACATTTGAAAACCAGACGTGAGCAAGACTGTACCTTGGAAGCCCCAAGTTTCATCTGGCAGACTTTTAGTAATGACTCCATGAAATCAATGTTCAGTTTTCCAAATCGGTGCGTGAAATCCTGAACATATCCTAGAACACGCTTTGTACCAAACATTAACACAGTGAAATAATCATTCTGATATATATTACCAGTGTTTTTGCACTGTTTCCAAAGTACTGTTTTGTTTTGCTTTTTTATCTGGTTGCAGACACATCCAAACCCCCCACCCACTCCTATCACCACCCTCTTCCTGACAATATTGAGTACAGGAGCACCACCTACAAGGTTGTGTCTGGCAACATGAGTTGGTACGACGCGATGCACATGTGCATAGAAAATGATTCTGAGCTAGTGAGCATTACAGATGCCTACCACCAGGCTTTCCTTACTGTCCTTGTCAACAGATTGGACGGCCCACATTGGATTGGACTGTACAGTCAAGACGTATGTACTTTTTGTTTTGCTTTGCATTGTAAATGTCTGCTGTGTGACACTGTGAACATGTGAGTCGGTGTCAACTCTGCTTTTGACTTACTCTGCTGTACCACACCCATGATTAGGTTTTAATATTGCCTGCGTGGGTGAGTGCAAGCAAGGAAAACTTAATTAAAGGAAAAAATACATAGGTTGAAACTAAATCTCCCTTTAAGAAAATGTTACCCACTCATCTGATGTATAAAGTATTATGGGAAATCCCAAACGATTCCATAAACGGACGTCTGGCCACAGCTAAACATAGCTTGTGTTTTGTTCAGTTTGTTTTTCGTCGTTTCTCTTGTCTCTTGTGGATCTCAGGGGTTGTACTTTGTGTACATTACGCAGGCATGTACTTTCCCACTTAACAGTCAGAGGATTAACATTTGGAGTGACGCATTGCTCAGCCTTTGTAGGCTGACTTTTGGAAAAAGAGAGAAATAAACCAAGGAAGTGAGAGAGTTACCGTTTTTCCCCATAAATTACCTTCTCTGTTCGTTCTCCTGGTTGCAGACTTCTTAATACAGGAACAATGAAGTAACCATAGCTTTTTGATCATATCACTGCCTTTTGCCATGTTACTTATTATGCCATAAATGATAAAAATAAAGGTAAAAATAAAATTAAAATACAAACATGTCTTGGTATAGAAATAACCAAAATCTGATTTGACAATCTCAGTAAAATCCTGTTTTGCTTGTGGAGCTTTCTGACAAACCTGCTGCTGACTGTGAATCCTTCCAGAGTGGCATCAATTACAAGTGGTCAGACGGCAGTGACACAGTGTACACCCACTGGGACGCAGGTGATGATGACGATGATGACGACTTTGTGACTGGAGAGTGTGTGTACATTGACGTGAACGGAGGCTGGCGGAGAGCAGACTGTGAGACTCCGTTGCCAGGAGCGCTGTGTCACGTCCCCCTGTGTCACAGTCAGTACCATTTCTGTGATGAAGCATGAAAACCTGAATACTCAACGCTACATATAAGTCAGAAGGCTAAAATCCCACTCTCACCTCTTCTTCTCACAGACAGTAAGCCATTTGTCTCGTACGAGATGTCCTGTCCGCACACCTGGGTGAAGTTTGGACGAGGCTGCTACGACTTTGAGCCGGTGGTTGAGAAACTCACATTTGAAGAGTCAAGAACCCGCTGTAAACAGAAAGGTACGTTTTCACAAGTTGAGACCTCAGTTGTTTGTTTCGCTTTTTAATCAGTGCAGCCAGAAATTTCAAATATTTCACTACATAAAATTAAAATTACCCCCCTCTGTGTGTGACAAAGCGCGAGCTGATTGGAGATACAACATTGCGTTGCACAGACAGAACAGTACAATTTAAATAAGCAGCAATAACAATCAGAAAAAATCTTTTTTTTTTTGTTAGTTATCAAATGTTTTTGTATAGGACATTAATCTTATACAAGGAACTATGAATGAACAACTGTGATCAGATTAGATCTTATGACATATTACTCAGTCATAAGACAATGAGCAATATGCCTTATGACAAAAGGGAAGAAGCTCTTTTTTTGTTATTCTAGTTTTCTTGTGAAAATCTACTTAAATTATCTTCACGTACTGCTATTTGTGGTTTCATTGCACAAACAGCTGCAAGGAAACTGCATTTATATTGAAGAACAGCATTCAAGGATCAGAAAGTATATTCAACTTTTACCACTAACACTGAAATTACACTTAAAAGCAAAACAAATGTTATTATTCCCTGTAAACCTGCAATTTTGCACATATGACTGTTCTGTCTGACAGCGATAGTATTTAATATTTAATCAATATCCACTTAGCTTGACTTATTTTAGCCTAGCTTGGCTAGTTCCTAGCTCAGAAGCATTATGCAAAACACCAATTTTCTGTTGGTCAATGTAAATTTTTACTCTGCATTTTTTTTTTTTTAGAAGATCACAAAGGATTAACGCTGTACCTGTTTGAGTGCTACACACTGCAGTGTGTGTTGGTTCAGCATAAGGCCATTTAACTGCTTTTGTGGCACACAGACAAACTTAGATCAGCTCTATTTCAAAGTCTGTTACTCTTGCACTTGTCAAATGAGTAATGGAGGATCCCTACAACAAATTCAGATTCTTTAAAGTGCCTTTTGAGAACTTTTGTACCTTTATTTGGTTTTTGTTTCTTTTTAATGTTTTGTTTGACATTTTAGACACAGTCTAAGGACCATGGAACCAGTAAAGCCAGAATTTAAAGTTGTCTGGACTTGATGAAACAGAAAGTAAAATAATCCTGGTCTCGTCTCATTGACTTCTTAGATGGTGGTTTTATGGTCTGTTATTTTAACATTTTACCGCTCTTTGTTATGTTTAACATTTGCTGTGTTGGGCTTTGGTGCAAACTTTGCACTTTGACTTTCAGATTAACAACTGATCTCTCAGGTTGATTTTTGTTTTTATTTTCACAAAGTGTAAAGTGTTGCTTTGATTTGTCACTGGAATATATGTATGACTCACTGTTTTGTGTAGAAATTATGTTGAGTATTTTTGTGACAGGTACAACAACCTCTCGTTATCTTGCTTGCATAAAACATCAAGTCTAATCAAGCATAAGAACAGAAACCTGAGCTCGTCTTCATAATTGACGTTGTCCCTCCCTCACCCTGCAGTCAACACCTCAGACATCCTGACCATTGAAAGTGAGACAGAGAACCGTTTTGTTCTGGAGCAGCTGCGGTCATCCGGGTCCCTTCACCGCACTATTTGGTTGGGGATGTACTTCAGCATTGATAGTACGAATTCCTTACTCACGTTCAACCAATAAATGATGACAAATGAATTTATGTTAACTGTGAAACTTTGCTTCCAGCTGATTCAATGGCCTGGGTTGATGGCTCACCGACGGACTACACCAACTGGGCAGATAAAGGCCCAGACACCAAACAGCTCACCGCAGACACCTGTGTTACAACCAGGGTGACTGATGGCGTGTGGCGTCTATCGACATGCGGAGGGCAGCTCGGCTTCATCTGCAAAACTGTCTCAGGTAGATAAGGCCGCCTTATGAACTTTACCAAAGGGACGGTCGGGTGATAATCTTTGGGTTAGCACACGGAAACCGAAATTTAATATTTACTGGACAAAAGTAAATTTTAGATGCATAAGCATTTCAGTACGTGAGCGTGAAAATTAATGTTTGTAATTGCCAATAACACAGAAACGAAACTTTTGATGGATGCTACTTTGTGTATCCTAACAATGTGCTTGTGATTGTTAGTGTCTCTGTTTCTGAAGGACACATTCCACTGAAGATTTGCCACAATGTAGAATTTATTTTTTATTTTTGGCATGCAGTTAGCTGCCCTGAATGCCAAAGATGATTTATGATGCAATGTGCTTCATCTTTTGCAGATGTAGCCACTGAGGTGGAGGTGGAACCCGTAAATGGTAAATTGTTATAAAAACTAACTTTGAAAACAGTATATACATGTATTTATTAGAGCTAGTCCAATAAACACCAGCACACAAGGAACAATGTAAGCTAATCATATCCAGTTAATTATTTTTAGAATATTTGCCAAAGAATTTTTATGAGTTCTGTGCATGAGTTGTCTCACCCTGATCTAAAACATCATGTTTCTTGCAGGTTTGCATCATGGCGTCATTCCTGCTGCAGTGCTGGTGGCAGTATTGATCTTCGCTCTGCTGGCAGGGGCGATGTGGTTCCTGTACAAGAGAAACCCGGCTCGCTTCCGCGGCTTCCCCTCGATCGGCAGCGCTTATTACAGACAGACCAACTCTCAGGCAACAGAATCAGACGGAAATGTTCTGATTACAGACCTGGAGGCTCATTCAGGAGAATAGCACCCAGTGACTTTGGCAATTTATTAGCCTTTGTGTGTATCGCAGCATTTCCCTGTCTGGTGTATAGGCCAGGTGAAATCTTAAAGCTGCGACACAAACCTCCTCAGCACCTCAGGGCTGAGATGATGACAGTGGATGTGTTTGAAGGATCCTGTTGACTCTCTGATTCAGTTTTATTTAAAGCCTTCAGCTGGGGATAGAGTGGGAGTCAAGCCCTTCTGCAGACAAGGAGACGCAGTATTTGAATTAATGCTTGAACTAAGGTCAGATTATTTGAAATAATGAGGACAGCAGGGAACTTGAAGTTTAGGAGATTAACAAAACGTTTTTAATCAAAACGGCATGAAATTAATTTGTTTATTTGGTAACAGTTCAGTGCAGAAAACGATTGATTTCAACAATTTGAAAAGAGCAAAGGAAAATTGTGGTAATTTCATATTTTCACTAAAAAACATAATATTACTTATCTGTTTCTGTAAATGATGCATTCAGGAGCATCTGGATTTGCTGGATCTGTACATGTGGAACATCAAAGTTGTCAGTATTACGTTTTTATTTACATTATTTTGTATGTACACATTCTGTATATTGACTTCCGAAGGTTTTTGTTTTTTTTTTAGTGCTAGAAATGTCCTGTTTTCATTCCAAGTTTGGTGATCTGAAACAAATCACAAAAATGCTTTCTGTATAGTTTCATTTACATTTAATTAAATTGAGGTTAGATTAAACCGTTTATGATTGTCGTTTTATACAATGCAGGGTTATAGAAAGTCTGTGAAATAAACGACATCCATCTGGAACCTTAACCACTTTAGTTTTAGGTGACAGGTTGTTTCAAGTGGGCTTGTAAATATGAAAGATAATGCTACCATGTCTAAAGAAATTGCTGTTTAAGTTCGTCAGACTGTTTCATGCATTTTTAAATGGAATTATATGTATGATTTGCATAAAAAAATATCCTATAGGCTATTCCTGATGACATGTTGTTCTCCATTTTCAACCTTTGTAAATCTCAGCACTGATCTCTCAGTAAAACACACTCAGTCATTAGAGTGTTATATATCCGCTGTCAGTAAAGTCCAGCCTTAGAATCATCAGCAATATCTGACATCTAAATGCAGAGTATTTAATAATTCACTACAGCTGCAGAAAAAAATCCGTGTGCAAGCAGGAGGGAGAGTTGTGTGGCACAAAATGTTGGGACTTCCTGTTCAGTTTGCGTGTGATTAAAATAAGCTTGTGTATAATATAGAGATAAGACGGCTGGGTGTGTCTATTAGCAAGCGTCAGCTGGAAGACACCGGAAGTTCGGTAATTTCAGAATTAAAGTGTTTCAAAATTTCTTACACAAGTGTGGGTGAAGACCTGAAAGCAAGCAAATGTGAGAGCGAAGGTTTTCTGCCTTTATGTCTAGTAAGAGGTACACATTCCGTATTAGGTACTCATTGAAAAACAAACTATATAGAAAATAAAATAGATAAGTACAGAAAGAAACGTTTTGTACACGTTCAACAGCATCAGCAAAAGAAAAGAGTAAAGTAAATAAATTATCGAGAACAAATACACCAGTGAAAGGTGTCAGATGAGATTTATACATTTCATAAGTTTTGTGAACACACAAGGAGCCGTAGCAATAATGACCAAGGTGAAGGAAGGAAATATCTTTAATTTTTACTGGATTAAAATTTCTCCTGAGTGTATGATAGTTGGGCCTGGCAGTTGTGTTTTGTTTTGTTTTTATTTTTTTAACCTCATTTTAAACGCTGTTTGAACGATATGTTTTCCTTTTATTTGTTTATTTTTAATTCTAATTATTTTTGACATTTGTCTCTCAAGATTTACATTTGAACAACAGACGTCTTGTTTTTATTTTGAAAATCTGAAAGTTTGTTGTTTATCTGGAAGGCAAATCTGCGTTCTACAGATATCTATTGGTATTGTATCGTAAGAATATGTTTAATTATTTCAAATTGACGTAATTCTTTGCGCCGTATTTGTTTTTCCTCTGCTGTTGCTTTCTCGACTTTAAACTATGATTATGTTTAAATGCAGTTAATTTATTCCGAATATTTTTATTTTTAATTGGCCAGTTTAATTTTTCCCCACGACGTTTGTTGTGGTCGTTTTTACGCCCAGTCCGGAAATTGACGCCAGCTTGACGGGCTCAGCCAAGTCTTTGGGAGGCGCTGATGTGACAGCCGGGACTGCGCTGACTGCTGGGTTGTCTGTTCACTTTCTGTTTAGAAGTTCGTTTATCGATAGGGATAGGTCGCGCTGCTCTTTATTCAGGAGGGGAAAATATAACATATCCTTTATGAAGCCTTAAAAACCACAGACTGCCACAAGTATGCTGAAATTCTCCGCAGCGACACTTTGCCTTTGTTTGTTGATGCTGGAGACATCTGTCAACTGGGGAACTTGTTCACCGGAGAGCGTCCACAGCTACGGTAAGTAATCTGCGACACTTTGCTTTCGGCTCTGCGCCATCTACATTTACAGCTCCGGTCAGCCCGTTTCACAATCAGCTCAGCTGGGCAATAACTTTTAGAAAGGAGGCCAGCAATTGGCACAAACCAGTCTGACTACAACAAGTAAGCTCCTGTTAATATTTGTTTACAGTCTAAACCGCTTTGGGATCCTTCCAGGTCTAATAAACTCCTCCTTGCACCTGCTCAGTTTTTTTGTTTTTTGTTTTTTTTGTTATACTGCTTACAGTTTAGGGGTGAAATAACACAAATCACTCACTGACACAAACATCCTTGCAGTTGTAATATGACACTTTCTATTTCTGGAAAGCCAGCTTGGGCGAATTGTAGATTTAAACTGTTTCCCATATACATGTTTGAGAAAAAACACATTTTACCTTAATACTCTTTCCCTTCAAAGAAGATGCTGCTTTTTATACAAACCCAGCTTGTTTATCCACATGCATATCACCATGTTAGAATCAAACACTCTTGTGATATATATATATATATATATATATATATATATATATATATATATATATATATATATATATATATATATATATATATATATATATATTGAGTTTCTGCTTTAAATGCAAACAAAACCTAATTTTACCTTTCACTTTCATATTGATTCTGATGCTTCGGTGCTTCCTTGCGTTGAGTCATGCCCTCCTTAACATGGGGGAATCTCAAAAACTTTGAACAAATTACTAGAGCAATCTTTGCAATTTTCTGAAGCTTCTCTTCAGGTTTTGTCCCAAGGAATGCAGTGATATAATTTATTCTAAGTTTCAACAGTATACTCGTCCCTGGTAATCCAAACCACATGTAAAGCCTTGCCTGCCATCTGTGGCTTCTTACAAGTTTAATTCAACAAACCTTTGGGTTTGATTTCATCATTCAGCCTTATTAGTTAAAAATTGATTCCAGTGAATCTGATTAATTATAAAGTTCAACCTATTGTCACATTTTTGTTATGCTTCCAAAAACTAAAATTTTTGCCAGCAGTGTCTGGAGCCTCTGTAACCCAGGTCATTGTAATTGCTGACTTTGTTTATTTGTTTTTGTTTTTCAAACACTTTAGTGTAGTGTACACTTTTTTTCTCTTATCAGTGCAGAAAGTGTCCCACTAGGCCAAATTTCTGATACCTTAGAACCTTTTTCACACGTTATCTCAAACATATTTGGATATGCAGCAAGAGTTTGCATTTCCCCTCTGTGGTTCACACTTTCTTTTATTTTTTTAATATTTATTGCTGAGGTATTAGCAGAATTTACACTAAACATTAATATGAGATCAAGTTCGTCTTGGTTTTATCCACAAAAGAGTTAGCTCTCGATATTTACCACATTTATCTCTTGTTCTTTAGATCAATTTGATTTAGATACTTTAGACTTAAGGACAATCAATATTTTATTTCTATGTTATTGTGCAGTGTCTTCCATGCTGTATTTGCTGCTACACAGAGCCAGATTATGCAGCCCTGACAAACTTTGCTGTTTTGTTTACAAAGGATGGCTGTTTTTGGAAATCTCATTCTGGTTCGTTCTTTACCATGCTGATTATTGTTTTACGCAGCTGACTTGACTTGTCATTTGTTGCGTTGGTTGTGTGTCTTGTATCTAACCTGTAATTTGACATCATGTCACTAAGAATGAAATTATTAAGAACTGCTACCATTGGCCACTTGATTTGAGAACAGGAGGAACCTGTGAGAGACCATTTGAAAATGCTGTAACCATAGAAATGTAATTGATTGTGGCAGCATATTAGCAAGCTAGGCTATACCCAGTCTAACAGGTTAAGAACATTCCGGTGAACTAAAGTTGTATGATGGCATGCACTCAGTTTCCTACTGCAGGTCCAATATATCAAACCTATTGGTAGTAAGTTAAACTAACGCCAGACTGCACTGAAGAGTGCATACATTGAGCTTAACAATAACTAACTTAGCATCAGCTGCAGGCAGAGTGAGTAGAAGTCTTAGCTCAGTGTTTTTGTTTTTTTCTCTCTGCGTTATGGAGGCAAAAGAATATCCACATATCAGCACCTCGGGTCTCTGAATAAGAACAAAAAACACATTTCCCCCCCCTTTCTCGTCCTCAGATGAAGATGCTTTCACCATCCAGCATTCCACCACAGGTAAATGTGTGGAAGCGGGACTCTCGAGAGACTTTAGAACCACCTCCTGCAACTCCACCGTCAGATCCCAGCTGTGGAAGTGGGGTTCAGGCGAAAGGCTCTTCCACGTGGCATCGTCTCTCTGCTTGGCGCTGAACGTTAGCTCCAAGATGCTTACCCTGGTTGACTGTGGCTCCACCGTTCCTTTGACGTGGCGCTGCCTCGACGGAGCGGTGTACACAGTTTACCAGATGGGCCTGACGGTCACCAAAGATAAAGTTGGGCCCAGGCGGGACTCTAAAGACTCCTGGGTTCGAGGAGGAACCCAAGAAAACATCTGCCAGAGGCCTTATCGTGGTAAGTGTTGCCTCCCATTTCTCCTGCGTGAGACAAGACGTTTGTCGGGCGCCCATGTGCTTGATGCTTCAGGACGTTATCTGAGGGAATGGGAGAGGGAAAACAATATTGGCAAATTAATTTTGTGCAGAGTGCAGTAAGTTAAACTTGACTTCTTGAAGTGACCTTGCAGTGATTTTGCTCAGATCTCTGTACTGTGCCTGCAAAAACACCTCTCCAGGTATTGTTTTGAGAAAAAACAGGTTGTGGCACATTTGAAAACAAACCGGTCTTGTTTATCTGGCTTAGATGTTTTTTGTGGGTCTGCGTGTTACAGTCACATTCTAATGGAAGGAAGTACAATCCTTTTGGGGGATTTCCAGTAACGAAAAAGAGCTTTCCAGCTCTTGAAGTTGTTGACTCGTGTAACAACGATTAAATGTTCAATGAAACTGTGGCATAAAGTTAAAATCATCTAGAAAAATAAGAGGGGTATGTTTATGAAGCATTGTTAGGAATAATTTGACTCGTATTAGTACAGTTTGACCCCACAGGGATCTCAAAATAAAGTTTTGTAACATCTGTACTAATAAATACGATCTGACGTTTTGCTCTGATCAGCCTTGAGAGTACAACCATTTACAGCTAACGTGAGTCACATCGCTCATCTTTGTCACAGTGCAAGGTTTTGCTGAAAGACCTACAAGCTGACATTAAAACGGGTTTTAATGACATCTGCCGCCAAACCAAATCCTCCCACACAGACATTTCACAGGCATGACAACAAAACTCCCCTCCCTGAGGCCGACGCACACAGTTAGCCTTAATTAAGCAGCAGTGGCTTAGAGTAAAATTGCTGAAGAGCGATTGAAAAATTTTGATAAAAAGCCACAGAGGTTAATCTAAGCTTCCCAAAAACACCAAACTGATGGGTTCTGATAGGTCGGTTTTGTATCTGAGATGATATCTACTTGCTGAAGGAAGCAGCTGGAACTCTGAGTTCAGCATGAATAGGATCAAACACAATACCCTGACTCTTTGAAATGTTTCACATTAGTGAAAATAGACCTCCAGTAGACCTAAAGAGGCTAAATGTTCCCATAAAACATCTCCCAATGTGCTGATTCCCCCCCCCCACAAAACAGCAATCTAGTGAGTCTTAGAATAGTTGTCAAAATATTATGACTAATGAGTATATAAATAGATTTTTGTGCAAACCTAAAGATGACAGATTAGCAGTTTTCCTTTCCTAAATCCCAGTGCAAGTCAAAATGTGCACTGTGCAGCTTGAGGCTGTTTTTAGCTCGCACAAATCAAATGATGAGCTTGTGCCTCAAATTGCTGAGTGAACTGGCCAACCAGAGTGAACGTTTGTGCACGAGAGGAAGCAAGTAAAGTGAGGCGACTTCTTCTTCCCGCACTTGCATATGCTTCGTCATCCTGAGCTCGTTCACAGTAGAAGAGCCAGGTGGCAGAATGAGGAGCAGTGTGTGTCTGTGTGAGTCTTCAAAATTCTTTCAAATTAAAACTCTGGACTTGTAAAATGGATGCGGAAAATTGGATATTAAGTGGCAGTCTGTGGTTTTTGATAACTTAATTGGATCTTTTTTATATTGAAAGAAAATAATTCAAATATAGTCCAATGCAGTGCAAGTATTGAGGAGTATTTAAATAACACTACTGTGTGTAGAATAATTTAAAGCTAAATTGTTCCTTTTGAAAAGCTCAGTGTTTTATTATTTTTTATTTTAGTTTATTAGCATTAAATTCCAGCTGCCAAACCAAAACCCCACCCACAACAACACCACTACCACCACCCACCAAGCAGTCTCCACAGCACCCCCAGTTTGGGACTCACTGCTCCACCAGATTGTGTTTCTTTGCAGCCTCCTGCCGGCCTTCGCACTGCAGCGGCTCATGTTACATCTTCTCTCGATTGGAAAGATGGAAACCTGCGAATGGATAACTAAGCAAACAGACGCGCTGTCAAGTGAAATAAGCCAAACCTCTGTTGGTTTTGGTCAGCTATAATGACCCAACATATTTCTATTTGCTGAGTGCCACAATACTGAGAGGAAGATAAAACTATTTGTCAGTGTCTTCAGAATCAGAGGTCTACAGACAGAAGGATTACTATTTCTGTACAGGGTGAACAAAAACCTGGTCACCTCTATCTGACCGCTCTGGCTGTATGATTGAGGTTGTTGTCCGTTCGGACCGATGGCCGTTGGACGCGTGTCGGTTCTGGACGTGCTTCACCATCTTACCAACATCTTCACAAGGCCTTTGACTTTTGTTCTGGGGTCAATCTGCAAATGCCGGACCAAATTCGTTTTTCAACTTATGCAGATGTGATTCAGTTTCACAGCCACCCATGTGACACAATCCTCTTGCCACGGTTAGCAGGAGCTTGTAATGCAGCTGTGACTTTGTCTCTTGTGTCTGGGCAGTTGTTCACACCACCAGAGGGAACTCTGCAGGAGCCCCATGCCAGTTCCCCTTCAAAGCCAACAACACCTGGCATCACGGATGTATTCCTGATGCACAGGTCCCCAGACTGTCCTGGTGTGCCACATCCTCAGACTTCGACTATGAACAGAAGTGGGGGAACTGTCTATTACCTGGTAAGTTCACGTCATGTTTTTACTTCTGTATGTAGTTGTAAAATATATGTGTTTTGTCGGCTAATTGGATTAATGTACACTTTTATTTGCATAGCAGTTTTCTTCTTCTTTCTAAGGCACAGTCCCGATTCGACTGAGCTCTGTTTCTGGACTTTCAACGACTCTGTGTCCGTGACTTTGCAGAGGTGGGCTGCCAGACCCTGTTCTCCGGACCGCCTGGGGGACCCTGCTATGAGTTTGTTTCCGGCGCCGCGGTGACCTGGCATGAAGCTCTGCATTCATGTCGCAGTCAGGGAGCCGATCTTCTCAGTCTGTCGGAGTCCGATCTCAATTCCACAGCCTGTAAGACCAACCTTTTCTCTAAAAGTACCTTCACCTCGCTACCCACCTGAAAATGACAGATCACAGATGAATTTGTCAGTAATTAATCAGCTGGTTTTCAAAGTTCTTGTATTTGTGCAAGCAGAGAAAGGTTAAATTGAGTACTAATGACTCGGATCATTTCACTTTTTTGACTCCATGCCTAATCGCCTCGGCTTCTCTAGGAAATGAGGCCAGTGGGCAGATTGTTACCATGTTTCTGTGACAGTTTATTTTTGTTTGAGACACAGCATGCTGTTGCTGCGTCTGTGCCCGTATAAGAATTCTTTCATGTGCTTCCTCCTTTTGTACTTCCCGTCTCCTTTTTATGTTTGCGGTCAGATATCCACAACTGTGTTACATAATCATCAACTGGACTTTGGCTGAAGCAGGTTTTGGCACTGATAGGAGATTTCAAAGTAAATTAATCACCTCTGAAGAAGGTGATTAAACACCTAAAACACCTAACAGCGTTAGGCGGTCTTGGTGAAAACACCTGTTTCCTTGTTAAAGATTTCCATTTTTATTATATTCAGTATATGCTGTATATACATTGTACTGCACTGGTAACGTAAGGATTTGACATTTTTATATTAATCTGGTCATAATGACCTCGATGAATGGATGGTTATGGTTATTTTAATGTTCACAGTGGCATTAAAATGCCATTTCCCATTTCATTCATGAGAAGTGAATGTTCTCATTCATTTCCTGAATGAGAACATTTCTGTTTGCTTCTCTTGACTGCTGTGATGTTGCACTGTGCAGTTTTGGGCGGTCTTCGTGAAATGCCCGAGAGGATGTGGATCGGCCTTCACCAATTAGACAGCTCCCAGGGATGGCAGTGGTCAGACGGATCTCCTCTTTATGTCTTGCGCTGGGAAGCAGGTCAGGAATTTTCATTGCTTTCTTATATAAATTTTTTTTATTTTTTTTTATTTTCTATGTTTTTGACTGATGGATCCAAACATAAATCGATGTACCTGTAAAATGATAAAGTCTAAAAGTGTGAGGAAATCAAAACTCTGATCAGGAAATCAAACTGCATTTGGCAGCAGGCTGCAACATGCAGGCTGCTCTAATCCACACAGTGAACCTCATCCTGTTGCGGCCTCCTGTTCTACAAACATTAGCAACAGTCAGTGAAACAATATAACCAGTGTTACAAAGGAGCTGCGTGTGCCTTGTTATTGGACACAGTGTGCCACTGAGATTGCTAGTGTTGCCGAATAACCCATTAGTAGCACTGAATGGGTGGCTCTCCCAAGGCTGCCAGCAATTGTTTTCTTCATTTTATATTTAAGCAGTTTGTCTTTCCTTGTTATGGACGCTCGATGGTTAAAATAATTTACAGTGTGTCAGGGTCGTGACCGGCAAGTACAGTAGTGGTTTGTTGCTGTAGTAAATGTGCCGTTTCATATTTCTCCAAAGTTTGTCCACGTTGTGTAAGAGTTCAATCAGGCAGTGAGGAAAATGTTACGTTGCTTCTAATGCTGTGTGTGTGTGTGAGCGAGCTACAGCTGTGCTCATTGCTATTTGCGTACTGTCTATTTCCCACTGTTGGTGTACGATGTTCACTTGGGTTGTAGGTTTTAGGATGTACTTTTTTTTTTTTTTTTATAGTTTTTTCTAAAACAGTGTTTGCTATTGACAGGAATGCCACTCACCTCGTTCCTTATTGAGTCGGACTGCGGCGTCTTAAATTCTGGGAAGAACTTTGAGTCTGAGTCATGCAACAAACGGCTGCCGTACATCTGCAAGAAGAGGGTGAACGCCTCCGACACGACAGCCGCGGGTCGGTTAAAGGAAGTGTGCCCTTCATGGCATGCCACCTGTTTCTCCTCTGAGTGAAACTGTCACATAACTGCACCAGGATGAGTTTGTTTGTTTGTTTGTTTGTTATTTTAAAATCCAGTGCTGTGGACCACACCATAATTTAAGATGCTTTCCTTATTCCATGCTCCAGTTCTCATGAAGACTTATATTACCAGCTAGCTTTTAAGGGAATCTTACTAACAAATAATGCTAAAAACCTCACCTTATTCTGGGTGCATTTATCTAACGTAGCTTTTCACAGTTAATAAAACCCCTTAACTCTGAAATCTTGTAATGTCCTCTCATGCCTTTCTTTCTGCTCTTCTTTATCCCTCCAGATCCTCTAGTAAATAAAGACACGGTGTGTTCAGAGGGCTGGGTGTCATGGAACGGCTGGTGCTACAAGTTAATTAACGACATCAACAAACAGAGCAACTTTACAGATGCCCAAGAATACTGCAACAACACAGAAAGAGGAGCTCAACTAGCTAGCTTTCACTCTATTGACAACATCGAGATGATCAGCACGTTTTTTCTGACAGGTAAAACCCTCTCATGTTCAGTTTTCCTGAACTTATTCTCTTCTTTTCTCTCAGAAAATAGCACAAGGGGATTATCTATAACATATGATTAAAGAGTTTCTGTTTTACTTCAGATTTATTTTTGAGCAAAAGAATTTGACAAGTCAGTTGCACGGTTTGTTTCCGACTGCTTTTTATTGATTTAATTTATGACTCATAAGATGAACGCTGGGAGTTGCTTAACAATGGCTACGGAAACCTGAAGCTCAGGTTTGAAGCTGTGCCTCAACAAAGATTGAAACCAGTAGTTTATTTCTAGGAAGGCCCTGAACACACCTGTTTCATTTTGGAAGCCAGATGGAGCTGCTGGTCACAGCATGTAGGCAGACAAAAGGCTACAGACTTGTGCAAAGAAAAGGTCTCCACTGCAGGTGGAGGAGTTGCGCTCTAGGATTGTGCTACATGCAGCTCATATTTTGCTGAAAATGGATGAGCAGTATCAGGTGTCAAAGTTAGCAGATACCAATGCTAACTTTGATAGCATTGGTATCTATCAAAGTAACATTTTGATAAATTACCCAAGCACACTTGGGTAATTTTCTCAAGTGGCAAAAAAGAAGAAGAAAATCTTCCTTTGACTTCATCAGTCATCACAAAACAAGCAGGCTGGTTAGCAAAAGAGTCCAGGAGAACACGGAGGTTTATGTGGAAGAAAAGAAAAAAATATTTCCAAAGAGATGATTAGGCATTTTTTGAAGTGTGTGGGACTTTCCAAAGGGAGGTGATAGAAAGTAACCAAGAAACTACTTCAAAAAAGTCATTAATGAGTGTTTTTAAATCTATTATTTTAACCTCACTTAAATATTTTTTACAGGGACCAAACGTTTCAACAAACTATTTGATATTGGAAGGGTTGAAATCCAGGATCTCATTTGAAATAAAGACCTGTTACTGTACTGATTTAAAGTCTTTCTTTGAGTTTTCTCTAAGTTTCTCCGTGTCATGCAGATACAAATTTTTCTCGTGCCTGGATTGGTCTCAAGGGTTTTGGGTTAAAACCCACCGTCTTCATGTGGACTCACAAGGAGCCTGTCAGTTTCACCTACTGGGACCAAAACCAGCCTGTCCAGAATACTCAGGATCCCACCTGTGTCTTCTGCTCTCGGGAGGTTTGTGTGTTTTTTCCCTTCACCATTTTATGTATTGAAAGACAAAAGGATGTAGAGTCAAAGCTGTATATACATTTTCTTTTTTTAAATAAATCGTAATTACTCATTTTAATTTTCCAGTCTCATGGTTGGCGGGTTGGGGACTGCTCAACGAAGATGTCTTTCATGTGTCAGAAAAAAGGAGTCTTCAATGAGTCGTCGGTACAAGCTGGATGCCGCTATGAAGATGCAAGTATTGTCTTTGTGATCAGAGTTTACAAAAATGATTGTTGCAGTATATTACATAAGACTGGTAGCTAGTTAATTTTGTTAGGTTCTGGTCAGCAAATCTATATATATATATATAAATCTCCCTGTTTGCATGTAATTTGAGTATAATCTGAGTCTTACTGTTTTTAATTACCCAGGGATGGAGGAAGCATGGCAACTCCTGCTATCTAATGAGGACTGAACAAGTGCCCTTCAAAGACCACTGTAACGTCACTATCAGAAACAGGTGGGGTCTGGTTATCATCTATAAAACCATCTTAAGTCAGTTCTAGAACAGAAAAATCATTATGCAATTAACTTACGTGGTACCTTTCCGGGTCTCTGAGGTAAAAATGTTGTCGAGGTTTGCTAACATTTTTATTCACAGTTCTCAGAGAGATTCTTCCACAATTAAATGAGCAATCTTTGCTTTACTCTGCAGATGAGTTGATATTAGACTGAATGAGAGCCCAGATCTTGTGGCTCTAAAAGAAACCCAATAATCACCCAATAATCAGGGTGATTATTGACCCTTTTACTCTTATATTACACACACACACGGATGGGTCAGAAAGCATATTATTCCAGATTTCCTATTTTCTGCTCAGACACAATTTGACAAACTATTTTCTTAATGTACAGTTTGAACTTTATAATTAAGCATGCAAAAACAAACTGCTTTTGGGGGCCTGTGATGTGGCTCTTGAGTTTTATATTTATTTGAACTGGCTGAGAAGATTGTTACAAAGGTTTTTAGTCACTGTTTCAAAACTGACAATGTTCTTCCGTGTAATGTACAAATTTACTAGAACTGTAGCAATCTATGTTTAGCAATACAAATGTTGCACCAGAACATAGACGCTGACAAAATCTTGCTTTTACAGAGTTTTAGTTTTAACTACATGGAGTTTGTTACACAACATAGTGGAATATGCCCCGGTGATGTTCTCTCAAGTTTCCATTTTGCATAACCTGTTTACTTTTAGATTACTTTTTATCCAAATCCCGTTGTGTTGTCTCTTAGTATTGAAAGAGGGCGTACGTTTTATCATGCCTCCACCCAAATGCACAACATTTTAAATCCTTTTATTTGCATTTGCATGGTGAGCTGTGTCGTATTAGGTTGTGGCAGGGGCCGAGTCATTAAGAAAAAAGATCATTAAGATTTTTTTTTTTTTTAGGTTTGAGCAGGCCTTCATCAACCGCCTGCTTGCAGAACACATCAGCAAAGACCCTCAGTATTTCTGGATAGGTCTGCAGGACATCAAGAACACTGGAGAGTATCAGTGGATGAGTCAGGGTGACTCCTCGGGCGTGGTCACATATACTAATTGGGGCTGGTTTCAACCAGGTTAGTGAGTAACTCAAGCCCATTGCTCCAATCAGACTGTGGTAATTTGCAATTTAAACTCTTGTGCAATACCAGATTATGCAGAGCTTTGGAGGGGTTTTTTGTCTTGGTGTTCTTATGCATATTTATTTTTCTGCACCTATGTATTTTAGATGGTGACGGAGGTTGTGCAGTGATTTCCACAGCAAAGCCGCTGGGCAGGTGGGAAATAAAGAACTGCACCCTTTTCAAAGCCGGCACAATCTGTAGAACAGACCTCCAGTCACCTCCGCCACCAGAACCAGTACCGGATCCTAACGCGACCTGTGCTGATGGATGGATGACTAAAACAGACAGCAACTACTGCTACAAGGTATGTACCGTCAAGGGCACCTACAAGATATTATAGGAGGATACGCACAAAGCTATCATTGCACCTGACCCGTAAGAGCACAACCACATCTCCAACGTGTCGCACAAAACCAACACAAACCTAAACCACACAAATGCAGGCCAGACACCCGTAATTCACATGGCCCACTACAACAGCGGACCTTTTTTTCCCCCTATAAATTATGTTAAACAATAAAGACATGAAAGCAAAGCCTGCATGTCTGATCCAAGGAACGAGGAGGATGGAGATTCCCAGGTTCAGGTGATGTTTCTGAGACTCCCAGAGGAGAAGAAGGTGAAGCAAAAATGTTTGCTTCATTTCTACTCCTTTGGAAAACGTTTTGAATAGACTGAACTACTTAACTCTCCCACAGTCTTAGCGCGACGCTCAGGAAGAGTGCGACAGATGTCATGGTCGGCCAGCCGGGTGACCTGTCAGCTCTTCAGTTTGTGAAACCACAGAAAATGTTCATGAACCGTCAATCTGCCAGAACCGTGCACACGGTAAAAAGCTCAGGCAGGGTTCACTCGACTACTAGAACTACGGGAGGGTTAAAAAGCCACTCGTGAATTTTTTGCTTACAGGAAAAGCGCCAAGCCGCCAAATAAACAACAGTAAACTGACCAATAACATGTAGGCTTTAAGGCGTGCATGTGCCCATTCCCACAGACTCACTGATATGGGATATGTACAAGATGTTTCTCCACAAATCTGTTAATAGTAAAGGGGGTTAGATAATAAAAAGGAAAATCTCATGGTATGCACAGTGCGTACAGCTGTAAGCGCTACTCTACTGGTTACAATGTAGCTTTTTTGACTTCTATGTGATAATCCAACGTTTTTGATAATTTTATGGTTGCATTAAATAATACTTCAACTATTGATTTTTATTGTTCATTTCTGGAAAATAAAAAATGTTGAATTCTTAAACTCAAAGATCATCCGTATGTCTTTCGGCGTTGTTACACCACGTGTCTCTTTTGTCCTAAATTCACTTTTTATTGCCCTTTTCTGCTTAACCTCTTAAATTGGTAAGTTTTTGTGAGCTGGTCTTTCTCCCTCCAGGTGTTTCATGAGGAGCGGCTCAGCAGGAAACGCTCCTGGGAGGAAGCCAGGAAGTTCTGTCAGGCTCTGGGAGCCAACCTGCCCAGTTTCACAAACATTAAAGAGATGGCATTTCTGCACCGCATTATGAGGAATTCAATTAGGTATATCTTCTTCCGTAATACAGACGTCACACTAGAGATTGATACTGGGAGGGTCTTTACTTTTCGGACCATTCTGACTTTTCCGAGAAAACATCCAAGAAGTGATAGTTAATTGGACAAAATGGCTTATTAACTTTGAAGTCAGAGGAGTCAGTCTGGCAATTTAAAGAAAAAAAAAAGCACTCTTTCAAAAATCTGTCCAACTTTAGAGGATTTTACTCATATCTTCGGTCATTTCTTGATTAATTAGTGTGAATAAAGTGAATGTCTTTGTCTCGTTGCAGTGACGATCGGTTCTTCTGGGTTGGCCTGAACAGAAGAAATCCAAACGATCAATCCTGGCAGTGGAGCGATGGCCGCCCTGTGAGTCCCTCTTTTAACATTGAAGGGAAAACCCCACCTCGTCCCCTGTTCAGTCTGTTTTAAAAGCTTTCTTTCTGGAAGTTCACCCTAACCATGTCACTAAAAGCTCTTGCATTTATTTCGTGAGTTGCGTAAAGCAGTGTTACACAATCTTATTGTTGGAAGAGAGTATTTATTTTGAGTGCGTAATCAGTGGTTTTTGCCACAGGTGTCCCTCGATGTTTTACACCACGAGTTCCACGAGGACGATGACTACAACAGAGACTGCACGGCTTTCAAGGTTCGCTGGATTTGTGTTGCTTAGGTTTGCTTTACATTCTTGTGCCAAATTTAGATTTTTTTATGGTAGTAAAGAGAGTTATACTTGGTTATTAAATAGTGAATTGCAGTTAATTTATAAATTTTATAACCTTTTTTTTTTTTTTTTTACTTGTCCCTCGAACAATTCTTTTAAAATCTCTGTGTATTTCTTAAACCTGTTATGCTTTTTTCCAAATGTGTGCCCTGTAGTCAATGAAGGGAACCCACACACACCTGCTGCTCTACCTTTATAACGTAAACATCCCACCGTTCTTTGCCACGCCTTTCCACTGTGACGCTCAGCTGGAGTGGGTCTGCCAGATTCCCCGCGGTGAGTGGGATCATTCAACCCAGCTGTGGAGCGTCTGCATTAACCACTAGACCGCAAATCTAACCAAAAAGGAGGATACTGTGTGACTTAGGAAGTCATTGTTGAGAAAATAAATAAGTGAAGTTTTGTGTATTTGTATTTGTTTTGTGCTTCTGAATTTATGTTTGTCCGTGCTTTAACAGGAATTAAGCCAAAGACGCCGGAGTGGTACAATCCTGGTAATTAAACTACGGTTTTATTTTTAAAAACCCATATCAATAATTTCTTTGATTCATCCTTTTCCCACCCTCAGCTGTAGATGACAGTTCGATGTATTGTGTGTTTTTCAGATGGGCACCATGAGACTTCTGTCTTCATAGACGGAGCCGAGTTTTGGTTCGTAAAAGAGCCCAAACTAAGCTTTGATGAAGCTATTCTGTTTTGCGATGCAAATGGCAGCAAACTGGCTTCTCCAACAAGCGTGATTGCAGCTGCAAAGATCCAGCAACAAATGGAAAAGGTAAGTCCCACTGGTTTAAGGTTCAAAATATTTATTTTAAATCAGACGATGCTTTGATATTGAAATACGGAGCCAACGTAAAGTTAATAAATGTGTTTTTCATTGAATAATGAGATGTAAAAGTAATAACCAACACAAGTATAGCAAATGAAATGCAATTATAAATCAGGCTGGCATTATAATAATAACATTACCAGCAAATTTCGTCCTAAAATTGAGCACAATTCAATCATTACAATTAAAAACTTAAATCCAACTAAAAGTCAAGTTGGAAAGTCTTACAGTGGATCAATACACTTTCATAAAGTCTATAGGGAGATTTTTGAACAGGGGAAGTCCATGAAACAGCAACTTACAGTATGCTTATGATAATCTTTAAAAAGAAAATAATAATCCACCTCCTCTCAAAGCAGTTCGGCATAAAAGATGTAAAACTCAGCATAGACAGTGAGTTGTTTGAATTATTGAAGATTAATTTATCTACTAGTTACTTAAAAAAAACTGTTGAGACCCTGCAACCACGATTCATAAAAGTAAAACAGGATTATAGTTCCGAATGAAATGGGGAGGGGAAAAAGGATAAACATATTATTGTGCTTCTTTTTCCCTCCATTATTGTTTTCATTCCTATGGGGGATTTTTTAGCCGATTTGAAAATCCTCACAGTCCAACGCAATTATTTCCCCTCTTTCCAGGGTCGTGGGAAACGAGCATTTAGTCGTGAGAATCTAGCTAGACGCAGTGAAGCAGCACCTCAGACTCACAGACGATGTGATTTAACAAGAAACTGGGATGTATTAACTGAAGGCTAACCAAAGAAAATCCCAGCTCAGTAGATTAATGAAAATGCACAACACTCTAGTTGATGTTTCACAATATAACTTATTATGATGCGTATGACCTGAAATGAACAGTAATTACTTTGTTTTGAAACTGTTAACAGCTGGGTGGACCATCAGATCAAAACTGGTGGGTCGATATGACCCGCCTTCGCCAGCTGCTCCCCCCCCATGTGTAAGTAAAAAAAAATCTCACACACGTCTAATGTTGATGCTTTTTAAAAAAAAAAAAATTTTTTCTAAATATAGCTGCATTAAAAAATTCACAAGGCAGCACTGACTGAACTCGCATGTGTTCCAGGTACACCCCAACGCGCTTTCACCGCACTACATTTGTCAGCCGATGCTCTCGGCATCACGTCACTCCCAAAAGGTTTTTTCCAGGTAATTGAAAACTCTGTTAATGCTCTACTCAGTGGGAAGAAGAGAAGAATTATCAAGTTAAACTAAATTACTAGTGTGAGGACATGCTACTGTCTTTATCTTTATTTATTTTCACATAGAGACGTCATTGCTGTTCATGTTCAAAGGTCAAACCAAGGGAAGAAGCATGTGACTTAGCTTTTATTGTTATATTTACTCCTTAAAAGTAAGGAGTAAATAAAGGTCGTCTTTAAAGTCGACCTTTAGCAGGCTCTGCTGTTTGAAGTGATGAAATAAAATCTGTTGTTGATATTTATCACTCATTTGAAGTGAGACTATAATACATCTATATTTCTATAGATAAAAACATTGAAAGAGACAAGAAGTAATGTCATTTTCTTCCTCTGGGCACTGTTCAGTGAGTTCAGTTTATGTTACGTTTAACTTGAGCATCTAAAAAATGTGCGAGTGGGAGTAAATGGCATCAATTTTGCTGTAAAGGTTTGTCCAAAGCAAGTTAGAAGTAGCTTTTTAAAGTTTTTACTGGCCTGGTCTGGCCACCCTTAAGAACCTTTTCTGGGGACTCCACTGGAACAGAACCACCTGATTTATAATGCTAGCCTTTTCAAATATCTCTGTTCCCATTCCTTTCCATTTACCTTGCAGAGCAATTAGCAAATTGCCAGCAGAAAAATCCATTTGTGTGTGAAAAGCTCAACGTCACATCAGTTGAGAAAGTCCCTGCGAAACCCCAACCTGAAAGACATCCTTGTGGAGGCCGCTCAGTCTCTTTCAGGAACAAGGTATGGAGTTGGTCCTTTTATTGTCATCATTCCTTTGAACCCTCTGTTTATTGTGACGTTGGAGAACTTTAGCGAAGGATAAAAATGAGCTGAGAGCTCAATGCAGATGCATATAATATTTCTAAAATTCGACACTGCACCTCCTTAGGTTTCTTTGTTGGTCCAATAGAAGTACTCTGCATATTGGATTAATTTCTAGCCAGCCACTGCATTTACTCAAGAAGTTTTACGATTTCAAGACATTTTCATGCAGCACAAGATTTGGGACACTACAGGAGGATCACAGATCGGCTCTGTGCTTCAATGGTTACAGTGTTTGTGTTGTTTTCTCAGTGCTACGTACTGTTGAACAAGACCTCGATAGCGTTCAAACAGGCCAATGAAGAGTGCAAATCTTTGAGGGGAACCCTGGTCACCATATCGGATCAGGTGGAACAAGGTAAGGACATTGCTTGACATGTCTTTCATTCTTCTTCTATTTGTTTACATTTAGGATTTTCACTGTCATTAAATTTTAGTCGACAACCATCCTTCATGATAATTGATCCACATGAGCTTAATCCAACACTTCTTTCTTCTTTCTTAGTCTAACACGTTACCTGTTTGTCTCTTTATTTTATTTTTTATTTTTTGCTTTGGGTTTAAAAACATTTTTCTTTGTCCTGATGTTGAAGTTGCTTTTGTCTTTTCAACAGAACAAAAGCTTTTCCTCACAAACTGCAGTGGCTGTAATAAAGGGTTTTTCCCCTTAAGAAAAAAAATCTTAGCTGTGCTATTCCTATCAGGTGGTGTTAAACCGTCGCATGAAAGAGGAAAGCGCAGGCTTTTGACGATGCTGTCAATGGGTGGAAGTCAAACCAGTGTTTTTAGATTAGGATGTTTAAACAATCAAACTGTTTCCCGTCTACATCGTTTATTTTCTGTGCATTCTAGACTTCATCAGCACTCTGTTACCAAGTGTGGTACATATGGAGAGAGTATGGATTGGTATGAAAATCAAGCAGAACAACTTCCAGTGGGTCGATCAGACCCCAGTGAACTACTTTAATTTTAACCCTCTCCTTCTGGGCATGCACAAGTCTATGAGAATCAGGGTAAGCGCCACATGTCACCTCGTTACTTACAGTTTGTGTACTAAGATTTATTTTTCTATTTTCAAAGAGTCGCATTGTCCCTTCTGATTGGTTTTGTTTATCATTAGACTTTAGATGAGGAGGGTTCAGTCATTTGTGCGTTCCTGATCAATAACAACCACTCTGACATGCTTGGAACCTGGGACTACTCTCCTTGCACCCAGAGTCAAAATCTGGGCATTTGCCAGTATTATGCAGGTAAAGTTCTCTAATGATCTGCTTAAATTGAAGGTGTTGGCTGGTTGAAGTGCAGAATATTGAATTGTATTAACAGGACTAAGAAAAAAAAATACTGAAGCAAATGAAAGAGATCAAGCAAACGCTCTCTTTCTTTGGCATCAGAGTTTTAGCTGCCACATCTATGTACCAAAACTATTGCTCTCTCATCTTGTATTTTCTAAAATATTTACATTATTTTAAGTTTAAAAATATCCCAAAAATGTTTGGGATGCATTTACATGTTAGTGTTTTACCCTTTCACCGCTTTTCTTTTTATCCTTCATTGCAGATAAAACCGAGGAGAAGACCGTCATCACTGAACAGTCTCTGATTGTCAAAGACTACTCTTTCCTACTGGTTTCCAAAAATCTTAGCTGGTTTGAGGCTTCGGAGTACTGCAAAAGGAAAAGTATGTATCCAGCTAGCATTCCCGACGCCTTCGTACAGTCTGTCCTCAGTGTGAACGTGAGCCGCGTTGGAACCGCCATGTGGATCGGCCTTTTTAGCGAAGATGTAAGCGCCCTGCGATTTCTTTAAATACCCCATACCTACGCTTCTTGTTTTGCGAGATGTCTCCTTGTGTTCAGAGTGGGCAGCACTACCGGTGGGCCGACCACAGTCACACCGTGTTCAGCCGATGGTCTTCGGAGCCCACCAGTGGAGGATGTGTGTACCTGGACACAGATGGCTTCTGGAAAGCCGCGGAATGTGAGGATCAGCTTGGAGGCGCCATCTGCTACAAACCGCACAGTGAGTGCAAACGTAGACAACAGAAATACCATCGATTGGATGTTTTGGTTGTTTGTTGGGTACAGTTGTTTCCAGGCACGTTCAAAGGGACAAAAGAACATAAAAGCTTCAATGTGCTGCACAAAGATTCACTTTTAAATTCTTTAAATACAAAAGTGCACTTATGTCTCCTAGATGAAGTCATTCCCTCGCCGGAGCACGCTGCCACTAAATGCCCTCATAGCATAAAAGGACCAAACTGGATTCCCTGGATGAGCAACTGTTACACCTTTCAACTCGTCCCAACCAGATGGGATGCTTTTAAAAATAATAAAGCGAATGACACCTGCAAAGAACTTCGTAAGAGTTGGACCTCGCTTGTTATCGTCCTGATGTTTGGACAGGAATGTTTCGGTAATGGCTGCTTTTGATCGTCTGCGTTTCAGATCCAAACGCCTCCATCCTAACCATCAGGAATGAGAAGGAGAACAAGTTCATCGCAGAAAAGCTCAAATCCTACGAAAGCTTAGTACACTTTGTTTGGCTGGGACTGCGCAAAAATAGCGGTAGGTCTTTTATCTGGTGTTTGTGGAGGTTTATATTTCCTTGAAAAAGTGTTTGCCCCTTTACAGATTTTTGCTGGATTTTTTTTACACTTGAATGTTTCAGGAGGTTTAGTATGAACGGAGTAAATACAAAATGCAGTTTTCAAATGATTATGTCAATTATTAAGGGAGAAAAAGCTGGAAAAAACCAGCCTGACATATTTGAAAAAGCAATGTTAATGAATTCACCGTGATTAACCAAATTTTTAAAAGATGACTTCAGTTTCATTACCCAAATCCTGGCCTGATTACAGACAGACCTGCAGGGTCAAGTAATCATTTGAATTGAACCTGTCTAATGACAGAAAGTGGGCTAAATAATCTTAAACAGCAGCACGATGCCCTGAAAGGTCCATGAATTATGTCATCCATCAAAAACTAGAATAGCTACAACTTCATAACATTAATCTCAAGGTTACTGGGATTATGGAGCATGACAATCCAGAGCATATAGATTCAACGCTGACCAGTAAATCAACATCTGAATGGTTAAAGACTGGACTTCTATAAATTCTGGACTATTAGGTGTGGCTTACCTGTGTAAAAGCCACACCCACTGTCTTTGAAGAAAAAGAGAATTGTACAAATAGCCACAATGGTCTATACACAACAGGAATAGACCAATGTGGTGTATAGACTCGTACCTTTATTGCCAAGCTCATCGCCAAGACACAAGTCTATACCTGTGGTGTACAGACCAATGTGGTCTATACTTGTGCTATAGACCACACCATGATATTTACACAGAAAGTTTTTTTTTTTTTTTTATCTTTTATTACATATTGGCACCATCCCCAAATACATATCACAAATGCTTTTTTTCCCCCAAACAGTACCTATAACATGGCTGCTTAAATAAACAGCATACACTCTCTTGTTCCTTACCAGTCATTAGTTTTAGGGGTAAACTTTGCCCCAATTGTGTCAGATCTACTGTGCTTTGGATAGCTTTTTTTATGCTAATAAAAAAAGTCGTCTTTAGAAATATATTGTTGTTTTTTTCTTACAGTCTCTCTGGTTACCTTTAAAATTGTCCTAAAAATTATTTGATAAAAAAGTAAGTGTGACCACAAATCAAAAACAAGAGATCTGTAAGCGGGCAGATATCTTCTAAAAGCACCATACGTCCTTATGTGTGGAGTGAGGGAAATGTTGTTCTGCTCTAGATAACCAGGCCATGTGGTACGATGGTACGACTGTCCAGTATTCCAACTGGTTGAAAGGCCGACCCAATTTAAACGGTACCTTCATGGCTGGCCTCACATCTGAGGGAACCTGGATTCTCTTAAAAGACAAAGAAACCTTTGAGGCTTTCAGACAAAAGTCAATTGTTGTCTGCAAGTTGGATAACGGTCAGTGTCCTGCGCTTCACATCGTAATACAGAATAATTAGTCAGTTTGCAGACTGTATTTGATGCTACGTTTTTCTTCCATTGTAGAGCCCAAAAAGGAGTACAAAGTGTCGCTCAAGAACCTGAAGGCCTACGAGACCCTCTCTTATGAGGTCGTCACCAAACAGTTAAATTGGTCTCAGGCTCTAGAAGAGTGCAGCCAGCGTGGCGGTCACCTGGCGAGCATTCATGACGGAAAACACAACAAGCACCTGCAGCTCATCGCCAAGACAGATGGCTTCCCGCTCTGGATTGGCCTGTCAAACCAGGATGTAAGAGTTTTATGGCGAAGGGTTAAACAGCCTGAGCAGCACATCAACACCATCCTGCAAGAGCTTCTGCCTCTTCTTAACTCTTACCTCTTCTGACTTCTTTGGACAGGTCAGTGGCTCAGCCTTCGAGTGGTCAGATGGGACGAAATTTAAGTACAACGACAACATCAAAGAGTCGCTGACGGACTTCAGCTCAAGCGAGCCCAGTTGCGTTCACATCAACCCCACTGGAGAGTGGGTGAAAACCCTCTGTGATACCTTGCAAGACGGCGCCATCTGCTACACCACCAACACCACCACGTCCTCCCAAAGTGAGATGACAAGTCGAGCCCGTTCCACCACTATCGTAGGAAAAGGGATTTGTGTTGACTGCTCAATTGTGTAAAAAAAAAACAACAAAAAAAAAAAAACAGTAATTGCTAAAAAAGAAGCATTCCAAGCTATGCAAATGTTGGAAAGCAGCGCTTTTTCCTGCGATTGTTTATGTGACGGACGGATATCAATTGTTGCTCATGTTGTTGCTGTGAAACAGGAGCTAAGCTGCAAACCGGCCCGGAGAACAACTCCTGTCCTCAGGGCAACGGGACGTCCAGATGGGTTCAGCATCAGGATCACTGTTATTTATTCGACGGGAGCTTCTATAACTACAGCGTTTACTTCATGGACCAGGCCAAGACAATATGTCAGCAGCTGGGTGAGCTGGATCTTATTAATTCAAATATAACCAGATTCATGTATATATAACTAATGTCTCTTTTTTTTCTTTTCTGGTTTGAATAAAACTGCCTGTGTTTCAGGTTTAGCATTAATACAGTCAGACAATTAAAATGTACATCCGGTTTCTTGATTTGCATGTGATCTACTTGAAATCCTGCAACTATTTTTTTTTTCCCCTCTGCCCACAGATGCTCAGCTACTGACGATCAAAACCAAACAGGAGAACGACTTCTTGAACAAGCACCTCACCGACGACCCTCTCATCACCAGTCGAGTTTGGCTCGACGTCAAATTAGACTCTGCAGGTAAAGCCTGAGTTTTAGATTAAAGGAGGAGATTATAAAATATCCAACTATTTTTAGATAAGGTAAGGAATTGTCATAATTGTGAATTTTTTCTAGACTTACGGAGTTTGCAAAAAACATCATCGCAGCTTCATAAAACCTGAATATCTTAAATGTTACACTAAGCTTTGAGTAAGAACTTTTTTTTCCAAGCATTTTTCACACATAAAATTGTTTTTTTTCATCCAGTTTTTAGTTCTAAAAATTTGTAGCCGTGTTTACGAACGAAGACAAATAGGCTTCGAAAATGGAGGATTAGAGATTCGGTAAAATTGAACCGCAGAATTCTACGGACGTATGAGATAGTTATCGGTTTCAGTTTCAGGATGCACAGCATGAATTCAGTTTTTGTTGCCAAGTGTTGTCAAAAGTCCCTCCCTAAATATTTCAGACCCAAAAACCGAACTAAGCAAATTGCTTGGCACTGTTGTAAAAGGAGACCTTGTCTTCCCCTTCCTGAATACACAAGGTTTATTGTATTTGAGTTTATTTTCATGGTGTCTAGTCACAGCCAAATTGGTTTCAATACATGCTGACTATAAACTTGAACATATGGTCATTTCTTACTGAGGTTGGCTAACCGTGTGAAGCAGAAAATGGTAGAAATAGCCCTTTAAACCACATGACTTCACATTTTAAGTCAAGCTTCTCTGGCTCTTCCCAGTGGTCATATTGCTATCTGCAGAAATACACCACGACTGATCTGAAACAGCCAATCAGTGCCAGGAAGAAGTATTTAACTCAAGTCAACAATGATATTTAATGCAGCTGCAGTAATAGCAGAGAAACAACCCAGCATTACAGGAAAACTGTCATTTTTTTAGTTTTGTCATTTCACTGGACAATGATCCTTAAATATTAAAGTTAGGAGGCTATATTATCAATAATACAACCAATAACTGCCTAATGTCCTTTGATTGGTACCACAATGCAAGCAGCACTGGGCAAGAACAAAATCCTGAAGAATAACAGTGAGCAACCTCTTAGAAAGAAAGTAGAAAATCTTGATTTTTCTGAAGATACTAGGTCAAGTAAGGAAACCAACAGTGGGTCTAAGTTAGCAGTGATCATGTGACGGATTGACGTCGAACTTATCTTCATCTCTTACTTCCTCCCAGGTAAACCTGTGTCCTGGCAGGATGGCTCGAGCCTGTCCTACACGAACCTGAAGTCTGAGCCCTCGTCGCCAGGGAAACAGTCGAACCCCAGCTGTGTTGTCATGATGGCAGGAGACGCCGGCGACTGGAAGCTGGTCGACTGTGCATCCACCAAGAGCCGTGTGGTCTGCCAAACTCAAGCGAGTGAGTATCGTATTCAAGTGGAATGAGTTTGATGTACAAATAGGAAGAAAAAAAACTGACGTTTTGACCCGTTTTGCCCATCAGAGTCTTCAGGCTCCCCTGTTGCACTGGGACTCTTCATCGTAGTCCTCCTCGCTCTCCTCCTAGCCATCGGCTTTGTCATCTACAAGAAGAAACGGTCCTACTTCTCCTCGACAGTTCGCTATGAGAGGACCCTGGATGACTTGGACACCACCAGTATAATGACAGGAAAAGATTGAGCTTGTCTTATCGTTCAGCCTCAGGGACTACTTCTGTGCCTGCGTCGTCTACGTTCTCTACTCCTCAACAAAAGTGGATGCAGCCTTCCTAGTGTTTTTATTTTATTATTATTTATTCATTTTTACCCCAGCCTTAAAGAAAAAAAAACAAAAACCCGATAATCTGTAAGTATAGTCTGGGACGCTGAATTCAGCTGTGTGAGGCTGAAAACCAAAGAAATCTGACATCAGAAAAAAGGAGATTCTAGTTGAATCTCTTTTCCTGAGCAGGTTGGAGCTTTATTTGAAATTTTCTAAGAGATGAATAATGTTTTATTGTTTTTATGCTTTTGTGGGTCTTCAAGTTCCACCGCGAAGCTGCAAACTTCACTCACCTGCTAACGTTAAACTAATTTCCTTAATTTTAACTCTGTTTGTTAGGGAATATTTATTAAAAACTATACTTTTAATTTGGTCATTGAAGTGATTTGTCAGCTGCAGGGTGAAGTGAAATAATTATCGTCTCGAGTTTACAATGACAGCAGACATTTACTCAAACTTGTGCTGTAGTCCTCTCAGTTGTCTTACAATGGTGACATTTATACTTTACATTAGCGCAACCTTCACTCAGTCATCAATGTCCTGCTGAAGAAGGTGTAAATGCACAAACACAGACCCTAAACAGGAAACACAAAATTGAATCAAGATCATTCCCACCATTGTTGTATCGACTGTGGAGGTTTTAGGTTTTGTTGAGCCAATTCCTCAAAGAAAGCCCAACTTTGCAAAACTCGTTTTGTTCTCCCTTTGCAGTATGCAGCATGCATTTTTTTTGTTTTTACCATTCGGTCCCACCGGGCTGATGCACGCTGACACAAGAGTTCATTCAAACTACGAGGAATCAAACTTGCTGTTATTTTTTTTTTGTTTTTACCTATTTGCTTTGAGCCCAAGCGTTTTATAGACGAGGAGTTTCATCTCCAATACAGATAAAAGCTTTTATTTAAAAATGTGTTTATATATAAATCCAAAAGAAATCACCGCAGGTTGAAGTGATCTGACTAGATAATTTAAATTTGAATTTAAAGTAATTTGAACTTGCTTTGTTCATGTTTATATTTTCAGCTGAACTATTATCTAATAGGCAAAAATCTGTCTTAAAAACAATAAATGCCTTCTAGCATCAGTGGCTAGATATTAATTTACACATTGTATTACTAATGCATACAGAAGATGATGTATTGTTCTGCCGACTAACTGTAAGTGAAGAGCACTGCCTTAGTCTAAAATGAATCGACACCCATCTGTGTGACGTCTGCGTCTTATCTATGCACATAACTACTGATCAAGAACGCACTTTAATGCGAGAGAAAACGGTTTCTGCTGTATACTAAAGCACAAGATGGTCAAACTGCACTGTTTTCTGTAAATGCTTTGTAAATATATTTTTATTATTGTTTTTAATTAAACCAAAGATGGCATGTGAATGTTAAAAGCTTTTACTGAGCAGCTGCCTCAGTTTGGCCTGTTAATATCAAAATGCAAACGGTTGATTATTAAGTTCACTGTTTTACAAAAACCGATCAACTTAAATCAGGTACTGTAACCTTTCAATAAACATTTTCTTTGAATTTCTACTGTTCTTGTGTGATTGCTTTTTTTTTTTTTGAGAGCTTTTTATTTGCCAATATGTGATTAACCCTCTGATGCATGAGTGACTCACTATACAGTCTTCCATGACTGGGTCTTTTTTTGAGTCCTGTTAGAATATATGTGTTTTTATGCTACTTTTTGTCATTTTGATTCAAAATAAAGTTTTGTATACTTTCTGCTATGGTTTATTCCACACAAAAATTCTTTCATGTTTGAAATCTTTTCATTTTTCACATTTTTAAACATTTCTAGAACAATTTGTAGAACATTTTTAAAACAGCAATTTTACAATAGCGATGTTGGAACAATGTCAATGTCCATTAGGTGTGTGTGTGTGTGTGTGTGTGTGACCAATGTTAGATAGCTAACATTACTGTCTGTATTCTGTTGTGCTATGTGTATCACGCATGTGAGTGTATGTATGTGCATTTATCCATCCATCCATCTTCTGTTTATCCAGAGTCGGGGCAGAACATTTTCAGGCCAGCCGAGAGACATAGTCCCTCCCGTGCCTGGAACACCTCACCAGAGAGGCGTCCAGGAGGCATCCTGACCAGATACCCGAGCCACCTCCACTGTCTCCTCTCGACGTGAAGGAGCAGCAGCTCTACTCTGAGTCCCTTCTGGATGACTGAGCTTCTCACCCTGTCTCTAAGAAAGAGCCCAGACACCCTACAGAGAAAACTAACTTTGCCCGCTCGTATCCGTGACCCGGTTATTTCAGATATGACCCAAAGCTCATGACCATAGATGAATGTCGGTAGATCGATCAGTAAATCAAGAGCTTCGCTTTTTGACTGAGCTTTCTCTTCGCGACGACACCAGCAATAAATCTCAGGCTCTGAAAGCAGAGAAGGGGTTATTTAAATCCACAAGAGGGCGTCCTGAACTGTCTTACACTAAAGACTGAGCATGAAAGAAAATTAAACCCAACCATCGTTGTATGAAGTGATTCAGCTTAGGCTTTGTAAATATCACTATAATAAACCTTGATAACATAGCTACTTATTAGTACTAACATAATGTGGCTATGTTGACATTAGTATAGCTGCATTAGGATAATATTTGTCTTACCACTGAATATCAAATATGTTTTTGGGTGAAGATGAGATCTTTATATTTCAACATACATACATACATATTTTTTTTTAATTATTATTATTTTTTGTACCTATTTCATATTTAGTTTGAAATTTAGGGTCCATACTTTAATGATTCGGTAACTCAAACAAATTTGATTTAAACGTGAAAACCGATTAAGTTTTAAATATATTTTCTGGCAAAGCCAGAGAGGGAACCGATGAAGCCAAAGCTTTTGCTGTCAATTCAGCAAAAGCTTTGGCTGCGGGGTCAGCCGCTGTACTCTCACGCTCAAGATATTTCGTCGACTTTGAGCAAACTTCCCCAGCCGGGTCAGTTTACCCAAAAACAGTACCGTCGTCCTCAGTACTGTCTTGTGAGGTCTCAGTCACATCTAAGTTGGTGGTTGAGAACAAACCTCCCCAGCCGGGTCGGTTTGTTTCCTTGACATCAGTTGAAACAATTTTCCAAAACCAGTCGCTCTCATCATCCTGAGAGACCCGAGAGATACCTTCGTCCGAATCCTTCCCAGGAAAGTAATAGTCCATTATCTTCTTCATACCCGTGGTCGCCACGTATCCAAGGTCCCAACCAAAAGGGATAATGAAGGGAACGAGCGCCTTCGTAACGCTAAACGTTCTTACTCTGCACAAATCTGAATGTCCAAGAACCGTCTGGATCCTGACTGATGCGTTCAGATTCAAGCATTCGATTCTTTAGAACTTACTTTGAAAACATGCTGTGAAAGACAGCAACCCAGATTCTTACCAGTAGCTACGTTGAGGACAATCTCACACTATCTTTCTGGATCTTTGGCTCGAGCCTTTTCAACCATCTTTGTGTGCTGGGAGGAGATGGCATCAAACGCATCATTTCTGTGCATCATGGCACTAAACACCATCGGCTTTTGCGTGGTAGAAGTTGCCTTTAGTTAGTTTGTGACCATTTTGTCGATGTAATATAGTTTATTTGTTGGCTCTTTGGCACAGTACATCGAACAGGAACAGGAATATTATAACATGGTTTTAATTACAAATTTTTGTTAATTGGGGCATTGTAAGTAAGTCATTAAACTGAGACAAAGGATAGGATTAAATACGAGTTCTTCCTACTCATTTTAAAACAGAAAAGGAATGGCAAGCTAATTATTTTGTTCATGGTTATGTATATATAATTTTTTTCTGTCCTACAAATTGCTTGTATTTAAAGACCTGTTTGAAATAAATAAAATATTTGTCAGTTTGAGAAAGCTAGAACCAGTTTCAGAACAGTGCTGTCATAATTTTTAATTTTAAACGTATTGGAAGTGATACTTTTGTGTTTTCCCCAACCTGGAGAAAGCACTCTATCCTTTTCCTGCTCATTTATTTATGCATTTATTTCTATAGCTATGAATTTTTATTTTATTTATTGAGATGATAAAAGAAAAAACCTTGAGCACATTGATCAACAGGTTTTCTATGTCATTCAGCACATTCTCTGTTTTGGTTTTCTCATCCAGGGTGTCAGACACACACACACACACACGCACACACACAAATAATACATGTGCACAATAAAGTGTAAGCAGTAATGTTAGGTAGTTTGGCTAGATAACTGGTGTTGGCTAACTTTGAAGAATTGTATGATTGTGGTCAAACACTGTGGCGATCCTCCAACCAGCTTCACACAACAGTTTCTTACACCGTTAAGGCCCTTAGTTTTGTCTGCAAGCAATATGCTTTATGAATTTTGAAATCTGAAAGTACAGTTCTGGTACGAAATGCACATATTCAAACCAATTCATCTTAGGGTGATAAATCGTGGCATTTCACAAAAAAAAAAATAATCTCTGATCCACATGAGGTCAAAAAGGTTTTAAAGCTGAACTTTGTGTAAAATAGACCATTCTAAATAACCAAACTTTTCTCAACGCCTTAAAATAGAAAATGCTTACATGATCACTTTAAGTGTAATTTTAAAAGCCCAAATTAAATCAGTAATTCCTGTATGTAAACTTCATCCTGATTGGACGTTGCTCCAGGACACCTGCCCAATTTCTAAAGCATCACAAGAGATTTCTAACCCAATAGAATCAGAGGACACATAAAGGAGTATTTGCAATCTTTATTCCCAAACTGAAAGCTGAAAACTATTTTCAATACATGGACCATTTACAAGAAATAAAATAAGTTGATGGAGTAAACGTGATTCAGAGTTTTTTTTATTATTATTATTATTATTTTCATTAGAAAGGAAAGCAAAATGAATAACCACATTTTATATTCTGACTTCAAATATTTTTGACTGGAGTAAAAAGTTCTTGTCCTCATTTAACCATTAAAGCACTTGTGGTTTGACCATTAAAAAGATTTATTTAAAATTAAATTAAAGTGCACAATCAAAAGAAAAAACAGACAGAGTGGTCTTACTCAAAATATTATGCGTCAATTCATCCCAAGTTTGCATATGTGCGAAAGCCACCGGCGACAATGGCAAAACATATTTCGTGCACATGGTGTCTCGCTGCAGATGCACTTGAACGTAACGTCAAAGCGAAGGGCGAAAAACCGAGTGAGCTACAACTACGTCACGGTGAGATGATCAGTACTCTTCATCGTAGTCCAGGTCGGAGAAGTCGATAGGCGGCCGGCTGTCCTGCTCTTCCTCGTCGCTTTCTCCAGTGGAAGCTGAAATCCAGAAACATCGAGTTAAGCTCTGTCGCCACCATTTGATCAGATTTTTGTTTTTCTTTCCCCAAATGTAATGCACAATTTATTTTTTTTCCCTCTTTAGCAACATGAGAGGATTTCCAACCAGAGCCAGGAGACAAGGAGTGGGTAACATACTTTCAAGACTGTCCATGTGTTCATGAAGAATTCTCACCAGGTTGAACAACTGATGAGAAAGCAAAGATTTTGTCTGATTTTACAACATTTACAGCGGGACACAAATTTAAATACGTGCAGTTATCTGTTAAGAGACATCTTGTGTAGTGCAGACTCATCTGATTGAGTCTGTAGTGCGGACTCTTTATTTAAAAAGCCGTTAAAATTGGCCGTTTTTAAAGCCAGAATTTAAGACCACGGGTGAATGTCCCGGGAGTCGGTGTGTGTTTTCTCACCCCGGCTGCGTCGACAGCTCCGAGCACATCGGAGAACCGCTGCTCGCAGAAGTGGAGCAGGACCACCAGGTAGAGGCCGCTGCTGATGAATTCATCATATTCTGACTGGAGGAAGGAACAAAAAAATAAAAAAAAATATATATATATATATATATTTTACACAAGTAAACACAGGAAACTGATGGAATAAAAATGCAAGCAAGCAAAACTGACTTAATAAACTAGTTCTGAACTGTTAATTATATATATATATATATATATATATATATATACACACACACACACACGAGCAGGTATTCATTTAAACACCCCTCCTCCCCCAAGGACTTTTTGTATTTATTGTTATAGAAACAGCAAATGCTTGTTTGAATCCTTTCATTTGCGACTTCAGCACACTTTTTCCTGTTAATTAAAGCCATGTTAATCTTAACCATTGGTTTAACTGATTATCCCTGCAAGAATCTTAAAATGAACAATTCATTCTGGCTGCTTCCCACACCACCATGCAAGGAAACAAAATGCAACAATCACCCTTGCAATAAGCTGCACATGGAAACAGAACATACAACTCATTTTGTTTCTCTAAATAACATCATCAAATAAATTCAGCATTAACAAAAGTGAGTTTCTAGGTTTTTAAATAAGGCGTCGGATGGCACAGTAGTAGTTTTCTTAAAAGGGCCGGAACGACTCACCTGGACGTGTGTCCTGTACAACTCCTGGATGTCAAAGTTATCGATATTCAAGCGCAGCTTCTCCTTACAGAGCTCGCATGTTGTGATTGCTTCGAGGTTTGTTCCTGCAAATGAAAAAGGAGAGGAAGAGATTTCTCCATCTTTTGGAATTTTGCCCAAGTTTAAAACAGAATGACTGTCTTAAAACTTTATTGAAATTTAACGTTAATGAAAATAAACTCCTTAGCTTTCTCAATTGCATTTAACTTGCATAATAAACTTATGAAATATTACTGTCAACATCCGCTGATGTTTTATGACTGTAGCATTGTTGCTAGGTTATCCAGCAGCAATGCTACAAGTTAAGCAGACCATTGAAATCCTTGTTTTTAAACCAGGTCAAAACAAACATCGTCTATATGAGTCTAGTGCTGGATGATGCAACAAGAAACCCTACTACCTCAGCAAAGAACCACATTCAGTAGAATGTGATTTTAAATCTACTTTTAAAAGTCTGGGTGTTCAGGATTTTTTGTTGCAAAACTACTAAAACTCAAGATGGCTTTTTAGGACCCTGCGGAGTCCATGATGTCATTTCCTAAATCCAACATTAACATGTAATTGATTACGCTACGCTGTAGTTCCCTAAAACAGTTCTTGCATCTGGAGGTTACCTGAGCTGATTTTGGAGCGGAGCCACCTCTTAATGCACTCCTGGTGGACGAACTGCAGACTGCCGGTGCAGTGGCAAGGCTGGATCAGGGGGTTGGAGGAAGACTCCTCCCGCATCTGGCAGATTCGGCACAGGTCTCCTTCCTCCTCGTCAGAATCCTCCATCAACAGTCTGTGGCGGCAAAGAGAAGTAATGATTCATTTCCACAGTCTCCTCAAATTGATACTTTCAAGAACAACACATTTACTAGAGGATAAATTCACAAAAATGAAATAAACTGAGCATTAATACGATGCACAGTTCTAAAAAAATAAAAATAAAGATCATGTGAATTACTTCTCTTTGATCTTCCGCAGCTTCTCCTGATCCTTGCTGGAGAGAGTCTTCTCCTTCTGGTCCGGCTCCGCCTGCCTATCGCCGCGTCCCAAAGAGGCTGAAAGGTTCTCCAGAACTCCCAGCTGCCGGCGAGGCGAAAACACAACTTCCAGTTCAGGCAACGCTTCATCCTCTATTCCATCGGCATAAGACTCAGCAAAAGCATCCAAAGCAAACGCTCCTTCCTCCTCCTCTTCATCGTCATCTTCCTCCTCTTCTTCCTCATCATCATCCTGCGATGCTTTATGCTCCAGGTCATCCCACCTTCTCAGTAAATGCTGCGGACGGCTGCAGTCCTGCTCTGAGCCTGAAGGGGAGTGGGGGCCGTCTTCTCTTGCGTACCTGCGGAGGCGGGACAGGAGGGGGGGGCAGCGGGCTCGGAAAGGGGCAGAGAGCCAGGACGAGCCCCTCCCTCCTCCTCCGCTACTGCTGCTGCTACTTACAGAAGGTTCTCTCCATGAAGCCGTTCCGGACCGGCCCGGCCCACCATGACCCAGGTTGCTTTCTTGGATAGTAGAAAGGTCTGTTCTACGACTCCTGAGGCTATCCAAGGCCGTCGCTGCACCGCCATTGTCTGGGTCTGCGCTGGACGGCCCGGCCCCCTCGTCGCTGTCCACCGACTCCCCACTGGTAGACGGGCTGTCGTCATCGAGCGAGCGAACGCTGGACGAGCAGCTGGAAGAGTCCTGGCTGGAACGTCGTGAAAACAGACGAGACAACAAGCGGCGCGTGGAGCTCCGGCCATCTGGCTCGCCGCCCTCGGCGGACGGCCGTGGGAGGGCGAGCTCTGGTCTGCTCAGGGGAGTGGACTGCCAGGGGGTGTGGGAGGATGAGGAGGAGGAGGATGAAGAGGAGGAGGAGTGGGACGTGAATACACCAGAAGACAGGGCGCTGCGAGCTTGTTCCTGAGTTGAGCGGAGAGAAGGTGGGGTGTTTGTGAAACGGGCCGTGCTTCTGCTGCTCACGTCATGCAGCCGCGATGATGACGTCGGCTGCTGCGAGGAAAAGGCTGAGGCGTGGCGACTCAGAGAGCTCTCCCTCACAGCGGAGGATGAGGAAGAGTAGGTAGTTTCCTTTGGTCGAGCTCCTTGTGCATATGTGGACGTCACCCTGTCAGGTTGATCTGAAAGACGCAAGAGCATGAACCACATAAGTTCAGCGAGTCTAAAAGGACTGCACTACCTGATAAATCGTGCGTACACAGTGAGGAAACCAGTCCAGGGTTCCTGGCTCTTCTCTCTCCCAGACTCGAGAGGCCGGGCTCAGTCTTCGTCTCCTGCTCTCTGGAGGACAGCAGGGGCTTCGTGGAGGAAGGGGTCGGTCTTGAGAGTAAACGATATGAACCCCAGGATGAATCAAGCGAGTCATTTGTGCCTATTGGAAACAGAAAATATTTTTACTAGATTCTAATTAAGAGCTGCCTGGGATTATTATGAAGTGTTCTTCCCATGTGTAGAACTGAATCTGAGCTGGGAATAAATCTCCAGTAATTGCTTTGGATCTAAAGTCTGAGCTATGACAAACCTCTGCTGTTGCTGCTGAGCACGTTACTGGAGTAGCCGGAACCTGTGAGCGAAGTGTTGGCTGTTCTGGAGTACAGGCGATTGCTGTATGAAAGTTTGGCCCTTTTCGACTCTGCATCATCGCTGGCAGTAAGAACACCCGAGCAAATCCCTGACCTCCCTTCAGCATCACTCTGAGGAAAGAGAAAATAAAAGAGTTTGAATGACTTCCTTTTAAAGATTCTCCCTCTTACCCGGGATCTTTCAGTAGATCTCAGCTGTGTGACCCCATATGAAAGGCAAGCTTCAGTACCGCTTTGCTTCGACTGCTGAGAGCTGATTCAACCCAGGGGCGGTTGTAAGATCTGCCGGAGGACGTCAAAGAAGGCAGCTTCCAGCTGGGGGAGCGGACGTCAGAACTGCTGTAATCTCTTGACGAGCTCAGGAGGCGAGAACTCTTCAGAAGAAAATGAAAGAGAACACAAGGCATTAGCTGAAGCTCATATCTGAGCAATGCTTCTGTGAAGATCAAATCTGTAGACTCGCAAGAAAAAAAAAAAAAAAAAAGCATAAGAATTTTGCATGAGCAATGTTGCAATAGACTGACTGTATGTCCTTTATGTATGCAAAAAATAAAATTATCAGTGATAATCAGAACTTGATATAATCCTTAAATCGCTTAAAATGTGATTTTCTACATCCACACCCTGTACCTTTACTGTTCTAGAAAGAACAGGAACAACTCAACAAGACCCTGGCAAAAAGAAACACTATCCTGTGAAACGGACCTTGATGAGCGGCAGGACTGAAATACACACAAGGAATCTAGGCTGTCCTAAAAAAAGACCCCTGGAGTGTCGGCTGATGCACCACTGATATACGCAGTCAGCTACTGTATCATGCAGCAAAGGCAACCTGTAAGGAAAGAGCTCCTTTAAATGATTGCTCTTTGGAGACAGGAAAGGACATCAGAGTCATTTTAAGAAGGAGAGGAACACTAAAAGGAACTGCAGCTGGTTCTCGCATCTTAGAAGAGGATGCATTGGGGGAAAAAATACCTTAAGGAAAAATACCTTTCCTTTCTTATGGAAAGTTCTCATGAATTAAGGGAGGAGAGTATGTGGAATCTTAATCTATAAAACCGACGCACAATAAGCCAGAGTGTTTCACAATCACTCTACCTGTTTATCTGTGTCTGCTTTGTAGGGAGATGATGCTCTCTGGAAGCGGTCATTGTTCAGCACTGGCTCCCTGCTGTACCGCCTACTGGATCCCAGTGACGAGGAGACCGCCGGGGTGAAGCTGTAGGACGATCTGGAGCTGGACAGACAAAACGGAAGTCTCCGAGACCTGGAGTCCATCACGGATTGTTTTGAACCTTGTAAAGTCAAGACAAGATGCCAAAGTACATTACTGAAAGATAAAATGATCTAACAGACAGGTTATATGGCTAAAAGTCTAGATATGTACAGTACAGACCAACAGTTTGGACACACCTTGTAATTGGATTCAATTACAAGGTGTGTCCAAACTTTTGGTCTGTACTGTAGATGGATGATCATTTTCTAAATACAGCAGCAGACGAAGCCTACACTTTAGCAGACAGACTTACGTTATTTCAGTGTGTTTCAGGCCGAGCCTTGTCAAGTTGGTGTGCTAGACTGAATAAGTGACGGTGTGTCAGTAAACACTAAAACCAGCCACCATGCTGCTTCCTAGACTTCATATCAAAGTTACTGTGCCTATCTTTAGGAGTACGAACTCTGTCACAGGAACTTGACACCAACAAGGCACAGTTAGATATGACTACGCAAGCAAGATACTCTGTCATCAACAATAACGCATTAATACAGCTGAATAAGAGTTATAATCCAATATTTTTCTCTCTCAAACCCCCCCCAACAACCTCTTACAAGTAAACACAGAAATCATATCAAGGTAGTACCTGTTAAAAATTAAAATTTGAAAGCTTCTCACATAAGGAGACACAATTTGAATTGCTTCCCAGCAGTGATATGGATACATGGATGTTTATTCGACCACCTGTGGTAAATATAACTCAGCCAGCCGCGGATTGGGACACTCAAATGATGAGCAGCAAGTAAAGCAAGTCAAATATTTTGACCGGCTGATAAATAAGGCCAATATTCGCCTTTTTTTTTGTTATTAGATATTTTTTCAGTTTAACCCGAGCAAACATGTTTGAAACCCGCATGCACATAATTAAATAATAAACATTTTTTTTAGTATAGTACAATCACCTAAAGCCCAGCAACTTTGTTTAGTTAAAATTCATAAGCTCATTATAATTGTGGACGTTGCAAAGGCTAACATGAAAAATGTATTTGACTAATGTCAGTAATGCCCACTTGAAACTGCTAACATTTCCTTCACCATCTCATTCTATTACAATCTATATGATGCTTAGAAATCTATATCCCACAATGCCTAACCCAGTTATGGCTTCTCATGTATATTTAATGAAATAAAACACGAACATACAGCCTGTGCAGCAGTAACTCAGTTCCGGACTTTGCATTTATAACTTATTTGACTAGATTGTTTTATGAGAGGAGACGGTTTTAGCCTGAACTCGGTAACGCCCTTTGTTTCGCTTGCCTGTTTATGACTTTATACTTCATTATCTATGGGTTTGTTGGAATAAAAACCTACCCAACACTGGAAACCTTCCAGTTCATGCTCGACAAGCTGCCTCTTTATGCATTTAAGCTTTGATCAAATGATTTCGTGACAACGCTTCCTGATTCTCGTTGCTCTTGTTCGTTAGCAGTTTTCAAACAATTTAATTTCCATGACACCGAACACATCAAACGGTGACAGCTGTTAGCTTCACTAGCAGAAATTTACAGTAAAGAAGACGTGACTTTGTGGACGTTACCGTGACAAATAAGCTGTTTTACTATCAGCTGTTTTACGGTCGAAATATCAGTCTGGGTAATGGTCGCAGCTCGGTTAGCTTCCCTCCACTGTTAACACTCCTGACATTCTCGTGCTAATGTACAACGGTAACTTCAACACCGAGCTTTATTGGTTTATATTATTTTCAGCACATGCAAAAGTAGGAAAATATAAAAGAAAAACGACATTATTACCGTATGTCCTCACCTCGGCTTTAAGCTCTTCCTTGTTTTAGTACAACAGGAACTATGGCGTCCGTCCGTTCCTATGCAGCTGACGCAGATGGAGATATATGCGTTGACCTGGTGGGAGGGGCTTCAGCACGAGTTTGTTTTCTGTTGCTGCTTCTTCGTGCAAGTCGTCAGAGATATACCGAACGAAATTACCTGCACACATTTATGCAATTGATATTGACATTTTTTTATGGTGCCCTTCACTTTTTCTTCACCATTTGGCTTCTAAGCTGAGTAAAGCAACGCCCCCGTGTGGCTCCATTGAGCTACTGCTTTTTATTTCATTGGGTTTTTAACTCTTGTTGAAACTATAATCAGAAATGGCATTTTTTAAAAACTAACGCGGTCAGTTCTATTGACAGAACCTACATTTGTCTTAAAAAAAAAAAAGACAAAATTTTACATTTCACCAAGAATTGACTGATTTACTTTTTTTAGACTGTACACTTTAAAAACTATAACTTTGTTCTGAAAAGCACCATTTAAATATCATAAATGTTTTTAATGACATTTTAATTTTAATGACAGTTGGTTAACACTCATACTGCTTTTATAAAAATGGAGTTAGCAAAAAAAATAAAATAATAACTCTTTATTACACAACTATAAATGCTGTAGCTAGAAATTATTCGTCAGAATCAAACAAATCAACTTAAATAAGCAATCCTTTCCTAATTACAGAAGGACATTTTGTGATGATGCAACTGATATTATTCAAGGTTCCTCAAAGAGTGGCAGATGCTGATGGCTGTGGCTGCAGCAAATCTGAAGAAGAATCTGACTGAAAACAGTCTCTTGTATAACAATCACAGAGGATGCTCAAGTTGTATGAATTGTCTTGATATTATGAAGAAACCTACTTCGAACAATTATAATATGTAATGAAATATGTTCATCTCAAACCTGAAAATTTGTTTCCATTGCTATGGGTTGGATAACAAATACATAGACATGTAAATATTTTGTGAACTTTGGCTCAGAGTTTGACTCAACTAGAGTCCAGATAAATAAAGACATATTTTTAAATCTTCTACTTCACAAAATGCACATGGTGCACAGATGATGCTTTGTCATTTATGTTTTGATATAAGTTTTGATGTATTCCTTTTAATTATATCTGGTGGTAGATTTGATCATCTGTTGAAATGAGCCAGAATATTAAAGAAACCGATGCACAAATGCTCAAGTGGCTGCAGTAAAATCTCTGGAGTTACTCTGTGAAATCAGGAAGGAAGGAGGAGACCTTTCAAAATATTTTTCACCAGATATTTGCAGGGAATGTGAGATTGCATGCAAAAGCAGAGCAAGCTTTAAGAACTGACCAAGACACAGAACATGTCTACAGTGCTGTTTTACTTTTACAGAGACATGGCAGCAGGGACATGATCCAGACTCCAATACCTCTCTGTTCAGCTGCCAGACAACGCAGGAAAACAAAAACTGCAGACACAGTGAGAAGAGAAAACCAGAAGGGATTGCAGAGGCAGCAGATGGTGCAATCCTGAAAAATATTACTCTGAATGAGCGTCTCATCATCTCGGATATTGAACTGTTAGCTGTTAGTTTGTCTGTGTGTTGTCTGCCAAAAAGGGTTCACCCGAATTACCTACCAACACATGTGATGTGATCAGCTTTTGCTAAGCTACAAACACAAGCACAGGGCATTCAGGGCAGTCTCTGAAGATTTCAACCTGTGATTCCCTTCAGTGCCTCTGCTGCACCAGCTATCTGTCTTTCTTCTATTTCTACATCTGTGTATATTTATTTGGGATATAAATTATTTCCCTTAAGGAACAAAAGGTTAACTCCATTCAAGTCAGACTTAAAATGTCTTGTTGTTTAGTGGAATGGATTAAAGCAAAGAGTTAAGACTCATGTGCTCCAAAATAAAACACAAACAAATCAAAATTTATAAAAGAAATACATGCATAAAACCCATTAAAAAAGACTGATGCCTTACAAAGGTATTTTAAGTGTCAGTCACAAATGTCTTGTTATTTTATATGACAGATCAGTACAAAGTCATTTAAGTTGGAAGGAAAACCTGATCTTCACAACCTCCTGCTCAATCTCAGTTCGTTCACAGCCGCCTCACAGGTCTTCCTCCAGGATTATCCTGTTTTTAGCTCGATCCAACTTTTTGTAGCTTTCCTGAACGTGGTGAAGAAAAGCATCCCCACAGCATAATTCTACCACCACCATGTTTTACTGTGGAAAGAACATATCTACATAGTGATGAGCTATGTAAACTTTCCTCTACATTAAGTGTTTTGCTTCTAGTCCATAAAGTCTAGTTTCCTCTTCCACATAGTACGGCATGTTCCCAACATTGCTTGTGGTGAACTGCTAATAAGACTTACTATGGTGTTCTTCTGGCCAAACATCAATAAAGGCCAGAATTTTGGAGTTCAACATTTCTAGTGTAGATTTTACCACCTGAGATGTGCATCGCTGAAGCTCCTCCAGAGTTAGCTGTTTAATGCTCTCATTGCCTGGCTTGTCAGTTTGAGAGAGCCGTGTATAGGCAGTTTTTAGATATTAATTTGTCAAAAACAAACAAACAAAAAAATCTATATGTTCTTTGTTTTGTTCTATTTCATCAGATCCCACTGAAATACTCTAAGGGTTGCAGTTTCGCACATAACAAAATGTAGAAATACCTTTTTATAGGGACTGTAAATCAGCAAGATATGTGGAATAAATCAAGTAAAAAAAAAAAAACAATAAACAGCGTGAAAACAATAATGAAGGATTATCTATTTTCTCTGGAAATGGCTACATTACCATAAATTAGTAATCAATAGTGCTGCAAGTTTTTAGTCCATGAGTAATACAGTAAAACATAAAATTAAATGCATGTTTATGGATGTCCTGCTGAAATATAATAACATTAACAGACACAGCAGCGCAGCAGAAATATGTGTACCGTACATAAAATAATCCAATTTGCATACTTATCTGTACATAATAAAATAGTAAATAGGAACAGATAAAACTCGGAATCATATCTTTTTGTATGCAAATGCATAACCTATGAATGCATAAATCATCTGAGATATGTGAAACCAATCTGGTGTCCCTGATAACTGTCACTGATGTGTGGTACTGAGTGACACTGAGCAAAACTACATCTTCACTTAAAGGCATTTCTTAAAGTTGGGTGTTGTTTTCCATGAACATATAAAACTTTTTTTTTTTTTACAAATTTAGGGTACTTTTAAAAATTTGTGTTGTGTTATGGGGGAAAAATTATACTGGATTTAAGATAATACACCAATTTGTCAGAATTTGACCACATGTTAGATTTTTTTTTTTTTCTGAAGACATAACTGCTGATTTTTACATGGTTGTATTTCAGGTTTCTCTGGCATTTGAGATAAGGAAGGTAAGCAGAATGAATTAAACTGGATGATGCCCTTTTGCATGCAAAACTATATAATGAGCCAATAATGACATCAGTTGTTTTTTTTTTAAGATGATATGAGACATAATTGGAAAGAAGGTAACCTAAAATTGTGTTTCATTCTTGTGGCATTTGACAAATAGAAACAATTTGACTAATTATAACTGACCTAAAACAAGAGACATTTGGCCTGATTCAACAGTGGGGAGGGAAAATATTCTGCGTTATTTCTTCAGTGTACGTAAAGATTGGGTTTGAAAAATACATATTACAGTTTGCATGTGCAAATTAAGTTAAAGCTTTTCTCTGGTTACTCTTTATGTTTCAGCTACAGTTTATCTCAAGGAAAATGAAACAAAAGCAGATGAACAAAGAACATCTTTATATATTTATCTATTTATTAAAACATTTGCTTGAAGCAGCTACCTTAAATAATATGGTGATACTACACATAAAAAACATAATATTTATGATAAAAAGATGTATTCTTTCAAACTAGCTAAAAACAATACTGTAAATTATCTCTGCTGTCATTTTCTTAAAATGTAATTCTTCTGAAATTGCCCAGATTGACCGCAGGTCTGAAAATGATACTTTTTATACACTGTGTGTACAGCAACAACAACAAAAAAAGATATTTTACTCAAACAGATAAAAGTGGTATTCAAAAACAAGTCAAGTGACCCAATTATTTATCAGTGGAAATTGTCACATCAGAGCTCCATCACTTCCTCATGTGTTTTCTCGAGATATTTCAAGGAAAATAAAAACATTGACAACTCCATCAATATGCTGAAACATATGGTTTGTTATCAGGGTTATGGATGGTGTATCAGTGAAAGAGAGCTTGATGTGTTTCTCTCCAACCAAGGTGGAGAAAATGAAAGTGGAGTTTCATTTTCAAGCTATCCAGTACTGCCACAACGGATAGTGGTGGAAACATGAAAGCGGTAAACAGTACAGATGGTAGTGGAGGTGTGGGCATTCGTGCATTCACATCGTGTTAACACACAGCCTAATAACACTATTAACAGACCCAACAAGAGGAGCTCTGAAGATTGAATGATGGGAACAATTCAAAATCCACAGTGGGAGAATCACAAGACTTATTAAGGAAGAAAAATGTGAAAATGATGACATGCTCAGCTATGTTGCTTGACTTGAATCCACTTTTTTTTTTTCTATAACAAAGCACCATGAACCATTTACAAAACATCACTGCAGAGCAACCTTGACAGCCTTCATGCAGTGATTGAGCATAGAGACATAAAAACAAAAAAAAAACAAGTGATCATATCTCTTTTAAATACAAGGAATATTTCAAACAGATGATTCATATGCAAACAGGCTGTTACATGTGTGGCCATAACCAAGCTTGTATTTGCTGTCTGTTGGTGTAGTTCATGTTAATCACTCTTTGCATGAAAATTACCAGACGCATTATGCGCAGTCATGTTTCCATCACACAAGAAGAGCCCACATCAGCCAACATATATATCTTTGAGACCTTTCTTAAACCTGTAAACACTACTTATCCCCCGCAGTCTGACTCTGGAAACTGATTTATGTCCCCACAACATGAGTGGTAGAAGCACACACACACACACACACACACACACACACACACGCACGCACACGCACCCAGTCACAGTGGGAATGTGAGCATGAGTGTGAGTGTAGTGTCCAGGGCTGACGTCATTAGATAAGTCACAGGAAGCTAATGACCACTAAGGGGCGCTGAAGTTTACGGTTTCATGCCTGCGCAGCTTTTTGATCTGCATTGTTATTTGCATGCTATAACTTGCTGTTTGTTTAATCAGGGAGGCAATTAGAGCCAGTTCCAACAGGTTTAATTAGATTGATTTGTGTAATTGTTCTGAAAGGCATCAGCACTGTAAATCCAGGATTAGGAACATTTTTTTTTCTTTCTGATTTACTTAAGTTTGACTTGCATCTAATTTAGCAGATCCCAAGAGATACTGATAAGGGAAAATACATACAGTTTGTTTTCCCCACCTCCACACATTCAGTTTAAAAGCTGCGATTTTACCTCCTCAAATAAGATTAATAAACACACACAGTGAATTCATGCTAAGTGTGTGTGAGGTAGAAAGAGGGAAAGTGTGTGTGTGTGTGTGGGGAGGGGGGTCCTGGAAGGTCAATTTGGAGCAGAGAGGGAGCATTGTCGCACAGCGGATGCATAATAACGTGAAGGTCAACAGCATGCTCCTCATGCATGGCTCAAATGTAGCATCTAAAGTGGCCAGCCATCCATTATTAGTAGCTGGGATACAACAGCGAACGGTGATCAAACCAAGAGTAAATCCAGCCAAGGCCAGGAGAACAAGAGGTGAAGGAGAAACCGCGAGCGAAAGGGGGTAAATATAGGAGGGTGGAGCTGCAGATTAATTGCTGACAAAAAGGACGTATGACCTAGACAAATGAGGAAGTGCAAGGTCTGGTGAGCTGGGGAGGAGGCTGCTCAGCCCAGTTGCGGGTCTGTAGGCCAGTGCCCGCTCCTCACGCCCCCACCCCCTTTCCTCCTGCAAACACATGATTCTGCACGCAGCTAAATGAAGGGAGACTACAAGCTTCTCTTCCCTCCCCCAGTTCCTCAGATAGAACGATAATGGAGCATTCCTTGGAGCCATTTCTCATTCATGGTGGCTGCGACAAGGGAGGAACATGCCTCTTCCCACTGGGGGCAGCTGACTCTTCAAAGATCTCGGGCGTGTAACCTGAGATTTGCACACAGTGCCCTCCTCTTGTTTGATTCTTCTTGTGTTGGTCCTGTGGATATGATACTTGCCTGCCCCTTTGAGCTGTTTTTTTTTTTTTTTTTTACTTTCCTTTATTCCAGCTGTAAAGGATGGTGTGGTGCAACATCAAAGTTCCCCGGCTCAGAAAAAGGAAATACATAATTACTGCAAATTGATCTTAGTCTTCTACCCTCAGGTTTCCTGGAGGCTGTGTTTATTCAACTTTAAATGGATCTAAATAGAAGTAGAAAAAAAAAAGTTTCCAACAACATCTGCACAAGTAAAGACACACGGATGTTTACGAGTTCACAAATGAGACTTTAACTCGAGCCATAAGACACGGAATGAGTACAAGAATGTCTGGATTTGTGTAGCGCTGTGTAATCACAAAGGAATGTCCTGAGACATTTCTGCTTTTCCTCTACAAGACCCCTCTTTTCCCACGGCTCGTCCAGGTCTTGAGAATCCCTTTCCTCTCCTTCTCCCTTCCTCTCTCTTTCTCTCTCTCTCTCTCTCTCTCGCTCTTTTACAGATTGTTACTGGATTTCAGAGGGGGGAGAACTGCAAGACAAACTCAGTGTTTTGAAGTAGACAGACTTCCAGGAAGGACTGCATAGAAGCAAACATTCCTGTGGGTTTTATTTAGGCTAGGTAAAACAGATTCTCAAAGAACCAAACATCAGAGCGAGAGACTCAAGCCGACATAAATGATCTGCTGCTATCTCACACAAATTGTGTTGGGCTTCGTCGATTGACTTCATGAACTGTGAGATTCAGGAAATCTTCAGATTTCTGTTGTAAAACTCTAATGATCTCCTGAATACATAAACTGAATGTCAATCGTTTATACATTTACAATGAAAAAGTCCTTTGCCACTGCTCCATGTGTCTGTGTGTGAAGTCTGCTTCAAGACTTTGAGAGCATCCATCTGAACAGATCAGTAACAACAATGCTGAAAAAATAAATAAGAAAGGGCCACATGTGTTAACACTTTAGATCACATGTTAGAGGGCCACCATCTAAACACGCTTGCGAGTTATTTGCGGACACTCATCTCTCACCATGCGCATTCCTCAGCTGCAGGCATTTTACCTGAACTGTTCAAATCTTATGCCTCATTTAAAAACAATTGAATCCAAACTAAAGAGAAGCCCATTTCTAATTAATTGCCTTTAAAGCAATTAGGAGTGTTTTTGTTGGTTTTTTTTCTTCCCCTTTTTAACCCACACGAAACCCTAAAAAGGATCTTCCAAGGATTCAAAGAACATTTGTTGGGTCTTAATGTTCCCCAGACACGAAGTGACATCTGCCTCCCTCCCCTGCACGCCTGCTGCTCTTTGTTCAGATGAGCACCGAGGGGAGAGCACATTGAAGGCTAAGATGATGTCACCATTGTGATCATTACTGTGGTGCCCTATTTTTGACCAGGCGTCACTGAGGGCAGCCAGGCAAGAATGTCTGCCTGCGTACTGCCAGGAGGAACACAGGCCTGCCAGAGTTAATTAACGCAGGGCCTGCTCACATCGCTCTTAAAACGGTCTTAAGACCACCCCGCATGCAAACACACCTACATAGCTATGGTACCCATACATGCAAACCCTCGTCCATTTGAGGAATTATCTTCCTGGAGGAGGGTTTAAAGACGAAAAGAGTTCGCAGGTCGTCATTCGTGCGCCGTGTTTTTCTGGTTCACTGACCCAGTGTTTCTCATATCGAAACTTGCAGACACACTCATTTGAGAAACTGGACTGACAGATGTTACCAACCTTCTTCACATTTGACAAGGTGTGTGCTGTCACGTCAGAGCCTAAACCTGAAGCATCAATTTTAATTGTGAAAGAGGTAGTGCGAGCTTTCCCCATGATCTTGAAGCTTAAAAGGGAAGTGACGTGGCTCTCTCTGGTTGTGGTTCCTCTCACCAAACAAGCCGAGATATTCATAAGGTGTTCTTGTGTTCAACGGTTCAGAACGTAAGAAAAGTGAACAGAGAGGAAGTGCACCGCTTGAGTTGACAGTGTTATGCTCATTTTCATTTTAAGTCTTTAAATTGAGTTGTTTTTTTTTTATCAACGAAAGAGAGGCAAATCACTGAGTTATAAGAGAAAGATTTGTTTTAGATAAAACATGACATAAATCTTTATATGGTGGAAGAAATTTTTTTTCATAACTTGGGTAATTTTTTTTTTTTTTTTTTTAAATCAAATTCCATTAGATTTTTTAGAATTACATACCTAGTACAGACAGAGAGATATTACCTTTCTGAATGTCTGATTTGGCCTTTCCTGTTTAAGGTCATTTAAGATTAAATATTTTATCATGTTTTGTTTAATTAGTTAAACTAGGTTATTTTTATTTTGCAGTGCAGAGAAATGACTCTTTTTTTTTCCAGAGGGAGCTAAGCCAAAATTAAACATCAATTTATGATTTTTTTTTTTTAAGTGATAAACTGAATATTCAATGGAGGATCTTAACTTTTTTACATTTGTATTTTTTGAAGTTCACAAGTCCTTCTGCAGCAAAGTACCCACACAACTTGATGCTGCCACTTCTTAATACTTCACAGCTGGGATGATGTTCTCAGGTGTGCAAGATCCCCTCTTTACCCTCTAAATGTAACGATGAGCATCATGGACTCAAATGTCTTCAGGAAACGTCTCCGAAATTTTAAGATAACTGTCATTGCAGTTGTAATTGCTAAAATGTCTTTGTTTGCTTGATTTTATTTCAGTTTAATAGACATGGCTGTAAATTCTTGATGAATTCTCTGTTCCTCAGCTCAAACACATCTGCATTCGCTCTCATTTAGAGCAATCCTAGTTTACACAAAACCAGTTTTTTTTTTTTTCTTTTTCTGTGCGGGACATTATTGTTTCGCAAAGTGACCAAAGTCATTTCACGACCTTCAAATCTAAAAACCCCCCACAAACCTCAGTCCCGCACATTTTCTCCTATTTTATCCATTTGCTAATTAAAACGGAGCACTGCTGCTGTTCAGCAATACTTATGTGGACTTAATGTCTGCAGGGGACTTCTTTTTGCATACGTTTTAAAACATTCACATGCAACTCAAACAGATCGCTACAATGAAGATGAAGACTTTTCAAATGGATGGATTTGGGATGCTTGTAAGGCTTGTCTGAAAATAACTCATATGGTATGCATGAACGTTTCCTCTGCATTTAAATGAGACAGCTATAATTAGACCAAAGGTGGGATTTTGAGCATCCGAACACATTTTGTGCATGTTTTTTTCCCCCCATGCAAACGTGTTTTTATATGCGCAGTGGGATAAAAAGGTAAACTTTGAACATCTCATACGATCATTTCAATGTTCGTCCTAAGATCTGTCTTTTTATTCTGTAAAGTACAGAGATTAGTCTGCACACATTTACAGAGGGACATGGTTTTTAATATTTTAGCAGTTTAATTACCTATGCATGTTCTGTTTGAGTTTGAGTTGCTCTAACGTAAAATAATACAAATTATCCTTAGAACATAAAAAAATGATTATTTTTGACAACTGAATTGAAGCAACTTAAAGGTCTAAAATTTGAAACGAATGAAAGTCGTTCTACAGTGTGTTTTCACAAGCGTTTCAAAAATCTCCAAAAGCAAATACATCCTTTATTAATTCTTTAATACATAAATGATCTGGTCTTTATCAGGTTCTAATATTGCCCTTCATATGTATAATTATTCCTCTCTGTCATTATTTAGCGATAAAGAATGGAAACATTTCTGGAAAAACACAACACTGAAATACACTCTACAGGATCCCTTGCAAAGTTGCATACAGGGGCTTTAAATTAATTATCAGGCATATTAGGGATCACGGTTTTATTCTTTAGAGATTATTTTTAACCTCACTTACAATCTTACTGTGACTTTTAGGAAGACTTTGGTCTCCGTCCATTCTCATTTATCTCATTTTATGATCCTCTACTGCCCTTTATTCATCATTATTAAACACTTTCAAACTCCAAATGGCAGCGTCAAAGACAATAGTCCCCACATGTAGGGCACCTTCATAGTTCCAGTTGTTCTAAAGTTCATAATAAGCTGTGACTGCAGATCTGTGCAAGTGTAGGTGGATAGCTGTTTTCTTGAAGCGATTTTCAAAAATGTTGAGATCAACACAAATCTACTTTACCTGAGTGTCGGTGAAAAAAGGCCTCGATGCCAAGTCATATTTAAGCAACAAGAAAACAGGAAGACTACTAAATGAAAGTGCATAGTCACTCTGATCAACTCAAAATGTAGAGCATAAACACCAATGTTTCATGGTGAGATTATGCTGCTGTAATAGAAGATGGATTCATTTTAAGGCATTTTAACAATCTTTAATAGGAACGCCAATAAATGCTGGGGACTCTGAATGTAAATGTAAAGCTGGTCTATCTTCTTTTATCTTGACTGTAAGATGTTTTGGCTTTAGTGTAATTTCTCCTAATTTCTCCTGCTTGTGAAAGAGACATTAAGAGTTTCAGCTCAATGAGAAAGATAAGCATGTGATTATGAATCCAAATATTTTTTTTTCATAAAATATTCGTTCAGAGAAACAGTTGAGCTGTGACATAAAAAAAAAAATGCTTTCACATTTTGATTTTGCAACATCTAAACAAGCAACTCTTTTTAAAAGACCCCATTAGCTGCAGATATAAACCGAGGATTTCTTCTCTGTCCTCGTCGTTTATGTAAAATTCAGAATATCATCAAATTTCTGATGTAAACAAGAAACTAGCAAACTTCAAAGTTAAAAAAATGAAACAATCTCAGACCATTAGCTGTTTCAACACCACTCCTGCTTTACGGCAGTGTTGATGTCAGTAATTGTGTGACTCAACAGAAGAGGTTATGTTGCTATCAAAAAGTTAGTGGCTCAAGTGAAGTACGGGGTTTTTTTGTCATGTAACACAATGAACCTAACATGAATCATTTCAAAACCTGTTTCACATGTCGTGGGACATTTACTCCAACCAAAAAGCAAACAAGCTTGTCAGATGGGGGAATGCAAAAAAATAAATAAAAACAGGCAGCAACCTGGTTGCATAGCTGTCCGCACCCTTAAAATAAAACTTTTCTGAAGCGCCTTCGATTTATTTTCAGCATCCATTACATTTAATCTGAGTAATCTTTCATATGTGCTTCCTGTAGTTGAAGCCACTGCAGTTTGCAGACGTGTTGAAAAGGATCAGATGTATTCCATTACGCAAAGGCTTTACCAGGAGAAGAGTGCCGAAAGTTTTATTGCATTATTTACAAACACACACTGAAGAGAGAAAATTGACAGTTCTCTAAGACTGTAAAAAAATAAAAATAAACTAGACAGAAACAATTCAGGGTGGCTACCAGGAGGACCATAGCAAGACTGAAGGAGCTGCAAGAATTTCTGACAAGGACTCCATGTGTCAACAATGATCTGTATCCTTTGTATTTTTAGTCTAGGGAGTAGTGTTCTGAGGCAAAAGCCATTTCTACCAAAGGAAACGATTAGACCTCTAAAACAGCAAAAAAAAAAAAAAATAGAAGAACGCGTTAGAGTTTGATGAAACTAAACTTGAAATTCTGGGCAATGACTTCGAAAGGTATGTTTGGCATGCAAACAATAGTGAGAATCACTAGAAGAACAGTATACCCACAGTGAATCACAGCGGTGGAACCTTCCTCCTGATCATTCCAGATTTTTTATTTTTTTATTTTTTTATTTTTTTTGTAATCATGAACAGTTCCTGGGGCGTGCTGCGGTGGCGTAGGGGATAGTGCAACCCACATTTGGAGGCCTTGAGTCCTCGACACGGCCGTCACGGGTTCGATTCCCGGACCCGACTGACATTTGCCGCATGTCTTCCCCCCTCTCCTGTCAGCCTACTGTCATATAAGGGACACCAGAGCCCACAAAAGACCCCCTGGAGGGAAAAAAAACCCATCATGAACAGTTCCAGTTATCTAATTTTTTTGCTGACCAATTTTAAGTGTCTGCTAGACATCTTTCACCATTGGTCTGAAAGCAATCCACATAAAATTGACTCCATAAACAGAAAAACTAAAGTAAAGAGCCAAAGTCCAGAATGTGAGGTCACGTGAAGAGGGCGGGAGCCTAGAGACGTCCTCACAATCTGTTGAATTTGGAGAACCTTTGCAGCGCAGCGTTGGCAAATATCACGACGTCAAGATGCAGAATGCTGGCAATTTCCTCCTTGAATGACTGAATGCTGAATTCAAACCAAAAGGTTTCAGGGTGTGCACACTTACGAAACCAGCTTAATGTGTGACTTTTTGTCCTACTCACTGATTTGATTTGTTTTGGCGGGTTTTTAAGGTGCATTGTACATAATAAATGCCTCATTATTTAAAGAAAGAAACTAGCATCTGTGAGCTTACGCTTTTCTGGAGCCATTGTTTTGGCAAATGAGAAAGAAGTTTAAAAAAGGCCTATTTATCTTTACAACAACTAAAGAAACTGTTTGTGTTTGACAGTAAATTATACCACGCAACACTTACAAGATTGTCACTTTTAAATGTTTTATCTCAGGGACAAAAATGTCTCAATTAAATCCCAAATCTTTGTGCTTGATGACTAGTCCTGTTTACACCAGAAAGCAGATGTGTTCATAAAAATTACATCTAATTTTAAGTTAGATGGCAGTTTCACTTTCAGGTCTTTGGGTGCTTGAAGATTTCTGTTTCTTGGCCTTAATCAGTTTGTCGGGGGAACTCCACTAAATCAAACTTGTAAAAACCACAGGCTGAACAATATTCACCTGCAGAAGCCGAACTCTTACATTTCTGTTGCTGATTTCACCAGCTAAGACGTCTTTCAGTGTAAGAGCCTCGTGTGGATTAGCATTTGAGTGGAATTTAATAAAAGGTAGGCTTACAGTTGACTTACAAGTCACTAGTGGGTGAGTTAATAAAAAGGAATAGGTCTCTGTGGATTAGAACAGAGCTTCATTTTTAACCATTCATTATTCAAACAGTATTATTTGTCTATTAGGCTGTGCAAACTTTGCAGTGAGAGAATTATACAGCAGGCAAGCTGGGTTAAATCTGCACTGTCATAATAAATGATACAACGACGGTTGTGTCAGACAGAGAACAGAGAAGGAGAAAAAAAACAGCGAAAGGTCAGTTTTGATAACAGGGCAACAAATTCGCCGTATCTATCAATATGTAATGTGCTCTCAAAGATATGTCTGTTATGTGAACACAGCTATGTAAGCTGAGAAAAGTGCACTGGAGCTCAAAAGTATTTCAAGTGTGAAAGTAGTTTCCTTTGAAAAATCCCCCAAGCTTCATCTGCAGTGAATTCAACAAACAAGTGAAATTGTAGAGACACAGAAGGGAAGGGAAGTTAATTTCGCACACACATCTGCTCTCTCCTTAAACCATTGTTGCTCCTCTCAGAGTGGGGGAAATGTTGTGCCACTTCACTTTGTGGTAATTGAACTTTAGCTCTAAGCGCACGGCTAACTACAGGTAGGTGTAACCAACAGTTCCGCTAGGCGCTGCTGCCTGCATTCTCCAGGACTTGAGGAAAAATACTAGGTTGAGTACCTTGGCTAAACCCCTGCACTTAGGAGCAGATTTAGCAAATGGAAAATCTGCTGACATTTTGTGCGACTCGTGTACACACTGACGTGGGTGAAGATGCTTTATTTATTTATTTTTTTATTTTTATATTTATTCGATTCAAGGTCATTTGGCTCGACTCAGGTTGGGATGACATTTGCTTGTGATCTCATTCTTCATGGAGGGATGCATCACTGCGGGGCCGAGAGGTTGTTCCTCCACTTTCCTGGCACAAATGACTCCTCGTTCCCAGAAAAAAGGAACATGCTTCTGCTCTCCCATCTTCCTCTTTCTCTCTCTCTATCTCTCACTCTCTCTCCATCGGGCTTCCACTGCATCTCCTCGTTGAGTGACAGTGTGACTGTACCTCATCAGCGAATGAGTCACTCTACTACTCTGCTATTATGATGATTTCTCCCTTCTGTGTATTACATCATGCAGCAGAGGGTTCTGCTCAGTTACATTCACCACAATAAACACTCTCCAAGTGCATCCATTTCAACTGAGCAAAGGGTTTATTAGTCAACCTTGCAAGCCAAACAATTTCTGGCTGATCTTTTGAATAACTATAGAGCTCCGTGTGCGTTTACTGAGAGAAATCCACAAGCTGACAACGAATCACCAGGCAGATATATTAGGGTGGATGGAAACCATGGCGTCACAAAAAACAAAAAAACAAAAAAAAAAAACCCACTTGTAACAGTTTTCCTGTGAATGTCTCTTGGGTCAAAGGTCACGGATCAATGCATATCTCACTGTCACACGGATCCCATACGCCATTAGGCATAGTTAGGCTTCCAGGATCTCAGCGATGAACCATTTTCACGAGGAGATAGGAGGAAGCGAATCAATAAAGCCGTTCATCTGGCATAATTGCCGAATTTTATGTCAGCAAGAGAATCTGAGTTACTTGAGGCTCACCGATGTTCTACATATAGCTGCCGCAAATTGGTCCCTCGTGCTTTAATCACACACAGTCAGTTCAAATCATTGACTTTTTAAATCATTACATCTCATAAGGCGTTGCATTCAAGACTGAAAGGATGTTGGGACGAGTGGATGGACAATTACAACGCAGTCCAGCTGCGGGGTTTTTCTTTTTGGGATTAATCCAAAATAAAAGATTAAATCAAAGTCAACCGCTATAAGACTGTAAGGCATCAAAAACAGAGAGGAGCAACGGACGGTGTGTGACTCGTTCCATACCGAAGAGCCCCCGTCTTAATTTAATTCATTGGGTGTTTATTTAATACTTGTTATGTTGGACACAACAAGAAGTGACGACTAATTCAATTTTATAGGAAGACATCCTTAGGCCACTTTCTTGTGCTTGAATGCTATTTTAGGCCCCATTTATGGTGTTCAAATTAAACATCTCGGAGTTGCTGGAAGCTTCTTGTGTTAATGGAATCCCACGTAGCGGATTGTGTGGGGAAGGGAGCAGATGAATCTGTATTCCCTGAATGTGTCTGGGCAAAAATCAATAAATGCAAGCACAGCTCCTCTCTTCTGATGGCTGTCTTTGCATGGTGGACTAATAGAAAAATAATAATTAAATTTAAATCACCAGATTAATTTGTTTTCCATCAGTCTCAGGAGAGATCCTTCCCTCCTCCACCCCCCCTTAGTTTCTTTAGTGGCTCATTATACTTTCTAATCAAGACCAAAAAAAAGTGCCTCTTTTAGACAGACATGCTGTCTCCCTTCCCCCTTCTCTTCCCTGTGGTGTGCTTTCTCGCATTGCAGTCATTGTGCTGGCACTTATTATGTTACAAATGACCGAGGTACGGCAGGCATTCTCAGTGTGCATGCAAAGAGGGCCCACCCTTCTCCGCTACTAGCGCCTGCTCCTAATGACGATGCTCAGAGTGCCCCCCGACGCAGCCCCATGCAGCCCTCTTCCCCCACTTTCCGCCCCCATGTGCTCTCTTTAATGAAGATTCTCCAATGCAATTAAAAATCCTTGCTTCTTGCTGCTACTGTATGACAAACAGAGCCACTGTCATTCCTCATAGCCTGTCATCCCCGCCACAAGAGGAGGAGGTGGAGGAGATGGAGAAATACACCAGGGTGCCAGTGGCTACGGAGACAGATAGAGAGGACTGTTGTGTGTTTTTGTGTGTTTGAAGAAGAGCAAGTCCCCCCCCACGGTCTCCACCCCCACCAACCATCTCAACAGGTAATGGAAGGACGACGGAGAGAAAAATCAATGACCAACGAAACACAGAGAGCAAGCGTATAAAATGGCTTTAACTGTGCACCAGAAGCTGAATAAGGGGTTCCGTCTGTGTCCGTCCGCCAAACTCTGGTGATCATGAATGTTTTATCAGACTTGCACCACAACGCTACCTTTTACTTCTTACGGTTTTTTTTTTTTTTATCTTAGAGATGAAAAAAATGAAGGATTTCTGAGCAAGAGCACTGCAATTGTTGCAACAGCTCCAGAAAAGTGTGGCGACACTTTTGGATGTTGTGACATAACGGCAGAGAGGAAGACAGAGGGGAGGAAAAAAAGAGGGAGCCTTCATTTACGAACATCTGAAATTATTATAAAGCATTAGTGTAAATGTGACCGTAAAGCAACAGTCTGCTAACAACACAAGATTTATGAGGTTACCCATAAACTAACAGTGGACAGTTTGTTAATCCACTATAATACCTGTTAAAATGAATACACCCAGCGCTGTGATGTGACCGAGAAAGAGATAGAGAGACAGAGAGAGAGAGAGAGTGATGTACCAGTTGGCTCAAGTTCTGTGACCCATCCTCGTCAGGGTGGGGCGTATAGGAACAGTTGCCCACTCCATCTGCAAAAAAAAAAAAAAAAAAAAATCTACTCCCCTTACCCTACACAGCAACAACGCCCCTCTACCCCACCCCCTTGTTGTTTTCCAGTTGAATGAAATAATCTTCCCCCGTCTGGAAAGCCAGTCTGGGTCAGAGGGCCTGCGTTCAGCCTGTTGCTTATTGTGCGTTCAGAAGAGGAGGTAAAGCATACAATTAGGCACAGATGGCTGTCTTTGCCAGGCTATGTATTGATCCCGTCCCGAGGAGGAGCTGCCCCATTTCTGGTTTTGTTTCACAAAGTGCCCTTTAATTTGGAGCCACTGTGAGACCCATGTATTTGTTTGATCACACATCATGAGTTCAGATAGATAGATAGATAGACAGACAGATAGATAGATAGATAGATAGATAGATAGATAGATAGATAGATAGATAGATAGATAGATAGATAGACAGACAGACAGACAGACAGACAGACAGACAGACAGACAGACAGACAGACAGACAGTAAGATAGATAGATGGATGCATTGATGTTTTATTCAACATTGCTTTTATTTAGACACCTCTTCAACTGCAGCATAAAAACAAATGTAATGTGACACTAACAACTTTCATTACTGCAATAAAATCATTTGAAAAAGACTCAAACTAAAGTTCCAAAGCTTTGTTTTATTATTTGCTCTAAGTATAATTTGGAGATTTTTTTTTTAGTTTATTTTTTAAAGTCTAGTCATTTTAATTACATATGCTAACAGTAAAAAAAAAATTTTTTTTTTTTTTTAAAGTTGTAACATCTATTCTATTTGTAGCTATTCTCTATTTGTTTACAACAGAAGGGGAGTGAGATGCGCCACAAAACAACATTCATAAATTAAAGTCACCGCCACATCTCAGCCGGAGCCGTGCTGCAAAATGATAATGTCGCATTTAAAGTAATAACGGTCAATTACTATATCCGCTCCTCTACTACGGCCGCTGCACAAATAATAAGTTTTCTTTGTGTGGCAGTAGTGAGCTGACGTCAGGTCGGTTCCTTGAAGTGGAGCTGAATAAACCTTGAGAAGAGTCTCCTTCAATCTGCTGTTAGTAACTAACACACACACTCACACACCGAGACTCAATTACTGCCCAATTCCCTTCTTTATCATTCGTCCCCGACCTCTTTCATAACCAAAACCGACCAAGGAAGGAAAAAAAGACACAAGAGAGGCGACAAGAAGAGCAAACCGAAGAGTTAGTTGATCTAAAGAAGCCGCACGCTGGAAATAAGTAAAGTGTCGAAACTAAAAAAAGGTAAGTGTTTTTTTATTTTTTTATTTCCCTGACGCTGTTTTCAAGACCATCACTGAAACAAGCGATGAGCTCCGCTTTGAGAGCTGGCTTCGGTTTCTAATTTCTTCGCTTTTTTCAGCTTTTGTGGCTACTTTGTTTTCTTGTTGCGAATGTAATTCATTCGGTCGGTGTGTCCGGTAGTCGTTAGCGGTACATTTGGTTGAAGTTTTTTCCTCTTTAATCTGAAAACGAAGTGGGGTTTTTCTCCCTGAGTGGTGACCTGATAGTGGGAATCGTCTTTGTGTCCTTCTTTCCTTTCTTCCTCTCTCTCGCACCGTTCACTCCTGTGCGATAACTAGTTTTATCGTTGTGATTTTAAACTTTTTAAGCCTTTGTGGTGTCTTTGGTTTTTATCGGCCGTTTAAACGAGCCGTTCGGGGTGTTTTTAGTGCGTATTTTGAGCTGTAACCGTCAAAACGTAGAGCGAGAGAGAGAGACGGAGGGGGGTAACTGACTGGACTGCCGTTGGTCCTCGCTGTCCGTCCTTTAAAAATCCATCCACTTTAACAGTCCCTCGACTCGAAAATAAAACAATTTGCGACACATTTATAAACATCCACATCAGTTTGGGTTAAGTTTAGACGTGTATTATTCATTTCTCTGTCCTGAGCGGGTCGGAGTTTGAGCTTTTTTTCCGTGTTGTTGGCCAGGCTTCGCCGGGGTGCTGCTAATCGCGGTCGCTTCCTCAAACCGAGGCGTGCAGGCGAGCTAGCAGCCGCTTGGCTGAGTTGTTGAAATTTATCCCTTTGTGTATATTACAATATCCTCCATTTTTTTCTGCCCCTTCCAAAACAACAAGCCTCTCGCCATCTTGGTTGTTTTAAATTCGTCCCTCAAGCACCCCTGCCTTTCCTCCCCTCTCTCTCTCTACACATACAAACACTTTTGACTACTTTAGTAGGAAATGGATCCACGTTTTTTTTTTCTTAAGTTTTACCAAAGTTTTTGACGCGCTGTAGAGAAGCGAGCGAGAGAGAGAAAGACAGAGTAAAGGGTTTTATGAAGACGCTTTTGAAAGACATTTGTAACGTTAAATGCTCCAGAGACATAATTTAGAAGCTCGTTTGAGATTAAGGGGGGAAATGCTTATTTATAAACAAAATATGAAGTTATGTGTTTTCTGTCGAGATTGGAATATATGGCTGGGGAAGCCGGGTAATGTCATAGTGTGACACGGTTATGTCAAATAAATTAATTCTTTGTGTTTTAAACTCAAAACTGTTTTTCAGTTATATTAGCCGTGGCTTGTGTTTGCAGCTAAACATGAATGAATGGAGTAAGGAAGGAAGGAAGGAGGAAAGGAAGGACTGCTGTTAGCCTTAATTACCAAGAATGCAATTAAGAGTCAAAATAAAACACTTGATGTTAGATCCTGAATAAACATCACTTTGATCACATTTCCTTTGAAATAAAAATACATTTAACACCCTTTTTTTTTAAACAAATGACCAATTAGGAAATAGTTTAATATTTTATTTTAATTATAAATCGACCACTTCTAACTCAGATCTTTGTACATGTCTGCTCATTGTAACAGTCTCTTTAGATTGCCTTGGTACTTGTTTACACGTTTTCCAGACAGGACACTTGTCCTATTTATTTTCCGTCATTTTGCCTCACGCATGAGCTTAAGCCCTCCCCTAAGGTAGAGCCTGATCTCACCATCTTCTCTGTGTCCTATAAGCAGGGAAATAGGAGGAGGAGGGATGAAAACACACAGAACAAATGCTTTGAAATGGAAAATCTGATCATTTCACCTCCCACCTCTTTTGTTTGCCCGTTTATTGCTGCGAAGCCTGAGTGCAGAGGAGCAGATGTTTAGCCAAACATGAAGGCGCGGTGCCTCTGTCCTTATGGGGAATGGCTCTCGCTCCTCTCTCCGCTGCTGATGCATCGACATGACAGCTGCTTGATTTCATAGAACTGCTAAGAAGCCATTAGTGGTGTCCGTGAATTGAAACGGAACGGTGTCTTCAACTTTTCTATCTCTCGCGCAACTATCTCTTTTTGGCAATTTTATTTCGGGGAGATCTGTTTGAATGTTTGCGTGTTTTGACATACACTTGTATGTGCGCGCAGGGGCCGCAGCTGAACACACAGACCTGCAAGAAGTGCTATTTGCGCAGTGTGTTTTCTCATAATTAAGAGAGATTGAACAAGAGCAAAAGTGAAAAAGGGGAACAAATCTGTCAGAGTTTGTTTGCGATGTTGGTTTGAAATGAAAGCACACTGTGCTACCTCAAGCACACTCAAATCAGAGCGAGATCCTTCCTCACCAGGCCAAGAAAAAACAGTCAACTCTGCTGGAGTTTTATTTTCGCTTTTCTTCTTGTTCCCTCCATAAAATTGGAACTGTTGTTTTTGAGGAGATAAAGGGAGACTTCCGCTTGACTTGAACATTTAGGAATTAAGGATAGACATTGTTAAGCCCCATTTGCATGTCTACTAGAATCACAGCAAACGGTTGCTATTGACTAAGCTGATTAGGTGAAATTAGGTTCACGAGCTCTATGTGTAGGGGTGCTGAATCTGACAGAACTTGGACAGCTTTTGAGAAGGCAATCCCATGTCCACACAGGCCTGGATTTTCTTTAATCCTCTACTATTGAATATAAGGTTGTTGTTTTTTTCTATAGAGGAACCCCTTAGTTTATCTTTTAAAAAGGAACTAAAGTGGTGTTTATTAGGTATCTATAATACAGTATAGTGATAATCAGCTTGAGGCAATGTTTGCTATACTTTTATTTAATAATTAAAACATTTTAACTTTGCACTACACCTGAAAACATCAGATAGTTGTAAATGTAAATAAATATACCGTCCATCCATTTGAGCATTACTAAGTGTATCTTATAGGTTAAACGTTTTTCCCCCCGTTGCTGAGATTTAAGAACAAATAAAATCCATTTGTGAAATGGATCTAAAGCCTTGCTGTCATTTTGACTGATAGCAGAGGGAAAAAAAAGGTTGTAAAACCTTAATCACTGATTAAGCCATGTTTGAGTGCATCTGCATCAGTGACAACTATTACATCAATTATAGTATATAGTAACTATGTAAATGTAACCTTTTCATGTCAGTATTGTCAAATGGGGATTTGAGAGTATTTTAATTTTATTCCAATTCCTTACAATAAGCTTCACACTAATTAGGTTCATAACTAACTATATAACTTTACATTACAGTGCAACTGTGTTTTGTATTTTTTTGTGACATAAGGTCTCATCCCAGTCTGTGGTTTGGTTAAGGTTGTTGAAGGGCCAATCAATAAAGAAAGAAAACTTAGCGTTTGCATCTGTACACACACATACAAACATGTAACTCTGCATCTTGCTCTGTGATAAAGTTTACCCTAGAGTTGCACAATACAGTACTTTTCCACAAAGTCGTTCAAATTGTCGAATCACAATTGACAATGTCAACGTGTGCAATATTGCGACGGGAAAAGACTCTTTGGTTGCAGTACTATAACGTTTTAGGTGTCATTTAATAATTGCCATTCTCTTCCTATTATCTTCATACCTAGCTTCTAGATTTTCTGAGCTCCAAGGACTAAAAACAAGAAGAATGCACTTTGAAGTGAAAATTCCCACCAGCAAATCTGAGATCATCTCACTGTTGAGTATCCAAGGTGGCCTGGTAGCCATACTGGATACTGACCTCGAGCCTGCTTGCATATAAAACATTGTGAAAGTTGCAGCTACAGACTATTTATTAGCACTTTGTACTGTGATTTGTAACTAATTAAACCAAAGACACATATTAATGTTAAATGTCTTGTTGTGGATATGTCCCGTTAGTGTTCAAATGCTTAAAATTGAGGTGAAACAACAGCAAATCCACTTGTTTTCTGACTCGCGACTATCAGCTTGGGTGTGAAGTTGTTCCCAGCTCAGAAGTCCGATGTCCAAGAGGCAGAATAAAAGCCTGATGCCGATAATATATTTATCAACCTGGGTTGACTTTTTACATCCTTTATAACTGCATCTGATTTAGACGCTAGTGACCAAGCTATTAAACCCCAGGGACATTTTTGCAATGATAAAAAAAATAAAGAGCAGAGAGGAAAATGTAGGCTAATCACAATCAATATAAGCTCAGAAATATTCCTATTAATATCACCATGTTTTTCCTTTTATCGTGTCGCCCTTCTTTGCCTGTAAAAAAAAAATCCATGGCCCCAATGCTTTTATGTTATATTTAGTCACTGATTAATGAGACGTTGCAAATAATCTATCGAGAATAAAAGCCATCTGGTTGCACCGCCAAATCTGTGTATGTTAGTGGTGATTCAGAGCTGCGAAATTTAGAGAGGAAGTGGAGATCTGCTTATTGTTAACCAAATGACTCAAGAAACTCGTGTTAGACAGAGTTCTGGTCAGATTTCTTCATCCGGATGTCGTTTACAAATGAAAGCGCAAGCGTGTATTCAGAAAACAACAAGGACAGATGAAATGGCATGTCAGAAAATTGATCACTACAACAGTTGTGATAGAGGTATGGATTAATTCTTTAACAGCTGATTGGTCCTTTGTGGAAAAGTACTGTTTCTTCCAATAAGCTAAAAACTTTATAAGTTTGATGATGTTTTACGTTGCTCATTCAAGTCACACTTCTGTGTGTCTGTCTTTGTCATTTGCTGTGTGCTGCAGGCTTGCTTACATACACATTCACAGGGCTTTGCATGTTGACATCCTCCCCGCTGGAAAGTTAGTTAGATCTCAGATGATCTGACTAACCTCATGTTACCTTTCTATTTTGGTAACACTGCCTGCTCGCCGAATCTCCTGATAATCATCAGAGTACTCAAATAATTGTCTAAAGTGCATTCTTGGTGACAGCTGCTTTTAACGCCAGCCTTTTCAAATATTGTGGCTATCTCTGACCGCCACTGTTTGTACCCATCTGTGCACCGAGAAAGTGTAGCTCCAGTTTGAAAGCCTGGCTAATGAGATGGGGCACATATGCCTCCTGTTGTAGGAGCAAGTAAACAATCTCCACTGTTAATTAAGACTAAACAAATCAACACTCACTCTGTTTTCTCTGCATTTCTGCACGGATTACATATGGTGGATTAATTACTGAACAATAAGCGGTGGAAAGTGCGAGGGGGTCACCCTGCATTGACTTTCCGGAGACAGAACACAGAGCGGCCAAATTTGGGAGGGAAAGGCGATAAGCTGCTTCTTTGCTGTTCGTCCCGTGGGCCTCTATTTATCATTCAATGTGAGAATTTCCTTGATGAAAGTCAAGGTTGTTTGCACATTCTCCGTCTCGTTGGGATGCCTGCTTTTCCACCAGCAAGGTGAAAAGGTTGATTTTTTTTTACTTCCTCCTCCGAAGAGATACCTCGTTTGGAAAGTCCGTGCTAGTTTCTTATAATGAAGTCTCAAAAGGTCCTGATGATTTTTTTTTTTTTTTTTTTTTCCACTTCAGGGCTGTTTTTGTTTTGTACATCGGGGTGGAGGTGAAAATACAAATGTGCTCCATGTTTTGTGGAGCCGTAGAACAGCGAGCGTGCTGGTCCTCATTATTCAGTATGTTTCTGTTGCATATTCATGTTTAAGTTGCCACACCGTGTGCGAGCTGGGGGCATCCATTTAATGTGGTCTGAGCGAAACGTTACACCGACATGACATGGCAACATTACGAAAGCGTTTTCACGTCACTGGCATTTTGCTTCATGAAAGACAGTCATTTATTGTCTCTCAGTGTTAAGAGAAGCAGCTGGATGAAGCTGAAACAGCAGAAACTCGGAGGTGTTGGTTTTGTTTTCCTTTGAAAAACCACACAACATGTTTACCTGTGTCTTTTGCTTTATCTGTCTTATCTGGCCACAGAAACTTGATTACAAGCATCAAGGTCTAGAAGACCTGCTATATAGTTTGACGTTTACCACACTGTGACATTCTCAATCTGTTGCAGAGGGGGCCTGTAAATATACATTTCTCCAGGATACTCTCGCTCCGGCTGTGCTCGAATAGGAGAGGAAATGAATGGAAAAGAAATAGGAAGGAGGTTTTGAATGGCGGAATGGGAAAGATATTGGTTTCTCTACTGGTGTTCCTCTTGGGTCAGTGGGGTTCTTGATGGAACTATAGAATAAGTTGATGCAGGCAGGCACGCTGCAAGCTTTGCTTGGCTTTAACAAATGCACACATAAACCTTGACACACACATTGCTGTCAGAACACAGGCATTTATGCACAGGGACAGGAAACACACACCCATTTATACACTCACACAGATACACACAGATACACACAAATGCACGAGATTGCGCCTGGACAGCCCCCGTTTATTGATCTTCTTCAGCATTAAAAATCTGGTCACTGCTGCCACAAAGGCTTTTTATTTTAGCTGCGCTGGCAAAGCTTGCTTCAAGCTAAGCCAGAATTTAAAATATTTAACTCCTACATAACACCCTAGAAAAGGACAAGGGTAAAAGCAAGCGCACACAGTTTTAAACTGCAATAGGTGTAGCTGCTCTGAACCGTCATGTGAACCATGGTGATAAAATCACATCCCAGTTTATTAGCCGTGTAAACTCACAGCTTTGCATCTATAAATGTTTCAGTTGAAGATGTGTTTTGACTCTCAATTCAACCCAACTCACTATTCATTAACATGGCCTTACCTTGTTTGTATCAGTGGTGCTGATTTGCTGGTAGTCAGTGGATTAGTCATGACTGTGCCTGGGACAAGCTGCTGTTTTTAGCATATTAAGGTTAAAAAAGGATACTCATGTGTAGAGAGGCAACTTGCAGTGTTTAATCCACACAAGCCCTGTGAGCACATGCTTTTACAGTAACTCTTATCTCTCTGTAAGTACATTGCCTTTCGCTTTCTCCGGTCTCAGTGCAGGCAAAGCAATGCATCAAGAATATTTCCCCTTTTTCTTCTTGGGAAATTTTCAGTCTTCAGTTAGCACCAGGTGGCGAAGAGGAAATGGTCTGACCAGCTCTGTTTAAACTCCATTTCGAAATAATCTGTCCTGAAAAGGTCAAAGCACATCTCAGTGATTTCAAAATGCTTCTGCGTTGTAGTGGAAATGTGCGTTGCATGAACATTACTTATTAAATACACCAGCAGGCGACCTAACTGCGAGGCTTTCCTCATCCAGTTGAACCTGCTGCTTGCTGTTGTTTTTCTCCTGTCCAGCTCTGAAAGCTTAGCCCCGCTCCGTCTGTGGCATTGTGCTGCCTTCTCCCTCTCTGTATGTCTGTCTGCCTGTCCTTCTGCCTTGCTGTCTGTCTCTCTGTTGCGCTTGTGCTCGCTCTTTCTGAACGATGACACTGAGAGACAGCTGTAACGTGAGACGCCTCTCGATCCTGGCAGGGGCTTCGAAAGCTGAGGCAGAAGGGAGGGAGAGGGCCTTTATGTGAGACTGGGGGTGCTGACCTCCCCTCATTCCCCTTCTCTCTTTCTCCTCCTTTTTTCTCCCTCCTTCTGTGTCCGTTTGCATACTATATCCTCCCCCCACCAACAGAAGCCAAGACAGCACTCTTGTGAAGTGAAACAAGGAGAGAGTTTAGCCATATTGAAAATCTGATGGATGACATTGCGTATCTTGTCCATTTGGTACCACTTTAATCCCCAGCATCTCTCCCATCGTTAGATTACATCGGATGAACTGAAGTTGTGTTGTCTAGGGTGACTTGTGTTTGTGATCCGTTTGAGGGCATGTTTTCTTTGTGTGTGTGCATGCAGATGAAAACGTCTCTGGACTCTAGGCTAGGGTTGCTAAATCCTGTGTGAGAGCTCCCATGTGTAATCCAAACATTTAGAGCTAATTTAAGCATGCAGGCAGAAGCAGCATCCTTTAAGAAACAACAGCTCCCCTCCCTCTGCAACCTCCACTCTGTGTGTGTGTGTGTGTGTGTGTGTGTGCATGTCACGCACATATGTGTGTGTGTGTGTGGATGTCTTGTTGTCGCTGGAGGGAAATGAAAGTACTCAATCACTCACCTGTCAGAGTACTTCAAAATCCGCCCATAACACACTGGCGCGCGCGCACTCCCGCACACGGACACATATGTGCATACACTCTCGCCCCTGAGGGTTTGACAGGACTGGCCCTTTATTGACTCCCTTGATCAAGGAGACAGCAGACCCATTTAATAGAAGCTCCACACACACAGCGGCTGAAATCAAAGTGGATTCACATCTGCTCTCCACACAGCTCCACTATATCCTTTTTTTTCTCTTGTACGGCAGAGCTGCTCATCATTTTAAAAAATGGCTGCTTTGATGGGTGTTGAGCTAAATTTTCTGAGCCGGTACCAATAGACGTCATAATGTTGTTCACTGCATGTAAAGCCAACAGTTTCTGCCAAAATAGCTCTGATTCAGCTCTTCACCCCATCTTGAAGTATTGCTCACAGTGTAGTGTAATAATGTCATGATACAAACCCAGCAGGGGTTATAGGCCTGTTCCATTGGCTCTGGCCCTTCTCTTCCCAGTTGGCTATGTTTTGCGCTGAGTGTTCTGGAAGGCCACTTAGCTAAGAGGCTGCTGATAGTAGATGTGACAGCTGTGCTGGTCATGGCTACCCTGACCTTCACACGTCATTGTGATGGTCCATCAAGGCTGTAATGATACTCTGAACCTATTGTGTACTCCTGTGTTGGCCTAATTGTCCGCACTGGTGATTATGTGTCCACATATGCTACTGATACTGCCATCAAAATGAAACTGCAAACAGACACAAACAAGGCCAAGTTGGCTATTTACAGATTCATGTGGCAAAGAGAAGGAAGAAATAAATGTGGATTGCTTAATGTGGCTATAGGCTCCCTGCCAGTAAAAGAAAAGATATAATGGCAACTCAAAAACATGCATACTCACAGACTAAAGAAAGAAGCACACAATCAGGCCTGATATTTTATATATTTTCTACCTCTCACAAATGGATCGCACTAATGCTCGGAGCTTTTCACCGGTCTCAAAGCGCTTTACTTCAGCGCATGGTGGTAACGCGTTCCCTTGAGATGGCACTAGCTCCATCAAGTCAAGGAAGAAACCATTTAGCAGAATGACAAACACACACATACATTCAAGCAACACAGCAGTAGGAGGCTGGGAGGATTTGGATTGCACTTAGACAAACGTTTCTCACACAAGTTCTTTATTCCTCCTCTACGCTCCCCTTCTTTTGCCCCGAACATACACTTTCTCGCACACAAAAGTACTTGCACAGAGATTCCATTTTGTCAGCTTTCAGACCCAGATCATGTAACGATAAAAGATGCTGCCCTGCAGTTAGACACTGCCAGTAAATCACAGGGCAAAGAAAGCTGGGAGAAGCACTTATTTTTAAGCAGCATGAGAGACCACACTGGGGCTTGGGTTGGATGGGAGGAGGGGGTTGAGACAGATAGGGTAAGACAGAGGGAGAGAAAGAGAGAGGCAGAGAGAGCTTCTTTGTGCACTGTGTACTGGCATTGTGTGTGATGAAGAGATGAATCACAGCTATTTAGGGATTGGTTTCCTGCAACTGATTGTGTGACGACTTGGTGGCGGACAGACTGTCAAGACTTGCCTGTTTTGTTCAAGGGGCTTCAGGAAAATGTCTGCGGCCAAGTCTCGCCTAACTCACTCCCACAGGCACCGGTGTGCTAGAGATCAGCAGAGACAACAGAGACAAACACCTCAGTGGTGTCGCTCCTCTAACAGGGCATCAAATATTAAAGTGAAATAGATTTTAGGCTAATCTCAATATGTATATTTCCAGAGTACACTTGTTATCCATTCTCCTACAGCAAATAGAGTTTTCAAAGCAAAATATTTCTTTCTTCTTTTCTTTCTTTCTTTTTTTGTTTCCTTCTTTTTTCTCTCTTTCTTTCTCCCTCTCTTTCTTTCTTTCTTTCTTTCTTTCTTTCTTTCTTTCTTTGTTTCTTCTTTCTTTCTTTCTTTCTTTCTTTCTTTCTTTCTTTCTTTCTTTCTTTCTTTCTTTCTTTCTTTCTTTCTTTCTTTCTTCCCCTCTCTTTGCTTTGTGGTTGGTACAAAATTATGACCCATGTGTTTACCACTGTGCAGATGTCAGTGAGCTGCTGTATGTATCTGAACAGTAAAGTCAACATCTGTTCATCTGAGGAAGCAGTGGTGGTAGATTAGGAAACCCAAACAAGACAATCCAGGCAGACGTTACAGCAGTTAGATTGCACATTGCCCATGTGCAAGCATGCCTGAAGTACGAAATAATAACAGCTTTGCAGGTAATTCCTGCTTTTTTTCCTCGCCTCTTCATGTTATTCAAATGAAAATTACTAGGTAAAGACGGCTGTAATTAACACATTTTCTGGACATCTATTAAAAAACTATTAAATAAAACTGAATCACATTGATATCATTTCAACACAATAATGTGAAAAATATTTAAAGACAGACGAGGTAATGCAAATAATTTAATATTTTTATATTTGCTGACTATGGTTCTATTTTTTTCCTATTGATATTGTCTACACCTCAGAAAGTTATGAACTCAGTGCATAGAACATGAAAGTTGTAACAACTCTTAAGATTCACCAACCACTATCTACAGAGCATTCAGATCAAACATGTCCCAGAGTTTAAATAACTTGGCTTTAAATAAAAAAGTAAATAAAGTAAAACATAAAGTAGCTTCAACAGCTGACATACTCTGCTGAACGAATCCTCCGCATTTGTGTCCCTGCATTGGTAATTGTAGAGGAACTGCAGTATTCCTCTCACCCAAAGTTTTTCCCTCTTCTGCAATCTGATATTGCCGATCTTCCTTTACAAATCTGAGACCTGGACAGTTTCAGTACAAGAAATGAATAAACTACAAGTTTTTAAAGACGGTGTCTACATCAGACTGCTGTCATTTCCTTTATTTAGCAATGCTGACAGGAGGTTCAGAAATGCAGACTGCAGAAGTTCAACTTATCCTGTAGAACTAACGCTGATCAACTTCTGCACCGTCTTGTGGTGCAAGTGAGCCGTGCACTGGAGAGTCCAAAGTGATGCTGGAGAGAAGACATAAGCAAAAGTCATTTTGGATGCCCTGAAGTCTAAATGCCTTGATCTCAATCAAGTCAAGCCCATGTAGGACTGCTCAAATATGAAGACCAAAAAAAGGAAATTTTAGACAGTATTGAAAGCAAAATTATTTCAAATGCTTTCTAGTTGAGTTGGAAAAGCAATGTATTTATTGTACTGGAGGAGCAGTTATTTAGCCTGAATTTAAGGCTGTGTGACATGTCACATATATTTGAGATATTATGCTTTGTTCCCATGTGCCATGCCTAAAACGATGACATTGTGACTTTTCGACCCTTTTCAAGTATAAGTTTCCCTACCAACTATTATCCGTCTACATACCCTGTTGCTTGACGCTATTTTTTTCTTAGCACTCCTGAAAGCATCACTCCCCCATCTCCAAACCATGGGGGAAAACTCCAGAGTTTATAGATTGCATACCAGGTTGTGATGAGGAAGCATGGCAACACCATCAAAAATGTCAACCGCTCAACAAGAGTTCCCAAGTTTTGAGTGTCAGAGGTGTTGAATTAATAGTTTATGAAAAAAGACAGCTGTGGATGAAGAAGTGATGATAAGAAAGAAATGTTGAATTTAAAGGGCCTTTAGCGCAAAGTCAGCCTGGAAGAGAGATTTTAACAACCCAGATTTGACAAAACCACAGAAAGTTACTATTTAGCAAGCTACAGTTTTGCTGATAATCTGACAAAAAGATGTGTAGCATAATATCAATGTTTTCCTAACTATAAACCAGTTTTTACTGGGATTTCTGTTGTCGCCTTAAACACTCACTATTTAAGTTCCTAGTCATATTGCACAGTACTTTAATTCTGAGCAAAAACATGCTGTGTGTTAATGGGCTGCTGTTTTAATCACTCCCTTCTGAACAGCATTCTGATGTGTTGGTGCTTGGCTTGCGTCTGCAATACATTACTGTGTCAGTTATTGCGATTTGGTTGCTTTTACTTTTGTTTTTCTAAATCGGTTTTTTTATTTACTCTACTGTCATGTTTTGTAAAAGTGCCATAGGCATAGATAATTCTTTGGGAGTTTCCAGCCACATTGTTGTGTATTAATTTTAAACCTAAAATAAATGTGGCATATGTTTAAAAAGCTGCTCTTTCAGTCACTGGTCGCTGTGCATTGTCCTCATTTCTTGGTGCTCCTAAATCGGCTTGCCTAGAGTGATATCACTGATTAGCATCATTGTAGTATAATATTTGGCCTCATGCGGTTATGGCTTCTTTTTGCAGGTATGTTTACCAAAAAAAGCACAAAAAACAGCTTTGTTTTGAAACTGGACTGGTCACAAAAAGACTTCTCTTGTTGGACTATTTGGAAAGATAGCCAATAAATACGTTGCTTTAGTCCTCATGTTGGAAGAAGAGTTTGTCTGACACAAACTTCTTTTTCTTAGGGAACATCCAAAATATTCAAAAGAAAATGCTGCTCGACATTTGCTAGACAGCCAATCCACGAGCGCTACTCCTTTTCCTTGGCAATGACTGGCTGAAGCCACAAGGAAGACTGTACTTGATGTTAACTTCCGCTTTATTGCCAACACGGTTTCCACTCTGTGTATCAATGTAGATTAAGGTATTTTTGGAGTTTGAACTATTAAAATAGGGAGTTCCAGGTGTTTTTAGATGGGGGGTCTCAAGTATTTGCAGATTTCAGCTATTGATAGGAAGATGTGGTTCCTAACCTCATTGAATACCGTGAGGTTCACTGATGACACTTTCTCTATTTATTGCTAATTGATCTCTCCATATTTACATTTCGCTTAGTTGCACAGGTTAGGTGTGATGCTGAGTGATGCAGACACCACCGAGGCAATGATGTATCAAATGGGAGACAGAAAAAGAAGCCATACTTGCAAAGCACAACATGGCATAATAATAATAATAATAATAATAATAATAATAATAATAATAGTAATAATAATAATAATAATAATAATAATAATAATAATAATAATAAACCATTTTTTCATTCTTGACACTTTTGTTGTCTTCATGATCGCTTAAAGCCAACATTGACCTTGAAAGGCAAATTCATATAATTGACCATCTTGGCACCTTAACATGAACAATAAAGTCACTTTGTGTGGCTTCAGAAACATGACTACCATTTTTGCCTTTCTGATAATTCTAAAATAATATTTTCTGTTTGCTGTTCTTGTTCCAGTTTTATTGTATTCTTATTGTGTTATGTAATGGTCTTTAAAGCTTTCACACATCGCGTTGTGATCAAACGATTGTTTTATTTCATGTTTCAAGTGTTGGATTGTCAGTTGGAGTAAACCAAGCCAGATATTGAAGTAATGTTAAAGTAACTGTGAATCATTCCTTGAGTATGAAATAATTGTTAGTTGCAGCCTAACCATACCACTCTGATTCATACAGACGTTTTTATTGAATGAGGGTGCAGGGAAACGTGTGTGTGCGTGTGCGTGTGTGTGTGTGTGTGTGTGTGTGTGTGTGTGTGTTTTATGTGTTTTTTTTAGCCATGTGCTATTGATGTAAAAACCGCTAAGATCTAACAGTAAAATGAGGTTAATAGACTAACAGCCTGATTCTCAGTCAGGCAAATGATGGCAGACAGCATTGGCTTTCTGATCCAGTGTAATTCACCTGCCTCATGGCTGGCAAATCACATTCAGTGCTGAAGTCCTATGAGCAGAGGATCCTTTAATCATCAGCTAATAGGCCTTTATGAAAAAGCTGAAGATGAATTCAGCCTACCTGGCTCTCTGTTGTCATTATCACGGCGATGAGTTATCAAAGTGTTTGCGTGTGCCTGCAGCCTTGGTGTGTGTGCGTGTGCGTGGGCGTGTGCGTGTTTGTGTGTCTGCATAGATAATGTAGGAAGCCATTACAGTTAGAGTCTGATCAGTTTAGGCAATATCAATACAGCCAGAATACCGTCTGGTGAAGTGATCTGTGATGGTATGTGTTGGATGATGAGCCTCAGTCACCGGCATGGGTGGAGGGCATTTGGATCGACAGAATCAGTTAGAACTTTTCAGATCTGTTTCTGTTTTAATTTTAATTTAAAATAAATAAATAATAATAATAAAAAAACAAAACAAAGTGTGAAGATAAACTTTAGTTTTTCAACAGATTTCCATGACTGTAGTGTCTGTGCCCAGTCGTGCTAAGACAACATTCGCAAGGCTCGGCTTTATTGCTGCTGACCAGATGGATGTGTTTACAGACAACAAAACCTTGTTAGATAGCTACCCACACACGCTACAACACAGCTCTTCTGTTGCTGTTGTCTGGAAGTGTTTGCGCTGCTTCTCTGATGCCCCCTGGTTGTACATGAGGAGACCCGGTTTTTGAAGTTGTTGTGCTTTAACACTGACCTAATCTTTCTCACCCAGCTCATAAATGAAAGATGAAGTAATAGTAGTCTAAATGGAAGTTTTAAAATCTTTGTGTGCGTTTGACTGCTGTATATACAAAGCAGGGTGGTGTCTGTTATGGTGAGCTGCTTAGATTAGGCTCAGGCTCTAAGTGCAGAGGAGGGCCTCGGAGACAATGCATGAAAGCTGGGCGTGAGAAAGCCGGTAAGGCTTGGTTCTCTGCAAGAACTGTCTTGTGTTTAGGGAAAATATCCTTGCACTCACAGCTCCAATGTCTAGATCCATTTCTAGCAAACAGGTTTTGCAAGAAAAGGGCTCAGGGAGACAGAGAGACTTTTTGTGGGTGTGAATGTGTTTCTCAGCGTGCAAGAGTGTTCAAGGGTAGCCACAGCTGCATGTGCGTGTTTTTTTTCCTTTCTTTTTAAATTTTTTTTTTTTTTTTTTTTTTTATACATCAATGTATTTCTGGCTTGATGTGCCTGAAAACCACAAATACAAAGATGTGTAGCTGCAAGATTGGTACAGGCTGGTTTCAGGAGGTTCGCCCTGTTTTTTTTTTGTCAGCGTAATGAAACCGTATCAAACCAAAGCATGTTTTAGAGATCTCATACCTCAAATTGGGGATTTAACCTGAACTTAAGTGAGCGTTTGTTTCCCCCTTTTCTCCAGGTGGTACAGCAGTTATGTCAAAGAGCTGAAGACATCTCTAACAGTGAGTACACGCTCTTGTTTTCTTCTGGCTTTGCCCTCCGCTGCATGGATGTCTGTGTGTTGCAAAACAGTCGATGCGTGACTTTTTGAAATGCATATTGTCACACACTTCTGCTTTTACTGTTGTTTTTTTTTTTCTTCTTTTTGTGGCATGTCAGAACAAACTTGCCGACTCCTCCAGTTTCAGGCCTTATTTGATTTTCATTCATTCAGTGAAAGAGGATGTTTTTTTCTTCTTCCCCAATTAAATCTAACAAGAGCCCCTTGAAAAGCAGTTGTTATGATTACATTACAAATTCGGGGTTCATTCAGTGAATCAAGCAATTAATTAGATTTCCTCCATTCTAATCAGAATATTTGTTTGAAACGTAGGAGCCTAATAAACATTCTTTGAGTTTGCTATCTGTTCATACCCAACACTGAATGTAAATGGCTGTTAACTGAGCCTGACAGCGCTTCGGGGTTGGGATTCTGCGATTGTGCAGAGTTGTTTATGTGGATTGTTATATGCAGCTTTAATTCTCTCCTTTCTCCGAAGCGCTCCTTCTTTTCTTCTCCGTTTTTCTCACTCTCTGTTTGTGAACGCAAGCAGTACTCTGGGGTGCGGCTGCATCCTCAAGGCTTCAGTTCACACACACGCAGACACACACACACACACACACACGCACTCATCAAGGTGGCAGGTTTTCTTGTTCCACACACACAGACAATGACTTGCACTTTCCTTCCCTGCATCACTCGAAGGCCCCCGTGCTGATGAGTGTGTCATCAGATCAAATGGGATCTTTTATAAGAAGGTTTTCACTGAATGCGGAGCTCAGGGAAATACTTGTTTCACATGTGACTGTCTCCTTTTTAGCCCAGTGTGTTGCCAGACCTGATTCTATCAGGTCTACCGTTACCGCTTCATCTCTCCCGATGAATGATACATTACACCCTCCTCTCCCCCACGCAGGTTGGTGCGAGCAGGTTGTATTATTTGTGATAAGTATTGACGAATCCTCTCCTGGGGAATCAATTTTGAGTGGGGGGGATAAAGGGGTTTGTATCCTCGTCGCTCAACCCCCACAGCTGGCTGTTCCTAACCACCGCCTTGGCTGCCTGACTCTTCCTGCAGCCCCATGGAGAACAAGCACAGCAGAGCACAGGGAAAGATGGAGCTCATCCAAACAGCTATGGTGTAATTAGCTGACATTTGTTGCTTGGAAGACAAGAGAAGGGGAAAAAAAATAAATAAAATAAAAGCGAAGGAGCTGCTTGACTCAAACACCCAAAGGAATATGGAAATGTTGAAAGAAAGGGAGAGAAAATAGAAAAAAGACATTTGTTTAATGGCACAGAGATATAAACTATTCATATGTGATGGTGTGTGTAATTTTGTGTGTTATGAACCCATTGAACTTTGCGTGAGTGGCTGCGCTTGTGCCTTTTAACCCAACGAGATGAACTCCTGGTCTTTAACTACGCGGAGATAAAAATGATGCTTTCCTTCTCTGCTGTTTAGCGTTCTTGCTTTGCAGAGCATGTCTCAAGGCTTTTCAGCCACCTCAGCAAGGCATTACACAACAGAGCTACACAGTACCCACATGAAGAAGCATCCATCCACAGCCGGGATGATTCTCCGGTTCCAGGAAAAAAAAAAAAAAAAAAGGCTCATCGTACAAATGTGCAGCGTCGGTGTGTCAGTGCATGTCTGTGCATTTAAGGAAGGGCGCTGTAATACAGGCACTGCAATGCTCACGCAGGCCCATCTGCTTGATCCGAGCTGGAAATGCAATGCTGTTTAATGGCAAAACACTGAGTGGCAGGGAGGTGTGCAGAGAAGGGAGGAGTGTGTGTGCACGTGTGTTTTTCTCTCTCTGTGTCTAAGTGAGTGAGGGTGTGAGTGTGAAATAGAGAGGAATAAAGGGAGAGGGAGAAGGAGAGAGAAAAACATCTCGAAGGTCAGGAGCAGCGGGCGGCCGTAGGGGAGAGACACGTGAGACGGAGATAGTCTTGCGTCAGCCCCACAGCAGTCCGACTCTTATGTGTGTGTGTATCTCCTGTGGGGCCAGCATTTCCATCTGCATTGTACCGTGTGTTACAACAGAGGAAGATGCCTGTTTCTATTCTGATAGATGGACAAATGGATAGATAGATAGATAGATAGATAGATAGATAGATAGATAGATAGATAGATAGATAGATAGATAGATAGATAGATAGATAGATAGATAGATAGATAGATAGATAGATAGATAGATAGATAGATAGATAGATAGATAGATAGATAGATAGATAGATAGATAGATAGATAGATAGATAGATAGATAGATAGATAGATAGATAGATAGATAGATAGATAGATAGATAGATAGATAGATAGATAGATAGATAGATAGATAGATGTATTAATTGCTGCTTGGAATTACTATTACAGTCAGTCATTGAGCTTGTGGATAATTTTTTTTACATGGTTCTTTTGACAGTGGAAGGGGAAATTACACCTTCTAGCCTGAGGGGAAAGAATTTGTGTCTCGCTGCCTGTCACAAAACCTGAATAATGTTTCATCTATCCCAGCAACTACTATCATTTTTCAGCACTTATTCATGAGCCCCCTTTGTTTCTCACTGTGCACTTTTTTTCCCCCGCATGCCCTTTAAACCGGTGCTCTGTTAGATCAGGGAAGTGTTAGAGATAACGCCTAAACATTTAGTACTTTGTACTTGCCTTGGAGCTAAGATTGTTAAAAAGCTACTCCGAGCTTGTCCTCGGGATAGGGAGGCGTGTTGATTCAGCAGGCGCGCTCCAGCTTCACGTTTTGGGCTTTACCCGTCTACAGCTTTGTGTCACTTGCACTCCCACTCATGTTCGCTTCACTTTCCCACTGAAACCTCTGGCCGTTCCACTCCTGCCTCCCCTCGGCCCGTACCGTCTCGACGGGATTTAATTCTGTAGGCAGACTTTTGAGTCACCCCCACCACCAAAACTGCCTCTGCTCTCCTCGTCTCCATGCAGCACGGGGTGAGGCTGCTCCTTTTACAGACCCTTGTGCCATGAATCACTGCTCGCACCCAGGGAGCCTCAGTCCACTGAGGGCCTGCCTGCCCAGACTATAATGTGTGTGGTCATGAGGGGGCCATTTTGAATGGACTCCAGACAAAACAGGAGCTAAAGAACCCAAGCTGTGAGCTTTCTCATGGAGGGCAACAGCAGGAGTGGTGTGTGTGTGTGTGTCTCTGTTTGTGTATGCTTGTGTGTGTTTTCATATGTTTCCTGTATCAAAGGTGAGATGTTGGACATACAATGCCTGGGTCTGGGCATTGTAATACAACATAATTGTATACCAGTAATTTATGAAACATTAGGAGAAGCCCTCCAAACCTGATACTGCACAAACCTTTGAGCTGAGCACAAATGCGGTTTGCAATTTGAGATGCTCAGACTCTGTGCTGATGTCTGTTTGGTTGTGAGGTTTAAAAACAAGAAGTTATTCAGTGTTAGCAACAAGCTACGGATCACATCAGTATCACCCAGAGGGAGGTAATGGTGCTTTTTGGGGTTTTTTTTCCTCAATTGCCTGGTTATCAGTTTTAAACCTGTTGCTCTTTCTTGTTTTTTTGGAGATGTTGTTTTCAGTCAATCACTCAATCAAATTTCATTTGTATAGCACATTTCAGCAGCGAGGCATTTCAAAGTGCTTTACATCATATCAAACACAGAGACACAATGCAACATAGAATCAACAATCAAAACACGGCATTAAGTCAAGTTCCATCAATAAATTTGTAATTGATTACGTTTCAAATACAATCCCAAACAGGTGGGTTTTTAGTCGAGATTTAAAGGAAGTCAGAGTTTCAGCTGTTTACAGTTTTCTGGAAGTTTGTTCCAAATTTGTGGTGCATAGATGCTGAATGCTGCTTCTCCTCATTTGGTTCTGGTTCTGGGGATGCAGAGCAGACCAGAACCAGAAGACCTGAGAGGTCTGGAAGGTTGATACAACAGCAGATCTTTAATGTATTGTGGTGCTAAACCATTCAGTGATTTATAAACTAACAACAGTATTTTAAAGTCTATTCTTTGAGCTATAGGGAGCCAGTGTAGGGACTTTAAAACTGGTGTTATGTGCTCTATCTTCCTGGTTTTAGTGAGAACACGAGCAGCAGCATTCTGGATCAGCTGCAGCTGTTTGATTGATTTGTTGGACAGACCTGTGAAGACGCCGTTACAATAATCAATACGACTGAAGATAAACGCATGGATGAGTTTCTCTAGATCTGGCTGAGACATTAGTCCTTTAATCCTGGAAACGTTCTTCATCGCTAAAAGCTTTAAGTATAATTTTTTTGTACCTGATTGATAAATTTGTGATTCATCAACCAGGCTTTTACCGGCCAGTACCCATTTCCAGTTGACTTTTATGTGTGATCCACCATTTTGTTTTGCTCCTTTCATAATTTCCACCCAGCTTTGTATCTAAACTTTGTCATTTAGTCTCTTCGTGCTTTCAATTAGGACCTGTAAACAAACCATCCATGTTTGTTTTTATATGTTACATGTTGGTTTTCTTTACCAACACGTGTTTTTATGAATGATAAAGATATTTTATCATACAATATAATCAAATATAATGTGTAATTTAATCGCATGGTAATCTCTAAAAAAATTGTATTACTCTATAATTCTGTTGTGATCCCCATTTTGACCAGTTAACAAGATAAATTATAAATCAGAACATCTCCATTAAACTAAAATGTGGCAAAATGAAAAAAAGGCTGCAAGGTCCTTGACAGAGAGAGTTTGGACTTTGGGACATGCTTAATATATGATTGGTTTATCGCCTTTACTGATATGTGCAGTTTTCTTCAACTTACATTTAGATACGCGTTGCTGGTAGCAGAACATTGCCGAATAATCTTTAGGAAAAAAGTACAAAAAGAAAAAGGAAAAATTATAGTTTCTATACAGCATGCATAGAATCTATTAGTGTCCAAGTCTTTTTTCACATCAATCCAATTCATAACAAAACCTTTCAAAGTCTGATCTAAATGTGGCTGAGTACTGTTCAGTTCAATCAAATTACAACCCAATTCTATTGATAAAAAGTCTGACTAAAGAATAATGTGGTAATGTGACTTGATTAGTAGAATAAAATGTTATAAATAGTCACCGTGTTGGCACACAACATGAGTGTTACTCTCCTATTAGGGCTATTTATGGGGATTATTTAGCAGACCATGCTCAAACATTTTCTCTCTTTCTCTTGTTCTCTCAATCGCTCACACACACTCATCCGCACACACACCCACAAGATACCAGCTGTTGCCTCATGAAAGCCTCTGGGTTTATTGGGTCTATCTGCTACCTTTATGGCCGAGCCACATCTCTCCAACCGTCTTTATTCCCTTGCCTCTCTTTCAGACATGGACCTTGTTTCTTGACATCCTCAGTAGCTTCCTGTCCCCCTTATCTCCCTCTTTAGGTCTTTTTTCCTCTTCCCTGACTTCAAACACACACACCAAACAAATAGTACTCTGCTGCGATCGTGGTTTTGCCTGTAAAACGTGAATGTTGCTCCAAGCGGTTGGTCCCTGCAGGGCCCTGCGCGTCTCGGGGGCCGGTCGGTCGGGCCCGAGTTGTAACCTGGATACAGCTGCAAACCAGAGGAGCCATTAACAGTGCCAGGAGGCCCCTAGCTCCCAGTGAGAGCTCATTACTGTTTCTGTGCAGTCACACTCCTCCTATGAAACGCAGCAGTGTGTCTGTTGAAACTAGCCAGGACACTGAGCCTCAGGGAAACTATTACGCCTTGATTTGATGAGAGAGAGAAGAGAGAGAGAGAGAGAGAGTGGGAGAAGAGAAAGAACCGGGAGAGGGAAGGTTCGTCAAAACAGGAAAAACGAATACCAAGAATGATATTAATCATTAAACACATCCAGCTTTCCATGAACTGTACTGTGAGAGTGTGAGTTTCTGTGTTTATTGGATGTGATTTGCTCTTTGTTCGATGTGTTGGTGTGTGTGTTGTGTGTTGCTCTCTGAGGCCCAGTTCAGCTGTCTGGTCTACTGTGCAGATGGCTGAGTTGGGGCCTGGTGAATGAGATACCCTCTTTTTCCTCTTCTGTATCTTAATAGGTCATCCTCTCCTTTCCTTTTCTTCCCTTTTCTTTTCTTTCCCTTTCTTTTCCTTCCCTCTCTTGTTCCTTTCATTTCCTCGATACCTATTCCTGCTAAGTTTCATTTACCAGCTACATCCCTGGCTGCCTCCTCTCTTTCATCACTGCATCTGCTGAGGGCCATCTTGGGCAGAAGAGAGTTTTGCACCACTCTATTTTCCTCTCTCCTCTCCCTCCTTCTTTATGCGCCTCTCAGGCCTCAGTGTGGCAGCTCTACGCCGTGGCTTTGGAATGAAATGTCTCTTAACTGAGCCATGTGCCCCGGAGCTACGGTAATTGCAGGTGAAATTCAGCTTCCTCTTTAAAATGCCATCTCTCATTTCCAGTTACCGGCCCCCCTCCATATCTTTCCCTCCCCCCCACTTCTTGCTCCTGCTCTTCTCTCCCTCTGGCTGTCTTTCACAGGCGTGTGAATCCCTCAGCCCCTGTCGCGTCTCTCTGCCCCAACAGACACTCCCACAATGCACAGCGCCGATGGTTGCACAGTGATATCAGCCATGCAGAGGGAAGGGAGGGCCGCTGCCTAGACACACTCAATATGTGTGTTTGTGTTTGTGTTTGAGCGTCAGAGTGCAAGATCAGTATGTGTATGTGAAACAAAACAAAAAAAAAGAAACTGAAAGTGTGTGTTTGCTTGGGAGCGAGAGAGAATGAACATACACATCTGTGGGTGTCTTGCTGTGTGTGTGTGTGTGTGTGTGTGCAGGGGGAAAGTAGTGTGTTCTGTTATGTGTGTTTAAGTTTTTGTGCGTGTGTGTGTGTGTGTATAGCGTCAGCAAGGCATGAGCTGTGTAGAGGTGACATCAAGGTGAACACGGCGTGCAGAACGCTCTGTCGACTCGGGAGGCAGCAAATGGCTCTGTGGCAGATGGAGTCTTTGTCAGGAAAGAAAAATGGCAGCTCAAGAGCGTCAGAGCCTCCCCCCCCCAATCCAACACATGTACACACACACAAGTACACACACAATTAATCTTTACGTATGTAAATTGATTTCTATATATCTATAAATGGATAGATCAATCAATAGGAAAATATCTGTTTTACACTTTATCTTTCATTTTTAGACACAACACATACTTAAACACTCTCATATGTACAGTTATATTCACATAGGCAAGTTTCACCTACTGATGTTGACATGCATACATCTACATCCCCCCCACCCCCCCTTCGCACCTCCTGCCCGCCTCCCCCCTGGCTCCTCAGTGAGCTGGGCCAGCGGGCGGTGACCTTCCCCAGCTTGGAGGGTTCCCTGGCTGTTTGATCAATTATCCCTCTCCCATTGTTTACCAGGAAGCAGGAGCAGAGAGAGGAGAGGAGAGAAGGCTCAAAATGGCCACTGTCAGGTGGAGGGATCCATTTCCCTGCCAGCGTGGGGGTGGGGGTTAGGGAGGGAGTGAGGGAGGTAGAGAGGGAGAGCGAGAAAGACCAAAGCCGTGAAGTGTGCTTAGAGAGAAGGGAGGAGCATGAATTCCCTGGCAGTTGAGGATGATGTGACATTATACTACAGGTACGGCTTTGACAGCAGTTACCATTTGTAATGCTGACATCATCTGGTTAAAAGGCGTCTGCAAGATCTCCAAAGTTTGAACATCCAACCATCAATTATCAATGTATAAATCTGTAAAGAGCATGTTTTCCTTCTACTTGGTGCACAAACTGGCACGGGGAAATGTAATGTCATGTCTATATAATAATGCGTGCACACGCATGTATGCATAATACCACATTACCGCAGGTACACGTCCTATTTTTAGTGTGTAGGTGTGTGTGTGTGTGTGTGGTGGGGGGGCGTACTCTAAAGGTCAGGTGGCAGAGAGAAAAAAAGGAGTGGGAACAAATGATGCACTAAGCGAATGACACTCTGAGGTCCTGCTTTAATATGTATGTATCGCAGGTTGATGGCTGATTTCATTAGCGCCTCTCATTGTTATGCATAGTTTGTCCTCCTGCAGCAAAATGAATATTGTATTCACACGCGTGCACACGCTCGCTCTCTTATACACATTCGCATGACAACAACTGCAATTTTTCAGGGAATACTGTACGTCTGATTTCTTGCGGAGGACTTGAAGAAAAAGGGTGATGTTTCCACAGGCTGTTATCTGTGTCGGCTATAATTAAAACAATTTACAGAGCTGTCATTTTCACTGAGGTTTCAGCAGAGCTGTGGACAATTGCTGTCAGGTAGTTGTGTGATTATTTTGAGGTCCTCGTTGATAGCGGGGAGAATTATTTTCAAAGCCGCAAGGAGAGGCTATCTTTGTTTAAATGACTTAAGCAGAACAAGTTGTTTTATGTCTGAAGGCTGAGATTACATTCCTCCAGTTTGCCTAAAGATGTGTGTGAATATTATGTTGGACGCCATCCGTTCATTTGTGTTTTTGGTACACGTCCTTGCGCATAGTAAACGCATAGGGCGAGCATATGAAGACTCCTGACCACCCCTTCCTAATCCTCTAAGATGACTGCGTTTCAGCTGGAATTCCAGTCCTTAGTGAGGCATGAGCAAATGTTGAGTATGAGATATTAATAGCTATTGTGGGCGGAAAAGGAAAAAAAAAAACCCTTCTGCCTTTTTCCATATGTTTTGCAAGGAAACAGTCCAGATGGATTATCTCTTGGTCTGGAGCTTTCTGTTGCTTCAACCAGCCCAAATCCAAGTGGTGTCAGACTTTGCCAGGAACACGGGCGCGCACACGCACACACACGTACACGCATGCATACACCCATGTGCTCACTCTCCTCCCGTCTGAAGTACAACAAGCTATTACTGATTAACATGTCTAAACTCAGCCAGTTCAAAAAGCCACTCTTAACTCTCTTATTTTTTTTCCCTCTTGCTGTTGCAAGAAAAACGGATGACGTGACAGTCTTTCTTCCTAGCATACCTCACGTTCCTCGCAGGCGCACAGATATGTTTGTCGCCTTCCTATTTGTTGCCTGAGAAACCATGCTGGCTTGTCTTCTCACATTTCACACTTGGCTTCATCCCCTTAACCCCTAATGCTCAGCCTGGATGGGCTGCGTGACCTCTTGAGTCATGGATGTTAGACTCTTTGGCATCACAAGGGCCGGAGTTGGGCTCTATTTTGCCCAGTGATTGTAAACACGAACAGGAGCAGACTTTCTTGGATTAAAGATAAAGAGAAAATCTGTTGACACTCTTGGCAAACGCTTTGTCCCGTTTGTTCTCACAGATTTCACTCATATTTGTTGTTTGCTTTGGATTTGAATCTCTTTGCAATCTTAATTTCATAGCACTTGTTAGCTGCATGGTCGTCTTGTGTTTTAAGATCAAGCATTTGGATACAGACGTTCACACTTGGCTTTTTACGCAGAAAGGAAAGGCAAATCGCCCACACTTGCATTGTTTTTTTTTTTTTACCTTTTTTTTTTCTGCACACATACACACAAGCTTCAGGAATACACAGAGGAGCGTTATGTGGTGTGACAGGACGGCACATATTTGGAGTTTCACAGCGGGCTAGCATTCCAGGACAGCGAGAGAGAGATAATGTCAGCGCGCTGCTGGTTAACTCACTGTTTTATCCCGTTTCTGGGCCACAAACCATGAAGGGTGTCGGTTTGTGACACGCACAGCAACCCATATGCACCCACACCACGGGCCACTTTGCCTCTCCGAGCCAGCTGGGTGACAACAGCTTAAAAGAAGAAAAGAAAAATAGCAGTGACATACGACGCTCACGGACATGGATTCCTGCTTAGACAAAAGAGGTGCTCTTGTGCGAGTTTCCTCTTCTGTGAAACATAGTTTCTGGAACCAGGAAGTGTGCCACACTGACTGACAGGATGTAGGATGTTGTCATATTGGTGTTTAAATTATGCTAGCAGAGGTCGCAGTTTCCTAAAATAGTTTTTTGTTTTTTACTGAGTGTATCACTGTGCAAAACATCCACTTCTGGGAAAGGCTTCATGAGAGTCTTGATTCTTAATACCCCAGTGATGCTATATTTAAATAAAGGAATTATGAAATCCACAAAGTCAGCGGTGTAAAAAAGAGCTTCCTCTCTTGCTAAAAAAACAAAACAAAAAAACAACACAAAAAACCCACCCACACCGACTTCAGCCTTGTTGTGACTTGTTTGTCAGTCGTTGGCGGATTTAGGCTCATTCCAAAAAAACCCCCCCAAAAAACAATTGCACTTAAACACCCTCGGCTCCAAAGGATACAAGCTGGTTACCCATCAGCACAGCGGTGCAAAAAAAAAAAAAAAAAAGTGAAGCCTGTGAGACAAAATAGAAAATACTCCCTCTTTCTGGATGCACGTCAGGTGCTTGCATGCTATTGTTGCTTTCATCATCGTTGTGTGTTGTCGTGTGCAGCTGTTTGCTCTCCAGATAGTTTACTGTGTAGTGAGTTAGTGGAGTTACGACAGTGCACAGTTTCTTTCCACTCTGAGCGTCTCTCTGATTTATTCTTAACATCTGTCTTTGGCAGGTGTGTGAAACCAAAAGGTTCTCTCTCTGAGCTTGGGATGTAGCTATCACTAGTGACTGTTTGTTTCTGGTGTATGTGCACGCATTTGTGCCAAAAAAAAAAAAAAAAAAAAATAGAAGAAAACAACACAGAGGGTCCTCCTCTCCACCCACTCTTCGGGATGAGTCACTTTTGAGCCCTGTGTAATCCAAGCCTGTGTTTCATGTGTGTGAACAGACAGGACCCTGAGCAATGGTCTTGGTCCTGGCTCCCTCTGGGGCAGTGAGTGGGTGAGACAGAGCCATCAACATCAGTCCTAGGCAGCTTTGGTTTCAGCTTCACCAACGAAAAAAAAAATAAAAAAATCAGCTTGTCCTGACATAGACAGAGATACACGAACAAAACACAAGCAGAACCAGAGCTATTATTCATTCCTCTCTTGAGCTCCCCCTGAAATAATATCAGGTAACAAACTAGGGGTTGTTGGCGTGTGTTATTAGAAAGGCTTGAATCTGTAGGAGGGGACTCAGGAAGTGTGACACGCAGTTGAACACAGTTAGTATCGGTGTGTGTATTTAATAGACTGATGTGTAAATCCAACGGTGAAAGTGTCAGTAATGTCAAAGCCAGCTTTGGCGCAGTCAACAAAGGTTCAAATATTTGGACTTTTTATGTGAAATCGCTCAGGAAAAAGTGTGGTGGAAATAGAGCCATGTCACAGGGAAAAAAAGGTTGTTCCATTTTTGTGGATATTCTGCACAGTTTTTCAAAGCTCTCCGCTGCGAGTGTGACAAACTCCTTTAAAGGCACATCTGGGCTTTTAAAATGGTCTTGTAGGTTTGGCCCCTCAGGGGAGAAAAACTGTCCTGGATAGAGCAGCAGAGAGGCGATACTTAAAAAAAAATGGTGGAGTGAAGCCGTTACACATTAACATGCTCATTCATGAGATTTCATCCTTTTGGTGGAGGACTAAAACTATGATAAGATTATTTTTCCTCTTCCTGTAAAATATTTGGCATCAATTTAGATTTTTAATTTTTTTGCTTTTAAGTGAATATGAAATATTACATCTGGTCCCTGCCTCCAGACTGCACTGACTTAATCATATAATCTTACCCCATTCCATTTTGTGCAATACCTTAGAATTTACACCTATTTTAGTTTGCATATCATTTTTGTATTAATACCAATTATTAATTTAAAAAGTACAGTTTTTAAAGCTGTAAATTTAAAAAATTTACAGTTTACAGAAGTCATATAAATTTTGCCTGCTGGGGAGTTTGCTTCTCCAACCAGACATAAGTGTGCTTTAAAACTTTGTGAGTGTTGTGTTGTCATTTTTTAAATTCTTGACCGATAGAGATGGTTACATCTCTATCTCTTATTTAAACAATGTGACAACATTGGGCACATTTGTTCATAACAACAGGTGACTTTTTTGGAAAAACTGGTCTGTAAAAATACGCAATTAAATGCGGTTAAAAATACATTTAATAAAAGAAGTGACTCCCCACCACTCCTGCAATCAAGAAATAACAGTTTATGTCAGTCAACAAATAATTAACAGTAAGTCACATTTTCAACAAAAGAACTGAAGCTTTGCTTGTTTGATGGTTGCAAAAGCCAGATTACAGGTAAATAAACTCTCCACTTTACAATGAACCTGTTAAATGGATTCAGTGGCAGACCAAATTAGATTTTTTTTTTTCATTTTCTTATTTATTTATAAGACTATAATAAATTTATAACCTGCCAAAAAACATTTGCAACTAAAGTTTTAATGTTTCTAAAACTTAAATTTTCATTCATTCATTCATTCATTCATTCATGGGTTCTTTCACTGATTCATTCATTCGTTCACTTGTTCAACAGTTAGCCTTTTGGGAAGCTACAATATGCTGCATAACAGCAGCAAATTTCCTTCACTGGCATGTGAATTTAAAGTATCCATCAGAAACACATGACTTGGTTGATGCAATTTGAGGCATGTTTAGAGTGCTGATGCTTAGTCTTGTTTTGGAATCTTTCTGCAAGTTTGTTTCACATTGTTACCTTACAAATTCAGACAAAGCTACTTTTATGCTGTGTTTATACAACACTTGCATGCTTTGATTGGAGCAAACATCATCACAAGGCTTCCACGTCACTGAAGTCAGTAAATGTCCCAAGGGGTTTGATTAAACACAATCCAATGGCGGAATAGCCTTTAAAATCAAGTCAGATGTTTTATTGTGAAATTTAGGGGAAAAAAAATATTATAATATATAAATATATGTAGTTCTGTTTTTGTATTTATGAGTTAATGTATGTAGGTTTTATTCATGATTATACCTGGTTTTATAATTTCCAGTTTGCTGTATGTGATTGCTGTGTAAGGCCTCTCAAGTGTATAACAGGTTGTTGTAAATATGTTAGCAAAACTAGCACAACTCAAACACATATGTATTATTACTGGCATAATCTTTCCATCTGTATGCCATGTTTTAGATTGAAACACTTTAAACGTAAAATTGTATTTATCCCTTTGGGTCTTCTGAAGAAAATATAAATTACAAGACCTACAAATGCTATCCTTTAGTTAAACATTCCACAGCATATCAGCCCCAAATCATTTCTCAAATGCCTTGTCTGGATTCCTATTACAATACTGCCTTGACATCAATCATGGCGCAATGACTATAGCTGTGAATATAGATTACGTTTCATATCTCTGTTACAAAAACAGTCTTTATCTGAATGCTAGATGAGGCCAAAATGATACTGTTTTCATATTCAAACAAAACAAATCATCATTGATTGATTTGTCAGTTACCTTTATAACGAGTAATGTACATCTCAGTATTGACTTTATTCAAACCTTATAGTTCACTCCATAGACTAACATGTAAAAGCTCAATGACCTTTGTAAGATAAACAGATTAAGTCAGCCTCGTGGGCACTGTAAGCTTGTTGCAGAGAAAACAGGAAGAAAACTGTCCAGCATGGTGATAAGGTTTTTTTTTTTGTCTTTGTTTTTGTTTTTTTAAATTGATAAGAATTTATGTATTTATTTTCTGCAGAAGTTCAGAGTGAGGTGAATACCAGACTTTATTTGACAGGAGTGATTTGCTGCATACGAATGTAGAACAATAACATTCACTTTCCACAAGCTTAGTTGGACTCATACGCATACAGCTTTTTTTTTTTACTTTCACTAAATGTAGTGATGCAGTTTTGGTTGCTGTGTTTATGTTTGCATGTTTGTCTGTGCCTATGTGTGTGTGGGCGTGTGCGTACGTGTGTGTGGTTTTTTTTATTTATTTTTTATTTTATTTTTTTTACATAAGTACAAAGATATCCTAAGGGGGTTTTTCCCCCCCCTTTTACTCATTACAAATGCTAATGTCACATTAATAAAATCGGCTTAGTTTAAGGTTTATAGCGTAGCCTACACTGAGAGATTTGGCCCTGACACTTCCCACATATTTCAAGTCGAGTCACATTTTTTTCCTGTGGGCATACTATTCTGAGTTACTTTAAAAATGCACTGGCCCTAAGTGAAGCTTCAGAGGGAAAGTTTAAGCCACGGTTGCCAAGGTTTGTCAGTGTTGTGAACTCTTGGGCCACATGCTCTCAGCTTATGAAAGGCAAGTGTTAACTTAGGCAGGGCAGTAATGGCTTCAACGCAGGTCTGCCTAATGTAAACATTGCGTTAATGTGCTAGCAGCGGTTTGTGGAGCCACTAGCTGTTAATCATTGCTCAACAGAGAGCTTGTCGGGCTCAACAATAATATACCGGAGAGTTAATCAAAACTATAGATTCCCTGTTTATGCCGACGACATATTTGCCAGCTGGATTTCTAATCATTCGACCTTTCTGCTGAGCACGTAGTGTAATATCAGCAGCCATGATTCTGAGGGTCAAATAAAAATGTGAGTAGACGACTGCTTTCAGGTGTCCTTCTCTAAATGCAGCTTTATAATGGACTAATTTGTTCTATAATATTGGTGTGCATTACTTGTCAAAAACTTGTTAAAAGCAACTATTTAATCTAGTGCATTATCATTTGTGTCCTTTTAATAATCAGTTTAAAACTTTTCTGTCTGTTGGTTATGACATGAGGCACTTTTCAACATTTTTTTTCACCGCTGTTTTCACTTCCTGCCTCAGTTTTATATAATTTTCTTTCAAATAAAAAAAGGGTCTAAACGGAATAAGAAGGCAAGATTGGGATTTCTAATTAAAAGCCAGTGTTGTAAAATTGATTAGATTATGCTAATGAATGGAGATAATATCTTAAAAGCAGCGTGAGGAAAAGAGATAGAGGGAGTGGAAAGGAGTGACAGTCCAGCCGCCATTACAAGCTGCTGATTTCTGCAGAGTGCTTCATAAAATGTCAGAGCGCTTCTCCCTGAGCAAGACACTGAAAAATGGCAGCGCTGTGATGTGCTGGCACCTCACCTGCTGCACTGTGTGTGTATTTGGGTATGTGTGTGTGTCTCTCTCGCTCTTTCTCTGGTGGTGTGTGTGTGTGTGTGTGTGTGTGTAGCGAGAAACTGTGACTGTGTGTTTATCTGCAAAAGCGTGTCCTTGCCCATGTGTGTGTTTTCACATCTGTGCGTGTACGTGTGTGCGTGCGGATGCACGTGTGTGTCCACGCTGGCCTCCCTCCCATGTTGCAGTGAAGCAGAACAGAGTGGCTGACTGCCTGCTGCTTTGCCTCCATCTCTGTCAATACAACGCCATTCTCTCCCAGTCGGTCATTTTCACATGTTTAACATTAGGCGACGCTCCCGTGTGAGCGGAGGAACACGGTTGACAGACATGTTGGGTTTAATGCAGTTAGCATCAAAGTTTATGCTCCCAGATTTTCTTTTTTTCCTCTGAAACTACTCTGTATCTTTTAAGAGCTTCGTCTGATCTCTGTACTCAGAAAAACAAATGTGAGCAAATTTTCTCACCACTGTCTCTCGCGTTACACGCATGTTCAACTTCAATGAGCATTTGCCTGTTTGTGTGGAAGAAGCGAGGTTCCTTTTTTTTTTTAATAAAGTCGTTATTTGCAGATGTTATTAGCGTGGATTTCAGCAAAAAGCTTTAGATAATTGGCAGCAGGAAAGAGGGAAAGACGAAAAACTGGGTAGGGAAAAGGTGTCAAGGTGACAGAGGTGTGGAAGAAAAAGCGAGAGGTGCGAGGAGCCTTTTCATTTAATAATGGTAATAGCTAACTGAGCTGCTAACTGTGCAGCGAGGGTGGAGACCCCCACCTCTTTCCCCAGTCATACTATCAGCCATCAAAATTTAGCATTTAGTGCGTGTTTAATAATGCTCCGGAGAACAAATGCGGCTCTGCATAAATTACAGACAGTGCTATATTTCAGCAGCTGATTATATGTTGTGTTATGAAAATTGTGAAAATGGATATTGGAATAATTTCTTTTAAATGAATCACAGCTTATTGATATCTCTGCGGAAAGGGTTGTCATTTTATTGCTCTTTTAATGCAACAGTTTGTTCTGGTGACTTTTGAATTATTCAGCTGGTGTGAAGTCTTAGTCACCCGAGGTTACTTGTTGTCAGCAGAGTGGCCACTCCTTTATTCCTGTCTATCTGCCTGAAAATGAAATCTGTGTCAAAGTGAGCCTTTTGATGAGAATACTGAACTGTTATCCAAGTTTCTTAGACAAAAAAAAAAGCTAGTTTTTACAAAAAGACGGACAAGTATATCTTTGGTAAAATCATTGCTGTCTAAAAAGAATTTTCTGTCTGAAGCCACTTTCTTTCAGACTTGTAATTTGGATAGCTGTGGCCCAGCAGGAGGAGGAATTTTCTGCCAATCTGGAGGTTGTGAGTTTGATTTTCCCCACCTCATCTCAATTGCTCCAAGGCACTTCATCCCAAATTGCTTGCTGATCGCTGTATGAATTTATGAGTCCTGTCAGTGCGGCTGAGTGAAAGGGACTTCTATGTAAAAGTGCTTTGAGTGGTCAGTATGGCTAGAAAAGCACTACATAGGCTCAGTCCATTTACTCGTTTTAAGATAATTTAATGACAACTGAATGACAAAAGGAGAAGACCTGGATAGCAATCTGCTTCTTTGAGTGCTGATAAGGTCCTAACGTATTTGTGAACTATGGCAAAGTCCTGATTTCCTCTGGTAATGCACTCATTAGAAGGGCTTCAATGATATGTTCAGTGTCTCCAAAGGATCTTACAAATGTAGAAGATTAAACATAGAAAATACTAAGAGTTTTATGGAAAAGCTCAAAATTAGTTTTATTTGTAAAAATGAATTTATTGAACCCACTTCTAGTTACTTATTCAGATTATTCTTAACTAGTTGTAATCAAGAAACCAGACATTGTCTGACACTGCAGTGATAGGTTAACCTGGAATGAATTACTTCCTCAAAATAAATTATGAGTAAGTATTTTAATATTCAATCTAGTTTCTTTTTAGTGTGTAAATTGTGAGACAGTTATTTTTAAGCATATGCACTGACTGATGACACTTTTTAAATTTTGTTGTTCTTGTGACAATGACAATAAAGATCTATCTATCTATCTATCTATCTATCTATCTATCTATCTATCTATCTATCTATCTATCTATCTATCTATCTATCTATCTATCTATCTATCTATCTATCTATCTATCTATCTATCTATCTATCTATCTATCTATCTATCTATCTATCTATCTATCTATCTATCTATCTATCTATCTAGTAAAATTGTTTAGTTCATTAGGTGAAATTTGGGCCATCCGCAGTTTTATGCAGCGGTATGAAGCTGCATTCCTCGAGGACCAGAGTCCTGCAACTTTTAGACGTCTCTCTGCTTCAGCACACCTGGCTCCAATATTAGCTCATTAGCTGAGCCTTTAGAGCTTGACTGCATTCTAGTGAGACAGTGAAGCTATTTAATTCAAGTGTAGAGGACAAGAGACACATCTAAAAGTTGCAAGACTCTGGTTCTCAAAGAATGCAGTTTGAAGGTATCATCAAGGTAGCCCAGTGAGGTCGTCAAAATTATTTTGTTGTATTATTCTTAAATTTAAGTATAATTTATGTATATTTGAGACACTTTTCTTTGCTTACATTTTTTACATTTATTTATTGAAGTTTCCCATTTCTGACTTTGATCAACATTGTTCTTGGAAGGAGTATAAAGTGCACAAATTATTTTTGTAAACTTTGCTTAAATTCAGATTTTGACTAGAAACAAACATCCAGCTGTAAGTAACATCCTTATTAATGCATGACAGCCTGTGTCCCTAAGCAAGTCTAATTTGGTATGGAGGTTTTTTGTAACCTCTGAAGTGGTGTATGTTTTAAAAGACAGAAAAAGTTTCTTTCCAGTTAATTTTCTAAACACAAACAAACAGGAAAAAAATAGCACTGGCATGCCGATCACTGGTCAAGGCAAAACCAAAAAAAATGTTTAAGTTTTGATCACAAAATATATTAAAATTCCACAATCACTGGTGATTAAAACCACCTCTCTTATCATGCTTGTAAAACGAGGCCCAGTCAATTTTACAAGCATGTTAGGAGAATTTTCTTTGTATCTCGAAATGGTAGCTGATGCAGACACATAGTTCTTCATTACCAAGCATGACACAGCAGTCTTTTTTTGTTTGGTATAAATTTTCACAATCAAAAGAAATTCAGGGTACTTTTACTAAAACAAACTCAATACTTTGATTTTTAAGTAACATCACATTTCTTCAAAAAGTTCTAAATAAATTTTAGAACTGTTTCTCTTGTAAAATATATGCACATGCCATCTATTTTATCTATATATACACAAATTGCTGATGTCATATGTTTTACTAACTGTATAGGAAGTGTAACTCTGTGAATGTGTTAGTAGCATCTTCTTGTTTTGTTCCTCTCTCTCATCACTTCTATTGCTGCTAGGCTTGCAAAAGCTAGTAGAAGCAATATCACATCAGCTTTCTAACTAGTACTCAGAGAAAGTTTTTGCTTTGCGCTTCTTATCAAAGTCCTGCCACGTTTACTCTCTTACAAGTGAATTTGCTGAGAAATAGCACATAGACAGAAGGGGCTCGATAAATTCCTCCAGCAAGGTTCTGCTGTTCTCTCACTGTCAGTATGTTTTGCTCTTTGACATGCATGTCATTTGCATTATAAATATCTGGATTATATCCATTCTTTTGCTTTTCGTACACTTTACTTTCTCCCCCCACCCCCTCTATATTCTTCAATAACAGATGGTAATTACAGTTATTCAGTTTCGTATCCTTTCATGTATGTCTTGCTTTTATTTAAAGTTGCAAAATGAGTGAGATTTCCTCACAAATTTTAACCCACAACAAAGCACCAGGGTTTATTACATCAATTTTATGTAATTATATGTGACAGTGTTGATACCGATGCGTATGCTGATCACTCGGAAAGCTGGGCCTGATATTTAGTGAAGATATGTTCTTTGTCTTCCCTTTTGTGTTTGGTTTTTTGTTGTTTTAATGACAAATTACACACAAAACTGTGAAGCTAAATGAATATTAACACTTGTTCTTATCTAATTACATAGTTTCTCAATTGTCCCCACAAAGAACAGTATTAATAGCACCAATTGGCATACAACTGTCTGCCACTACTGGTCTTTTTCTTTTAAAAAAAAACATGCGCATGCTTATGCACTCATCTGTTTACCTTGAAATGGAATGAAATCCTACCGATTCATCAATCTGTCTACCAAATAGTGGCAAGTGTAGTTCCGAACATTGTAGTTTGTTCCGTCATGTCATGTAAGGTTACATTTTGAGGCGAAAGTATGTTGTATTCAGATCTGGAATCCAAGTACAGTCTTTAAAACAAGGCTGCACCCTCTGTTGTCATGGAGAATCAGATTGACAATGAATTACAGAAAGTGAAGCTCTGTCAAATGTAAAGTTTAAAGTCTAGAAATGATAACAACTGACTGTGCATGTTTTTGTTGAACATCTCTAACCCACAAGCGCAATATTCTCTGAAATGTGTGTGTGTGTGTGTGTGCGTGTGTGTGTGTTTCCAAACTGCTTGAGAGTCATTACAGATTCTTATAGACACAGTGTGGCCAATGACAAACAGATCTGGTTCAGTATGAGGAAAAAAAAATGTAATGAGTGGTGAGACAGACAGACGAGTGTGAGTGGCTAGCAGAGGGAGAAGGGCAGATTCATCAGGGATGATTGCCTGATGCACACTTCTGGTTTTTTGATGTGAAGACCCTGCTACGTTACCATGGGGAGAATAATTAGCTTTGGCTGGATGCAGATGCGAATGAGCGGAAGAGATGAGAATTTTATTATTTAGCTTATTTTATGATACTTAGAATGGTGGGTATAGGTGCACTTGCGCACCCCCCCCCCCACACACACACACACCCGCTCACACACAGATTTTCTTTCCTAAACACATGCACACACAAACACACACAACGAGTCTTACAACCACCTCTTTCTCTTCTATTTATGGCCAGGAAATGGGAGTAGTGCTGTGTCTGGTTGAGCTGAGTAACACTATTCTGTCACACATAGGCTTGACATCAAACACAAGTGACAAGCCTATCCTATTCCCCTCCACCGAGTCATCACCATGTCCCAAAATCACATTATTGTCACTGGGAACCCAGCGGAGACGGATGGTGAGTAGGGCTTCTGATTCCAGCCTCTGGCATCTACAGTATGCTTGAAGAGGCAAATAAAGCCATTTGGCAAGGGATGATTTCTTGTCAGTTCAAAAATATACAGAATGTATGTGGCACGCCTTCTCCTTTTTACATTCCCATCTAAAGCCTCTTATGACTATATAGTTGCACGTGTGATGGGAAAACTGAGCATGGAAAGTCTTTTATTGCTAACGCCACGCTGAACCATATCATTACCTTTTCACCATGGCGCTCAGTAAGCAGGAGCTGTACCCTGGTAAGCTCCAGTGTAACATGGAAACAGAAAAGCCAGCAGTGGTGTGACTGTAATAAGACCTGTGGCCAGCACAACTGCCAAGGCTAGCTGAGGCAGGGTGAGAAATGGTGCCCATCCCCTACATGCCTTGCTCTGCCATCTGTCACTGGGCAGGAGCGATGCCGTGGGAGGAGTCTGAGTCACTCTAGTTGTTGTCACCTAGATGGGCCACCGGGGCTTGCTGCCTCTTTGTACCCTTTTCATCCATTGGCACAATTCTCTGACTTCACAAGCACTCTTAGAAATCCTGTTTAAATGGGTTTTAAAAAAAATAATAATAATACAGAAAGAGAGAAATATATTCTGAAACAACTGGACCACAATTAACTGCTAAAAACAGATTTTGTTCCATAAGATCATATAGTTTGTGTTTATCTGTCATAATGTTACCAGGAGTGTAATGCAAACAAATCATGGTTTATTACAGTGATGTTTGTTAGGATAAGTTCCATCTACAGTTAAGCTCTGAACGATTTAGGTTTAACGTAATCTTTGAGTTTTACCAACATGTTTCTTCTGATTAGAAGTCATATTAATGTCTTGGAGCGGTCCACCCAGAGTCTTCACTTGATTGCGAATTTATGGAGGGAAATAAAGACGAGGGTGATAGCAATGAGTACCTGCAACCTCAAAGACTTGGAGAACATCACAAAAGTTAAATAATCAAAGTACCAGTAGAAATGCGCAAAAAGTCTGGTCAGCAATAATAAGAAGGGTTTCAAAGCTTTTAACTCTGAGAGGTATAACTAGGTTTTGACATGCCACTTATGCTACAGTGGAAATAAAACAGAGAAAGCATTGTTGTTTTACAAAAATAAAAGTCCTTTTACACTATTGTCATGTTCTGTCGGAAACAATCTTCTTAGTTGAATAAAAATAACTTAGAATCTGTTAGGTGTGTCATAAAAGTTGAGTTCGACTCTCTTGAGCGCTGCAGTTTTAGGCTGAAATATTAAGTTCTATGATCATTCTAAAAGCCTTCAGCACTTTTAAATTGTTTGTGAGGCAGCATTAAGGGGACTCAGCTGTTAAACTGAGTATAACATCTAACTGTTGGCTAGATCTCTAACTATCTAGCAAATAGATGGATACAGACGAATTTTAACTATATGCTGTGAAAGTTAACATCTGCAACAGTGCTTCTGGTTAGCATTAAACTAAATGACCGTGTCACTGTTTTGAAGGAATCTGAACGGCAGCTGTAAACCCCAGTTTGAAAATCTAACAAGCCCAGGCTAATTAAAACTCAACCTTGATAATCCTACGCTGAACAGAGATTCGGTAAACCACCCTGAAGTTCATAATGAAGTTATTCACTTGTGTAAACACAAAAAGGCGCTAACAAAAGTCATGCAAAATATGTTCTTGTAAAAGTTTGGATTAAATCACATCTGTACAACACAGTTTGCAATAAACCTAAACTACTGCTATTGTTTTATGACCTAGATGCATTCTCACTTCCCTTAGATGCAGCTGCTTTGCCCTCAGCAGTAGAGTCTCCCTAGTTGTTAGCGTTACAGTGAAGTAACCTTTTTGATAATGAGTAAGCTTTAATTTTAGAGAAGTGTTTGTTTTAGTAAGGTTATGACTGTATGTGCAAAATAGAATTAGAGCCAAGAGATTGATGGATTTGAGGATCACTTTTAACCGCCATTACAATAAATACCACAAAACACCATGATAAAATTTTAAGTCCCCATCTCATCTCATTGGTTCTTAACTTTTAGATGTTCTCTGAGTTGACATTTGACACTGGACAAAGTCTGTTACTGCTACGACAAGCGGTTATGTCATTTCTTGGCTTATGGTGCCTTTACATTAAGGTTGGCTTGAGGAAAAAGCACTGTAATGCAAGCAAGATGAGCTGAAATATTACGAATTTATTTCTGGCTAACATCTGCATCCATATGATAAAGATGTGCTTGCAGAGTGTGGATAAAAGAACAGATTTAACTACAGTGTGTCCCTGAACTACAACTATAAAAGAAAAAAAAAAGCAAAGAAATGCAGATTCAGAATGATGTGGGAATCATTTTAGCAGCACTTGTACTGCAGAAAGTAATTCTGTTCATGTGTACGTTATGCCTTCTGAGAGGGAATGATCCATAAAAAATATTGATTGATAAGAAAAGGACTGACTTGATATCACACTGACGAATTACCGTCTCTTCTCAGCATCAGTTTTATCGTTCTTGCGTTTTTGGAAATGGAAGCACCGGAAAAAGATGAACAAACATCACTGTGACTCTTAAATGCAGCTGCTGATTACTCACTCCACTGCTTTTTTTTTTTTGTTGCCAGTAACCCTCAACGTGACACACTTGGACTGTTGACTTGCTGTTTTCCCTGTTAGCTGTTCAGTGCAGGACACACTTGAAGTGGGGTCTGAGCTCGGCACAGTCGGGGATCACAATAAAAGGCAGGAAGTAAGTGATCTAAAGGAGACGGTGAATGTTGCAGTAGCAGCGATCATATAGTCTTTGTCGTCTGTGGCGAGGAAGGGGGGAACAAGAAAGAGAGAGAGAGCTGGGAGCCACCGTGTGTCTTTGAATGAGGTCAGGGCATCATGGGGAATAATGCATTTCCCTTCTCTTGCGCCAGGCGTTCCTTCCATTACGGCTGGAGAAGAGACATTGTGTCCACACTCTGATTACCACTGATCCATGCTGATGACTCTGTTGGCGGATTATCTCTGTTAGTATCAGCCATCTGTTACTGTGTGTACGTACGTGGGTGTGTGTGCGTGTGTGTTGGTGTGTGTTGATGTGTAAGGAGAAAAGGGGCAGGATTGAGACACACAGGAGGTTTTATAGTTTGGGGCTGTGACACACATGCAGACAGACCCTTTCGCAAGCACACGTATTGTTTTGTGTAATCAAGCAACGTTATATGCCTGATCTGAAGCATCTCCACCAGCACTAAATGCACATGCACTATCTCTCTTTATGCTGTTGTGCCCTCCTTTTTAGATGCGACTGACAAGTGAAGGCTCCTATATGAAGGCCACATGCAATCATAAAAGCGCAGAGCTGTTTATAGCAACACTATCTCCTGAAGGGGCCGCTGCATCCAGCCACTATTAGGTGCACACGTTGACAGCTGGGCTGCTGTGTTGTATTTGTGGACGTGACTGGGAATCCAGCGCCAGAACACATCTTATAAATCATAGTTCAGCCATTAGCATAAATTCTGCCTCTCCTTGCATCTGCGAGGACCTGCTGTTTCTGGCTGCAGCGCGCCGCGTTGATTGGTCGGTGTTCAAGTCAGATTGATTTAGCCGTTCACGGAGATTATACTGCGCGCCTTATTCCGCCACTGTTGTGTGCCGTTAATTACCTATAAAATCAAGCTAATTCCGATGCTAAATCCATTTTAATTTCTTATAATTAAGTCAGGATTGGATCCTTAAATACCTTGGCGCTCCATTATTCTTGCAATCATTGTTGTGGCTGTGCGTTTGGTGGTACATTGCTGAGCTCAATCTTATTATTGTTATTAGATTTAATTGCTCTAAGTGATCAGTTTGTAGTTGTCAGAGGAAGATGGACTTGCCTCCTAGTCGTTTTTTTTCCCCCTGCTGTCCTTTCCCTCTCTATCTCTCATCCCAGAAAGAGGCCCTTTGAGAGATGGTAAGAGATGAGAGAAGATGAGGGGGAGGGTAGCTCTGCTTTACACCTCTGCAAAGGAGGGATTGCTTTTTTGTTGTTTGTTAGGGGGGAAATCAATTCTGCTCACATCATCACGTTTTGACAAGGCGAGGCATTAAGTGCAGATATTGAGGAACGACAGGAATGGTTTACAGCCAGCGCTTTATCTTCTCTGCTCTTTTTCTTTACTTTTGCCCTTCCTTCCACAACAAAATCAGAGTGCATTGTCTTGCCTATTCTCTTTCTTTCTCCGTTTCTTGGTCTTTTTTTGTGTGTGTCCTTCTCCCTGAAAAGGTGGGGAATGATCCGCTTCACTTACCAGCTGACACCACATAAGCTTGCTCGTCCTCGGAGACGCGAGCCTTTTGTTTTCGTGTGCATTATGATAATTACGAAGGGCCACAGCTCCTCTTTTATTTTCATCACGCTCTTAATGATACTTGCATTTGTCATCTGGAGCATCCGCAGAAACGGGGGGGAAAAAAAAAAAAGGAAAAAAGATTTCTCGGAAGGATCTTGTTTCTTTTTTCCCCCTTGTTTTTCTTTTTCACCCTAACCTGACATTTAAAGGGTGACGGCAAGAGCAAAAGAGCATAAAGTGTGACAGCCAGTCGGGCAATATAGTGTGGCTGGGAGGAAATGTTTCTCAGTAAAATAAGACTAAAACTCCTCATCTTCACTCAGCCAGAAATGTATCCCTGTAACTAACATGGAACACTTACTTACTCACAGTAAAGGTTGGTAATCTGGCTCTTTTTGTTTTTTTTATCCACATGCTGTCACCTTTCACAAGAGTCCATTCTGGGGACCTTTGACCTTGCTCATAATTACACCGCCACCATCTTTTCCACTGCAGCAGTGGCAAGTCATGGCCGCCCGAGTCCGATGGCACACCAGCCTCCTCCCCGCGGACTGCAGCAGGTTTTCTTGTCATCCGCGCCTCCTCGCTCCCTCTCTCCCTCTCTCTTGTCAGTGTTGCTCCTGGCGAAAGGCTGATACTTGATATTCAGAGGATAGCAGCTTTTGTCTCAGAGATTTAATCAGTGGCTCTGCTCCCACTGCAGAGGGGCGATGGAGGGAGGGTGGAGGGGTGGCAGGAGAGAGGGAAGGAAGGAGAGATGGAGGCAGAGACTGTTTATGTGTAATGACACAATAACAAAGCCTGCCTGTAAAACACAATCTGCAAACTGTGCTTTTGAAGGGGATTTTCAGCCCTGGATTAGTGTCAGGCAGAGGGATATGGAAAAGGAGAAGAGAGAAAGAGTCAGGTTGATGTGATAGACAGGGGAGGTGATTTTGTGTGTGCAATGGGGGGGTTGAAATCAGTGTGTGTACAAACGCGCACATGTGTGTTTGTGCGTAATTTCTATTTAGCTGTTTTGTATTTATTCGGCTCCACAAGTCAGCGGCTGTGTGGGCACTCACACATTGTCCTCTCGGTTGTAAGCAAAAAGGGGATTAAAGCTGACAAATATGAGTCAAATATTTGGCTGCCGAATGACCAAAATGCATCTTGTGAGGGCTTATGTTGTTTGTTGGTTGGTAATAGCTGGCGTAGTGACTCTTTGAGACTGTTAATGGAAAGCTACTGAGTTGGTTAATGCACACATCCCATAAAAAGCATGCCCATTTGGTTGTAGCTCCTGCTGAAAGGAGTCCGAACAATGCAGTCTTTTAAGGCCTCAAATAGATCTTTTAGGTTGGAAGATGGGATGTCTTTTTTTTTTTTTTTTTTTTTTTTTTTTTTTGCCCCCATCACACAGGTGTTATGAGGGGTTTTTATTTTGGTGGAACGCAGGTGTTGAGATGAGACGCACAGGTGTGCATGAGTTCTGCTTTTGTGCTCCCTCGTATCAGAGAGACAGGAGGGAATGACAAAGAAAAGTGACAAATGTGTTATTTGTCTATTTGAGCTCGAGTTTTTCCTCTGACCTGTGTCGCTCCAAAACATCCCACTTCAGCAAGCAAACTGTCCTGTCAAGGAAGCACCTTCTTCACGCTTTATTTTACTTTTGCATCAAAATGTAAAAGCCCTGCTTTGCTCTGCTGTCCGTTATCACAGTCCTTAAACATGTCATCCCTCCATCGTACCCCATATTCAATCAATAGAGGCTGGGAGCCAGTGAGCATGGCTAAACAGAAATATTGTTCAGGGGAAGTGAGATGTGAAAGGAAAAGTGTCAGGGTGTGTTTGTGTGTACGCGTGTGCGTGCGTGTAGGTGTGATGGTATACGTTTGTGTGTGAGTGTGTGTGTGTTTCTGTAGATGTGCTTTGCTATTGTAACCCTGCTGATTGGATTGTGTTTGACAGATATGGAGTCTGGAGAGCGGCTGGCCTCCCCTGCGCCCACCCTGTCTGCTGCTCGCACCTCCTCCCCTGCGGCCTCCTCTTCCTCCTCCTCCTCTTCTTCCTCTTCGTCATCGCCTGCGCCCCACTCTAAGAGCAGCCTGGCCCCAAGCCCATCAGCACTGGGATCCACCCTCAACACCTCTGGTAAGAAATCGTCCCCCCTCCCCTTATGTGTTAATCTTGTGTCTTTAAAAAACAAAACAAAAAAAAACAAAAAAATGACACGTGAGAAATGTTGACGCGCAATGTAAACAGTGATCACACATCCGTAAGAGGGACTCTAAATGTGGTCACCTTCATGTCTTGATAGCATTCAGAATCCATCCTCATTTCTTTACCATGAAAAAATTAGTTTCCCCCAGTATTAATTATACAGTTATTTTGCAGTCGGTGTGAATACACCTCTCTCCCAGCTCCGAGGATTTTTTTTTTTTGTGTCCTGACAGCTTGGGTTGCAATTGAAAAGCTGCTGCATTAATGAATCCCAAACAATTAGGGGGCTCTTTTGTGTGAGAAACACACACATGCTTTGCCATGTCTCCTGACAACCTTCAGCTCTCTGGCTCCAGCTGCCTCAGAGTCAGTCTCAGCACGCCACTGTGCACGCATGCATGGGTGTGTGTGTGTGTGTCTACGTGTGAGATGGAGAGAGAGAGGGAGAGAAAGAGCCTCTGCCTGCATGATTTAACATTTGTTAGCCACTCAGTGTCTAGTCAGCCCTGTCCGGCCTCCAGCTTCCTTTCTGTGTTATGGTCAAAGCCATTAGGCAAAGAGGAGTGTGTGTCCTTGTTTTTGTATGTGTGTAAATGTGTTTGTATGTCTAGGTGTTATCCAGATATCTCCTCTGTGCTCATATTTTTCTCTCTCCTCATCTCCTAATGTGCTGCTGTTTTTCCTTATAGTCCCGCTTTATATCTTTATAGACACGACTGCACACACTTACAATTGCTCTAAGTAGGAAATATGATATCCAACATTTTCTGTGATTGTAGTGCCCCCCCCCCCCCCTCTCTGTTACAAGTAGAGGAAGTGGGAGAGAGCAAAATAAAAATAAAGCCCCTTGTGTTGCTGTCAGGATCCTCAGTGTTGCCCAAAACGAAGAAGAAGCCATTAGGAGCATCTTCCTCTAATGCATTATGCATCCCTCTTATCCCTCTGTACTTCTATGTGTGCTCAGATTTTCTAGATAAGCGATTTTTAGATTTGGATGAAAGACTTGGAGGCAGAGTGTTGGCTCTAAACTTTTACCTACTTTGTGAGAATCTAGCAAGCCAGGCCTTTTTCTTAAAATATTTTCTTGGAAAGCATTTTTAGACTCGACCTCAGATATGTGCAGTGGAGTGTCTTACAATAATGCATACTTTGCTTCACATTTTGCCACATTTTGATGAATAATCTCTATTGACAACCTGTGAGACATACCAAAAATTGTGAAGTGCTTGAAAAATTGCAAATTTCCTAATATAATGGCCTCTCATTTGTTTTTGGCCAAATATTCTTTTGGCAAAAATTGACTTCAGATATTATTTTAGGAAGGTAACAAAATGAAACATGATTTTAAAAAAATTTGTAGATTAAAATCTGAAAAATGTGGCCTGCATCGATATTTTGACATGCAGTGTACACAAGGAGATCAGTCATCAAAAAAGCACCAGCAAGAGCTGAAGAAACCTACTGCTCAGGTTGCAAATTTGTCAACACAACAGCTATTAATCATGCACAAAGTTTGTGATTGAAATCAGACAAAATGTGAAGACGTTTAAGTTTTCAAAAAGTTTCACAAATAAAAATTGAAATAATTGTGTCATTCATTAAACCTCGGCCCCGTCCAGTGTAACTAATTCCTCTCAGAAGTTGCCTTATTAGCTAATAATCAATATAGCTGTTGTGTGGAGTGCTCAGAGATTCATTAGAGAACATTACTGAAGAAACCAAAAAATACAATGGACCAGTCGGGGAAAAAGCTGTGATGTTTGAAGCAGATAATAGAATGAAATTTTATGCTTTGAAGATCTCACTAAAAAACTACAGAAAACTCAAAAGAGTTTAAATAATTTTGCAACCCACCATATTTATGGCTGTTTGTTTAAAGAAGGTGAAATCATCCTGTTTCCCTTTCTACTCTGTCTTATGGAAAGAGAACCATTTTCACTTGCAGCAGGAAACATCTGTAAGTATTCCAGTGTGTATCACAGACATTGGTTCAAGGTTCTTTGCAGTTTCGCCAGCAACACTTAAGGAAATAAAATCTGAAGAACACACACAAAAAAATGAGCACTGACTCTGTTTGCATGTGTCATTGATGAGGATATCACTTGGAGAATAAATAAAAGCTGATCAGCGCTTGTAGCGCTCTCTCCTTATGGGATCAACTCACGGATGCAATTAACTTAAATCTGTCTGTGGAAATTTGATTGACTGCAACAAACAACAAATTAATCCCCCTTCGGCAGCATCCAAACATGAAAAAAAGCAGGCGGTGCAGTTTGTCAGAGCGGAGGAAGGATTGAAGCGGAATGAAAAACAGGGCGAGGGAGTGAGAGTGAGAAACAGAGACACACAGCGTGAGGAAGAGTGAGTAGGTAATCCGAGGTATGTCTTTCCCATGCCTCTCTCCCACTTTAGATTTTTAGATTTAATTATTCGCCTTCTGGAAGCCTGCATTAATATTGAAAAGGCATTTGCAGATGTCACTTTGTGTTGCCTAGAATGAAAGAAGGGTGCAGAGGAAGGGGGAGAGGTGGGCACCCTAGGCGTAAGTGAATGCTGTGGCCGGCCCTTTTTTAAGGGGGGGTAGTTGCGTTGGAGTCGTTTATCTTCGTATCCACGAGCTGACGCTGGCAAGGCGGGCACATATACATATTCAGCATATTCTAATGACATTCAAAAGGCAGAATTTGCTGTCTCGTGGCAGAGAAGGACCTTGAAGCCAGCACAAAGGGCTACACTCTCATATGTCACACACCAGGATGCTGGCAAGGCCACATAACCACAGACAGTTTGTTCACACCTAAAAATACCCCAAGATTCTGCCCATGTTCATTTTTAGATTTTTCTTTCGTAAGGAGCATTTATAACTGACCCCGTTATTATATGCTTGACTGCATTAGATCAGGAAATGCTGTGCTCCTGTGTCACTTTGCTCTACATTTCTGTGATGTGTGCATGTGTATAGAAGTTTGACATTTTCATCTGCAGCATTGAGCACAACACTTTCTTTTTCTACAGTCATCACTTTTCTCTTTTCTTTCTTTTTTTTCTCTTTTTTTTAACTTGTGTATTACCTGGCTTATGCAGAGGCATCAGACAGGCTTGCCTTCCTTTTCTGGAATAGAAATTGAATTTGCATGAAATATGCTCACACCAAATTGCATCTGACTCTGGGAGGAGGTAATACGTGGCAGTCGCCCCTGCCAGAAATGATTGTGCTCAGGAAAACGCTAGACGATGATGATGTTGATGAAGTATTCTTCTGAGCTGGAATTGAATGCCAAAAGGATGGAAGGAGGTTAGCTTTTTACACCTTATATAGATGGTTCACTTTTTTTCCCTCTGAGGTTGTCCAGGCATATCCAGTTTGCAACATATAGTGACACCGATTTTAAGCAAAAGATACATCAGCAACGCAGTAGATCTGAACTGAAACAGGTGAATGGTTTAGCATGTACTTGCAAGCATTAAGCTGAAGCACGTGTATGTTGTGCAGTTGAAAATTTGTGCAGTTTTCAGTTCATCAAAACTCAATGTTAAATTGAGTTTTGATGAACTCAAAACTCAATTTTGAGTTCATCAAAATTGATGAACTCAAGAAATGTTTTTCACATTTCTTTAGTAATGTGAAAAACAGTGACACCATCAAAAACATTTAAACCTAGCCTTCTCACCCTGTCGATTCCTACTTCAGGACTTTAAGATGGTCAATTTGAGAAAATGTGAAACATTTAACAAGGGACTAACACAGAGTGAGCTGTGTAGATCAGATTTAAAACTTTAATTTCTTGGATGGAAAAATTTAAATAGCAACCAAGTTCATTTTCTGAATGAATCAATGTAAGATGGTGTATTCACGATGGTAAACTGAAGCTTCTGCTTGAATAAAAAATATATTTTTAGAAGTTGCAAGAAATGTGATTCTTAAGGCAACTGTCAAAGTACTTGTAATGTGTTGAGTAGAAGACTGGAACATTTGATTTATGATTTTATTGTGCAAAATGAAAGGAGTTTTACATTTTCTGTGACTGTTGACTGTTAGTAGTCAAAGCATTGAGAGATTATGCACACCTGTTGCTGTATGGGTAGTTCTTTAAAACATTGCCTTCCTTTGTTTACATCTATCTAAGCCCGACTGTTTGGAGGAGTGGGAGATCAGCCCTTCATTGGCTCCACGTTGTCAAGTGCCTTCCCTCTGGTGAACCACCCTGCCTTTGGAGCCCTCTACACTGCCGGGGCGGGCAGGCCCGAGTTCGGAGGCCTGGGCTCAATTGGGATGTCAGCTGCTCTGGCTGCCCACCCACAGTTAGGAGCTCTGACTGGTAAGCAGAAAACGTTTGAATTCCTGGCAATAGTTCTTGGAAATAAAATCACACCACTAATTAACCCTCCGCTCCTCTCAGAGTGGTGGCGAGCTGCTGAAGCCCACGGACGCGGAGCTGCTGCCTTTATCCCCTCTTTCATCGGCTTTCCTCCTTTCTTCGCCCCCCACATTCAGCCCAATCACAACACTAGTCCTGTTCAGGTCAGGACGCCCGGCAAGAATAGCCACGACCCGCCTAAAGGTACAGCAGTTTGCTAAAGACCCCTTCATTGATCTGTCTCTCTTCTTCCACGCTCTGTCTTCCTCCACAACCTAAATCCACTTTGCCCTATGATGAGATTTTCCCTGTTTCAAGATAGATTTAATGACTTCCACTGCTCACTTAGTCATTCTATTAACTTCTTTCTCTGGCTCTTTCCCTCGTGTTCCCTCTCGTAATCTCTGTTTCTTGTGCTCTTTTAATTTCACAGTATCTTTTAATTTATCTTTTATTATGTAAACCACTCATGTTGGGCTTGTGCCTCGTATGGCCAAGCACATTTGATGAGATACATGTATAAATCAATATTTTTATTAGCCCCATTCCATTCTGCAGTTAGTTCCAGATATTCAATTATCCCCTTGTTGCCAAAGTTCTCAGAAAAGATGAAGCTGATCAGTAATGCGACAGATTTTGTGCTTCCAGGGGTGAATGGTGCAATGAATGGCAGCGGGGTCTGTCCTCCTACCACACAATCAGGGAGCTATTCTGCGAGTCCGACTCCCGTTCAGGCACCAACAAAGCCGACCAGAAATTCTGATCCGTCTAATATTCACCGTAGCAGCCCTGAGAACAATCCATCAGAGTTGGTGGAAAAGACGATTGTAAAACCTAAAGAGAAGGTTAGTGCTTACATCAAGTCTTCTCCTCAAAGAGAAATCTCATGATGTGATGAAGCTGATTCTTACTGTTTTACATGTAGAAGTCTCGGAGAAAGCCAGCAGGGGCTTCTTTGGCAAGTCACAGTGAATCCGGCACGTCCTCGGACAGCTCGAGCGACGGCTCTCTCAGCAGCGATCTGGAAGACCTCGCAGAAGAAGACGAGGATGACGATGACGATGAGGAGGACGATGAAGAAGATGACAAGCAGAGTGAACTTTCAGAATCTGAGAAGCAGATAAAGAAGAAGGCACAGGTAAAGATGAAACGAGAACAATCAAGGCAAAACGTTAATGTGGAGTCTACCATCTTTATTTAAAGCAACACTGTAAATATATATTATCATAAGTTGTCATCCCATTTGATCGAATAATTTTCTGATGATTGTCCAGGTGTTCTTACCAAGCACTGGAACTGGAAAGAGTGAAAGGTCACTTTCTAGGGAAGTCCAGGTCAAAAAGGACAACCAAGCTAAGAAGGTGCCCTCCAACCCCCCAACTCTTGTGCCATTACCCTGCTCTGTCTCCCCGCCCACCTTGTCCCAAACTTCGCCTCTGGGCCCGCAGAGCTCCAGGACTCGGACTGAAGGGCCGCAGCAACACTTCAGTGTGATTCAGTCCACTGGCCTGGCTGCCAACCCTAAGCCTCTCGCACTCCTCACCCAGCCTCGTCGGGAGCCGTCACCAACCTCCTACCCGATAGCTCTCACCACATCCCCAAGAGCGCTGTCCAGCACTGCCTCTCCCAAACCTCCCAAACTGCTGCCGTCCTCCTCTCCCCAACACCTTCCTCTCTCCCTCTGCTCCTCCCCAAAGCCCCTCTCTGTCCCCTCTCCACCCCGCTCCACCCTCCTGGCATCTACCTCCCCAAAACCTTTTGGTTTGACCTCGTCTTTAACGAGTCCACAGAAGTTGTCGCTGAAGCCACAGAGGCACACTGTGACCAGTGCCGCCAAATCCAACAAGAAGAAACAGCTGGAGGCCTCACTGGCACAGATCAGCGAGTTCAGGCTCAAACAGGTAGGCCTGCCTGATGATTGCAGTTTAATGTCATTTTTTTCACCCTCTCCCTATATTCACACAAAGATACAGCAGTTACCACATTGTATGTTGTGAGAAGCAATCTAGAGAATCACAGCTGCACATCCAGCGTTAGTGAACAAAGTTATCCTCGGCAAATTGACTGTAATGAAATTATTCACTAAAGCTGAGCATACAGTTAGACCCGCAGCTATAATTATCTCCCGTCCTCATCATTACTATCAGATGACCTGCACTTCGTTAAACCTTTTAGCCAGTCTCTACATTTTTCAAGAGAAAAACGCAAACAACTCACAGACATTCTAAAGGGAACATACATGCCTAAGAAGAAAGTAAATCTTTATATCTTCACAGGAGTGACTGCAGTTCCACAGCATTTTAAAAGTGTTCTCTGTTAAAAAATGTGTAAATTAGACAAAGTTGAAAAGTCCAACTTATTCCAGAGCGGATAAATGTAATTGTTAGATATAGTTGTTTTTTTTTTTTTTTATTACTTACTCTAAAGTATTGACACCTCAAACAGTTGCTGTACAGTAATTTTACCTAAGAATTTTTATTATTATTTTTTTTAATCTACGCTGTTTTAAGTTGATCAGAGTTTCTCGCAACTATTGATAAGTGATCCTTCATTTTCTGTATCCCTGGAAACACATAGGATAGGACTCAGAAGTTCAGGTATCTTATACAATAGCCACTGGGCTGGAAAATGACCCATACTTATCTTGGCACCCTCCACAGCAAGTGCTATAGTAGTGGAAGTAAAATGTCTCCGCAGCTCTCCATTGAAGTACGTTAGAAAAGAGTGTCCTCTTGACTTCTTTAGTCTCATTGATAACCAGTAGATGTTATTTCAATACCAACTGACTAACGTTAAGCTATGCTTTTAATTAAACCATCACAAATGTAAGCATGTCTGGGACTTTAACTGGGATCTTATCCTATGGTTGCAAAAGACTAAGATTAGGATATTCCTGCCACAACCCTCCAGGTGGGTTTGGCATGAGAGAAAAGATAAACATGTGATAAACATTATTTTTAAAAAATCCCTGAGAACCTTGTAAGACTGCACAGCATCAAACCTTTTGAAATATTAAGGGGTTTCACAAAAAAGCTGGTAGATTGTACCCCTAAATAGAAAATATGTAATCATTTAGTCTCTCGTCATAATGAGAATCAAACTCATGTGGCCAAATCAATTGATAAATTGTTAACAACCTTATCGCCATCTCAGCCCCCTAAATCACATAGAAAACCTGGAAGAAACACCCTATAAAGGATGTGCAAAATACAGTGGTCAAAAATCCTCTATCAGCACCAACCTTCGAAAATGTTATTATTATTGGCAATTGCTAAAAGGGATCTATATAAAGCACATAAAGGGGTAATGAAGTGTGCCAACAGTAATTCTGTTAAGTATTATTTCTTAATTCACCCACTAAATAAATTGTATTTATATTAAAAGTCATGCAAGATTCTGCTGCTACAATTAAATATACATATACTTTAAACATCTTTAGTGGTATGCTAATAAATGTGGCCAGCACTGTACATCAGAGGAAGTTTCATGTCTATTTGAATTTTTAGAATCATGTTGCATTGTGGACCGTAGAGTGGAAAAGTTATTAGCACGATGGCTGGCTGGATGGATGACGGGGTTATTTCTGAAAGAAGTTGGTCTTTTTGAATGAAATATTTCAGTGCTTTTGGGAGAACATTTTCAGAATGCATGAATGATGTAGTATTTGAAGTGGCCTAATGAACTTCACCTTGTTATTTTGTTCAGTTTGTTAGGTAGCTATATTCTGCTTGTTGATTCCAGTTGTTTTCCTCTCGGAAATCTAACTTGAGTAAATTAAAGTGTCCATCACAGCATCTTTGCAGGCATTTAAAGATGCTACAAGCTAAACATGTTGAAACCTCCTTTCATCATTGGGTCATTAAGCTGTATAATTAATTTAATGTTATAGTGTTCCTTGTTTTGATTATTTAATTTTTACTGATTTACTTTGCTCACATTTGCTTTTGAATAACTTGTTGATAAACGGGTTATTGGTTTTAGTTTAATCTCCATTGTATTGCACTTCTTGCAGTGTAATTTGCAGTTAGTTCAGATGAAATTCTTTCAAGATTGACTTTTTTGGCCCTTCGCTGTAAAGATGTCATTTTTCCCAAATGAAAGTACTATAACGAATTGCATAAACATATTGAGATCTTCTTATTCTGTGAAAATCACTTCTCCTTTTTTGTTTCAGCAGGCAGAGAAGTTTACACTGAGCTAAATTCCCCCTGTGGTTTTAGCACTGTTACTGTATTTCATGGTCTGTGAAATTGATTTGTTTCACTTCATATCACATCCAGTTGAAAGTGCAGCATTAAAGTCTAACCTGCTTTTGCTTAAACACAGATTGAACTAAACTTGTCACCGGTACAGAAAAGGCAAACATGCCCATCCGAATGGATGATAACGAATGTTCGACTTTTCAGATGTGCAGACAAGTAATTACAGTTTTAGTAGGATACGCAGTGTCTTTTTTTGCGAACTTGGACGATAACAATGTCTTTGGTTATTGCTTTTATGTTCTTTTTGTTTCCCAAAAAGAGGCTTAGACACATTTAACCACAGTGAAGCATTGTAGTTTTGTCACCTGCTCAAACAATCCAAAGCAATGCGAACTGACAGCTAGAGTGGCTCCACTTTGTCCCGTTTCTTTTCTAATTCTTTTTTTCTGTAACCTCTTTTTGTTCCTTACATTCTGCATCACCCCCACCCCCTTTCTCCTCGCCTTTCCTTGATCTTTACCTCCCTTTTTCTCCACAGACTCTCATGTCCCAAGGGCAGACATTCCCAGCTGAGCAAAAGAAGCAGCAGCAGGGGCCAAACAAATCCCCTAAAAGGACGTCGCTGTCTTCGCCACCATTGCCACCTGTTCCGCCTACTGCACCCCAGAACAATCACTCCAACCTCTTCCTTTCAAGTGCCCTGCTGGGTCTCCCCGAACCTCATCACCCAAATGGAGTCATCCAAAGCACCACTCAGGACACACCTTTGGCCCTCATCACCAAACCTCGCAAAGATGCTGCCTCTCAGGGCAGGTCCCCCCAGCCCAACTCGGACGCTGGGTCGATGCCTGTCAATCTGAGCACAGGGGCATGTAGGACCCCAGCGAGTGCCCAGGCTGGTCCTCCATCGCAGCCTCCAGCTACCTCACCCCATGCCACGGGTCATACATCTAGAAAAAACAAGACGCCCAAGGTTAAAGGGCAGACACCAGCGCCGGGACAAGCAGACCCTTTAGCTGCCTGGAAGGGCTTCTCTCAGAATCATCTGGTGCAGTCTCTGGTTGATTTGTTCCGAGGAGCAGAATCTGGTGTTGGGATTCCTGGAGTTAGTATCCCTGGGGTTGGAATTCCTGGCGTGGGAATCCCTGGAACGTGTAACCCCACAGCTGGTCTTCCAGCCAACAAGGAATCAGACGACTCGGGAGACGACGACGATGATGATGAGGATGATGATCTCGAAGAGGAGGATGAAGAGGACTCTGATGATAGTCTTTCAGGTAGGGATTGTCATTCTGTACAACCTAAACATAACTAAGAATGAACATTTTTAATAACCACCCCTACACAAGTCAATTAAAATCCACCAATTTTCCCTTGACTGCTAATGATTGGTGATCAGAAGGCCGAATATATGAAAAGCCTTTTTTTCTCTTATTTATCAAGTTCCTCAAAATTAAGAACAAACTTAAAATTCACTAGATTTCTTTTCCCCTTCCATTCTCTATAATGGTTAACTAATGTCCTTTTTGTTGATTCTTATGTTTCATTTCCAGAGTCTGACAGCAACTCTGACAGCGACATTTCAGGAAAGAAAGTGAAGGAGTTAAAGCTGCTGCCCTCTGGATCATCCAAAAAAGAGATGACTCCTCGCAGGCTTACCAAAGGTCCAGAGCTACTGAACACCTCAACCAACCACACCGCCACCAGCTGCTCCCCTCTCAACCTACAGGTCATCAAGAGCCCCTCTGTTGCCACCAGCTCCAGTGCCTTGGTCTACCACAGCTCTGCAGGCTCTTCTTCCTATAGCCTAGCTTCTCCATTAGGTAAAGCCTTGCATTGTTTTTTTATTTTTTATTTTGTTACTTACAATACCTTGTTAGAGAGAGTTTGTGAGGACTGATTTAAAGGTACTGGTGGTCAACATCATACAACTATATATTTAAAAGGATGAAGTACGTCAAAAGTGCTGTTGTGGAGGCTACTCTGTGTATGTTTAAGAAGCAGAGGGTAAAAATACTGTTTCATGTTAACATTTGTTAACAGTATGATGAATTTCTGATTGAAAAATCACTTGCTCTCCACAATGACTCTAAAAACCAGGTCAAGGAGACGACATCATATATAATAAGAATGGTCTGCCCACAGATCTGAGAGTACATTGTTTGGTGTTAAACAATGAGTTCCGCTTTTTTCTCTGCAGGTGAAATGTTTATTCTGGTGCTGCATGTATGTTTTTAATGTAGCAATAATATTTAGGACTTGTTCGTGTTTTGTGAGAAGCTTGGGTTTTGTATTGAGGAGGTTGACTTGTATTTATGTAAGGAACCCATGACAGCCAAAAAGCCGACCTTCAAGTTTATTTAGTGTCACAGAAGTATCTCCAGGAAATTCCAAACAAAAATGTAGGAGGGGTAACAGACTTAACATTTTTACTTGAAGGGACAGTTCAGATTTGTTTAGAAGGGGTTTTGTGGAGAGTTTATGATGAGTTAGTATGTTTTCTGCTGTAGATACACTATTGGTTGTTTTGTTCCGAGAGGCTGAAGTGGATTTCTCTCTTACAATAATTCCAAGCCATTCGAGCAGTTAATAGGAATGTTTTTGGGGGAATAATTGTTTAATTTTCTTAATTTTCTCTACTGTTCATGTGCATTTTCTTTTCAGATGAACAGTCATTGTCACAAGACAAACATAAATAGCACTTTTCTAATCAAGCAACAATCTATGGCAAATAAAGTTTTATATATTATGAAAAGAGTTTACATAAGACATGGTAACATTTTTGTTTGATTTGTTGATTTGAAATCCTCTTTTACCTGGGCCCTGCTCAGTCTACCTTCAGCCTCTAGGCAAAAAAATCTTTTTGTATACCTGCATTGTTTAAAAGGAAGACGTAATGAGGAGTACCTAAAGTTAGTGAGATACTAACCATTCATAACCTCTGCTGAGAAACCCTTTTTTTAAAAGTCTAAGCAGAACTCTAGTTAAAAAATAGATGCTAATGAAGTTAAACACTAATTAGCCTTCAAGCTAATCATTACATATAGTTTACCTCATGTAGTTGTATTTTTGCCTTATGGCTGTAATATGCAATCAATTTAGGTTATGCGGGATAGAATAATACAGATGTACACTTAAGTTAAAAAAAAATTAAAGAGAATAAAAAAACACCATTCAACTTTTAAGACAAAAATAAGTTAATAAATTCCTCTCATCCTATTTTGGTGACACATGCTTTTTGTATGATATGAAGGTCCAGCTTGTGTTTTTAAAGTGACACAGAGGGATGCTAAGATTTTAAGAAAAAGTAAAGCTTTAAAAAGCCTCACTCTAGAGAGATCCACTGATCCTTAGTGCGATTTCACACGGAAGGAAATTTTCCAGATTTTTATGTAAACAAGGGGTGTAAAGCTGTTGCCTAGTTGTTCCCTTTGGAATATTGTTTGCTATTTTCAACCTAACCATAAGGCCTTATGGGGCACAAAACTCTGTACAGTCACACTTTTCACAGCTCCCACAATAGCGCCGTAAATACTATCAAATGCATAAAGAATGCAAGTGTGCTGCCTAAAAGGAAATATACTCCCTTTATACTCAGGTGAGTATGAAGAGGGCTTGTTCCTCTTTGCAAGACAGGAAGGAGACAGTTTGTTGTCATGGCTCAACCGCAGCTCTGAAATCCTGTAGGGGCATGCCCAAGAGTCCTGACAAGTTGCTTGGCACTGCAGCAAGGTTTATTTCCGCCACATTCAATGAGAGATTACGCAGATCACAGAAAACAGGACATAGGTGTAACTAGCCACGAAGCAACACATTTACAGTGTTTCACCTGCATAAATATCTTTCTGTTTCAGTATTTGGCGTTTACATACCCATCTAGTAAAATGTGGATCAAATGCTATATGTGTCATACAATGCTGGTAATGGTGGTTAAAAAAAAAAAAAAAAGAAGTGTGTCTTCTCTTGATATGCGAGTTTTCCCTGATGGTTCACACCACCTCTCTACAGGTTTAGGGAAAAGGAAGAGGGTGATGGATGAAAAGGAGTTGATGGTACCTCTGGAATTGGGGTACGTACAAGTTGTTCAGAGTCAGAAAATAAGTCAAGTGTATGTTTTATTTAGCAATCACTTCAAATTGTTCTGCTTTCATACACGGTGCAGTGTGAAGAACGAGCTGCATGAACACCTGTTTTATTTTTTCCTCCTAGGTGGCGGAGAGAAACAAGAATCAAGTCGGTGGGTGGACGCCCGCAGGGTGAGGTGTCCTACTACGCTCCCTGTGGCAAGAAACTCAGACAGTACCCAGACGTGATGAAGGTATGTTGCTCTCACTGTGCCGCATTCAGTCTCATTAGTGATGCACCAGCAAATTTGTGGGCAAACCAATGAAACAAACGATTCATAACAAGACATATAATGTTAGTCGTTGCTGACGGCATGTTTCATCGATTTAAGGGACTATGTTTAAATTCCTTTCGGAATATTCGGCTTGCTCACAGAAATGTTTGTGTGTCAGTATTAGAGAACTTTGCCTCTGCTTCTGCTTCAGCTCAAATCCCACCCCCATCCCGCTTTCCACGACCCTAATAGTGAGAGACGGTGCTCTTAGATTCACTTCTTTTGCCAATTTATTCACCTCTCCCTGCCGCCGAAATGATTAATGCTTAGTTTCGGGGGATGCACAATTTTGCTCCATTTGCTCAGTATTCAATTGTGTCTAGTCTTCTGTGTTTGCTTCATTGAAATTTCAAGCATAGCAGTCATCCAAACTGCCTCAGAGTATGGTGCTGACAAAAAAAAAAATGTCTACGCAGTAACATTCACTCACTTCTACTCATTCAGCAGGCAGTAAAAGACTAGCAGTGCCACAGATAAATAGAAAGGGGCCAGAATTGTGCATCCCAAGGTCAGATCCATTTTTCTCTCCTGAGAGCTTTTGCTCTTTTTTTTTTTGTCCCCTTGCTTTTATAATGATTAGTAGCACTGCACAGACGCACTGTTGTCATAGACTTCCTTCAGTCTAGTGCCTCCAAGATGCTTTTCAATGTCGCTAATTTCGTTTTTTTTTCTCCCTGCCTAAACCAACGGCATTATTATTTTCTCTTCTTTAGTATCTATCCAGAAATGGAATAAGTGGCATCACGCGTGATAATTTTAGCTTCAGTGCAAAGATAAGGGTTGGTGACTTCTATGAAGCCAGAGAAGGACCCCAGGTGACTGCCTTTCATCTCTCTCTCTCTGTCCCTGATCCCTGTTCATCTTTTCATCTAGCTGCCGTCAAAGCTTCGTGCAGCAGTCACTGTCACTGATAGGAATCAGCCTAAACCCTCAGTAGTCCGGGTTCATAGGCTTCTCACTGTGCATGAAGAATGTAATAATCAGTTGACATTACTTCCACAGGTGACCAGTGATATGTCACAGTTCTGTGAAAAAGTCTTCATCCACTCCTCTTTTTTTGATTTTGTATTGTATGATCCAGACTTTCTTCTAATTGTTTAAATTCCTCTGAATGATTGGCTTCATTTTAATCTTTTCCTTTAGACATAAAATATATTTTTTAAATGAACCTTTCTGCTACTCAGTCGTTAGTTATTTTGTTTTAGGTGCAGAGGAGTTGTCACACCATGCGCTGCAAGCAGATTCTGTAAAACATTGTGTCATTAACATTTTACATTTGCAATTAGTATGGTCCGCAGTGGACTGGCAGCACGTTCCATCCTAGACAGAAATTGAATGCTTATAAGAATAGAACAACACAACTTTACCATAACTCATTCAGACTTCCTGTTGTTTGCTGACCGATTTGACTTACAGCTGGAATAAACTACAGACATGTTGAGGAAAACATGGATTACATTTAAACATCTTCTTATATTTCAACACCTCACAAATACTAAAAAGGGTTAAATTCTTCTTGCCTCTGTAATAATGTCTACAAACCGTGTTTGTTATCAGTTTAGACTGGTAACGTTTGCATATGTTGTTTTTACTGATCAGATAAAAGTAAATTTTTAAAATTTCGATAAGCTGATCACTGGTCAGGGTCAATAGAGCTCCTAATCATCCAGTGACTGCTGCCACTGGTTGATATTTCTTGGTGCACTCCTACTCATTTTCATTTCAATCCAAATACTTGGCCAATTTTAAAAAGTTGTTATATTTTTTAGTCCCTTACCACTTCTATATATATCATGTACAGTAAAATACCTAAGCTGTAGGGAATGATACTTAATAAATACTCTACACTTTTGAATATATTCATACCCCTTTCAACACTCTTTCATGTTATATTAGCCACAAATCTTAGTATGTTTTATTTGGTTCTTATATAACAGACCAACACAAAGTAGCACAAAGGCTGAACACAAACCCGTGCTACATTTTTTCAGACTTTCATTAGTAGAAGATTGTGAAAGCCATTTTTTTTTTTCTTTCACTTCACAATTATACGCTACCTCTTGTTGGTCTATCACATAAAATCCCAACATGTTACACCAAGGTTTGTGGTTATAAAGCAACAAAATGTTGCAAAGTTAAACGCGTAGGAAAATTTCCTAAAAGAAACTGTACATGCACAATACTATACGTAGACATTTCATTTTAGCTCTATAGTATATCCACACAGGTCACACTGTACCAAATGTTTATCTAATTTATACACCTGCCAGGTTTACGTTTAAAGTCATCTTTAATTTTTACTGTTAACAATTTGGAGACTTGAATCTTACAGGGAATTTTGTGGAGGGAGCTAAACATTAAGATGATGGTATGAGGGCCTTGCTGTAATATCAATAAAGATATGTCAACATGCAATTTTTAAATTGAAATTTAAATAAAAAACGAAATGAAAGGTGAGGGATATGTACATTTTTTGATACTGATACTTATCTTACAGTGTTTAATTATCCATCTCTCATTTCTATCGGTAACAATTGTCTTGGTTGTATAAAAAATATTTTTCATTTATTTCTTCTACCAGGAATAAAAAATAATTTTGGGCTTGAATCATTTTTATGAAAACTAAGTAAAAGAGCAGCTATTGTTCAAAGGTCTTTAAAAGCCTGGCAGAAAGCTTGCACAATGATTGATCAACGCTACTTGAGTAGAACATAAAAAAGTCATGCTTCTTGGATTCATAATACAAAGAAAGAAGGTGTGGGTAAAGACTTTGTGTGCAGTACTTTGTGTCTATGATGCAATGAGTGAAACAAGAAAGTAGGTGTGTGTGTGCATGCGTGTGTGTGTGTGTGTGTCATTTGAAGCATAAATTTAAAAAAAAAATTTACTTGGTACATTTCTGAAGGAAAGAGAAACAGAAGGCATCAAATGTGATAGGTTTGTTTTTTTAATTATAAGTATATTAGAATATTTATCCTTTATTAGTCCTTAGTAATATAATCATTTTCTTTGTTAAACAAAGTACTAAAAGAATGGATTTATCTGCTTAAGCTCACTTTGTCCTCCCCATCGTTTGTTTTTCCAGGGTTTGCAGTGGAGCCTGTTGAAAGAAGAAGAGGTTGTTCCTCGAATTCTGGCCATGGAGGGTCGCAGGGGTCGTCCTCCGAACTCAGAGCGGCAGCTAGCGGGAGACGTTACCAAAGCTAGTCGACGGAGGAAGGGTCGGCCTCCCAACGTGGGCGATCAGCTCGTAACTGAAGGGCCCAGCCCCAGTGAGGTCAAGCTTCTGCGCAAGCTGGAAGCTCAAGGTTAGAACAGGAAATGAGCCCCGATGTTGATGGAGCAGTTTCTCTACCTGTATCAGCAGCATTTCTATTTTTATTTTTTTTTTTCAAATGGATATTAGTTAGTTTTCAAAGAATGTGGATAAGAGTTGGCATCTCGCTCATGCTTTGTTCCACTGAAGAAAAAGAAACGTACCTTTTTTAAAAAAAAACAATCTACTTCTACTTTAATTGCCAAATTAAACGTACCTTTTATTAAGCCCATATTTCTGTATTAAATAAGTTTTTTTATAAGTCTGGTGTTACATTCTGATCTTAAATGTTTGTATTTCCATTGACTATAAGCAAAAAATTTTAATAATTAACTAAAATGTGGGCTTTAAAACATCTGTCGGTGTGTAATTCACCTATGTAATGTCTTTCACTTGGTGAAACATTAGTGAAATGAATGAACTTTTTAATTATATTCTAAAACATTGAATATGACTGCATAATTCCTGATCAAATTTGAAGCAGTTCACAGGAACATGAATAAAGGAAAGACATAAAACGCTGTGGAGTATTACAGCCGTGTTGAATTTTCCCCTGAAGTTTACCGCTGATAGTGCTTTTCTTTGTTCTTTGTGCAGAAATTGCCCGACAGGCTGCCCAGATGAAACTGATGAGAAAACTGGAAAAGCAGGCGCTGGCACGTGCAGCTAAAGAAGCTCGCAGACAGCAAGGTGAGGTAGCACAGAGTGGTAAACATGCTGGTGCAGGTTATTCACTTGGTCAGACTGTCACTTCGAGCTACTTTGATCTGAATGAGTTCAGTATGAATACCGGCAGGACCTTTTGGGGAGCTCATGCTGCTCTTACAGCCTTTGTTTGTGTCGATGTTCATCTTTAAAGCGCAAGCTTTAATCTTCTCCCTACTCTAATCCTTTTGCTACCATGCTGTTAGTTCATTATGCTTATAGATTTTTTTTTTTTTTTTTTACATTTGGATATGCATGGTAATGAATTTCAAAATGTGAAATATCATTTGCTTAGCCTCCACTTATATTGAGAAGTGAAACCACAGCTGTGGGGTGTAAGGAATCACCACATTTCAACCGTTTTAGCATTTCAGGTTTATTTCATCACTTCTTTAATTTGACGTGAAAATTAGCTCAAATACAAATTACTTAATATTATTGATAGCTTTTGCTTTTTTTATTGCCTTTTCCATAGAAACAAATTTCTTTGTTAGGCTGTTTTTGCGAGTAACTTAATGCCATCATCTGGTTAATCCCCTCAAGCTTTCAGTGACTTTTAAACCTTCACTGTTTAATTAAAGAGTTGTCCTGAAAACTTACTACATGTGTTAAACGTACAACTGACTTTTGCACATATTGTCAATGGCCTGAAATAAGTGGTTAGAGTAGTATTCTGAACACTAATAACCAGGAAAAAACGTAAATAAACTTAACAAGCCTCATGTGTATTCTATAATCCTGAACCTGGAAAACTAAACAAGATAAGATGATCCTTTTTTTGAAACCATAAGTGGGAAATTTAATCTGTCAGAATGTGGACAGTACAAAATAAGAGTAATGAAAATGAAAAACGGAATTAAAAAAACAGTAAAGTAAATGCTTTTGCTTCTGGTCTTTATACTGGGATGAGCTTAAATGCAGCTCAAGTCAGTTTAACTTTCAGATGTCAATAAGCCAATATGATTCTCACAAATGTCTTTTAATATCCCTCCCGTCTCCAGAAAAATAATAATAATCACCAGTTGGTTGAAGTATATTTTTCGGAGTGAAAATTCGAACTGACTCCCCTTCGTATGTAAACAGCGGTGTCACTTGATTGATGGGTAAACTGTTATTATGTTCATAAGTGTTGATCTTGATGATTCCGAGATTTAGTTTATTTTTATTAATTTATTCATTTTAGCTTTATATAGGAACTTAACTGAAATTTGATTACATAACATAACATTTTTAAAGGGAAAAAGGCAGGAGTATAAAACATCATATGTGTACATTTCAGTGTTTGAAACTAAATATGTCTGAGTACAAAATTATGAATTAGCTGCTCACAAGAATGCTTTTGGGTTTTTAAAAACGATAACATAGCAACTTATTTGAACCAATTTAAAAGCTAGTAAAACAATTATCTCCAACTCATTTATTTTCACTTTGTATATTTTTCTACAACCAGATCATTTTAATGAAATATTCGTTCTTTTTAGGCATTGTTTGTGTTCACTCTTTCTTGCTGTGAAAAGCTCACATTGCACATTCTGATCTGAGCACAAGCACATTTGTTCCTATGAATTCTCATGAATGTAAATTGTGGTGCTCAATCCTTTTTCTGGCCAGTGATAAAACACCACCTTGTCTCTTTGCAGCCATCATGGCAGCAGAAGAGAGAAGAAAGCAGAAGGAACAGGTCAAGATACTCAAGCAGCAGGTGTGTGCTGATGACATGTCTGTCTGTTTCTCCTTCCTATTCTTCCTTTAAAACCTTCGGCACTGAATCTTTGGCTAAATGTTGTTGACTTTTGTCACAATTGCTGTTATTACTGCTGCTTGTAAACTTCACTGTATATTTTATCTTGCGAAAGTGGAGTCGTAGGAAAGTGATTTTGTAAGTGGATGTCTTCCACTGTCTAAAATATTAAGAGATTATGTTTTGGTTTTTTGTTTTTTTTTTTTCTTGCAGGAAAAGATCAAGCGCATTCAGCAGATTCGGATGGAGAAAGAACTGAGAGCGCAGCAAATTTTGGAGGTAGAGAATCTGATCCAGCAGCACCTCTGATTAAGCAGAGCATTCCTGGATAGCTGGAGCCCCCAAGTCTATAGTGTTTTAATCTTCCTAAAGCTCATTACTGAACAGCAGCATGCATTGGAGGGAGTTGCGTCTTCTTAGGCATAATTCCACATGGAACTAATGCTAAATTGGTCTTGGTTGACGGGTGTTGAATATTAAAATGGATGTTGCTGCCTCTTCAGACCTTATTTAAATTGGACAGAAAAGTCTTTTTTTTATCAGACAACAGTAACAGTTTAGCATAAGTGGGTCAAGGGGAGAAAAAAAAAGTGCTGTTTGCCACACGCAAACACACATTTCAAGTTGCACGCACGTCACACATCTGCAGACGCACACAATTATTCTGTATGAGCTTCAAAGTGTTTTAACAGGACTAAATCAATTTTGAGTTGACACGGTTGGCAAGCCACACTTAACAGGAGGCTTCAACATTTTCACAATTACACGTTAAAGAGATACATTATTCATTCCCTCTGTTTTACAAATTTGACTGGCATTCAGGAGCGTGGAAATCTTTGCTCAAGCCAGAAAGCTGCAAACAGTCACTTTACGTGCAACAAAGCTCTCAACCAAGACTGATTGATGTGTTCCTGTCACTGTTCTTTATTCATAGGCCAAACGGAAAAAGAAGGAAGAAGCTGCCAATGCCAAAATATTAGAGGCTGAGAAGCGCATAAAGGTATGTTTTGCAGAAGCATACATTATAATGTACGTTTTAGAATGAGGATGATTATGTTAATTAAAAATGCATAATGGGCTTTTACTACTTGAAAGGCACAAAGCAAACAAATGAAAAGCAGCATTTAAAATAAACAAAAGTCCCATTTGTCTGTAGTCATTTCCATGATATTAACAGGAGGGGAGCATATTAATTTCTCCTCCCCACACCCTGTCATTTCTTTCCTGTTTTCAAGGAGAAAGAGTTGAGGAGGCAGCAGGCGGAGATTCTTAAACACCAGGTAGGCTTTTACTACAAGTTTCTTAGGCTCTCAAGTGAAATGATTACTAATGTAAGAATGTATTTAGCTTAAGCATGGGCTGGGATCAGATTGTCACCTTGAGTAAAAACAATACAGTTTCCTTCCTTTCACTGTTTACACAGAAACTTAGAACAAAAATGTAAATCATGTTGCAATTGGTTAAACTTGAAGAAGAAAAGCAACAATTATAATGACAATTTAATGTCATTTATTTTTGGCATTTTGAAAAAATGGTCAAATTTAAAAGTATTTTTCAGTCCTTATTGCACAGAATATACCTTTTTACTGCTTTTTGTAAGTAGCAAGTTGATGTTATCTTGGGAGGCTTGACAAACATGCTGCTTGTAGTTTGGAAATTGTAGTTTTGAACCAAAGTTATGCTTGTAAGGATGTTTTTATTTTCACACCAATGCTGTCTGTGTTGACTAAGACAAATTCCAAACAGCTCAAATCTGTTTTTCTTGTAATCCGGATTCTTTAAGTCAACGTGACTGGCAGTGTGCAGTCATAAGTAGGGGAGGGGCAACACTTTATGCTCCATGTGTCCGTCCTATCAAAACAACCTTAAACTGTAAGATTGAAATTAGCGGTTTTGACCACTGAACCACTGATCAACCAGCCCATGCCTGATTTACCTTAAACATCCTTAAATGTGTGTGTGAGTATAAATTTAAACACAATACATAGATGTGTGAGAATATGAAGTATGAATGAGATTAGATCCGAAACATGTGTTTTTAATGACTTGTTTCAGCATTTCTCTTTGTTGAACTCCTTGCTTATTGGTATTGGTGATTACTTCTGTTCCATAATACTTTGCCAACTCTCTCTGCCAGGAGTTGGAGAGGCATAGACTAGATATGGTATGGGTATGTTTATTTTTGTACATCTAACACCTGCATCGTGTAACTGGTTGTGTTATGGTTGTCATAGCAATGCATTAAGTGTAGCACTGGCTGCTGTCATACTACATTCTTCTGCATGGCTTTCCAGCAAAACCAACAAAAGAGAAAAAGAGTCAGTATGCTGCCTCCATCTGCTCGTCCTGAGGGACAACTGACCCTGTCACGGTGGCCAGGCAGCTTCTGTCCCCCTCCCCCTTCCTCGTCCTCCCCTTCTACTCAAAATGCATTGCAAAGACTGCTCAGCAATCCACACTCACTGTCTGAGAGAGAGAGAGAGAGAGCGCGCGAGGAGTTTCCATCCATCACGCATATCGTCTAACTGTTGTATCGGAGTAGCCTGTGTCACCCATGAGTGCTTGACGATTTCAGCCCAGAGATCGAGCTTGTGTCTGTTCGTCCGTGCATCTGTTCTGCAGTCCATAGAGTTCTGGACTTTAACCTGCCCCGTGCCAGCCTCTCTGTCATTCACTGTTCCTGTACTTTGCACAAAGAATGAAAACAGCTACTGGGAGTCATTTTGTCTTCATGGTGGTGGCACGTCCAGGAACATACCCCCACAGTCTTAACTTTAGTGTTAAAATTGACCCATTTCACAGAAGGTTAAGAACATATTTGATTCCACCATGATAACAAATATGGTTCTGAGTAGTTTGTTTTATTTTGGCCTGGCTCTCCTGCTTGTAGACCTTTTTTTTTCCACTCATAATGCACAGTTGCAGCTGAATCTAAAGATTGGCCTATTTGTATTTAAAAGGACTGAGGAAATCAATGCCTCGCCCCACTTATGACTTCATTCAGAGTTCAATGAGTGGGTAAAAAGTGAGATCCATAAAATAATGTTGACCTTTATGCCTGTTTTTGTGACAGTCTCTATATAGGTTTTTTTTTTTTTTTTTAGGATTAAAAGGATCTGTGGGTTTCATTACCTCTTTTAAAATTTTGCTGTTTTACATTTGTCGACAAAATAAACAAATAAGGGAAGACATTATTACTGCAGAGCAGAACTTGTGGTGTCTAGCTGTTTATTTGTTTGGTTGTTCATGACTATGATAAACCAATCTTCACAAACAGCCTGTTTTAGTCTCTGTGTGCTGGGAATGTTTTTGGCAAACCCTAATAGCAGCAACTGTGTCTACCTGGTAGATCACAGAGGGAATGACAGGTTGATACAAAGGAACAGGAAACCGTAAAGAGATCACATAAAACGATAGTCACTTACCAGTGAGTCCTGTGCCCTTTTGCAGTAGGCGGTGTGTCATGCACCAAAAGAATAACAAAGATGTCTCATCCTCAGCAGTCACATTTTGTGCTAATACTTCAGCTGCCAAAACCACTAAAGTGGAACTGCTGTTTTTTTTTTGTTTGTTTGTTTGTTTTGTTTTTTTTTTTTGTTTTTTTGTTGGGGGGTGTTCTGCTTTTTAACTATCCGTTCCTCTTTGCCATTCCCCCACCAAATATTACTGGAATGAGGTTGAAAATAAAGATCAGCGTTGACTCGCGTAATTTTCTTTTTTTTTTTTTTTTTTTTTTTTTTTTTTGCTGTTTTGATCGCAACGACCGAGTGGCACGTCAGACAACTTGTTGGAACTAGCATTTTCTCGCTTTTGTTGTGTCAGCTTTAGTTTAGAGGCGCCGTCAACGATTCAAGCTGCTTCTTTTTTCCTTTTTTTTTTTTTCTGAGCCTGTCATCACATCTACTTTGTATCGCATCTATGTGTTGCTTTTTGGTTGTCATTGTACTACCGTACTGTTCACTTATGCTTCCACCATACATGTGAAAAGTGTATACATGTTGAAGCATTGTTTTGTGTTTGTTCGAGTATGGTGCCTCTAATGAATTCAGTTTTACCTGAATACATAAGCAACTCAGTCGACCTTGAGTGCTGTTGGTACAGTGCGTGCACCTTAATGCGACCACTTTTTTTTTTTTTTTTTTTTTAACCATTTTAGGAGAGGGAAAGGAGGAGGCAACATGTAATGCTGATGAAAGCTGTTGAGGCTCGCAAGAAAGCAGAGGTAGTTCACATGCACACGACCGAATTCAGAAACACACACAACCACATGGCCACTGCCATAAAAAGGGGCAAAGTCATTATTCTCTCCATGAATTCCCGCTTTCTCTCCTTCCATTGCACACTTTTCCTCCCTCCTCCCCCCCTACTCTCATACTGAGTTAAAGGATTCTGGCCCTCAAGCACTTTTCCTCCGAATGCACAGCAGTATTAGGGCTGAATTCTAACACTGCTCAGCAAAGTCATGTAAAGCCCCTTGTCTGTTTTTGCACACATAAACGCACTTCCTTCACTTCCCTAATGCTCCCTCAAATTTTGGACTCTAGGAGCGTGAACGCTTGCGGCAGGAGAAAAGAGATGAGAAGCGCTTGAACAAAGAGCGCAAACTGGAGCAACGGCGACTAGAGCTGGAGATAGCGAGGGAGCTGAAAAAGCCAAATGAAGACATGTGTCTTTCTGACCATAAGGTTGGTGCTCTTTCTGTTATAAACACTGTTATTAGTCGCATTAGCGATAATACTGATGATGTACTGGGAGCAAAAGACTTGTGAGAGCTGAGTTAGTGGAACACTTTCTCGGGCCAGTGTTAAGATCATATGATCGTGAATTTTTAGACATGTGTTCCCCCAAGTGGTGAAAGTGAGGAACTGCAAAATAAAACAAACGCTATGGAAACTGTAACCTGGAAGTAATCATCATGTGAAGTCCAGCCAGATTACATAACTGCTTTTCTGCTTTGATTTGCATCTTAATACATTAGTACACCATTGAGAAGTTAATTATTCTGTGTAACTGAATTTCAAAAAGTAAGACTTTTACTTGGACACTTTAAACACAGTTACATATTTCAGATGGGGGTTTTTGTTCATTTTGATCATTATGGCTGTTTGCTTATAAATATCCACTATTCAGAATATAATAATATTAGAATATTCCATAAAAACAACAACAACAAAAATTCATAAGTCATTGATACCTTCCAGGAGAAGTGTTAGTCACAAAGAAACTGGGTGTTTACAGGATGCTGTATATGAGAATGTTAATGAAATGTTAAGTGGAAGTAAAATGTGGGATAGAAAAAAGTGGTATAACCAAATAAATAACTGCAGTGAGAGGATTCAAGTATTTGGGGGAGATTTACAAGATACTGACAGCAGCCGATGTCAGTGTTTCAAAAGTTGCCACACACAGATATACTCTGCACATGGGTGAAAGCCAACTTACTGAAATTAAATATTTTAATTATATGACCTTGTTTGTAAGGACTCTACATAATAAAAAAACATAAGCTTTGGAAATCAATTAGCGAACTATTTAACTAACTATTTGGTAATATCCTAATGTCTCCTGCATATTGACTTACTCACTGCTTTATGTTGTTGACATTAGATTTAGTAGGCGAACCACAGCAACAGCAGCAGCAATCAGAATTTTCCCTGTTTTTCTGTGTCCAGCCTCTCCCAGAGTTCTCCCGCATCCCTGGCCTCATCCTCCCTGGACGGGCAGTGTCAGACTGCCTGATGCTCATGCAGTTCTTGAGAGGCTTTGGAAAAGTTTTAGGACTTGATTTGAACGCAGATGTTCCCACCTTGGGAATGCTGCAGGAAGGCTTGCTCAACGTGGGGGACAGCATGGGCCAAGTTCAAGACCTTCTGGTGAAATTGCTCTCTCTAGCAGTCTGTGATCCCGGTCTGCCACCTGGACAAAAGGTACAGAATTTGTATTTGAATCAGGAGGGATTTTATGAGAGGCTTAGATTATCATAATAGTTATGTATTGCCTGTAATTACTGCTTAGTACAGGCATATGGACATTTTTGTCAGCGATATATTGATAATTAGAGGCTTAAATGTGACATTTTTAATTAAAATAAATACTATTTTAAAATGCTATTTCAATGTAAATCCTAATGCGTTTGAACTTTTGATTTTCTGTTTTTAATTACAGATGAATTACAATTAAAAAATAAAAACATATTTTTACTTAGTGAATAAACTGCAAAAAAGAAAATATGCCTACAGTTCTGATCAACTTGAATTTAAAAGTAAAAGTGACGTCATAACCCTTTTGTCTTTCTCATCAACTCCTACACAATCAGACAAAAACCATGCTGGGGGACCACTTAACCAACGTTGGCATCAACAGGGATAATGTCTCGGAGGTGCTGCAAATGTACATGAGCGCTCATTGTTCTAACACAGACCTGGCGCCTTTGGCCCTCAGTCTGAAGACCAAAGCCTTCCAGGCTCACACTCCTGCCCAGAAGGCCTCCATTCTGGGATTCTTGGCTAATGAGCTGGCCTGCAGTAAAGCTGTTATCAGGTAGGGGAAGAAACACAAACTCAAAACTGTTCATTTTTGCAAATATTCTGTTTTAGTTACAAAGTACTTGGTGGTTTTGAGGTTTTCTGCATGGATCAATTTTTTTTTCTCTCTCTGGATTTGCTTGAGTGAAACATGATAATAGAAATCCAACACGTATGTGTGCATGGGCTGCATATTGCTTAATTTTGAAGGTTCTTTTACAAGCAGTAATTTGTTTTTTATTCAGTGGAAAACAATTAATAACTGCAGAAACGGATAGTGATGTGTAGCGCTTTTAAACAAAGTGTACAAGTAATTTAGTCACTGGGAAACAGGCTATTACATTAGTTTTTTTCTTTGCCTCTCTACAGCTGCCTGTTAATCTCAAATTTCATTAAAAGCACAAGTATAATTAACGGTAACGCATTTCCTGTTGCAGTGAGATTGACAAGAATCTGGATCAAATGGCTAACATGAGGAAAGACAAGATTATTATGGAAGGAAAACTGAAGAAGTAAGTTTTCCTCAAATGTCGTTACTAAGAACATAGCTTTCAATTTTGATAAACAGTCTGGCTGAAGTTGTTGTCGATCTCCACATAGGCTGAAGACCATTCACGCCAAGCGGACTGGAAAGAGGGAGGCCAGCACGGGTGTGGAAGAGAACCAGTCCGTTGGTACTCCAACCTCTGCCGCCAAGCGCAAGAGGAAGCTGGGTGGAGACAGTGAGGATGACGACGACGACGACGATGACAGTGATGACCAGGCAGAAGACGACGATGACGAGGAGGAGGAGGAAATTAAAAAAGTTAAAAAAGTGGAGACCTTTGACGAGGTAAAACCAAAATGAGTAACTTAATGCTCATTATAAAATATTTACCTCATTCTAATCACTTACAGACATCTGCTGTTTTTTTTCCTCCCCTCCTATCAGGATGAAGTCGACCAGGCCACCAGCATTGAGGAGCTTGAGAAGCAAATAGAGAAATTAGCTAAGGTACACTCCTCTGTAGAATGAGTATGTGGTATAACGAACCTAATCACTGTAACCATAAATGTTTAAGGAGACAGAGAAATTATGCATGCTTGGCTGTTGGTAATAATGTGTGATTGCACGCAGAACTCTGAGATTAAACAACTCTCCTGGAAAGTCTATTACAAAGAGATAAAGCACAGAAGCAGTAATTATTACTGCTGTTTGTTATTTTATAGCATTACTATGATTATGAAGTGCTTATTTTTATGTCAACATGAACATTTCCTTCTAGTTTTTGAATACATCTTGATAGACAATTAGCAAAATGAGAAACAGGTCCCACAACTAAACTATGCATTAGCAATTAAAATATATTATCAAAAAGGTATTCTATGAATATGTGTGCTGGCATGGGGATATTATTTAGCCTATTGACTTACCTCATTAGCATGTTGTGCAGTGCTTCATATTCATTGTTGTGCCAGGTTATGGTAGACGGGAGCGAGTTCTAGATTCAGGTCACCCAGGTTAAAATGAATGAATTCATGTTTAGTGTTCACCATGTAAACATTCTGAGTCATCCTCACAGCTTCAACATCTGTTATTATGACTGAATTACCAAAACTCTCACATATTTGAATGCATTTTTTTTCAAAACAGCAAAAGTAGTTTGAAATATTTCTGAAAAGCTGTCAATTTTGATAATTTTGCCATTTTCACCACTTTTAATTAACGCTGTGGTTGATCCTCCTATTTAATAAAAGGGAGAGAGAATAGTCGGATATTTGTAATATCATGTGAACAACAGCATAATTTAGCTCGATGTTCTCAAAATATTGAAGTTAAACAAAAAGAGCATAAGGCATCATGTGTTTTCTTTATATTTTTGCAGCAACATCATCAGACCAGAAGAAAGCTCTTTGAGATATCTCATTCTCTGCGCTCCATGATGTATGGTCAGGACCGGTATCGGCGCCGGTACTGGGTTCTGCCACACTGTGGAGGGGTCTTCATTGAAGCTATGGAGAGTGGAGAAGGTAGAGGCAGCACAAAGCATTCATGATTTGATCCTCTTCAAGGAATTTGGAAAGTATGTTGTTTCAAAATATTTGCGCTAAATACTCTGTTATACTTTCCTCAGCCCCAGAGGAACTGGAGGAGGAGCGGCAGAGGAGGAGGAGAGCAGCCGAAGAGGTCAAGGTGAAAGAGGAACCCCAGGAGTTTGAACTGCACAAGGAGAAGCCTAGCAGCCTTGATGGACAGAACCTTCGGACACCGAGCTTGGAACAACAGAAAGACGAGGGTCAGGAACATGAGGGAAAGAAAAACACTCAGACTCTGTTCTACCAGCAGGCCGGCTGCATCTCCAAACTGTGTACACTCCGAAACGTTGGCAAAAATGTTAGCAAACAATCTCTAAAGGCAGAGGAAAAGGAGAGTTCACTTGGGATACAAGACAGCAGTCCCATGAACATTCCTAATGCCTCCAAGAAAGAAACATTACCTTCCCCCAATCATACTATCCCAGAGCCGGCGGCAGCATTAACTCCTTCCTTAGTGACCACTAATGACACTACAAACATCCCTCCTCCAACTTCAACATCTTTATCTTTCCCCTGCCTGCCAGTTCGACAGGAAAGCCCGGGGAACACTCCTCCGACTTCCTCTCCTGCGCCATCTCCACACCTCATATTTCAAGCCAATGACCAATTGCTCAGAGTTCTGACCGAGAGGAGTGGGCACTGGTTCAGTCTACTTCCTCGCAACCCTTGTGACCTCTCTTCTCTTACCACTACTCCGCCAGGAGCGCCGCGTGGCTCTCCTCAGGCGTCTTCAACACCTGGCAGACCTAGGTCTCCACCGCCTTCCCCTGCCCTACCTCTCACACCTTCTGCCGCCTCTGCGTCCGCTAGCCCGCATCACCCAACTGGTCTCCTCAACTACCCTTTGTCTGCCCTGCAGGTAAGGCTGATGTCCAGATTAAAACATAATGGCTGCATTAAAGGTTTTTTTTCCCCCAGTTTTACTAAGAGTTTGTTTGTCTCTTTCTTTTAGTTGAAGTCAGGGGGCTCATTGCTTGGGGTTTCTTTTGCAAACTGGCCTAGTGGTGTGATAAGTCCCAGCTTACCTCTGTGCAGTAGCCCCAGCCCCATGCCAGGTCATTCCCTGGAGGGCAACACGACAGCAAGTGTCTCTAGTAAGAGTGAGTCACCTATACCTCGCATTGAGAAAAGCTCCTCTATGCCCTCTCCCACCTTGGAGATGCCGAAGTCCCTTGACCACCCTGCACCTCGGCCCATTCCAGAAGGTGAGTGACCTCGACGTGTCGTTGATAACAAAACACCAACTTCTGCTTTGTACGGATAATTTTACTAAGTTGTAGCATTACAACTTAGAATATAAATGCATGTCTCTACTGTAGTGTTCCAGCTAATGGGATTGCGTGTGTTTGTTGTCTCAGAACTGCTGACAGGTTGGTGGCGGGTGTCTCACATCGAACAGCTGCGGGCGCTGGTTGATGCTCTCCATAGTCGAGGAATCCGGGAGCGGGGCCTCCAGCGGCAGATGCAGAAATACCTGGAGATAATCCCACAGGTTTGCACCAAACACAGAGATGGTGAGTAATGCAACAACTCTTCCTGCTTGAGTAAATGTTTCAGATGGCTGCATTAGCAATTGTTTTTGTATGCGAGTCTGTAACTTCTGTTGTGTCAATCCTCTAGTGGCTATGATTGAGCTCCGGGAGCTTGAGGAAAGCCAGGTCAGTGTGGAGTCAGTGCGGGGCTGGTGTGTGGAGGAACAGGCCATGGAAATGGACATTGCTGTGCTGCAGCAGGTAGAGGAGCTGGAGAGGAAAGTGACTGCAGCCAGCTTGCAAGTCAAGGTAAATTTTGGATATCCTTCTTCATGTTGTGTGGCCAAATTAGAATAAAACAGGTTCAAACACCATCTGGTCAGAAGACATAACAAATTATATCCCATCCAGGGCTGGACCTACCCAGATCCTCAGTCTGAGCGAGAGGATCTGGTGTACTACGAGCACAAGCCCCCCACTAAGTCAACACCAGCATCAGGAGGTGCAGGAGATAAAGACTCCAAGGAGCATCTTGAGGAACGCGGAGAGAAGGGCGGGGTGATGCGTCACCCGGACAACCCTCTGGACATAGCAGTGACACGTCTGGCCGATCTGGAGCGCAACATCGAGAGAAGGTACCTGAGGAGCCCCTTAGGTACCACCATTCAGATCAGGCTGGATAATGTGGGTACGGTCACTGTCCCTGCCCCCGCCCCATCCTCTAGTGCTGACAGGGAAGGGTAGGTCATTTCTCCAACCAAAGCTCCCCACTCTCCCACTAAGACCCCTTCCTCTCTCTGTCTGTGCTTTTTGTTTCCCATGTCACTCCAAAACTGAGGGTCTTGGTTGCTTTAACAGCGGATGTTTGTGGTTGCTTGTCAGATTTGTGTACATCTGTTTTTGTTGGGTCTCATGGAGTTTTTTGGGGGGCTTTTTTGTGGGGGGGGAGGGTTGGTAGGGGCTTCACTCAGTTTCATTTCCTGCACATTGTCATTGTTCAGTGTTGTTTGGACTTTTGTTTCCTACAATCATTTGCATGGTGTTGTTACTCTGTAACCTTGATTATGAGCAAACCTTTGGCTTCCAGAATTTAACAAACCCTCAAACTTTCTGCATGAGCGTACCTTTAACCTGACAGAATGGGTGTGTACCTCTCCCCAGCACCTTACACCCTCATGCCTGTCTCTGCACAGCTAGAGCTCATAATGATCTGCTGTCTTGCTGGCAACTTTTTCAACTGATACTAAGCAGCTTGTGTGAAAATAGACCCATATATTCTTATTTCATTGTGCATTTTGGACCCTCATCCTTCTGTCCTCTCTTAGCGGTGAGGAGGAGGTAGCCCACGGTATGAAGGTATGGAGGAAGGCTTTGAGTGAGGTCCGCAGTGCCGCCCAGTTGGCCATGTGCATCCAGCAGCTGCAGAAGTCTATCGCTTGGGAAAGGTCTATCATGAAAGTGGTAAGAAAATGCTCTGAAGATTATAGACAAACCTCAGGAAGAGCTTTCTTGTTTTGATGGACGGGTTATTCTTTTTAGTACTGTCAGATGTGCAAAAAGGGGGACAATGAGGACCTCCTTTTGTTGTGCGATGGCTGTGACAAAGGGTGTCACACTTACTGTCACAAACCCAAGATCACCAGCATTCCCGAAGGAGACTGGTACTGTCCAGCCTGCATTTCAACGGTATGTCACTGTAAATAGTATAATCAGGCTCATATCATTTAGTTTTGATTTTTAGGATCCTGTAGGATCCGTAGCATCGATGATATTAAAAATAGCTGCCGTGATCTCAAACAGTTTCCAACCCATGTAATTGTTTATAATTCGAAAATTGATCACCATAACTTCTGGAAGTTATGGTGATCAACTCAACAATTTTAAAGATTTTGATCATTAACTGTTCAATTTCACAGGCAAGTGGTCCGTCCCCAAAGACCAAAAAGCCTCCAGCCAAAACTGTAGCTTCTAGCGGAGGAAGCAGCAAAAAAAGCGGGGAGTCCAAGAAGAACGTGAAGCAGACAGGTAATGGGGAAGTATCAGAGGAGGATTCAGTCAGTGCCAGCAGCACGCCCAAAAAAGGATCAAAAGACACCAGCAGGAAGAGAAAAACGGAGGAGGCTTCACCTGCTCTGATACCAGCCAATCAGGAGAGCCCTGTGTGTGTGAAACGAGCCAAGACAGCAAGAGACAACAACAGGGACCTGGGATTATGCAGGTATCTGCTCTTTGCATGTTCGCTCTTGTCATTTTTTTTTTGTTGTTGTTGAATAGTTTTTTAGAATTCATCACACATTCTTTGTTGTAATCAAGAGCTTGTTGCTTCACCAAAACCAATTCTCGTCTTTGCGTTTTTGTTCCCAACAGAGTACTTCTCGCAGAGTTGGAGCGGCATCAGGATGCATGGCCTTTTCTCACGCCTGTTAACCTAAAATCTGTCCCTGGCTACAGGAAGGTCATAAAAAAGCCGATGGACTTCTCCACTATACGTGAGAAGCTTGTGAGCAGCCAGTGAGTTCCCAACTAGTTCTATTTGTTCTTTTTCTTCCTTTAAGCCTGCGGGGGATTTCCATGTATTTTAAAGCCAGTTTTTCGGAAAGAAACTTGCTGGAACAACTTAGAAAACGCTTTATCTGCTTTTACAGGGTGTTTCTGTAGTATGAAATAAATATGGCCAAGCGTCTTCATTATGAAAACAAAAACAGGATATAGAAGAAACTTTCATCCATATAGTCCGTGATTTTTATTGATTTTGTGTTTGAAGGCTAAGATCTGTCGCAATACCTTTTATACAGAAACATGTTATGAATGATTGTTTTCCTTTATTTCAGGTATCAAAACCTGGAGACTTTCATCATTGATGTCAACTTGGTCTTTGATAACTGCGAAAAATTCAATGAAGACAATTCGGACATTGGTCGAGCTGGTCATAACATGAGGAAGTTTTTTGAGAAGCGCTGGACTGAGCTTCTGAAGCAAACAAACTAAACTGTTCCGACTCTCCTTGTGAACCCATTCAACGTTTCATACGAAACACCAGGTTTTCTTTTCTTTCTCTTTTTTTTTTTTTTTTTTAGTCTGACGGAGTTTGTGGCTTTTTGCAGGATGGAAGAAAAAGTCGGCTCCTTCATAAGGAATCCATTGTGTGCTTAAGAGAGATATCACCATACAAAAAAAAAAAAAAAAAAAAAAGAATAAAAAAAACATTGTTACATGAGGTGCGCTGGATTTATTACAACAGGGATAAAAGCCCCAAAGAGTCCCAGAGAAATGGGGTGTCCTAGTGCAATACCATTCCCTGTCTCAGAACACTGCACTGAATGAATCCTCAAATGTCACTGATGTATCTGCGCTAGAATACTTTCCACTACCTGTACATAGTCTTTTGTTATTTAATCGTATTATAGTGAATGTATTTAATTTTGTAATAATTATTTATGAATCAAGGTCCACTTCATTTTCTATGAAAAAGGAGGAATCATCTAAACTGCTTTGAATTTAAACCACAACAACAACAACAAAAAAGGAATGTGTCTTTGTGTTTTAATATTTTTTTTTCTCCCAAATATCAAAACAAAGCCAAGAAAAAGAGGAAAAAAAAAACTGTTTACACTGTTCAGTGCTTTGGGGCATCAGAGAACTGTATTCATTTGTTCAAACTGTAAAACTGCGTTTATTTACAGGAGCAGCAGAGGAACAGTTCGACTACGGCGATCCGTGTGTATATACTGTTTATTAATGTCAATATTATGTCTTGTTTGCAACGATGTGTAAAAATTGTTTAAGAATATTAAGATATTGTTTATGCCTTAGAATGATTGTAGCATTCTATTTTAGTGAACGTGATGAAAACATTATCATAAATATTGTTTGTACAGTATATACATATCCTCTGCAAACACTGTGGTATCCTTAATCTTGGTAGTGCCTACCCTTCCAACAGGGGCATGTAGGGGATGTTGTTGTTTTTTTTGTTTTTTGTTTTTTAGTTTTCATTCTTACGACAATTATTTTTTTCAATATGATTTAAATCTGACAGGGCCTCCAAAGTGGGACAGTAACACAGAAATCATTCCTCACCTCAGCAGAGAAACAAAGGAGCAACAAGCATTCGGTTTCGCTTCCACGATGCATTTCCTCAGAATCTGCCACAATACAGAGGACCTAAAGGCCATTTGTAACCACTGTGTTGAACCTTGCTGTGTGTCGTGGCCTGATGGAGGCAGCTAGATTTTTTTGTACCCAAGTCGAAAGTACTTGAAGTTACTTTATTTAAGATATTGTGGAATAAAAGTATCATTCTTTTGTAGGAGCTTTATTTTTCACTAGTGTGTGGCACGGACCTATTAAAAGGATGTTTTTCAACGTAAGCGTCTTACACTTGATTCATTTCAGTTTCCACTTCACAGAGTTGCTGCTTCTGTTTCGGATTACCGGATTAATAACCTTTATTCTCTTTCCAAGAAAAAAATTAAAGCTCAGTATGCATGTGCTGCTTAAACTAAGGGTATGATGCAACCCATGATGGAGTGAATTGACAAAACTGGTGCCAAAAACAGAGGCATAACATATTTTCTATACTCTATACCTTAAAATTAAGAAAATGAGTAAACATGAGTGGCAAAATCAAACATAAACTTCACACTGCAATACATATAATACATATACAAAACGCTTTCATCGTAAATATCATATACAAGAGCAGTTTTACAAATGTTTACCTTTAGTATCTTAATTATTACTAATAAAATGTGTTCTTTAGTTAAATGATTTTATGTCAAAATATTAGGAAGTAAAATAAGTAAGTAAAATATTCATTCATATTGTAGGTAGTTTAATGTCCACTATGACCTAGCTTCTTGTTTTGCAGAGAGATAAAATTAACGTTAGCAGTTTTACAAGCAGTTTTCTTAATCTTAATGCAGAAACCAAGACAATTTACTATTATGTCGCATTTCTATTTGGGTGAAGAAGAAGATACATTAGAAAAATATACAATTCTATATCTCTAAAAAAAATATTAAAGATAAGGGGGGCCTGAGAATTATTTTATTCTGTAGAAAAGTGCAGCTATTGATGATAATGCATTGGTAAAAATACACGAAAAAGATGGAAACAATCATTCAAATCACTATTCCGCATATCAGAGCTCATCTGTTCCTCAAAAGAGGAGGTGATGCTGCTTTTGTCAGCAGCCAAAAGGAGATATAGATGTCCTTGTCCCGTTTTCTTCCTCACCTTCCAGCATCAAGTGATGAGGCCGATGCTGAGGACTACAAGGCTGCAGGTCCAAACAGTCCTCCACGGGTTCTTGAAAGTCTGTGCAGACCAGCTATGTGGGATTCTGCAGCACCTCTTCAACCACAGCCCAAATGTAATTTAAAAACTAGCGCATTAACGAAGTATTGTAGTACTTAATATAACTTAAATTAATTAAAACGTTTAATAAAGATCGATTTTGGTGTTACCATAATCAGCACTACTAACATTTTTTAAAATTAATTTGAATATTCGATTATGAGTTCCTATTTCCGAGCTAAAACGAATGCAGCATCGAGGAGGTGCAGTGACGTCACGAGCAGCTGACCTGAGAGGAAGTAAACAGTGAATAACACAGAGAAGGACGGAGACGAGTAAGATTTACGTTCGCTCTTGTTAAATAATAACAGATGCTGCAGGACGCGGTCTACTGACTAGTCTTTTTTCTTCTGCAATCTGTTTTTTTTCGGCTGTTTTTTATTTTTTAAATATTTCGCATAATGGCAGAAAGTAGCTTCATAATCCTGAAGAACCGTTAGCTTCTAAAGCAGCAACAATTAGTTGTTCTGGTGTGTTAGTTAATTTAATTAAGACCTCCTGGCAGGAAAAAAAAAAGATGATAAAGCTTTTGGGTTATTATTTCATTTATTTCGGTTTCATTTCGTAAAAGGGAAATAATACAATTATAAGCTGTCAGGATTATTTTTTAGCCTGGAGGTACATTAGTGGTAATATACCTCCAGGCTAAATAATTATCTATTACCTTTCTCTCACTTGTTGGCATCAGACTATTCTATCCAGTTGTTCGAAGTCTGATCAGGAGCAAACCACGAGATCTATTACACTTCCTGTAGGAACCAGGATTCCTACAGTCTTAAAAAGTATGGATATTAATTTGACAATTTTCCGATTCTGGCTATATGGAAAAAAGAAAGCCGAGTCTGGAAAGCTGTTTCTAAACTTTTCTTAATCTTTATTCCATTATTGAAAAGAAATAAATTGATTTATGCTGGTTTCTATTTGTTCATACTTGGATTACTTTAATTGTCCTTGTACTGCCACTTCAAAAATAAACTATTTTGCCTACTGAATGATTAGATTAGATTAATCTAAACTCATGGGAGATGGTCATTTGGCCAGGGGTTTAAACTGCAAACAAATTCCAGTCTTTAGAATTTTATAAGCAAAATAAAAGGTACAAAAGCTTATGGGTTGACTTAAAGAACCTTTATTTATTGTTACTGGTAACCCAGACTTCATTTAACAAAAAATAGTATCCCAGACTTTAAAATGAGGTTTATTTCTGTGTGTGTGTGTGTATATATTTATATATAATAAATAAAAACCTGTATAAAAATATTTTTCCACACTGTCATATTGGAAGTTTATGGTTTCCATTATTTGGGGTACATGCAGATAATAGAAGCTATCTCGGTAAAGGTTATTTTGCTATTATTTGTTATTTGCTGTAATGTCTTTCTTGTGATACCAGTTTCAAAAAACCAGATGATTTTGTGCAGATTTCTTTGTTAAATTCTCCGCTTACCTTATTCAGGGCCTCATTCTGGTTCTGTTCTTGATCCAATGTCCTCCAAACGTCAGGGTTGGCTCTGCAGATGGCGTCTGTAGTCTGCACCTTACGGGACCATCAGGACGACATCAACTGGTGTGCATTCTCCGCCAAACTGTTGGCTACCTGCTCCGGGGACAAAACCCTCAGGGTGTACAATGCTGAAGACTTCTCCGAGCTGCCTTTCTCACCTCTGAAGGGACACAGCTACAGCGTCCACTGCTGCTGCTTCAGCCCCTGCGGCCAGTTCCTCGTCTCCTGCTCCACTGATGCGACCACGCTGGTGTGGTCCATGGTCACGGGGAAAATCGAGGCCGTCCTGGAACATCCCGGCCGCAGCCCTGTTCGGATCTGTGCGCTGTCTCCCAACGCGGTCCACCTGGTTTCAGGTGCATCTGATGGCACTTTAGCTCTCTGGGATTTCCACTCTAAGAGGCTGTTCAGGTAAAGTGAAGCTTTGTGTTTCCTGGGAGATAAGAATCCTTGTTCTTTCAACATGAAAGCAAATTTGTTTCTATTGTTAGTGATGCAAAAATACAGATACTGTTTTGTCTATTTTCCAATGGGAAGTTAATGTTTTCAGCAAATTTGTTTAGACCAAGAGCTGCTTTTTCATATTTTAGTTAAATACACAGCTATTCTGTTTATATTCATAGACAGCATAATAATAAAATTGCTTCATAAAATGAACCACAAAGTCAGTGCAAACAGCTGTCCCTACACCACATGGAGCAGTGCTGTGACAATATTTGCTCATGTTGTCGCCACCAGATCCGTTTGACTCTGAACAGTGATGAAAAGCAAACTGTTCATTCAGCTGTTGTTGTTGTTTTGTTTTTTTTATGTTTCATAAAGGACTGGAGGAGTGAGAGACACAACAATGGTAGCTTGTTCCTTCAGCCCTTGCAGTCAGATGTTCATGACGGGCTCCACCTATGGAGATCTGCGTCTGTGGGATCTGCGCTTAAACCAACTCCTTGCAAAGAAGGACGCCCACGACCTGGGGGTGTCCTGCTGCAGCTTCGCTCCCGGCATCCTCAGCGGTGAGAACTCTAGTTGTGGATTTATATAAAGCGCCCAGTCCACTTCTATAAATAGGGCTTCATTTAAAATCACCTCACAAAAATTAAGAGAATAGTGGAAATAGAAAGGTTCTCTGAGAATGGTCTTTGAATTAATTGTATTTGGGTTTTTTTTTTGTTTTTAGGCAACCAAGTTGTGCAGTTTCGTTTGGCATCTTGCGGACAAGACTGTTACCTGAAGGTCTGGGTTCTTAACAAGTTCCCCTCTGGAGGTACAAATGTTTTCAGGTCAACTGTGTTGCAAATCCTTCCTCTAACAGCAGAACAACATATTCTGGATCACAATGGCAAACTATAAAAACACCAATTACTGCGTCCATCTGTGGGATCTCAAGGGAAACTCTCAAGGAAAAAAAACGAGAGTGCCGTAAGACAGCAATCAATTAGCCGACTGTTGAGTAACAAAGTTGCCATTGTGGTTAGACTAATCTAGTGTATTGATTAGCCCTTGACCAGTATCCTCAAAAGTGCTAAACTTCATCTGTGATCAATCGCCACCAAATTATGAGGACATACAAACAAAACAAACCTAAAGTTTGATTTCACACAAATCCGTGCCGTTCTCCTTAGTATTACAAACAACACTCCACCCTCTGGAATTAGTTTTCTTCGCTTATTGGTAATATTTAAACCTGTGCAGAACCACACTTGTTGCTTTACCTTGCAGGCTTTTACATGGTGCTCCTACATACACTAATCGGCCAGACGGCTCCGGTCTTCTGCTGTGCGTACTCCTCTGATGGGCAGCTGCTTGCGTCTGGGTAAGATTCCAGCTTGAAGAAGAGACAAGAAGGAGGTCTCGTTCTTTCATTCTCTGTTTGTTTTTTTTTTTTAAATCTTCTCAAAGCATCCTTTATGTGTGTAAAAGGATGTGTAGCTGTAGATTGTAAAACTGTGTACCAATGCTCTACACAGAGACCACCACTAGGTTCCTTTTGCTAGTGAAGCTCTACTGTAGTCATTCTCATTGTCATGAGAAACTCTGTTGCCATGTGCTTAATGTAATTTCAAATCACTGTCTGATGTTTAATAGGTCAGGCTTCGTCTCTTGATCTATTTTTGAGCAAGCTATAGATTTATGTAGACTGTTTACTTGAACATGCCCAGTAAGTGGGCCACCTTCTACATACTTATAATTGCAGTGTTTTTTTAAAACCACCAGAGGGAGACAAATGATCGGTTTATTTCCCCCCCTCAAAATGGAGAACCTGGGTTTGAAATCGTGTCTTGGAACTGAACTGATTGATTTTTCATTTTCATTTCTTGCAGCTCAATGGACAAAAGCGTCAAGATCTACGATGCGGTGAGTTTCTCTTGCTCACATCGTCGCTCTGGCAGATGTTAGCTTTTCATCCCTGAATCCATGTTCCTCATGTTGGGTTTTTGCCGCTTTTTTTTTTTTTTTTCTTAGAATTATGGCATTCCGCTTCACACACTGAACCACCATGAGAGGTAAATATTTATTTACTTTAATGTTGTTAATTTTGGTCACTGTAAGCACTTTAAAACTATAGTTTTTAATTACGGGAGAGGAAAAAAAAACAAAAAACTTAACATGTGATGAGACTACGAACTAATTATTTCTACCTTTTCAGTAACAGAAAAGAACAGAATGACACAGAAGTTTTCAGGTTCATTTTGAATTATTTTTCTCTTTTTTTTAATTAGTAATACTTTAAGAAACTTATAATTTTAATAGACTGAAAAATACACACATATATTATGCTGCATCACTGATTCCGAACACTCCCTTCCTTTTTTAAATGCGTAGGACCACGCTCTCTTCCCCCCCTACACTAACAGATAAGTCACAGATGAATGATCACACAAGCCATTTACAACCATTCAGCCACCTGTGTCTGAAAGGCATCAAGCTCCTTTCAGAGGGGCCAAATGAAAGTGCTTTTGGGAGAGAGAGAGAGAGAGAGAGAGAGAGAGAGGGAGATAAAAATCAGTATTTAAAATAGAAGCAAGAAGATAACTGACGGGGGGAAAAGAAGTGAATCAAAACTTTAGACAAAAAAAAAAGGCTTCCTGGAACCTCATTTGACTTTAGATTTAAATTCAGACAGAGTCTTGATTGGAGGTTTAGCGAAGCTCTCCTCTCGGCTTCTGTGTGAAGCCAAGGAGCTTTTGTGGATCAGCATCTCTCAGCCATCCAGCTTAGCTTTTAGAGAGCTCTCCCTCATTAACTCTGCCTTTGCCTCTTTAAATCAGCTGAATTTTTTTGATTTTAGATCAGTGGGTCCTGAACTGTCTGGAAAGGCACTGTGGTTCTTGATTTAAGTGTTTCTTTCAGGTCTTGAAAGAAAAATCAGCATGTGCTGGGAAAGACTATTCCCCCCCCCTTGCAGATTTCTTCTGATCTTTCTCTTGTTTTTAATTTTAATGTTTCACATCGTCAGACAAAAAACAATCTAAGTAAATGCAGGATAAAGTTTTCACATGAGGATTTGATATATAATATTATTAGTGTAAAGAAACAGAGCATTTTCGAATAATGAATTAAGTAAAGAAAAAAATCTGATTTGAATTTGAATATTATATAAGAACCCCCCAAAAAGAGGGTAAGCCACAAAAGGGAATTTCCAAAGAAGGTGACAAGTCACAGGTGGAGAGTTGAGTGGAAGGAAAAAGTGTCCACAAAAGGCCCCTTTCGACAAGCTTTCCATACCCAGCTTTCTGTAGAGCAGAGGTTTGGGTGTCATTCATGTACCTCTCTCCCGCTGCAGGTATGTGACAGCATGCGCCTTCCATCCAACAGCACCACTGTTCGCCACCGGATCCATGGATAAAACCGTAAACATCTGTCGGCTGGACGACGGGTGCAGGGGTGAGGAGAGAGCAAAGGCTCAAAAATCACACCCTAAAGAGTAACATGTATTAATTTATTTAGGAAATAAGTACAATATGATTAAAAAAACTTGCCCTGTAATCTTATGTTATGTTTCCCTTCTTTACTTCACATGCTGTTCGGCGGAAAGGCAGGAAGCCGTCGCCTGGTTAGTTTTGCATTTTATCTTCAATATTAGCATGTTGTCGTTAGCTTTACTCTCCTAGCGATTATTCAGAATAGAAAATAATTCTGAATAATTATTAAAAAATCAAAACCTGTTATTTAAATCTGGGTTTATTAAACTGGTCTCTCATGCTAGTGGAGCAATTTTTTTTTTTTTTTTTTTTTTTTTTCATTTTAGTCCAGCTCCACCTGGCAGCGAGGGACTCAGGTGTTGTGTGCTTGAGTGCTCTCTTTTCATTACACCTCAGCCTCAAGCGTCTCGGGTTGCTTTTAAAGTGCTTTGCCGGTCTCTTGCTTTCAGTTTCGGTTTCAGTTTTTCTCTGTCTTAAACAATAGTCTATGAAGACACGCTGTGAAGATGAGGGATTAACAAAAAAAAAGAGAGAGAGGAAGAAAATCTGTTTAGCTTAAAACATAGGAGGGAATATTTGGTCTTGTTTTTTTTCCTAAAAGGTGCTGCAGCCAGCAGCAGCTTGACCCCCTTCTCGCCTTGACTCGCCCTCTCAGGAAAAGCCGCGGCGAGCCGATCGAAGCTGCTGGTCGCTGATTGGTCGGAGGGGGACGTGTCAGAGTGGCTGGCGGAGGAAGGGCTCCAGGGATTGGTGGAGAAATTCAAGGCCAATAACATAGATGGGACAGAGCTGCTGAGTCTCACCAAGGAGACGCTGGCGTCAGAGCTGGCCATAGGTGAGGAGGACAAATGTCACACTCTGCTCAGCGAGAGCACCACCACTTGTTCACTTCCTCCCTCTCTTCTAGTTCTCGTGTTCATCATTTTGTCTTAGATAGGAGAAAAATACATGTTTTACAGCACTGATCTCTTGTAAGACTTGACAAGGAGACGTGCATGGATTAGGATTTCTCTTTGCCTATTCACATGGATAAAGGGCAGTACAGTGGGTTAGAGTGCGGGTGAAGGAATGAGTGTTTACGCGTGGTTTTACTCAGCGAGATTACATAATGTTAGGCTGAAGCGCCAAAGCGCTCAGCTTTAAAGACTTGGTCAGTTCTGGCTTTAATCTGGTGCACTTTGTAGGTTGCATAACCCAATCCTCAAAGCAGAATTTCCCATAAGAGATAAAGTGGACTTTACACCTAATATCATTAAGCCCCTTTTGGTTCTTTCCGTGTTTGTTTAGAATTATAATTTTTTTAAAAAATTTATTTGCTATAGCATAGTTTAGCCCTCTTTATTGTTTCTGTGTGTTGGTGAGGCGATGCCACAAAGGCTGAAGTCTGAGTGTTATGTTGTTGATTTCAGTCTACCAGCTAAGGCATCGTTCGTCACGTAGTTCTCAGCGAACATTTGCTGTAGCGCCACGAAACGTCGTCATATCCATCCCACAGTCGCTGTCAATCACTGCTCAGTTTACACAGCATCAGCGCTGTGGCAGCTTGTGTTCACATTGATCTGTTTTTAGCAACACAGCATGAATCCCACCTTCTTAGCAGAGCTAACTTGGAGAACAGTGCCGAGTGGCATCGTGTTTTATCTACTGCTATGACAGACGGACAGACAGACAGACAGACAGACAGACAGACAGACAGACAGACAGAGGGAGGAGTCGTGGTGTGTTTCTTCCCCGATGGTGGGAAGCAATCGATTCGTGCTTTGCTTCCTAAAAGGTAGAATGCACCAGTGAAGGTTTGTCAGGAAGGTAAAAACAAACAAATAAAAAAAATAAAATAAAAAAACTGTTTTGATGTTCATCTGTTCATTATCTCCATTCTCTTCTGTACTTTTTTTTTTTCTTCTTGAGGCTTTTCTGCCTGTTTGCTGTTTCAACTGGACAGACGTGGTTTGCTCCCACGGCGTTCACTCTCACCCACGCTCACATTTGCCATTCACGAGTGAAAATTGACAAACGCAGGGAATGACAAATGCTCAAGCCGCTCACAGTGATGATATTAATTGTGCATGGACGTCTCGGGTCAAGAGCTCGTTTTCTGCTGCGACATATTTCTTCATCTTTTGTGTGTGTGTGTGTGTGTGTGTGTGTTTTGTTCAGAGTCTGTCGGCCTGCGAGGTAAACTCCTGAGGAAAGTGGAGGAGCTGAAAAGAGGTTCAATATGCTCTGGGATTCCTGACGAGTTTCTGTGTCCAATCACCAGAGAGCTTATGAGGGAACCAGTCATGGCAGCTGGTAGGTCAACATCACTGCTAAAACATTTTTCACATTTAGCCTAGCTATTGCTACGAAACGAAATTCAATATATTTGGATTTTATGTAGGAGACCAATACAAATCAATGCATAATAGTGTACATTTAGGATTTAATATAAATAAAAATAGTAAAAGTGAGGTTTGTATTTTTATTCAGAAACGTTTTTATTTTTATTTGGGGGAAAAAATGCACTGCCTCCAATTGCCTTCGGAGGTCACCTTAATATTAATCTGAGTAACATATCGGTGTCAACACAGAGGTTTGTTAGAGAACGTTAGCAAACAAACATCATCACAATATAGGAAATAAATCAATATTTAAGGCTTTAGATATGCTTTTCAAGCCATCATCCCAAAAGGGGAAGACTTGGGCACACTTTCAGTTGCAGTCAGAGAGAAGCAGCAACAGGGTCACCGTAACTCTGGAGTAGCTACGGTGATCCAAAGCTCAGGTGGAGGAATCTGTTGATAGGACAAAGTTGTGCAGCCCAAAAATGTGACCTGCATGGAAGATTGCTCAATTGTTGAAGAATTTCCCTCCTCGGTTTGCTGCAAAGGGAAGAGGATCCTGGCCATCCTGAATAAAACTGTTTAAAGGCGGCAAAAGACTAGAGACTGGGAAGGAGGTTCACTTTCCAGCTGCCAGAGTTGCAGTGGAATCCGATTTGGCTTGGGCTATTTTGAGAAAAAGGGCAAAATTTTGCGGGTTTTTATTTGTAAAAAAAAAAAAAAAGACTTCACAATAGTGCACCACTTTGTGTTGGTATTCTACAAAAAGTTGCGTATTACGAGACACTTAAATCACGTTTTCACCGACCCTACCTGCTCCAACAGATGGCTACTCGTATGAAAAGGAGGCAATTGAGAAGTGGATCCACACCAAGAACCGTTCCAGCCCAATGACCAACCTTCCCCTGCTGACAACCTTCCTCACACCCAACCACACCCTCAAGATGGCCATCAGCCGCTGGAAGACCAGCCAGTAGCCTCCTCTGACCTGGTCGGCGTGTTTTCCTTCAGACATCGATAGAAAACAAGATGCATCTGCTTCTGCTTTATTCTCACGCTGAGGTTCTTTGCGGAGGAGCCAAGCTGGATTAAGTAAGGGTGAAGATTAAGTGTACATCTGCCCGACTCTAACATCGGAGGCCGGCAGCTGCAACACGGCAGAGACTAAGATCTGTTTGTCACCACTGTTGATAAAAAGGTAATAAATGTGGAATGATCAGTTTAAAAAGTCACCAAAAAATGAAAACTTTTCATTAGTTGATTTTTATTCAAGTTCCACAGTTATGTTCATATTTACTTTATAAGTGGGTTCACAATTATGTCAGAACAAATTAAGAGGAGGGTGATATGATGATGTTAGACCATGAAGTACTAGAATGTGTTCTGGAAAGTCAGAAAGTCAAAGCTGGTAAAACTGAACATCTGTTGCCACCTGCCTACCTTATGGATATTATGGAATATATCGGCATTATGAATATTTCCTTAAGTCTTAATATTAATCAGCCCGAGCTGTGAGAGTCTGTTGTTGGAGAACACGGTGATGTTATTCTTTGCCTAAACTCTTTATGTTATTTATTTCTAGAAACTCTGCAATAACGATAATAAATATGTTCATTTTCAGAAATGAGACCTTTACCTGAAATACCGCTGATCACCACTTGGTGCATATTTTGAAGCATCCCTGGCCTCTTATATTGACTTGCACTTAAAATCTGTAAAGAGGATGATTAAAGTTACAGTGCCAAATTTATTGGTACCTTTAACAAAGACGTGTAAAAAATATTTTTTGCTTAATAGATGTATAGTAATTTGCTAAGACGCATTTAAAATCTGGTAAGAATCTTTTTTTTTTTTACAGAAAACATTCTGCTTTTACTTTAAAATACTTGTTCCATTTCGGTTCGGGATCTGTTGTTGCGATGTCGTTTCTTGGCGCCACATGCGGGTAGCGACGACACCGGGCCAAAACAGCTTAAGCTTTACGTCTCGGGAACATCTGTCAACATCCGACTGGTAATAAATCAATGACATTCATTAAAACTGTGTGACATTTATACGCGGCAATGTATGAAGTTTAATTAAAGCAGTCCGTGTCGTTTTACTTTAATGTGAAGATGGACGAGAGTTTTTCCATTCATATGCATGTCGGAGCTCAATCAATGTTTTTTTTTAATTTTACTGTAAAAGAAGCAGATATAGAAATACAGTCCTTCATTAATATATATATTTTTTTATTATACCACAGTTATAACGTGGCAACACTGTGTATATCATAGTATAACTCTGCAAAGGGTATATGACAACTATGAACATAAAGCAATGTAATAAGTCTCTTAAGGTTTATCCGTCCTACATTCTGTGATTTCTCTCTGTGCGTCCTTTTAAACTCACGAACACTCGATCTAAATATGTTCTCTGCTATGTAAAAATAAATAACATAACTATATACTGTGAATATCGATGCAGTAATGTCCAGGTATGACAAGAGATTTCCGACAGTGTCATTTACGGCGCCGTTTCTTATCAAATGTACCAAGGAAGAGAATCTTAAAAGTCCACAAAGTAATCTCTGTTGAAGCCTGCAATGCTGACAGATAAATCACCTACAAGGAAATATATTATCTGCAAAGGTCGTGTACACCGTACAAATATAGATGTTTTTTAAAAGACACTTGACAATAGAAATGGTCATAACCTGTAGCTAACAGCGTGAGGTTTTCGTCTATTCGTGCACAAAGCTTCCTCTGGCTTATTTACTTCGTATAATTTGCTAAAAGTTGACACAACATACTCCATTCTCTGTTTTAAATCTCTACTTAAGGTATGTCTGGTTTCCATGGATACACTAGTGTGGCTGTATACGAGTAAGCAAAAGCATCGCAGCCTGAGTTCTGGTTCTGGTTCTAGATTGTAAATGCAGTGCAGCAGCAGAAATCTACAAAAACAGGGACTGCTCTCAGATCAGTCTCCTTGCTACCTTATGCGGCGACTCAAGCACACCTGTGCTCTGACGAACTCCTCTCAGACATTGGACTCTATAAACGAGCGTTTGGGTTTAATGGGAGCCATGTGTAGAGCCGGGTTGTCCCTCGTGAGGCTGGCCTGTCTGTGCCGGCCCTCGGGGAAGAGTAGCTGGGAGGACGTGGCGCCTCTGCTCTCCCTCTGATTGGTTCGCTCGCCGAACTCCCGGGCCTGCAGCTGGCTGCTGGAAAGCTGCTCCTGGAAGGAGGCGCGTTTGAACTCGCTGCTCAGCCCCTGGAACTCCATGACGGACATGCCGAAGCTCTCCGCGCCTCCCGGGCCCTGTCGGCTCATGCTGGAGCTCTGCTGGCTCTGGACGCGCACCGCCTTGTCCGTGACCCCCATGAAGGGCCGGGGCTTCAGCTCGGGCTTGGCCTTGAAGCTGCCGCTGCTCTTGATGGGACATGGGGCCAGGTCCGGCCCCGGCTGCCTGCCTCCGCCGTCCGACAGGTTCCCGCTGGAGGCCTGGCTGGAGCTGGAGCCCCTGGAGCCCGCTGTCCCCCCGCCATCCCTCCTGCCGTCCAATCCGGACCCCAAACCCAGTGTGAGGCTGTCCAGAGGGCCGGAGTGGGCGGACAGTCTGTCGGTGCCTCTGGAGAAGCTGGAGGAGCGCGGCTGGAACATCTGGAGAGGCCCAGGCGGGGATGAGCTGTTGGGGGACAGCGGGTGGTAATGCTCGGTGGGACTGTGTCGCGAGTGTTCGTTGGCTGACCCGGAGCAGATGTCTATCCCGCCCGGAGGCGCCGGCCTCAGGGAGGTGGAGATGTGCCTGCCTGGTAGGGGGCTGGACGGGCCGCAGAGAGACATGGGCCTGGCGGCGCCTCTGCTGCCCGACTGCAGAGAGTGGCAATTGTGATGAGTCCTGCTGCTCTGACTCTGCGTCCGTCTGCTCGCGGCGTGGGCAGGCTCGGACGCGTCCACGAACAGCTGGTTCTGAACGAAGTCGTCAGGAGGGAAACATGGAGACTGATCGGGCAAACCAAACGTCACGCCTCCCGGGAGAGTCCGGTTAGGACCGTACGGATTCAGAGGCCAGAACTCCGGACTCTTCCCACAGTGGAGACCCACCTCGTCCCCTTCCTCCCTGTCCTCCTCCCTCTCCGGATCGAGCTGCTCCACTGGGATCGGCCTCTCCAGGCTTCCCTGCGAATAGACGTCTGCTTCCTCCTCTGTGGGTTGGTGGTGGTGGGCGTGGGGGTCCCGGTTGTAACCCGGCGCCGCGTTGTTGCCGGCTAGCTTCTGATGATGTTTGCATTCCTCCTCTACTCGCACCAGCAGGCGGCGGATCTCCCGGTTGGACGGGCAGAGTCGTGCTGCTTCGTGGAGGTCTGCCAGCGCTGCAGCAAACTGCCTGAAGAGGACAGGGGGAACCGAGAGGCGCCTTTTAAAGTAAAATCCTTTACAGAGCCACAGAGGATTTTCACATGAGTTGCTCTTAATTTCACGTAACAATAAACTCAACGCGGTATGATTTACCTGCTGCTCCTCTTGGCCCGTGCTCGGGCGTAATAAGCCTCGTAAGACCGGGGTTTCAGTTCCAGAGCTTTGGTCGCAAACTCCTCCGCGATGCCAAAATCCTGCGTTGTCACAAAGAGCCACCGTTTTAGCTACACTGCTGTGAAAATGTATCATCAAACAAGTCGTAGTGTCAGACAAAGGTAAGCCTGAGAAAAATCTAAACATATGCCGTGGCATATCATTTAGATTTAAGTGCCCACTTTGACTAGGCCACTCTAAAGTCTTTGATTTTTTTTTATAAGGTGAGATATTGATCAAATATTCATCTTCATGTTTTTCTGGTAGTGAGCAGAATTTATTGGTTACTTAAACCTGCACTATGTAATTTAAGTAAAAAAAAAAAAAAAAAGGTAACAGTTCAGTATGAGACAGATAATCTGTGAAAAAAAAAACAATCAAGTTCCTCTGCCTCCTTCTTGTGATCCCATTGCTCTCTGCAGAAATAAGCCGCTTGGTCAGAAGTAACCAATCAGGGACAGGAGGAGATAGCATGGCCACAGATGAGGGTGAATAAATAGTTTATCCTGTAATGGTAAATTATTTTTCCATCATTAGCACGTTTAGCAGCATGTACACAAGCTTGACTGACTACATGACCTTTCCATGTAGTTCTCTGGAGCAGCTTAGTAGCCTTCTACAGACTGAAAGTGACTAAACGTTTCTTTAGATCAGGTTGTGATGTGTTGCCTTTTCACATCTTTTAACTGGTTATATTTAATGGAAATAATCAGACCTGATTAAAATGTGGTTAATTGCCAATAATTTACGTTTTAACAGTTATATCTTCACTCAGCGGAACCCACATTTTGTAATAATTCGGGTTATTAGCTGAAGAAAAACAAAACAAAAGAGATATGTAACTTGGCTAATAACGTTTTCACAACACAGTCTGACGCAGTCACTTGCTCAAGCCTCGATCATTCTTATTGACGAAAAGGAGAGCGAAGGAAACAGGCTGAGAGCTGCTGCTTGTTTTCCTGCAGGTTTTCTCTGCTGCTCTCATCACTCCCAGGTGAATATTTAATGACACCGACACAATGTGAATTTGTCCTTGGAAAAGAGGTCGAAAGGACGGCGGCGCTGAATCCTGATAATCGCTGATGAATGTTTAATGGCGGTGTCATGTAGACTCTCCCTCGCCGGCTGTTAAAGCCAAAGAACATTTCGAGTTACAACGACGAGGATTCGGCCGCCGCACATGTAAATACGGCGCCATGTCGAAACGCACAGAAAGGGAGAGCGCTCCTGTCGGTCGGAGAGAGTGACCTTATCACATCGCATTATTTGCTCCATTATTCATCGGCCGCAGTGACCCCAAGGATGGCATTTTTACACAGTCTGTTAGGACGTCTGTCATCGCCAGGGTGGTTTCTAAACCTGGCTGCGGGCCACGCACATCCGTCTCCACCCTAACAGCACGCACATTATGCTTCCACCTGCTTCCGGGGTCTTTCTCTCTGTTTATCGTACCAGAGAGACATCGAATTAGGTCTGAAGAGGAGCAATATTTCTGCCGGGTGCCGCACTGGTAGCTTTTTATGTTTAGAGAGATAAATTATACATCCGAAGGAAAGCGTTCCCCTGAACTGGTCAGCCGTCCTTCTTTCCCTTCCCTCAGCATCTAATAAACCTGCTGGTGTTAAATAGTGCATGAGTGATACGGCTTTTTTAGAACCTCACGTTGGTTTTCCTGCGGCAGCGCGAGAGGTTCAGATAGAGGGAGACTCGCATGTCTTTGAGTCCTTTCAGCTCGTCTCCTTGGCCCTCGCGGGGGAGCTTCCTCAGAGCGTACTGGTAGCGCTGGCCGGCTTCCTTCATGCGCCCCTTCTGAGTAACACAAAGGATCACCAGGATCAGGCTTGGAGCTTTTGATTCCAGAGATCCTTTCACAACAAACCCTGGATGAAAGTTACCTTGTACAGGATGTTTCCTTCCTCCATCAGCTTCTGCAGCAGGATGAGGAGAATGTCAGGCTTGGAGGAAGCCATGGCCCACGTAGCGTGACCTGATGGAGGCGTACAAACGTTTATCTTTTGTGTCTTTTTATCTTTCGCAAGATAAAAAGATCTTTTGCCTTTGATGAATCACGAACCTGATCGATCGTGGGGAGCGGTTTTGTAGCCTTCGTCGTTTGCGATGGAGGGAGAAGGAGGAAAGAAGAAGAGGTGAGAAGGAAATTCGAGTAGATAAGATGAGAATGTAGCAATAAGTAGCAATAAGCTGCACGGCGATGCTAATGGAAAACAAGTCGAAATCATCTTTTGATCAGGGTTTGGCAGAAACTACACTGCAAAAACACACAATCTTACCAAGTATTCTGCTCTAGTTTCCAGTGCAAATATCTTTAATAAAACTAACTTACATATCACTTTTTAGCACAATATAGGAGCTTGTTTTAAGTCAATAATTCCTTAATTATGGATCATAGCATAAGCCTGTACATATGGATTTACGTATGTATGTATTTTCAGCAGATTTGAGCTTTTTTGTGAGTGTGTGTTGAACTGGCTGATGGCACTTTAAATGTTGTTGTCCATTTGCCAAAGACAGTACAGTTTCTATTCTGTTCAAATACTGAACAGAATAATCTGCCAGTGGAACAAAACATTTTTCCCACTTTATAAGTTAAAATGTTTTCTTCCACTAGTACTAGTTATTACACTTAGAACTGGTACTTTTTCATCACTGTAAATTATTGACTTAAAACAAGCTCCTACACTGTGCTGAAAAGTAAAATAAGATAGTTTGGTCTTATTTCAAGTATTTTCTAGATATTTGCACTGGGAACTAGATGAAAAAAGAATAAAAAAATGGCCAAATTAGTTTTTTTGCGGTGTAATGTGAAAATGCCGTCAGCTTAAGAAGACGATTCAGTTTTAACAGCCTGATAAAACATTCAGTCATTACAACGATAAAAATTCCTGCATATATGATTCATTGCTGCGTCGCTCTGCTACTCGTTGTGTTTTTACTTGTTTTGGATCCTTTCTTAAGCAGTGAAGCAACCAGAGCCGGGTTCTGGCAGCCCGCCGGTCGATCCGAACCTCTGGTGCCGCCGTTGTCGGACCGCTCCAGCACCGCTCCGTGCTCCACCAGGCTGTGCACCTGAAAGCAGATTCACACTCCAACAGAGCATCTTCGATACCTCAAGTCATCTGGTTGATTGCCTCCTGCCTTCTCTGCTGCAGTCGCAGACACGACAACAAAGTGCTCGCCTAGTCAATCCCACTGATTCTCGAAAAATGTTAATCATCAAAACGTTTTGATTGTCTTCCCGGTGATCAAGAGGCTCGGCGTGAAGCTTTGCGACTCCGTGTGATGCGTGATTGCCGCAGTGCAAACGATTTAATTGCAATTCCAGTCAAACAATAATTATGTCTTGCAACTGATTGTCATCAGGTTCTCTGCAAGGCCACGAGGAGCTTAATTCATATCTCCCTTTCTAAAACAAACAATTTTTGACACAAAAGCAGGAAACCCACTGTATCCGCGTCCCCGTTGAGGGCGGCCAGGTCAAGTGGAGTTCGTCCCTGCCGGTCCGCTTGGTTCACATCAGCTCCTGCCTCCATCAGGAGCTGCACCGCGCCCTTCTGGCCCTTCATGCAGGCCCAGCTAAGCGCCGTCAGCCCCTCCTGATCGGTGGAGGACAGAGCGGCACCTGCCACCGACACATGGTGCGAATGTTTGATTTGAGATCGATGGTCGACAAATGTAACTGTAAATGTAAAGTGTGAACGTTGGGGATGTCTCTCACCCTTCGCCAGCAGGAGCTCAACGGTGGCGGCGTGTCCTTCGGAGGCGGCCAAGATCAACGCGGTGCGCCCCTGTTTGTCGCCGATATTGATATCTGCCCCTTTCTTTAAAAGCAGCTCAGCGACCTGGGAAAAACAAAAGGGGAAAAAAGCAAAACAAAAACAAAGAAATGCTTTCATATTTTTCAAATTTCCATATTTTTCTGCAATTTCTTTGGCTTATTTTTAGTCCTAAAAATAATTATTTGCTACAGATTTACAGTGGTGTAGCCTACTACATGAAACATTAAAGACTGTTAACGAAACCTGACAACGGTGAAAACAAACCAAAAAACCCCCACAAAAAAAATAAAAATCTTAATTTTTCAAAAGTATTTTAATTCAAATAATTAACTTGGCTAGGCTGGAGTAGAGAAGCTGTGTGTTGATGTAACATATTGCACATGCTTTGTAGATTTTTAAAGTGAGTTTTTATTTTTGCACTTCATTTGTAATTTAGAAACAGCTGCCATGCAAGTTGCTGCCATTTGGAGCAACTCTGGAGTTTCCAATCTGGTCCAAAGACGTTTCACCATGCTGGACAGGCCAAGAATTTAGCTTTAAAACCTGCCACTACTACACACCTGAGAGACACTCACCCTTAAAACATGCAGATAAATCTGTATAAACACATATTTATTATGATTTCTGAGTCCTGAAGGATAAGCTGACGATTTAAAGCAGTAGATCAACTAAATAAAGCTGTTTATTTTAGCCCGGAAACAAAAACAATACTTTCCCATGCTCCATTAGACATTTCCGCACTTCTCCAGACATCATAAGCAGTAAAAGCAAATTCTATGTTCTTAAGATGAGGACATCCTGTGTCTGCGACCGAGGCCCTCCCCTCCCCATCACCTGTGTGTGGCCGTGCTTGGCGGCGCTGAGCAGTGGGACCATTCCTCTGCGGTTTGGTACCTCCAGCTCTGCTCCGTGCTCCAGGAGAAACACACACATCTCCAGCCGCCCTCTCCCCGCGGCCGCGCTCAGCACTGATGGAGGGGTTGGCAGGGAGATCAAACGATGAGGAGAAGTAGAGGATGGAATCGGCACATTTGGGAGAGGAGAAGAAGAAGAAGAAGAAGAGGCATCACTTAGATGCAGAAAAGGGAAGAAAAAAAAAAAGAAGACTTTTCATGTTGCAATCATTCGAGTTTGCTATTATGGTGAGAGGCTTTTGTGCTTTTAAAGGTTTATTTCTGTTCCTAGGGTAGAATAAATTGTACAACACTAGTATAGGTTTGAATTTATCCTGGGTTTCCTCTAATCCACAAATGGTTCAAATTTTACTTAGGGGCTCATATGCATACATACATCACCAATAATATTTGGCTAAGTGTTGATGGTGATTGATTCTGGCCCAAAACTTGTCTTGGTTCCATGACACAGATCCAGATTTTAAGCACAGCTTTAGTTTTTCAACAGAGTGGAGGTCAGAGCTTCACTAAACCAATTCCAGAAGCTCAGTAATTCCTGATTTGTCCCTTCAGAAATGAGTTTTATTGTTCTGGGATCATCGTCCTGTTCGGTGACCCATTCGTGTCCAGGTTTTCTACCAGCTGGACCAAACCGTCCCTCCCTCCGACCCTTCTAGGTTGTTTAATAAATGCAGAAACCTCCAAGGCTCCTAACATCTATCATGAGCCGGAAGTTGATGGCGCAGGCGTCTCGTTATCCACAGCGAAGCACGTTTTAACACAACTGTGGAGTGACAGGCTGCAGACCAAGAAAGAAGCCGCTTTTCCTAACCCGACCTTGAATATCAACTCAAATTTGCAACTGTCTACATAGACAAACCAAATGAGAGCAACTTTTATTAGTCAGATGGAAAACAAAAAGTAGAAAAGACGAGAACGTTTGGAGGAGTCATGATGAGACATTAAAATCGGTGTTACTTCATTGGTAGAGCAGGTGCACCATGGGTAGAGACTGTGGTCCTTAATATTGTTGACCTGGATTTGATTCCCAGTTACATTTTTTCCCTTTCTCATCCCTTTTCTTCCAATCAAATTACTGTTCAGTAAAGCCAATGAAATCTTAAAAATAGTCTAACAGAGCCAACTCCAAGGTATGGTGATGGCAGAATCATGTAGAAATGTTTTGCTATCTGTGACGGTGGTGGATTAAATGTTTTAGAGGTAAAACCATATCCATCTCATCTTGCATCCTATTTATATTGTATCTGAGATCAGAAGATAAACGTAGTTGGTTGTTCCAGCAGGATAATGATCCCAAACTTACATCGAAACTTTGTGAAATGGATAAAGCAAGCTACTACTGACCAAAACCGGAGCTTTCTAAAAAGTCCCTGAGGTCAAAATGTTATCAGTGTTCCTTACCAGCTAAATAACAACCAGAGGCAGCTTACAGAAGCAAATCTCTGAATAACCTGCGCCCTCCTTAACCGGCTGACATTATTTTTGACAAATGGCGGTCCTTATTTACGTTACAGTCTGGCTGCTAATTGAGCAGCTTGGGATAAAAGCGAGGTATCGATGCGTTTTAACCCCACAGCGAAATGACTTTATATTTCACGCGTCCACATGCCTCAGAGGGCAGTCAATTATACAATGCTGCCTTTAATGAGGAGACGTTGTCATAAGGGACAAAGAACAAACAGAGGCTCAGTCTTTGCTTTGAAAGGCTTAGATTTAAATACACACAAGTGAAAATGCTCTCATTAAAGACAACGTTCAATAAGCGTGATGCACTCGGCACACCGCTGCCTGGGGTAATCTAAAGAGAAGCTGGAGCGCCCGGTTCAGTAATAAGACCTTAACATGACTATTTTACCTGCACTAATGGACTCTAACCCAATGATGCAGAGATTTCATATTATATATGTGATTTACAAGGCTGTTTCATGCTCCCACGTTTTCGATCCGAGGACTGCAGGGGACTTTTTAACACAATTACACTGTGATGGTGCAGTAAGCACAGATGCAGGCCTCATCCGACATGTCCTCACCAAATGGACCAAACGGAAATCTGCATCTGTGACGAAGGTGAAATATTACAGCTGAATAACAGTTACTCTGTGTAAAAATCGCCTTTGCTCTACTTAGCTTTATTTCAGTAAAACAAAGTTGTTTGATATCAGGCAGAGCACAGCTGAGTTATAAAAATTTTGCTTTAAATTTACGGGAAAAGGGGACAGAACCAGCCTGACATGCAACACTTGAGCCCTTGAGCGTGACTCCAGCACCACGCTGACGGACAAAAATAGGTGAGAAAGATAAATCTTTGTGACTGATAGGAGAAATGCACCCGTTTCTCCCCAGAGTGAGTCGTGAGCGTCCATCTGCACTGCCAGCTGTTCATCTTTCAAGTCCAGAAAGCTTTTCACCACCTGCAGAAAAGAAATAACACAATTTGACAGTCTTCGATTGCTGCCTTGCTGCATGCAGAACAGACCGCTACTTCTAGCGGAGCTTGAAGTGGAGAAAATAACAATCGGCTTCAAAGGAAATCTCCTGCGTCTGCCGAGGACTCGCACCGTGATCTACATACAGATGGATTTCATCGGCGTTTAAGAATTTATTTATTTTTTTTGTTAATCTGAGTCATACCTGCGTGTGTCCCACACTGGCTGCGGCCGTCGCCGCTTGCTGGGCTGCCTGTGTTTTCCCAGTCGTCGTCTCGTTGTCGTGTTGCTGCTGCGGGTCGGTGGGAATATCTGCGCCCCAATCCTGGCCCAGCAAGATGCCGGTGATTTCCGCATGGCCTTTCAGCCCGGCATGGACCAGCGCACACTGGCCACTCTTATCAGCGTGCCCCACCTGGCATCAGAGGGGAACACAGAGGGACCCTCAACCCTCAGCCTGGCTGAAGCTGTAATACACTGGCCTAGATCAGTCCTGTTTATTTAATCTCTCTCCCAGAATAGAGCTTCAAACTGTGGTGACTGTAAAACCAGAGCAGTCCAGATATCTTAAGAGGCAGATTTCTGTCACTGTAGTGCAAATGCGGATACAAGCATAAAAATCTGTAGGCTATGCCCTCCCCTTACATTGTATTATTTCCCATTAGCCACATGAATTTCAGTATGATAGCCATGTTTTCAATCGGACAAGGTTTTTGACACCTTTTACACCAATTGTTGCCATAAAACATTACCCATTATTATGGAAGAACTTTATCAAACCTGAAACTGAGGACTTTGCTCTTTGTACGTCTCACCTCAGTCGTCAACTGGAAGGAGATGAAGATGTGTGACAGACTGAGAGACAGTTGTCTTTATGGTTAGCTTTAGCCGTTTAGCATTAGCAGAGCTAAGATTCTTGTTTAGCGGATTAATGGAACTTTTTCCGGTTTGCTGTGCTCACCAGAGGAAATAAGTACTGCCGATTTTAGTACAAACAAATATTCTCCATCACGCCATGGCGGCCATTTTGAAAAATGTCCACAAGAAAAAGGAACTCACAAGATCAAGAACATGTATCTGATTTCTATGGCTCAAAGTATGTACGCAGCTATAATTTTATTGCGAAGACATTCATCTAATTGATGATTTTGCTATGACAACCAGATTGGCCATCTTGAAAAATATAAACATTTTCAGTAAACATGATTTTTATTGGTCAAATCATGCATCATTTGACACCAAAAGTATTCATCTGTGATAAAAATGGGCAAACTTAGTGAAAAAAAAAAAAAAATCTTCCTTGACAACAATCTTGGCAGTCATCTCAAAAAAACTTGAATTTTTCAGTAGCTGTTTTTTTTTTTCTTTTTTTCTTTTTCCAAAATGGCAAGCCACTGAAGCATCTCTGCCAAGTTCGGTTCTTGTATCCACATGTGAGAGATTTTGCTGCAACATTAAATGACCTGCTATAGTACGAGAACATTTAGATTGATCTACGGTAAACTCTACAGAAACGACGCTGACCTTAGCTCCTTTCTTGCAGAGCAGGCTGACGATGTCGGCGTGTCCCGCCGCAGCCGCCAGACAAAGCGGCGTCATGCCGCTGCCAGTCGTCCCGTCTACAGGCGCACCCATTTCAAGCAACAAAGCCACCATCTCCACATGTCCCAGGTGGGCATGAACAGCCAGGATGGGGGCGTGCCCTATCACCTCCGTACACCAGGTCACACTTGCCCCGCCGAGCATCAGCAAACGGCTTACCTGCATCATCATTTTCACAAGCAACAAAATATATATCTTTGTCTAAATTACCCCCGTGCAGAAAGATGTTTTGTTAAAGCTCACTGCTGTGTGTCACCTTGATGTTAGGGGTGTACAGGTTCCTCAGGGAGCCCAGTGCAGCTGACAGACTATCTGTGCTGCAGTTTACCCACATGGCCTGCAGAACGCTGGAGGACACGCCAGTCTTCTTACTCAGACCCTGTGTGAGGAACACAAACACACAGAGTCAGATAACACCTGCTCCGTTCTGCACGGCACAATCTGAATCGTGTCTCAGGAGTAAATCAACGTGAACAGCGTGAAGCACCCACACGTATATGACTAGTGGTTGATGTTAAGGGATTTTTTTTTTAAGTGAGGTTATATGGAGGTATTATGAGTAGTCAGTGTCTTCTAAACAGTAGAGGTGAACCGAGCATGAAGAATAAAGGGGAATCATCTTAGCCCACCAAAATAAAGGCTTAAAAACATCCGTCTGTGTGTAATTAAATAATGTTTCACTGAATGACTTGAGTCTGCAATGAATTAACCTTTTAATAATATTCTTATTCATTGAAAATGGACTGCATGTCACTAAACATTACACATCTCAACTTTTGCATGAGGCAATTATTAAAATGTTCTCACCTACCGTAGTTAATACCTGATAGTAGTATGTAATAATTTAAACAAATTGAAAATGCACTCAAACTGCTAGTAATGTTTAAATTTGGGTTGTTTAAGGGGCATTATATGTACTATAAATAAACACTGACTGCTTATCATAAGCCCATATAACCAAAAACGGACTTTTACGGACCAGCGGACGATGTTCACATGTTCAGTAACAGGCCTAAAGTTAAACACAGACTCCTTGAAGGTGTTGTTACTTTGAAAATGTGGGCTTTGAGGATGTGGTGTCCCAGTTCCATGGTCTGCTGACGGTTCAGCTTTCCCTCCTGTCTGGAGAACATGAAAGCCAGCAGAGCGTGGCCACTCCTGTAGACACGCGCGTGCAAGAGTTTGATCATTTGAGCGCTCAGATACCAAAACTGACGGATCATGAAGAGAAATTTAGGCTCACCTCGGGTCACAAAGAAAATCTGTGCTTTCTCCGTCCGCTCTCCAAACCAGCCACTCTCTGAAGGAGGGATGGCATAGCATCCGAGTGCCATCCCTGCGTCTGACCTTCAAATCACAATAATTGAGAAAAAATGAGTCAAATTACAGTTTGGGTTGTTTGAGGGGCATGTCTGCAACTACATGGACCCAAACTCACAATTAGATTGATCTACGTCAGCCTAGCAAAGGTTTCTATGATCAAATCCTCACAGTAAATAAAACCCCTCCGTATTATTAGAACCACAGAGTTAAGTCCTAAAAAACACCAGATTCAATCCAAACAAAGGCTGAACCATTATAGATTCTTCCATGAAGTAACATCAGGGGTCTTACCATGAATCCAGCCAGACTGTCTAATCTCTGCTGGAAGTCGTTCCAGTCCAGCTCCCCCTTCACACTGCCTGCGTTCAGCGCCCTGAACATTTGTTCATCAGTCAGTGGGTGCAGAGACGCCAGCGCCACATTTAGCACCGGAAGGACCTGCTCGAAGACGTCTTTATCCGGGAAGCTCGCGCGACACATCAGCAGGTACACCTAGCAGACAGAGCCAGTCGTTGAGGCTTTACATCTGGAAACATGACGTTTTACGAATATTGCCGTACGTTAACTCTGATTGATGCATGGAAAAAAAGTCTGCTTGTGGAAACGAATGCGCTTTTTGTGCACAGTGCTGCATTCGGTTCGAAAACTCTTGCATGTCAGATGTTTGTCTCATATGGGTTCATTGTAAACACTAATTAGATCATCTGGACCGAGGAAAGCATCTGCTGCGGAAGGGAAACAACAGAAGCTCGTCAGCATGTTGGAATCCATTTCCCCCCCATGATCTCAGCTGGTTCGTGTTTCAGCTATCCGTTGGATAGTTAGACTTCTGATGTCGAAGTCAAAAGTTTACGTACAATATGTAGATATACATATATGACTTATGGTAACACAGAAAGAAATGCCTTGTTTCTGTATTACATGGCTAGTCAAAAACATATAATAATGCATCCAATAAAGAACAACAGTGATTACAGTTCTTCCACACTTTATGTTACAAACTGATTCTAAAACCCATTTAATGGCTTCCTCATGTTTTATGAGACGGAGAAGTGAATAATCAAGGAAGAAGGTTCTAGGTCAAAGAGGTGATCATTAAGACTGAGCTCCAGCTTTTCTTGTGGATGTAGCAGAAAATACCAAAAGTCCAACCACCAATAACTAATCAGGTCTTTATCTCCCAGTGACGAGGCCTGCTTCAGTTTAGCAACAATAGCTGATTCAGATGGCTGAATTAGCTCCTTTTTTTTGCCTTAGGGGTCAAAACTGTCAAGTCAAAAGTACTCAAGTCACAAAACTATTTTACTGTAAAATTGTTTGTTTTCACCTGGACACCAAACTATATTTTATTGTAACAAAACTGTGTTCCGATTTCTTTTTCAAAGATCTGTGTTCAACCAAACTATAAGAAAGAAAAAAAAAATGTTTTTTGTTTTTTGTTGTTGTTTAAACTGCATTAACCACCTGGGTGGATGAAATGAAATTTATTCTGTTTTTGAAATGTGGTCCAGGGGCCCCAACAAATCCCAGAGCTACACTTAACCAGATTTTTACTAAATTCTACACGTTAGCGGGTGAAAAGACAACCTATAAGTTTGTTTGTATTTGATTAAATTTTGGTGCAAATTAACCACCTGGGTGGATGAAATGAAATTTATTCTGTTTTTGAAATGTGGTCCAGGGGCCCCAACAAATCCCAGAGCTACACTTAACCAGATTTTTACTAAATTCTACACGTTAGCGGGTAAAAAGACAACCTATAAGTTTGTTTGTATTTGATTAAATTTTTGGTGCACCGCATGTTTTAAAACGGTATGAAAAAAAATTAAAAATCTATTTTTCTATAGAAAAGGTAACCATACTGATTCCCTCTTGTGTATTTTACTTGCAGAAGAAAGAAGATTTAGTTTTCTTTTCTTTTAAAGGCAAACATTAACTAGCAATACAGAGATATTAATGTAGCACTGTGGTGCCAATACCTCTGTGCGGCATATTCATTCAGCGGGACGTTAAAAGTGCTTATAAGTTCAGGAGCCACTGACTGCATGTAATTATTCTTTTGTACCTGAGAAGAATGCAAACATCAATAGCATCCAGACGTCCAGAAAGCTTTTAATTTAGCCCTAATTTGGCCCAATTACAGCCATTTTAGACTAAAATCAACAACCTTCCTATTCTAGGAGGTCAAGAGAGAAACCAACACATATGTAACCCACTATTGTTCTCCACATTCATCACAGAATAGCGAAATCGTTATGCATTTCAATTTGTGTGACTACAACAAGCCATGCTTCTCTGACTTAACGCTTTTGATTATGTCACATCACAATGCTTTTACCTTTGTTGCAGTTTCCTAATTCTGGCATTCTGTGTAAAGTTTTTGATCCTGTCATGTTATCTTTAATAATCTGAACAGCGTGGGGGTGAGCTTCTTCTCTGTTTTCATAAAAGAAAAGACCAGAACAATAGCTGCCTGCCTGCGTGATTGGTGCGTGGACACTAATTACTTCAGCTTCAGGGCATTTTCTGACAGGCGGCTCACCAGGGTGACAGATGAGTGTTAAGACATTAAACTTTAGCCAATAAAAGACAGAAGGGCAGCTTCCAAAAATACACCTACAGAAGAGAGCGCCTCTCTTCCTTTTGGAGGGATTGAATGTTAAAGATTACGCAAGAAATAAAACAAGACCTTAATAACACCATACCAACACACGCCAATCCTGCAACAGTAACACATTTTTTCACCACATACTTTAAGATCTGTTATTTGGATTTTTGTGGGATGTACCAACACAATAAAAACAGAAATAAAAATCTGGAAAGTGTGGTGTGCATTTGTTTTCATCCTCCCCTCAGTCCAAACTGCAAAGACACTTTACTGCAATTAGTCTTTTGGGGTAAATTTCTATCAGCTTTGAATGTCTAGAGAGTTTTTGCTCATTCAGATTAGCTCAAACACAGATTCACAACTGTATTTAGGTCTGGGCTTTGACTTGGCCAATGCATGAATGTGCCCTGTGATCTAAACCAGTCCACTGTCGGTCTGGCTGTATGGTTATAGTAGTTGGCCTGCTGGCAGGTGAACCAGCTTGAAATCCAAAAGTATAATAGTTGAAATGCTAACAAATTTTCCACCTGAGCCATGGATCTCTGCAGCTCCTAAGTTACAATGCTCTCCTTGGCTTCTGTGTTTAATTCTGTCATTTTCTGGCCTGTCAATTTGCGTAGACGGGATTGTCTTTGTAGGTTCGCAGCTCATTTCGATTGGTGATTGATGCGTGAAGGTAAACTTTATTTATTAGGTAAATGGTAAACGGCTTACATTTGTACAGCACTTTATCAAGTCAGAGGACTCCAAATCACTTTACGCTACATTCAGTCTTTCATACAAACATTCACACGCCGATGTTGGTGAGCTATGTTGTAGCCACAGCTGCATAGCGTATTTATAAAACAGTAGTGGAATAAATCAAGATTTGTGGTTTTAATGTTACAAAACGGGAAGAAGTTCAGAGGCACCTTTAAATCTTTTGCAATGCAGCATCCGCAGATAAACACAAATGTCTGACCTCTGACAGGGAGACGGGCACAACCAGGTAGTTTCCTCCTTTCAGAGCCAGTTGACCTTTATGGAACAGATCCAGAGTCAGCTGGAGATAGAGGATGGAGCCGTGGCTCCGGGTCGAGAGGTTGCTGCTGAACTTGCTGAGGAGCAGAGGATCAGGAGCCGAGCCTGTCGGCGTGGTGACATTAGTGGCAATCTGGCTGCTGCCGCTGACCCGGTGATGGATGTAGTCGCTCAGATCGGCTCCCAGATCGCTGCTGTCTGGCAGGATGTCCAGCGAAATGCCAGCGAAGGGAAGGAGCGTGGTGATTTCCTGCACAGGAGGAAGACGGCTTAATACATATACATCAGTATTTAGAGAAGCATCTCTTTGGCACATAAGCTAAACATAAAAGCACCAAAAATCTGGAGCCCTCATTCAAATGCTGTTGCCTCTGACTCATGCAGAGCCATGGGAAGGAGTACAGTAAATACTGTGACAATGACTCAAGCGCCGCCATTGCTCACAGGCATCTCTCAGATTCACATTTCAGCCCCTCTCTTGCCATCTCCAGCTGCTCAGTGTTGGCTAAAACAGGCTATGATGAACAAAAAAAATTGTTTCTCAGTCAATAAGTGCTTCAATTAAAGAAAACTGACATTTACTTTCAGGAACACACTGTGCATCCTGGTTACAAACTGTGCTGTACTTAACTCTTTCACTACCCTCAGTGTTTTTAATGAAACTTCCCGTATATTGAGGATGAAGACGCAAGACTACAATAACAGCCCTATTTTTACATTTTCCCATCTTTTTTTTTTCTGTCTTCGGACGCAGCTTGAGGAAAAAGACTCTAACATGTTTTGTATTCCTCCAAACTCTAATTTAATTGTGTAATCGTCTGGCGAGCTGTCAGGCTCCATGCTCCCAGCAGACTCCCGCTAGCATTACCAACAATTCAGTGTGTAATCCATGCAAGCTTTTGGAGGCTTGGCTTCAGTATAGGACAGATGTGCCTACTGTTTGGTGAGATTAGCAACCAGATTGAGAAAATACATCAGACCACAGAGAGCCGTGGTGCCAAACTCTGAACGCCACCGCCTAGTCACGTGGTGGGAAGAGCACAGCATGCTACTATCCAGCAGTTCAAGCAGTGCAGGAGGAGTAGGACTTTACAAAAAATAGATTTGACACAATTTTGAGACAATCTGTACAATGCTCATTTAACTCGGAAAGATTTCACACATGCAAGGGTTTAGATCATTTAACAAGATTTCACTCAACAGATTTGAAATACGTATTTTCCCCCTAAATTAGCATTCACAGTGAAATTTGCAAATTATGCACAGTAATTTGTACATTTTGTGTGGGAAATACAAAAAAAATAAAAAATCCAGTTGATTGCATCTAAGCCTGCTTTTTCTTTGCAAGACAGCAGTGGAATAAAGCATTTATTTATTTTTTTTCCCAGCGAGGTGAGAAATGCGGTACACAGTAAGACGATTATTTGTCATTTCGAGATAATCAGCATGGACTATCTCTTGAGTGAAGCACGGAAACAACTGTATCGCAGGCAGCCTCGTCAGTGTGAGTAATGTGGAGAAATGTCTTTTGTTTTTTTTTTCAATTACCTTTTGGTATTTATTTAGCTGACAGGTGTAGAATGGATTTGCTTAAGCACGAAGATATATTATTTGGATTTTTGTGGGATGTGCCAACGCAATAAAAACAGAAATAAAAATCTGGAAAGTGTGGTGTGCATTTGTTTTCATCCTCCCCTCAGTCCAAACTGCAAAGACAACGGGGACTCAGTAGTGTTGAATGCTCATCGGAGCGTGACTGTTTCTGTCGAACATTATCAAATGTCTTATTTTATTGCAGAAACAGCCAGCAGGAGAATCTTCTGTACGTGAAATACTATCAAATATGCTAAATATAGAACTTTTGACAGGAGGCCTCGGTAATAATAATAATAAAAATAAGCTATTTTCACCTGTTCCGAGTTTATTCTGACCACAGAGTGGGACTGAGTGGGTGGGAAATGAGGGAAACACAGATGTAGGGAAGCAGAGGAGGAGGCAAAAAATCTTTTTGGCTGATGTGCACAGTGAGCAATATTAACCTTATAAAACAGGCGCCACCTTGGAGTGCATTATTAAGTTTTTATGGGACATGACTGTGTGTTATGACAGTCAATCACAGAGCTTAAAATACAGGTAGGATTCCCACACAGTCATGTGCCTTCAGTGTTTGTGGGGGGGATATTTTAGGGTTACACAGAGGAATAAAATAGAACAGAGCCACTGTATGCTGCTACCTCCATCCACCACACACCAACTCACCACCAGCCCCGTCCTGACCGTGACCACCAGCTTCAGCCAGTGGGGAAACTTGGAAATAATTTTGGTGATAAAGGCAGCGACCGTGTCCCCGTAGTCCGGCTTATGAAACTCGGCTTCGTTGAGACTGTCGACCAGTATGATGTAGTCTTCCTCAGGTAGCCTTCGCTCTGAAAACAGGAGACAGAGAAGAGACGGAGAGACTGATGCACAATGACCTGACAACGATGTTGTTACCCTTGTAAACGAGTGAGATATCGATGATTTTGGTGCATCTTTCTCTTAACGGCACAGGATGTAATGAGAAAATGGTTGATGCATCTTCAGCTGAAGGAGGCCGGAGGCCATTGTTGCAAACTGACTTGATACACGACGTATCCATCATGTTCCACATTATCGAAGCTGTCAAGCCAGTTCCACAAGGCTGAGAGGACCAGACAACCCACACTCACTCACACGAGGGCCTCTCCAGGTTTTTTTTTGTCTTTTTCTGTGACCTCTTTAATAGAGATGAAATAGACAAAACACTCCTCTGCTCAGACTGTGGAGGGCCCCGGCTGTAATAACACATCCATCTAGCTGACTAACTGCATCATGAGAAAGTGAGCCTGTGGCTAATGAGCCCACAACATCCGAGGCCCCCCCCCCTTTAAAGTATTTGGTGACCTTGAAATCCCGGGGGAGGCCGATGATTCACCAGGGCAAATATAACACTCATCGTTCCTCCATCTAAAATGACAAAACAACCATTTGAACGCTTTAATGTTTCCAGCCGCTGACCTTAACTAGGGAAAATAATCTATGAGCCATCATAGTATCATTAACAGGCAATTTCGCACAGGAGATGGACCCTCAGCGCGCCTGAAAGCTGAGCCTATTAAAAACCAAAAGAGTTATTTAGATTTCAACATCACATTGTTTCCCTCGGTACCTTTGCGCAAGTTGGCCAGAGGCTCCAGGACGCCCTTTCTGAAGGCAGCGATGGGATCTTGAACGCAGGAACGCAAGCTGAGCTGATTTTGTAGGTGCGGCTCCTGTGCCAGGAGTTCCCGGTAAGGGGCAAGCTGAGGCGCTCTGGCCAGCAGGGCGGCGACACTGTGGACGAACTCCGGGACCAGGCAGGTGTAGGTGTTGTCTGCCTGGCAGAAGTGGTAGGCTACAACCTGGCAGGGGAAAGCAGAGAGTGAAACAGTGTAAAGCAGAAGTGCAATCTGAACCTCCTTTTTTGCAATACTTAATTAATGTTGCTGGCAATATCTGGTGGAAACAGAAAAAGCTGTAAATGTGGAAAAGGAAAAAAAAAAAAAAAAACATTGGATGAGGAGGGGGAAGGAATGTGTGATTTGCCCATAAAATAAGCAACATAAAGCTGGAGACGCTACTGAGACAAACATTATGTGAAAGTAAGACCATACAGACTGTTCTGTATGTCTGAATATTTCATTCATTCATCTAGTTTCATCTACCGTACTGAGATAAATAACAAAAATGTTTGGTTTTTTTGCTGCTTCTGTTTGCAAATAAAAAAATAGCAATATAGCTTCCGTAGTCCCAAGAGTTGCTCAATGAGGTTCTAATTAGGAATTTTGGTGGGACTGTGAATAAATGTCCTCATTTTTTAACTATAGTGATGATATGATCTTATAGCTACGGAAGAGGATTAGGGCCACCAAAAACAAAAAAAAAAGAATTCTGACTTTCTGACATTAAAGTCTGAATTCTTTTTTTTTTTTTTCGGTGGCCCTAATCCTCTTCCGTATATAGCCTGTCTTGGGGATCACTCCTAAAAGGCTTTTATTTTGCTAGATCCCACCAGTACAAGCAGCACACTGATAATGAAAGCAAAGTAAAAGTTTTAACAGGAAGTGTCTTGTTAACCAACAACATCTCCAGTTCAGCTTGCCCATTTGCTTATTTATTAAATAACTTTGAATCCCTCATTTTAGAAAAATGAGCGCCTTTTACCAGCACCAATGGTAATCAATGTTTTGTACTGGGCATGGTTTCCTGTAGTTTTAATGAAATAACAAAAAAAGTGTCAGAGTGCCCTGTATGATAGCACAGATTAATGTATTACAGAAATAAATATATCTTAATTTTCTGTTTCATTGCGCATATTTTACTGTAACAAAGGTATTTTTAGCATTAATCATCCAATACCAAAACTGAATTCAGCTAAAGACAATCTCATTATTGAGTTTTCGTCCCAGAATGCAATAATTTACAGTATCAGCAATGCTGAGACAACACAGCTGTATAATTTAGAGCATCTGTTTGCATTCCTTTAAAAATACACAGCAGAGGAGCAAGTTAATCTACAATACATTGTTTTAAAGTATTGAATGTTAATGTAACAACACAAAGACATTAAAGAGAAAATGTCTGCATAAATTAGTGACTAAATGAGCCATAAAGTAGTTTTTTTAGTGTGGGAATCTCAACCAGAGCAACTGTACAGATCCAGCAGATTAACACACAATTCCTCTCCCAACAAACAGTCAGAGCAAACGCAAGCTGTTTTATTCAGGCAGAGGATGAAAAGAAAAGTAATGAGAAGAATAAAACCAAAAGAATAAAACAAGCACTACTGATGAGACCAGGAAAAAAAACCAAAAAACTACAATTATTTGCTTGAAGGTTCGCCGATTCTCTGTGGTGTTTCTTTTTGCAGCAAGAGCAAATACCCCAGGTCTGATTGATTACAGGTCTGAGTGTGAGATACGGGTTAGTTCACACACACATCATCATCAAAGATTTTGCTTTTGAGCAAACATCCTCACCATCACAAGCAGTCTGACTAGTTCCCATGGAAACTCTTATTGAGGCCAAGCTAGTAAATTTAGAAGCTTCTATGTCATGTATGCGATGCACTCAGCAGCGTGTTGTACATGTGCCCAGAAACAGAGACCAACGCTCTGACATTGGTGTCACAAATGTGCAGCCGTGCAACTCTTTGAACATAAGACCAAAAAAAAAACAAAAAAAAATAAAACAGATAAACTACCTCCAACTACCTCAATGTCTTGTATTATGCTGGACTCACTCATAGATCCCTGGAGTGCTGTTTAGAATGGCTTATTTTATTTTTATATTCAAACAAACAAACAAACAAAAAACAAAAAACTGGCAAGACTACTGAGAACAAACAAATGGAAAGACACTGAGGGAATTCCTATAATATGAATGTGATTTCTTCCTTTCATCTGGTGTAACTGCAGGTGAGTCAGCAGTCTGCTCAGCAACAGCATGAGTAACCATATAGACTTGTTCCCTGAGATAATGTGAGTGTGCAGTTGTGCTTTCACCTGAATGTGTGTGTTTTTCCAGTTCAATTTCTGAGAGAGGAGCTACTGTGAGAAAAGGGGTCAGCTTGGAAACGGAAACTTGGTTTGGGTCCAGCATTAAAATCTGGTTTGAAAGTGTGCAGCTCCAGGCATCAGAGGAATAGTTTCACGATCGTCTGATTGCAAAATATCTCTTATTTCAAAGCAGTGCTATCTTTAGAAGAAACTGTGAAACAGGTAAGTCGATTTGCTTAAACATAAAAGCATTTTAATGTCAAGCTTCAACCGCCTTTACAAATCACAAAAGTATGAAACATAATTTGTTTATTGGAGTAAAATTTCAAATAACCTCTTCAAATAAACACCCTACCATTAAGGTTAGAATTTAAGATTAAAAATGTTTCCAGGGTTGCATTTCATCCCTTGTAGAAAAAAGAGTGAATATTTCTCTGCGAGTTCAAGGTAGAGAGTTTAGCGCACACTTTTGTAGATTTACAGAATAAATTACTGCAATTCTGTTTTCTGGGCTTCCAGAAGAAAACAAAAAACAACACAGTCCCTCTACACCTACAACAACATTTATATCCATTAATGCTGACAAAGACCCGCAAGGAAGCTCACATTATCCCATTTATTTCTAATTCTCTCCTTTGGCTACCTGAGTGTTTTAAAATTGATGTTAAGGTACTCTAATGAGTTTTAAAGTGATTAATGGTTGAAACCCTCATATGTTTCAGATCTGCTTTTATTTTACCAGCCACCCATATCCTTCAGATTGTACCATTGTTAATACCTGAAGAACCAAAACCCACAGTGAGACATTACTTTCTTATAACTATATATATATCATCTTTCTTTTTAAACCAACCAGTTGGTAGCCTATAGCTTTAGATACTAATTTATGAGAAATGAAGAGATAGCTTTTATTTATTCCAAAGAAAAAAACGAAAAGAAAATGTGAACGCATATAAATTTTCATATTACCTTGGCAGCCAGGCATCTCACAGGCTCCTTCCTCTGTCCTGCATTATCACCTGTTCCTGCAGCAGAGCTCTGGCTGGAGGCTGCTTTTCCCTGCTTGTCTCCAGCTGTAGCAAAGCACAAACCAATATCAAGAAATGCATAGCTGCCATAAAGAAAATCAGTCAAATAAATGCATAATTAGAACATCTCTATGCTGGAAAGCGTTTACTTCTCCTGAAAGCTAGATTGGAAACAACAAAACCAAGAAAAGAAAAAAAAAAAAGCTTTAATCATCGACTCACAGAGCTGCTCTCCTGCCTTGATGTATCCTTTGTCAAGTTAAAATGAAATGACATTATACAGTAGAGATATCACTAAATAATGCAACAGTGCTGAAAAATAAATGCAACCCAGCCTTTTCCATGCTTTAGTCCTTTAACCTGACAATACTGGGTCTACAAGCAAGACACATCAAGAAAATAAAATTCAAATTTGTCCCTTCCTGCATTTTCGTCATCATTTCTTCAAGATAAATTTTCAGCACGTCGCAGCATGCACCGTGCACTTATGTGCACAATCCACTCGCATGAGAGGGCTGTCTTCCCATTGTTCAGAGAAAAGAACAGTTTCTGTGCCACTCATGGGACGAAGAAAAAAAAACCCCAAAAAAACAATCTCCCTCTTCTTACAAAACTGCAATCAGTAGACAAACCTCAGGGGAGAACTTGAACAAAGATTGTGTGACCTAGTTGCTAACTACTTATCAAAAACTTTTTTTTCCAATACCTCAAAAGAATTTGACTTCACTGGAGGATAATGAATTCAGTTTAAACTGATCTTAAACCAATCTTACATTTGGGGGAGGATTTGGGGCTCTGGGGGTCACTGGCGGGGGTCACTCCCTGTGGCGTTCGCATTCCGTGGCAGCTGAGCGTCACAAGCCGCCAGATGATGGCAGTCTTGCCCGATCCGGCGTTCCCCACTACGACTGCGCCACGGCCCTCGCAGGTGCTCGTTTTCCTCAAGACTTCCTCCAGCCGCGCAAATAGCCAGTCCCGGCCGACGAAAGGCGTTTCTGCGGTGACCCCGGGGACTTCGAACAGCAGCGGTTTTAGCATTATGTCTGTTTGCTTGAATGGCACCAGTCTCCCTGCACACAATGAGAGGGCAGAGTTCACGCAGTTTGAGAGTGGATAGCTTTATGCATTCTTAAGAGACGGGGAGAGGGATTTACAGATCTGTTGTTGGTGCTTCTGCAACCTACTGAATGAAAAAAATACCCCGAAGTGAAACCAGAAAGTACCTTTGGAGTCATCGCTTGTGCGCCCAGCTGTGTTGTGCTTTCGGACGGAGCCCCGGTGCCCCGAAGCCCTTTGGTTGTCCAGATAACTCAGATCCTCCAGTCGAGTGGAGCTTGTTGCTGTGCAGAGAGAATGGGATGGAAATAATTCAGTGTGTGAGAAACATGCAGGAAATGTGCATTAAAAAAAAGAACCACCTGCATACTGCAGATATGCAAGTCAATTACTGTATCCATGGAGATGTGAGGCATAAACAGATAAAGATACAAGTTCAGTGACCTTGAGAAGACAAGACGGAGAAAGCAGGAATGAACATATCTCACATTCAGTAATCCGAGTCTGACAAAGGTATGAAATGCCTTTTGTACCTTTGCCAAAAGGGATTTTGACAAAGGCGTCAAATACATCTGATTGTAATGCAAGAATGTGTTGGTCAACCAGAAGCCAACTTGGGAAATGAGAAACGTTTCATTGAAGTTCTCAAAAACAAAAAAAGCAGATGTCTAAACACCCACATTCCAACTATAAACCCACTCACGTCATAGCTTACTTTCTGCAGTTTTAATGATTTTTAGCAGAGTCTTCCCTCCATTTTGCAGGAAACAGTAGGAACTAAATGGATCGTGCACCTCTTAGTCTTTAGCAAAAGAAAAAAAAAATCATTTATGAATTTTTCAAAACATCCAGCTGCAAAACTGAACCAAAAAGAAAGAACAAGTCAACAGTATATTAACAAAGCTCTGATGACACAAGAGTTGATGATGCACATTGGAAGGTCCATCCATCCAACCATATTCTAGTCACCCTTGTCCCTAATGGGGTCAGGAGGGTTGCTGGTGCCTATCTCCAGCTACGTTCCGGGCGAGAGGCGGGTTCACCCTGGACAGGTCGCCAGTCTGTCGCAGGGCAACACAGAAACACACAGGACACACAACCATTCACACACACACTCACACCTAGGGAGAATTTAGAGAGCCCAATTAACCTGACAGTCATGTTTTTGGACTGTGGGAGGAAGCCGGAGAACCCGGAGAGAACCCACCATGCACAGGGAGAACATGCAAACTCCATGCAGAAAGACCCCGGGCTGGGAATCGAACCCAGGACCTTCTTCCTGCAAGGCAACAGCTCTACCAACTGCGCCACTGTGCAGCACCACATTGGAAGGTGTCTGTTGTTATTACTTTCTGTGTGTCAAAGTGTAATGTATGACCACTAACTGTCTAATCACACCTAAATGTGGACCTTCCAGCAATATTTCCATTAAGGGGCTGAGTGTGGATTTACCTCTCTTATTATGGAAGACTTTTAACTGATGATTGCAGTTCAGTTTACTATATTAATTCATTTATAGAGGTAGGGTTGTCAAGAACAAACAAGTACAGTAAATTCTAGCATTTATAGTCTAATCTATTTCGTAATGCCTAGCTTGGTTGTGTAAAAAACATAGCAAATATCTTACAATGTTTAAAAATGCAAATGCAAATCATCAAAACCATACGACACAAAAAGCTATTAGTAAAACTAAATGAGTTCAAATTAACCAAAGCATGGTTCTGCTTCAGTTTAAATCTGAAGTGATGAGTCACGGTTCACTGTTAGCTCTGCAGGTGAGGAGTTTCACATGTTGACCTCTCATGCTGAGAAGGCTGCTGGTCCTGGGAGGTTTTACCTAATGTCACCTGATAATTCCCACTGTATGGTTCACAAGTTATCAGACAAACAAACAAAAAAAGCTCTAAAGTTTCAGAGCAACTGAGGACCCTTACCATATAAGCAGGTACAAATACATCCGAGGTAAGAAAATTTTTGACATTTTCAAAGTTCATTAGATTACGTTTCTCAAGAAGAGAGAGGAGCTGGAAACAGAACTAGACAGTGATGCTCTCTCTGTGGAGAGTCACAGAAATAGCTTTAATAATAAGCTTATAATAGTTTTTTGTTACTGTGTGATTATCACCATATGAAAAACATTTACATGCTGTAAAAATCAGTTCATTTTATGGTTTAGCTGCTTTTCTGGCTGTTAAACTCGCAGGGGGGAAAAAACCCTCTATTCTAGTTTAATCTGTTTGTAGTTCCTATCTCTCTCTGAGTTTAATCCAAGCGGTTTATGAATCCAAGCATGGCAGCGAACCAGCTAAATAGATTACATCCACTGCAAGTAGAACTGTTTCTGCTTACTGGGATGAAACTTGTTTTTATTATTTTGCTCATCTTTAAGTTTATAGCTTCTAAAGTTTCTATTTCTTTCTTTTTTTTTTTTTTTGTGAATTGGTGTATTAAATTTGTGTAAATGGTACATGACATTCAGATTGTGCTTTGGTGTGTGCCTCTACCAGCTTTGCGCAACCAAAGACTGACAATTGTACAAACTTTTACTTTTAATAGCTGAAGTTCAGTCATGGTGAATGACGACTCAGTGAACAAGTTCAGAATTAATTTCGTAGCTCACATAGTTTTCTTCTAGGATTGCTCTGTATTCAGCATCACTGTGTCCCAATCAACATGTTTAAGCGACCAGCTTCCCTTCCCCTACTGTAAAAAGAAAAAAAGTATGATGCAGCCACCACCATGCCTCACAGTGTGGTTAGCATTTTGTGGTGTGAATTTTCAGCCACAGAAACCGCTGACAAAATGCTAGGCCAGGAATATTTTTTAGAACCTAACCAACTTAACCTCTGCCTTATCTGGTGTTTTCCTTTGTCTTCATTTTTGTTCTCCATCTGATGCCTTCACAGACACATGGATTTATACTCAGGAGGATTCTACTTAGAGTAATTAGATTACTTCTAAAAGCAGCTGGTTGCACTGATACATATATGCAGAAGAGAAGTGGTGTAAAATCTGTAAATCCGATATTACTGTTGTCTCTAAACTGTTCAGAGTGAGATGAATAAAAAGGGAGAATCCTTTTGGGCTATTATAGACCAAAAAATGTGCCAAAGGTATGTCTCATAGTAATAATCTTACAGTGCAGTGATAGTCCTAACATTTTTTTAAAATGTATCTGGTTGCTCTTTAGCGACACGAGTATTTTTAATTTCTTATTTATTTCAAACAGCGAGATAGAGACACAGAAATGTATTAAATTACTGTACATCCTTCAACCCACACTTCTAAGACAGTGTTCTTCTGATACATCTGCTAGCACTATGTGTCCATCATCCTGCAGAAGCACGATGATGGACACATAGTTTCTCATTACTGTGAGAGACTGTGATTGAAGGCTTGTGAATATTATAATTTACTGGGCTGTTAAGAGAGCAGCCCGGTTAAGAGAGTAGTAAAACTTGTTCTGTGGGCAACACTTATGCGAAACAAATCAGTTTGAATCACTGTCATGAAGTTAATAATACAACTCGATCGGTGTGGTGCAAGGAATATGCAGCAGAAAAGTAAAATAATATATTTCTTTTTAAAAACCACACACACACTTTTCTTTCACAAGGCTGCAGAAGGCTTTTAGGACATGGCACATGCATGAAATTACAAACAAGAGTGGAGAATTGGAGCTTGAAAGAACATCCACAGTGAGAGGACGGAGCACAGTCTGCGGAAAAACGGTGTGAAGGAGGTGTGGAGTGGGATGAGAGAGAGAGAGAGAGAGAGAGAGAGAGAGATTACTGGCTAAAGACAGCCAGGCCAAATGTCTGAGAGAACCAACAATACAGTGAGTGAGTAAAAACATGTTTTCAGAAACCAGAACAACTCATCCTTCCACCCGTTCGCTGTCCAACCTATCCCACACTCACTGCCCACCTTCATCCTTGCTGCTGATGACTCTTTAGCTGATTGCCCCAGAACACTTGTTGATCCTTCAACACTTTAAAGGTTAACTGTTCAGCCCCGACAAGCCCCCGGCATCTCTGAGAGGTTAACATCATTTAAAGACGTATTGCAGGTGGAGCAATCACTTGGGCTAAATGTTTCTACTTTGGAGGTATTCAGAAAATGGGGTTTATTTTAAAAGTGGTTTTGTCACAAAGATTATATTCAGAAATTCAGAAATTTCTGACAAGTTGAGGTTTCAAAATCACAGGGTTTTCTGTCATTGCATGCCTACGATTTGCAGCTTTTCTAATGAGATGCAAAAGACAAACATGGTGTGAAACATAAAGAAGATCCAGTACTGTTATTAACGTAATGCCATTTTGAAAGTGGCTAAGAGATGCACCGATTTATCAGCTAGCCGATTTATTGGTGCCGGTTTTCTTAATTTTGAGAGATCAGCGATCGACCAATAGTTGCATGTAAAGCTGATCTAATTCCCTAAGCTCATCTACCTTGGTCTAAAAAGTCTAAAAATCAACCACTGTCCTCTTCTGCTCTGCCTTTAGAGCGGTGTGACTTTAGAGAGGTGATACTTGCATAATGAAATAGCCATCACTGTTACATAGTTCAGTGCAGACAGCATGCTGGAGCAGATAGCCTGACTAATTAAATTCCTAAATATTGCTTGATAAACTGTTGTTGTTCAAGGATTAAAATTTCATAATATAGTGCAAAATAAGAATAGTTACTTGAATATCTAGTGCTATATCACCATATCGCTAAGTCGCTGATGTCTACATGTTCAATTCTGTTAAAAAAACAACAAATATACTGAATAGTTAACATTATTAGAACTGCAATAAACATATTATCAATGCAATACAATCCAAAGCATTTCAATTCAGTCCTAATTGGAAAACACAGCAGTCAAGTTTAATCTCATTAAATCTCTGACTTTACAGCAAAATTTCCTTCTCAACAAGCATTTTGGAACAGTGGACAGTACAGAGGATCGAGTCATGAACTCTCATACTGCGCATGCATGTGTTGACAGTGGCGAGGAAAACTCCCTTTGAACAGCGAAAACGTACAGCTGAGCCTGTCCAGTGTGACCGGCTATGTTCTAACATCGACCGGTGACAAAGCAGTTGCTCAAAAACCACAATTTAGTTAGTAAAAAAACAAAAAACAACAACAACAGAAACGACCCTATAAAGCCAGATTTCCTGATTAGACACTCAGAGGTTTCTTACCAACCTCAATTTCAAACCCCAATACAAAGTCTGTACACAAAACATGTGGTAATACCTGCAGTTTATCTGCACTTGTCTCGGTTGTATCTAACTACAGTAAATGAGTCGCAGCCGCAGTACTGAGCAACATCTGTTTAAACACATGTTCCTTCATGGTTACAATGCCGGAAAACACTGCGTAGCTGAAAAATATTCAGCAACGTCACCGGGATCAACAGCAGCAAAAGCCGATTGACTTTCTCTCACCGAAGTTTGGTAAGATGTCATTCACACATCTGAGTGCTGATTTCCAAGGTATTTCAAAGGTAGTATTAGGCACAGCTACAACTTAATAGGGTCAGCAAAGAGACTGGAAGCAAACTAAATAAATCTAAAAAAAAATTAATTAAAATTAAAAAGCGCAGTTAAGCTAACCAATTAAAATATCATTCCCACTCACCAATTCTGTCACAGCTGTTACATTTGTTGAAGGATAACAGATGCAATGATTTTGCTTAATGTTATTTTATTATACGACCTTACTACAAGAACATTATGACACCAGCTTACGGACAGGATATAGGCAAGGCAACATTAAAACAAGATTTACTGCAGGCTCTGGGATACCACTGGGCTGCTTTTGTTAATCTTCCATCTCCATCCATTCAATAGAAGCAGCAGTTTTGAAATATATGAATTCATCAAGTCAAACTGCTCAGTTTGTAAAGCTGGCGAATAAACTTAACTGAAATGAAATGTGTCAGCCAAATAAATTGTTTCACTTCAACAGTAACAATGTGTACCTTGTAAAAATGCCTCCTCCCACCACAGTTCTAGCTGCAAAGGAGCAAATACATTACTAGGGGCTCCTCATTCAGAGCAAACCAAACAAAAAGCTGAAGGAAGCTGAGGAATAATATTACACACTTGTTTTGCAGAAAAATAAGACAATAACCCATTCACTTTATCTCATTTACACAACAGCAACTGTCACTTTATGGAAATTTACAAGACGAATGGGCCAAATTGATGTCCCAGTTTTAGAGAATCCAAATCAAGTTCAAGATTCTGAATCAAACTCAGATACATTCAAAACCTGCAAGAATCTCTCGCACACCTCCAGGACCTGACTTTGCCTCAAGCTCGCTCTCTGCCAACATCTCCCATAAAGTTCACCGCTATCTATAAAGTATGATAAAACATGCAGGTTGCATTGAATGAAATACATATCTGTGTAAATGTTACTGCAACCAGAATCGGATTTACAAGAATGTGGTCCCTGAGCTGGAGCCAGTTCTTGTGCCGTATCCACAACAGAAGAAATTGACCTGCTAATGCAAATTACAATGCATTAATAGGTAGTACAATGCAGTTGATACATGATAGGTTCAACACTTCCCCTGAGCAATAGCTACATGTTGTTCCCCCCAAAATTGTTAGAACATTTATTTTCAAATACTTACGTATTGTTTAAATTCATAAAAACCCCAAAATATTATTACAATTCATTTGTCATGGGCCTATAGGTTTTATGTTTATGTAATGTTTTGCCTATTAAACAGTGTAAAACAAACATCCCAAAAAACCTTTTTTAAGTCTTTGGGGCAATGAACTACTGCTCTGGTAAACTCCATCTAAAGTCAGGCTAACCAATCTGGAACTATAATTTCAAATGATGAATACAACAACAACAACACATGATTATCTATCCTTTCAATTCACAGTAAAATTAGACCTCAGCATGGTCTCTGAAACATGCACTGGTTATAATGTGTGCTTGAGTTTTAATTTAAAGGCAGCATTTTGTGTATTTAAAGTTCTACTACTACAACATTTTTCATCCAGCAATAAGTTAGAATTGCATGTGATCTTGCATCATTAATCATAATGCGCATTTGAATTCCTAATGAATTTAAACGGGATTGTTGCAGCCACTGTACATGCGGCTTGGTAAATCTTTATTCGGAAATTCATCAAGAGTGTCTAAATGAAAGCACCAGCTGACAGAAAGAAAGAAAAAAGAAAACAACAAAAAACTGGCAGTCATTACTGTGAATCCGCTCCTTGGGGAATCTCTCCCTTTTGCTTCCACCACAAATGAACTGACATCTGAGGGAAGAAAAAGAGCCTCGCGCACCAGCAAAAGATCGTGACTGTGGAGAGAAGGGGAGGGGCGGCATTACTTTTATGACAACTGGAGGCCTCCCAGGACTTTTAACTGGTGCTGCTCACTGAGCGTACCCAGCCTCCGTGGTAAGTAGAGCACCAGTTCGAGGTGCTCTGCATCGCAGCGATCTCGCAGATCATGCCTCTACTGTATTTAGAAAGTGGCGAATCAACAATCAATTCAATCAATTTGCCATTCACACCAGATTAATTCCTCCATTAATTAATCACCCAGGTCACATCTGCTACGTTTATGCGCTCATTAGCCGACTTCATGTACAGTATAATGGGAGCTTAGGCAACTCTTTCTCACTAATTGTATCTCATTTGTTTAAAGTTTATGAAGGTGTGAAAATGGGCGCAATGTGGCATAAAGCAGCGTTAAGATCGGGACTATTTTCAGATTTCCTGGAGTCTCTGCTGCTTGATTAGAGACTTCAACTTCAATGTGATCCGGAGAAATTCATGGAAGTTTACGAGCTTTGTATTGTGCATAATGGTGAGTCTGACTGCAGAGTTCCAGCTACATGTGCCATTTTCAAAACTCCTCAAGCACACAGCACGTCTCTGTTCAGCTGTACCTGCCACTGAATTTGGACGGGGCATCACGAGCGAGGAGAGACCCTGAATGTGATGCTGAGGGAGGGGCCTTTTCGGTGCTGGTGGAGTCCTGGGCTCCATGATCTCACTCCTGGGTAAGGCGTCAGGTTGTGGAGCTGTCAGATTGTCTCTGGTTTGCCCAGGATGGCGGTCGTCGCCCGCGCGGCCCATGACGCCGCCGCCGCCCCCCGGGCCCTCCTCCTTCATCAGAACGTCGCTGGAAGTGCTGCGCTCCTCATTCTCAGAGGAGCTTGTGATGGTTGCTGAAACGGGGAAAGAAAATCTGGTTGAAATATGCTGAGAACAGCCTGAGTGCGGTTGTAAACTTTTTTCTTAATAAGATGTAAAATACAACACGCAATTTTACCTAATCAGCAGAGAAAAACAGAAGACATGACCTCTTTGATCAGAGGGGCGTCATTGCACTTGATGTGTCTTTTGTAATCAACTATAAATACAAACTCTATTTAAGGAGAAAAAAGTGTCCTATTTTGAGAGAATCAGACCCATACGCAACAAAGACAGCAGTGTCCCAGTTTTGACAGCAGGGAGCTGAAGCCTTAAGGCCGAGGTGGCACAAGCGGCTCAGAAAAACCACATGCGAGGTTAGGGTGTATGTTTGAAGATTTAAAACCTATTTATGTTCAAACAACTTTAAAGACTTTCTTTTTTTTAAAGTCAATAGTTCCACCATGCATTAAATAGATCATATATATATAAATATATTTACTTTTTTTTTTTTTTTTTTACAGCTGACTGTGTTTCCTCGTTTACCAACACTCCTGCAGCAGCTGAAGAAAAAAAATAAATAAACAAGATCTGAATGTGGAAAAATACAATTTAAAGACGTATCATATTCACCTATAATTCCACTATCCTTGCTCTCCAAGGTTGAGGTGGGGCTCTGAGTTGGAGGCCCAGGACTGCTCACAGAGATCAGTCCAGAAGTAGGACAGGGGGTAGGGCTGTGTGCAGGGCTGGATAGAGTCCCACAGGGGCTGCTGCTGGAGCCACGATGAGGAGAGGATAAGGGTAAAGGCTGGGGAAGAGACTGGCCTCCAGCACTGGTGCTCAGGGTGGATGTGGGGCTCTCTGTACAAGGGGAAGTGGTACTGCAGGTAAGAGTTGAGCTGGGACTCCCCCCTTGGGCAGAGGTGTCACCCTAAAACAAATAGAAGAAAGAAGAGAAGGAATTTCAACAACATTTTGTATTAAATACAAAATGCATCTGATAACTTAGAGAAGGGTAAAGGAAATGACTACTTCAAGTAAAAGAAACTAAAGGGCTTCTACTACTACACAATCATGGGCAGAGATAATTGTACTCAATTAAGAGTGCTTGAACATATTTTTACTCCAGTAAAAGAAAAACAGCCAACCAAGAAATTACTCAAGTAAGAGTAAAAAAGTATTTGCTAAAAAGTCTACTCAAGTATTGAGTAACTCATCAAATTATCATTTAATATTTAAAAATTACATCATCAGATGGACTGAAATATAAAATTTTATGGAAATTTTGGTTTATTAAGGACCAAAATGACAATAATTTATGGAAGTATCAAAAAAACAAAGTCAGGAAAAAGATTTTTTTTTTTCTCCAAATCAGCTTCTCTCAACATAAAACTTATGAACTGCAGATGTGTGACTGGTGAGTGTTTGGTTAAACTTGTTTGTTTTTCATTCAGTGGGTAAAGAATCCAGAAATTGTACTCAACTAAGAGTAGCAATACTTTATAGTAAAATTACTGAAGTAAAAGTAAAAAGTACAGTATAGTAAAATTGTTCCTAAAAGTTTTTTTTTTTTTTTTTTTCAAAATAAAGTTGCTCACGTAAATGTAACTGAGTAAATGTAACTAGATACTACCCAGTTTTGTTCATGGGTGCCCTTAGTTTAACACTTTATCTGTAAAGGTGTATTTTGTCAATGAGATGCTGGAACTTGTCGCATGTTTTCAACGCACAAAATATTTGCAGAACGTGATAAATACCGTTTCATTTAAAATGTAAAAAATGTGACGTAAACACATGGGAGTTGGTCATGTTCAAAGCATCAAGAATGTTGCTTGCATCATAATCTTTGAAGCAAAAGTAAAATGTGCTCCATAATCCCCCCGGAGACTAAATAAGATGAAGAAGCAGTAAGAATCTGTAGACGTTAACTTCTGTTGTAATGATCAGACTCTGGACTTCCTGTGACTCTTCATGTCTGCAGGAAACAACCCTGGAACAGTTAAGGAAGCGCCTCTCGCAAACATTTAAGTTTAAGTGGATTTCTTCTATTTCAAAATTATGGTGAATTAATTCCATAATCCACCATCCTTTTTTAACAAGAATCCCATCCTTGTGACAGCATTTTCTTTCCCATAATGCATGGGAAGGGTGAGGTTGAAAGAAACAAACAGATAGGAATCAAAATATTTCATTTTCACAGTTTTCATAAATGAAAACTAATTTAGTTACTATAAAAATGCGCAATTTACTCCCAAATCAAAGTTCTAACACGCTGCTGCTGCACTCAGATCTTAAGGAAAATAGACAAATCTGATAGTGAATAGTTTTTATAGCTGCAATGAGGCAATATTATAATTTACATTGCTGAGCTGACACCATTTAAATACAGGGCACAACCAAAACGGAGAGTAAATCTGCTAAATAAATACATTTTGAGCATAAAAAGTTTATTATAGTATAAAAATCCGCAAATGTATGCAGAGTTAGAACAACAGGGATAAAAACCCTCATTGCAAAAATTAATAAATAATCGTCCTTATTTGCTTTTATCACACATCCTGAGAGATTTTGGTCCTAAACTGCAGAGTTTTAGAAGAAGAAGCAAAACTAACCCCAGCTGAAGATCCCTTACCCTTTCATTTAATTGAGTGGATTTACAGTCTCCTCATTACTGATGCAACGTTTCTGCAACACAGAAACTGTTGGGAGGCAAAGCGGTGGAGCTTAAACAGCTCCTTGTTATTCCCTTTGTACCAGAGCCTCATCTATCTTAGCCAGGACAACCCACATTCCTCACATGAACCGTGCTATCTCTGCAAAGCTGACTGAATCTGGAGCTCAGGTGGTGGAAAGAGGCTGAGAAAATGGGCCAAGGCTGAGCAAGGCAAAGGCACAGAGACTCAGAGGGGTTAAAACCTGTCAGATGCTGAGTAGAAATGGAGCTCTGTGGACGATGATTAAAAAAAAAGAAATCTACTTTTGTGTAGATTATCTTCATAAAATGACTCTATTAAAAGAAAAAAAAAAAGAAAGGCAAAAAAAAATCTCGATTTTTCATGCTTAATGACCTCAGAGAGGGCTGTAAATCAATGCACATCCCACCTTCTTTTCCCTCCTGTCCTCCATAGGGGAGCTAGCAGTGCTGCCCGTTGCTTCGCCCAATAAGAAGCATAGTCTGGTCATCAGTTCCTGGGTAGAAAGGGAGGAGCCGAGGTGGGGCTCCACGCGGAGGTCTGATAGGGACACACAAAATCAATATTTGGTTAATAATGGCGAAATGGGAGAACGACAGCCAAACGAAGACAGATGCCGCCCGTTTTAGCTCCGTTTTGCTTGTGAGGTTCCCACACCTACAAGATATGTATGCATCCACAGGTCAGTATGAACCTCCCTTGTCACCTCCCACCCCCCACCGAGCCCCCCAGCTGCACCAGTTAAGCGTGCACAAACAGTGGCTCTCCAGTCCCCCGATTGGGGCAGCGGCGGGAGGTTGTGTGAGGTTCCCCTCGTTTATGCCTGCCAGGTGCTCTCTGTCGAGAGACGGGCGGCGAATTTCAATGAACTCAGCGGAGAGCTCCGGCTCTCGCCTGCACCGCTTCTCCGGGAGAAACTGGGCCGACACGAGCCATGTGCTGCATTCATTCATCACTGTTTAAGCCTCCCCTCACGCAATGACCCCAGCCCATCCGAGGCGTGTTCTCAGCCTCAGCAACGAAAGGCTGTAGCAGAGTTGTTGTATTTGTAAATCTCTGTGCCCACCGTTACGTTACTACGTCATCTTACCACATGTATGTAATGATCTCCGCTGAGTCACATGAATACTAAGTAGGCATAACACCCCCCCAAAAAAACACAAAAAAACACAAAAAAAAACAAAACGGGATGACGGAGCATCACGGATTACAGGAACAGTTCGCTCCTCCTCACAAACATCTTTTTGTTAAAACATCACATTCATTTCTCACTCTCTCCACTGCTTCTTTCTCTTTCTGCTTTCAATTTGAAGATTCCGCACCACATTGCTTTTGTTTTTTTTTTTACATATGTATTTTATTCTTTTAGACCGCACAACATGCCAATCACAAGACTATAACTGAAAGAAAATTAAGGTTGATTTCAAGGGGCAAACTTCACCATTTTTGTTTTCGCACGTTTCACACCCCAACAAGCAGCAGAAAACTTAGTTTAAAATATCTGCACTTTAAAGAGGTGTAGAGGGAGGAAAAGTTTCCTTTCAGTTAGCATCGTCCAATCTGGAGTAACATGAGGACATTTCTGCATGTCCAGTACTATTCATCAAACCACCTGGCAGTTGCCAATGGAAACGGGAAGCTGAGAGGTGCCTGGCAACTGGGAAGGGAAGATGCCTCACGAAATCTGTTTAGCCTAAGGGTAGCCCTCTGGTCAAAAACACAGGGAAAAAAAAAAAAAAAGCTTGAGGAGGTGTATTTACACCACGATGGCTTTGATGTAGCAAAATCTGCGCAAACAAAATTTAGTGAGGACTCAGAAGACAAAACAACTCGTCGCTTGAAACCACACAGACAATTTTTGCCCTACACACACATCTTTGAGAAAAACTTATTTTAAAGCCTTCGGGGTGTAACTAGCACACAGACAAAACACACTTTCTTTTTTCTATTTCACCTCATTCATTCCTCTGCCTCAGCCCCGACTCGGACTCTTATTCAGCTTCATTGATCAGTACCTGGGGGGGGGAAAAAAAAAAAAAAGCCACAATGCTAAAAACACACCCATGGGCTCCAATTCTCACCTCTGTGGTCCGGCTTGCCACGGCAGGAAGCAACGATGAGAGCTTCTCTCGTACTGGAAGAGCCGTCCACATACTCCGGCTTCCTCGCCCGTCCTTTGGTCACGGCAGAGAGGCAGGAGGGAGAGCGAGGAAGAGCAAGCCAGGGTGGGAGGCAGGGATTGGAGGGTGGAGAAAAGGAGGGAGGAAAAAAGTGAGTGAGAGTGAGAGAGAGAGAGGGAGATTAAGCCTGCCCAGATGAGATCTGCGGTGCAAAATTTTGAATTGTGTCCCAGGAGTATACAGCAGAACGTACACAGAGAGGGCCACGCATGCAAACGTTATTCACACTATTGTGGGTGTTTATCTATGACATATTAATGCCTCTGCTGTGTGGCTGGGTGTGTGTTTGTGTGTGCGAGTGTGTGTCTGTGTGTGGTAGGGGAATCGGTGCTCTCTCATGTGTGTGGGTGTGTCTCAAATTATGCATCAGCATCTCAGGGTTGTTGGAAGCAGGTTCTCCTGGAGAGGAGATGAGACGCTCAGGGATGAGGCGTTTGCAAACACGGGAGTGTGCTAATTTGGTATTCTCAGGGGGGGAAGTGACCGTTTGAATCGTGTGTGTCGACAGACTGAGGGAAAACTCGGCAGAGTAACACGCTGTAGTTATATCTGATTGAACATGACCGCCAAAGAATTTGGAGGCTCGGGCGCTACGGACGTTAACTTGCTGTAATTTTCCCTTCCTATTTGCTCAGGCTGCGGCAAGGATTCATGCAATGAAATGTAATAGGACTTTTTTTTTCTGAATGGCTAGCTGGACTTGCTAAAAGATACTGCCACCTACTGTTTCTCCAAATGTAAGGCATCCCTGATACATGCAGGAGCAATCAACTTACTCAAGAAATGTGCTAATTTTAAAGTTCCTTCGCTTGCAAACTGTACAGTGTTTTCACTCTTCCAGTTTGTGAAAAAGGGATCAATAGCTACAAAAAAAAATAAAATTTACTTTCAAAACATTAACAATCAAGGATCCCATCGGAGAAGCAAGAGTGCACATCCTGGAAATCTTTGCAGCATTTGCAATTTCAAACAAAATTAACATTGATAATTTGTCTGAAAGAAGACAGCTGCTCGGATTTAGAACTACTGCTCTGATGATAAGCATGATCAAACTGTGCAAGTAGGACTCTTTTCTGAAGTGCGCGCTGTCTCATCTGCTTCACTCTGTCACTCCCTCGGCTCCTGATTTTTGCTTTGCAGTTGGGAGGGAAGAGGAGGAGAAGAGAGGAGACGGGCTTGCAGAAACTAAGAAATAAGAAGATGGTTACATCAAGGAGAGGCTCTCTCTTTGACCTATTTTTAACACATGATGTGCTCCACCCTTTCTTTTATATTCAGGATTCTAACTGATCCAAACAGAGATTAGGATTATTTATTTAAACTGCACTTTACATCAACCAGGAAAATATATTTTAAAGAGCTTTGTTCATTAACTTTTTATCTCATGTGGAGGGAAAGAAACTGATTTTTTTTTTTTTAAACTGTAAAATATCAAAAACTACATCCACCAATACATAAAACCCGTATGATCTTAAGCAAACTATAGCCAAAACTGTATTTGCTTTGAGTCCTCTCATCAATTCCCAGATTATTTAGTGTACAGATCCAAAACAATAAAATGCCCTGACATTGAGCAACCTAATTGGGGGGCATTGCCTTCAGTTGTTTCTCTGAATTATTAACTCTGACAATCTGTCTCGTGTTTTTTGGGCCCCAAGGACCTGCACTTGTACTTTCTGTCATGTGTGGAACAACTGAACGCACTGAAGCTTTCTGCTCAACAAAGTGGAGCCATGCAAAAGCATCTTGCTCCCTTTACAGCTAATCCCTTACGCACAGCTCTTTGTCACTCAGACGTTGCTTTGTGTTGATTACTTTAAAGCGACCCACCTTGGAACTTGACGCAGGACTGGGAGGAAACTATGTCGCCCTGGCGAGGGAGAAGCGGGGAGGACGGTAAAGAGATGGACACGCCCTTAGTCAATCTCTTCCGATTTAAATGGCTGCCATTACGGCCGTGGTGATGAGTGGCACGCTGGCCGCTGCCTCTTTGCTGAATGCAGGGCATGTGCACCTCGACGCCTGCATGGAATAGATGGGACAAAGTGTTGATTAGTCAGAACTTTGACCAGGAAGATGGCCATATAGGGATATGGCCATCTTCATGTTACTATTACGAACTGATGTTTGAGCATTCCCTAAGGAGGGCCTTAGGGAATGCTCAAACATCAGTTCGTAATAGTAACATTATAATGTTGATTGCAGCAGAAGCATCTGAGCCTAGGCTTGAAACTTTGAAATGACAGTAAAGCAACACTCTAAATTCGTATTCAAATTTCTAAATAAAACGTGAAAACTGTGTGGGTGGTTTCGTAATAAATCAGTGTTTAGTAAGCCATTAGTATGATGAGCAAACGAGAAAGATAATGCTATAAATACGTTATTGTAAATCCACAAGATCACTAAAGACGAGATGAAGTGGTCTTTTTCAAAAGATTAGAGTCATGCCAGCGCCTACTGTAAACTCACTATATGAATTTAATGAGACTGACACAGTTCTCTGACCTCCTCTCTGTTCTTTGCTTCCCAGAGCAGCGCAATATTAAATATTAATGAGCAACATGGTTGCTCTAATACGGAGCTCTACTTATGTTCATGTATCTCCACCGTGCACGTTGAAATCTTCTCTGTACGGCTGCAAGTTGACAAGTTCAGCCTCTGAAAAATACATAGGGCTTCCACAGCATGCTAAAGATGCGATCTGCTAATTCACTGACAGCACAACAAAACATTCAGTGTCTGCAGCATCTCTGCAGATGAACCTTATCTGCTTTGTATAGCCACTCACAAATTATTTTGGATTTCGTTTAGTAGGTCATGATGTTTGCCTAGCCCAATCCAACTTTGACTGACACACTTAAAATAAAATCAGCGGGGCACCGTGTGAAGGACAGAACACACTGATGAATTAGGCTAATTGAAATGGCTCCATTTGCCTCACCCAGGAGGAGAGAACCTGAATATTGTCAGCAAATAAAACAAGAACTTCCACAATGTGCAAATATATTTTCTTATCTGAATACTAAATTCAGATACAAGGAAATCCAACAGAAGAAAGACTTGGAAATAGCAGTGCATTTGTACACATGTCAAGTTTCTCTTCAACTTTTAGATATCGGTAGTTTTACTCTTACCTGCATTTCTCTGGCTCTTTTTGTCTCCTTTTTTCCCTCCTCCTTCCTTCTTATTTCCGAACACTGCTCTGAACATAGCTGGAGTCCCTCTCTGGTCTGTACCGCCTTGAAAAGAAACAAAAAAGGTACACATGAGATTCGAGCATATTATTTCAGGGAACTCTACACGTTGTGTTTCTTGTAGAGTATTGTGAGACCATTACAGTTTTTTTTTTTTTTTTTTTTTTTAAAAAAGGTTATTTTCGCTCACTGGCGGAAAACATAACAGAGATATTAAACACAAACAGTCCTCTTGTACAATGAGAGCTATGGTTACCTTTATTTAAGTCTTCCTGGATGCCAGCATGCCTTCACAGATAACCATGGGAAGCAGCAGAGAGACTACTTTCGCTGGTTGGCGGAGTCCAATTAAAGAATGTGATGTGCTCTCACAAAATGATCAAGGGAGGCGGGAGCGCGTCTCCTGCGCAGGCATGTGTGCCTCGTGATCTAAATTTGCCGTAAGCATTTTTTTTTAATATTATTTATATTACCAGACTTTCATGTTTTCACTTGAAACATATTATTTGATCATTAACGACTGCTATTTATATCACTACTGTTGCATATTATCACTATTACAAGTGTTAATATATCATTTACTTACCACAAAATTATCATAACAGTCAGATAATCAAGTAAGTAAGTCAGTAAAAAGCGTTCGTGAACTGCAACCCCTTCTGTGAACACCAGGGGGCGGTGGTGTTAATAAAATGTTTCTTTTCGTCCACAAGGGGGCGAAACGAGCATCAACCAGCAACCTATAAAACCTGGAAGCTAAGCGCAGTAGCGTCCTTTTCTGTAGCTGGTCGCAGTGAGAAGTTAGCAAGAGTTCACAATGTTTTACAAGATTATCAGTCTAGTTGCTTCACATGTTGAGTTGCTCGGTAAGTATTTCCGAACAGTTTTCTTTTGGCCAAATAGAAAAGTCCTTTGACAGTGATAGTGAGTTTTTATTTCACTAACCAGCAACCACGTGGAAAGTAGCTAGCTCCACATTATAGGAAACTAACAAGATATGTTCGGTCCTGGTAATTAAATAAATGCTGCGAAATTGTACCTGAATTTCACCTTTTGGCTAATGTCAGTTTGTCGAAAGTTTGTTAGCTTGGAGTGATGGGTTTTTAAACCAATAATGTGTCGATTTGAGGTTGCTTCCTCTAATTACTATAAAGATGATTGTCTTTCTGAACCTCCCAATCTGTTCGAGGCAAATAATTTTTCCGCAGTACATAAACTTATAAAGTATGTAGTAGAGATTTGTAAGGTTTTTTTGGGTGGGGTGGACTGTTTCCCAAACAGTTGCTGCAGACTATAGTAACTTCACATCCACTTAAATCGACCATAAACTACAATAATCAACCCCAAGGTGTTATGTGTATAATGTAAATGCTCTCTTTTTCTTTTACCCCCCAGCTAATCGCATTTCATTGGATGGTCACCTCTTCGGACCAGATTTTGGATGATGGCTGTGTCTCTAGCTTTAGTGCATTGACCTAATCGGTGACGTTGAAGCAGGCTGTTCAACCATCATGCTTAGATTCAGCAAAGTATGCAGTGGGTGATCTCAGAAGAGCAACTGCCATTTTTGTAAGTATATGGAGTTTGTTGATTACTGAGACTCTTTAATTTGATTGGCTGGTTACGACGTGCATCTTTGACAGCCTGGGCTCTCTGTTGTGAGAGATGCTGGGTTTTATTATTTTAGATGCAACAGTAAACATCCCTGCGCTTTCTGCGTGCCTGTTTTTAATGGCGCCTCAGATTGAAGAGGGGAAAACAAACTACATACTTTGCTGTCTCTGTACTATAACCTCAATGGGTATACTTCATGATGTCACTAGTTTCAGGTCTTCACGCTTTTTCCCCTTTCCCTTGTTTTAAGGTTACGTTGAGATGACGTTTAACGGCAGAAGTGTATAATGGCAGGTGAGCACAAATTAATGTGTTTGAGACTTCAATTTGCATCCACTGATAGACCTGAAGCAGGCTTCTTTGGCTTCTTGGTTTGCACAGCGATGCTAAACTGAACCTTCCTCATATTTCTGACTGCTAAATGTTACAGTAGCCAGATTAGATTGAGGAGTACATTTAAACCTGTTGGGTATGACGCAAGTATTAAAAATGTAGACATTTCATCCAACTGCAGTAAATGACTGCATTTTGGAGAAATTCAACTTCCTATGTGTAAACATGATCAGTCACAGGAATGATTGAGTTGAATGTTCCTGAGCTCGATGCAGGAAGGTGACATTTTGCTTCATGCATCCACTGAAAAGGATTTCTCTTGCAGGAAACGGGTGAGGCTATTCTAATCACCCTGCATCGCTTGGATTTTATCGTCTCATCATTCTGAAGACTGATTTTTGTTTTCATGTTTTTGTAATAAAAAATTACAAATCCCTAAATGTGTTTTCATTCTGATTTATCTTTAGTTTCACATAGCATCAATTTAGTCAATCAATTGTCTTAGAGAAATGGCTCAAATTTTACAATTATTCAACAATTTTTTTTATAACAGAAAAGTATATTGTTTTTAAATGTCACAAAGCAATTGAAATATCTGGAGATGCCTGTATAAGTAAGATTCAAACTGACATCTTGAATTAACCTGGTGTGTATACAGATGCATCTCAAGAATATTGTGAAACTAGTAAAGATTTTTAGTGACTCATTTTCAAACCTTTTCCTTGTAATTTCTTAAAATTACAGCCTAAAATTGTCTTCTAGATTTATAGAAGTGTGTATAATATAAGTCAGGCCACTGAAATGTTTGCACATTCCTACATGGTGCACAATTACACAAGCCTTTGATTTTCTTTAATTACCAGCATCTGCTCTCTTAATCCAAATTCCTTAAAATAAAGTGAGATTTTGGCTTATCTATATCTGCACAATTATTGTGCAGAATTGTTAAAACTCCATAAACGTTAACTTGTTTGCATCTCAAGTGAGAATTGGGTCTAAACTTTCCACTGAACATTTGACAAAAATCAGTGACTTGATCCTAAGCCCTTCATTAAGTTTGTCATTGTGTTAATTTGCTGATAGCTGCAGCAGCAAACAGCCTTTCATTTAAGAACTTCCTACAAGGTCTCGACTGCTTCCCTTGTTTTTTGGCCCTAAAGAAGAGAAGCTGCATAATTATGCACATCCTCACTCAATACAGGTATACATAACTTGTATGCTTAAATCCATTATGCATTCAAGTTTGGAGTTAGAAAATATGACATGAGTAAAATACTCACTTACCAAATAATTGTGCACACAGTTTATACTTGATGCTTGGGAGGACCTGCACTTGTATGGGTGCCTGCATCAGCCAGTGGCTCCTCAGTGCAAGCCTGAATGTACAAGGCGGTTATCGCTGTTTATCTTTTTTCTCTACCCCAATTTTCCTTCCACTTAACTTTCTACAGCACTCTGAATAACCACCTTGTTCAGCAAAAGCATTTGAGTTTGTGTTACTTTGCAGATATTTTACATTAGATAATTAAGACTTTTCACAATGTTGTAAATTTGAGAGACGTAATCTCAAAGTCAATCATCAAAATTACAAGAAATAAATGTTTGAAATAGTTAAATTTAATATAAAGTTTTACTTTCAGAAATAAGTGCCGAAAAGTTTTTAATTTCTTCCCATTATTATTTTGAGATGTACCGGGCATTGTGCCTCTTGTGCTGTTTATTGCTCACATAAGGCAAAATAGTTCCAATGACAACTTTATTACATAAATCAAGTGTAAAACACTTAAAACCCAGTAAAACCTCCAGTGCAGAAAATTTGTTCAATCCAAATCACATTTGGATAAAAATACTTACCTGCCACATCCTACATAATTGCTCGCAGTCAAAATACTACAATTTTACGTGTTGTACAAAAAAGGCATTAAAAGGAGCCTAGGAATAAATCTACAAATTTAAGCATTGTTATAGTTCTCTAATGGAAGTCAAGCTGAGGGTCGTGTGTGCAGAAACTGTAACAAAACAAAAAAACCCTTCTCACCGCTTCCCATGTTGAATCCTAGCGTAAAGAAACAGAAACTCAAAGTCACAACCTGTGTGACAATACCAGGGTTTACAATTTTTTTAAAAAACCTATTCATCAGTTTTTTCCTCTGCTTGGTAATGTCTGTACTCTGGCTTGAGTTCCCAGGTGTTCTTGTGTGTTCCCTTTACATTGTAGATGCCAATATCACGCAAGATTTCCTTCAGGTATGTCTGTGAAGAAAACCAAATATAGAAAACAGTCAAAAATAAATATTTTAACATTTGTTTGTTAACATAAAAGGGATCTTCTGGACAAACAAGATTCTTTAAAATCCCTCAGCATTAATGGCATAATAATAAAAAATATTTCTGTCGTGTTCTCACCACAGGCTGTTTGGTGATGTCCACCAGGTCTTTGATGTTGTAGTACTGGTGCTTCTCAAACGCAGAAAACAACATGTCCAGCACCTGCTGTTTGTCAGATCTCGCTCTCTTGCCCTCCTCTTTCTTTTTCCGCTCGTATTCACGCTGCGGCAAAAGTCAGCAGAGCTCAGTTACCAGACATAAACTTGCATGTTTTGCAATAAGTGGATATATTTCTACGTGAGGCCTGAAAATTCGTGCAGATAAACCAAATGAATGAAAAAAAAAAGTTTTTTTTTTTTTTTTTTACATTGTAGTCGTGGTTGGCCACAGGTTTGTAGTTTGTGGTGACGGGTTTCAACAACTGCTGTGACAACCTCGCTGGTTTGGAAGACTCTTCAATTTGTAGCCTGTAAGATATGATGACACGCACAATGCAAACATGCCTGAAATTCACAGAAAACTGCAAAGGTTTGTTGAATGGATCAGCTTTTTAACCCTTGTGTAATCTGAAGAAAATATGCTCACCGCTTTAATTTCATGTAGCTTTCACTAACAGCAGGTCTGCATTCTGCTCTCTGCACCACCACCCCCTCCAAGGCTATCTTATCTGGAAAAACGGCAAAGTTATGTCAAATGTTGAATAGAAACAAACAGAATAAATCAGTTTAAAAATGTTTTAGTCAAAGTTCAGGAGACCGAAAGGATATAGATAACTACAGATGAGATGCAACTTGCGCAAAAAAAGAAAAAAAAAGAAATCAGCCTGAAGGAAAAAATTTGATTAAAGCTGCAATAAGTGCTAGATGGCCTCCCATCAGCCTATGCAGCAAGGCTTGTTAGCCTCATCATCTGTTCACTACATCACTTGCAATACTGGAGCCATTTTTAAGTTTAGACTGATGCGTATGTAACATGAATGAAAGCTGTGTTATTAAAGTATTATTTGGTTGTTCAGTCATGTCCCGGTTTGTTTACTCTTATCAGCCGTGAAACATGGAGGTGGAAGAGTTTGGCTGCAGTAAGGCCTGGCCAGAATCACCATCACAGGATACAAAACCAATTCTACAATGTATCGAAGGATGTCTGAGGTAAAAGTGAGACCATCTGTAAAAAAACAACAACAACAAAAAAAACATAACCAGAACTGCAGGATGAAAATTACGGTACCCAAACATACTTATTAGTCAACCAATGACTGGTTAACAGTGTTGAAACTGAAAGCTCCTGAGCCCAGTAAAAGTCCACATCTTGGTTCCTTTGAGATGCTGCAAGACACCCCTCAATCATCTTTGTAAATGGCAAAAGCTGTTAGTTGGCTATATACTGTTTTCACTGAAGATATTTCAACCAAAGGGGGCGAGACTAACAATAAGAGGGTAGGATGCTCTACCTTTTTCCCCAGCTGGAAAATCCATATTTGTCATTCATTTAATGTGGATTTTTGGTATTCAAGTACAATTGAAGTATTTTCTGTTCTAGCAGTAAAAAAAAGAGAGAGATGAATATTTCTTAGCATAGAGCTAAATATTCAACAGGTTTTCATAAGTTTTTAGAACATGTTTAAATCAGTAAAATCTGTTTGGAAGGAAAAGCACACAAGTCAATGACAACATTTTACTAAAGTCCAAACCAAACAGTTTTCCATAAGATTTCCACAACTTCACCAACCATCACACAGAACTGTAACCTGCTCACAATGAGTCACATTTGAGATTTGGACTGATTTTGGAGCACAACCAAAATCAAAATGTGCGGACCATTAATACAAGTGTATGTCCAGCAATTCTTTAGGATAACCACTTTGTTCTGCTTCAGAAGAGCCTAAATGTTACCGCCATAAAAATATCCCAAGCTCCAGCGTTGTCTCTATATGGCTTCAGGATGCAACGCCACAATGTCCAAATGTTTCTAAAGATCGCCACTCCTTTGACAGAGCTCTCACTTCCTGCAAAAATGGAGGACTCACCTGGACCTGCCCCCGAACCTGAGCTGCTGCCATCAGATCTTTCTTCTGACTGGCCTACAGGAAGGGAGGGATGGTACACATGAAAACACAGGGGGATGCAGAACGAGGGGAGGAGGGGATTAAACAATAAGAGCCATAGCCAGGGTTTAGTCCCACACGATAAATGTTAGATCACACAGCTTCATTGCATATTTTCCAACAAGCAGAAGCCAGAGAGACCTTAACGCAAGCAAGCAACAGACACTGTGTATCAGCGCCGATACACACCGAAAGGGCTGCACAGAGGCTTATTTAATGAACTAAATTTCAAAAAGGCTTTATGCAGAGCTAGAAAATGATGTAGGCTTATGTCTGTTTTATAGGCTCTAAAAATATAGAGTAAAGTGTAAAAACAGAAGATCCACGTGGTATTAAAATGTATGTTGTTCAAACTGTGTTTAGCCTCTACAGTGTTTCAGTGCAGCCCATTACACACAGATGGACACGGACGTTTGCAGTCAAAGAAAGAACTGCAGCACAAGTCCATTAGCACCAAAAGCACATAAAACCCAACCTGAAAACATTCGCAGGGGGAGAAAAAAAAAAGAGGCATTTGAAGCCCAGACCAAAACCACGGAAGCCCATGCAGAAATTAAATAAACTCCACACATTGAGTAATGATTTGTGCTGATTCACCAAAACAGTGACACTGCAACCCACCATTCGCTACGTCTTTTACTCTCAGTAGTCTTAAAAAGTGAATCAAAAACCAATAAATGACACATGATCAATCAAAGACACGCCAACGCTCTCACCAAAACAAAACACAAAGCAGACAAGATACAGACGATGATGATTGTTTTCTTTTGAGTGTTCGCGTATCCACTGTATGCGGTACGCTACTGGTATGTACAGTTTCATTAATGTGGACAACGTCTCACTCAAGAAAAAGTCTGCTCCGGCACATGGTGGCGAGGAGTACAAGCAGGGGAAAGACGTATAGAGCAAGAATGCACAGGTAGCAGAATGGATGCTTTCACCAGCGAAGACATCACAGAAATCTAATGATTGAGTATTAACCGAGTGTCTGATATTGCCAAGCAAGTAATCATTCTGTATCGGAAACTCACCGGATGAATTCTCCGTGAAGACCGCCAGCATCTGACCCCCCACGGACTGCATGGTGAAAGGATGTTCGCGAGGTGCAGACACCGTCTTGTCCTCGATGCCTTCGATAGTAGTCAGCTCTTCATTTAAAGTGAAAGACACCTGTAGAGAGCAGCCATGTGGGACTTTTGAGACCACTGAGAACTGAACAAATAGTTTTTATTCAGTTCTTATTTCATTTTATTTTTAGCTAGTCTCTTATTTAGAAAGGTGTTAAACTCCAGATTGCAAAATGTACACAGAAATATGACTGATTTATCTGAAGAGTTGTAGAAATACAGATTGATGATGTGTACACCCAGGTATAAAAATCACAATTTGTTTGTTCTTATTCTTGGCTAAAGCATTGTGTCACCTTTTAACTCAACTATGATCATTCTTACTTTTGATTGTCAACAGGCTGATAAAAGCCTATATTGTACATTATGTGTAACGTATGCATTTGTGGGATACCGCATAGTTCTATAAAACATCACTTACCTCTGGTTTTCCTTGGTTTCCTTTTCTTTAAAATAAAAGCAAAAGACAATATTTCACTGAACTATATTGGCAAGAAGATATGCATCACTTATGGCATAATGAAAGCCCGTCTACATATTTCCGTTTTAATTTCCTAATCTACTTAGTGAGTGCCAATCTTCTTTCTTCCTGCACGTGCCTATGCCACTATGCTTTCAGGACACAGTGGCATATCTGAGAATAATAATAATAATAATAATAATAATAATAATAATAATAATAATAATAAACAGTGTTGTTTCTTATAAAGCATTTTCTGGGTGGGATATAGTGGAAAAGCTTCCATCTAGCCTAAGAAGCTTGCTGAAAAATCACTAGCACACACATTTGCATGCCTTGCAGACAGAAGCCTAATTTCACATACTTGCAAATTCTGATTTTGCCGACCTCGCCTCTTCCTGTAGCTTTTGCCCATTGCTGAGAGAGGTACTTCGGCACCTGCCAAATCAAAAACCAAAAACGAGTGTTTATCAACCAGGATGATTTTTTATTTATTTTTTTGCCTCTGAAAACAATTGATGTGGTACAATTAAATGTGTATATATGCCCTATTTTGTTCAAACGGAAAATCTGAGGAAAGAAATTATGACTATTGGTTTGAGGTGCACTTTATTTTTCAAATTCTGGTTTGACTCGATGAATTCAGTTGAATAAGTGAAACCCAAAGTAGTTCAATTTAGTGTCTTCATGAGCAATTAACCCTTCTTATAAAGGTATGTAAAACAAGTATTTCACTCTATTAGGCTTAGATACAGTAATAAAGTCTTTAAACATCACTAATTCACATTTTGAGGCTTTTAAATTATATTTTACTAAATCAATCACATTAAAATAATGAACGTGGCTTCATCATTTTGAATGTAATCTTGTTAAATTAAGCTTTCAACAAAAACATTACATGAAGCAAACAACACAGCTCATCCAGATGAACGCATTAATTTTAAAAAATTGTAAATTCTTAATTGCCATGGTAACGTGTAAAGTCCATGTAACAATGAACACACAATATAATATAAAGCTTTCACGTAATTAGTCTTTTATTATCCAAGCTTATTTTTTATTAGGGCAGGGCTTTATTTTTTGCAATGCTCGGCCAAATTGAATATTTACTTGCCACGTCAAGCCAACCTCCCTAGTGTGTTGTCTGTTAATAACATATAGCTCTAATAGGCTAAGCTAACATTTAGCTTCGGTTATCTTTAAATAATTAGTCTTTAGCTCATTTATGAACTTGCTTGTGGCTGGCATATACTCACCTTTACGAGCCAAACACCGGTATTCTGCTTGGCACCTGTTAAATCTACTTCTCCTTTATCTGACATCTTGTAAAACAATGCTAACGTACTATAATAACTGCCACACGCGTACGCAACAGAAATAGAGTAAGTAGTGAGTACGGAAGCTCTGATGGGTCTTTCCAGTTTTCGCTTCCTCGTTTTCATGTAAGAAAATATGAATAAAAAATAGGATTAAGATAATTCAGTCATTGTTTTGGGATAAAAGTTTATTCAATCTATAAAAACAGTTTTGTAAAAGCTTAACCAGACACATGAAAAACGTGCAAGCTGTTTTACAAATGAAACGTACTGATATTAAAATGTACACTGGTTACAATCTAGTATAATCTGGTTCTGCTGATTTGTTGTTTTTTTAATGCTATTTTTGTAGTTTTCATTTCCTATTCAAAATAAACTCACATTAAAAATGTTTTTGTTTCTTTCAGAATTTCTTTGTTTATGCTACTTACATCCATCAATCCATTTACCTGCTGATCCTTTCAAAGTTGTGGTGAGGCCAGTGGAAGAGACAGATTAGCAGCCCATCACAGGGCAAATACAGAGCCACACACAGTACAAACACACTCATACCACAGGGTAATTTAGAGTGATCAATTAATTCAAGAGTTCTTCGTGTGGACTGTGGAAGGAAGCTGGAATACCTAGAGAGAACTCACACATGCATGAGAGAACATACAAGCTCCATGCAGAAGAATACCAGGCCTGGATTTGAACCCAGAAACTTAATGCTGTAAGCAAATAGTGCTACTGTTAACTATGCCACCATGCAGCCCCTCCTATTTACATGTACCAAGAAAAAATAAAAAAATCCATAAATGTTATGGTGCTAATTGGCAGGGTTTATTACATACTATAAAAAAAAATAGATTTATTTATGCAGAGATCAGATATCTAGCTTTCATTTAACACCATTTGTAACTCTGTCGCATTCACAACTTTGAATGGATTCTTATAAATCCAGAATAAAAACATTAAAAAAAATACAGTCGCCAATAGTGTGTCAGAATGGATATAAATAAACTAAATTTCAGAAATGTCCTTTAGGCTTTATGGGTATCTAGCATCCACAAAAAAGTTATAAGACGGAAGAATAAATCTGAACATTTTTACATATTACCAGTACTAAAAACCTTCTTAAAAGTATGCAAACTTCACCACACATATTTTTTTTTTATCAGTTTGATCAGTTGTTCTTTACAAAAGTATGGTCACAACCTCACAACAGCCGGAAAGCAACATGAATTTTCATTAATTCCAACAAAATGCTACAGAAACATTCGATCTTTGCTGTGTGAGAAACGCGTGTTCAGTTCCTGAGATTTCTTCAGCAGCCGCTGCTTCTGGGCTTCATCAAAGCGATTCACCTGCAGATCTTCGTCTCTATCAAACGGCCTCCTCTCCACTGGCTTGTCCGCTGTCTCTTTGGCTTTTTCCTTCAGCTTCTTTGAGTGTAAACTCATGAGAGTCTCACCCCGTTTGGACTCCTTGAAAACAAGAAAGGTATCGCTAATGTGAGAAAATGCGGAAAAACTTCAAGAGGTATGAAATCCTCTAACAAGAACTGTAAAGGGGGGTATTTTGTAATAATAGAGAACAGCTACTTACATTATATTTTGATACTTTTTCTGCCATTTCTATGTCCCTTCGAGAAACCTGTGGGGCTCTATCTTTCTTTTCCTCGCCAGTTTTCTTTCCTTCAAGCCGTTCCTGTTGGTAAACATAACTTTTTGTGATCAAAACAACAGTTAAGTTGAACACTGCCACAAACGGTAAATTATTTTAAAAAATAGCTACCTGGGCCTTCCGCTCCCTGTCTGCCGGTGTGTCCGTCCATATCGATCGATCTTTGTTCTCTGGACCTGACCTCTTCTTGAAGGTTCGAGCCCCTAAACCAATGTGCTGCAATTCTGGTGGGAGCTCGGTCATCCATGTTTCTCTAGACACCACCTCAGGGGCCTCCTAAGTGCATAAAAATCAGAGGGAGCAGGGGAAATTTATTTAGGAATGACAATTTATAAATGATAAAAGTCTACAGTTCATATTATGTGGGAGAAGGACAACCTCCCCAGTGAGCTTCTCTTTCATCCTTCGTGCTCTTCGTTCAAATTCGAGAGCCACTGAGTCTTGAACGGGCCCTTTGGCGGGCATGGGTCCAATCACATCCTCGTCTTCGCCTTCACTACTGGAACGCTCGGCCTGGTATCCTGGGGGCAGCGCAGGCCCTGGTAGGCCCTCTTCATCGTCTTCCCCATCATCACTGTCAGATGCTGCTCTGCTAAACCCGGGGGGCAAAGCTGGTCCCAGCACAGGGGGTCTGAGGAAATGACACATATTCATCTAACTTAGGCCTTTCAGCTCCTTTACAGATTTCTTCTTTTGAAGTTTTTTGTCACACCTTGATATAAATATTATTAACCACATTTTCTTTAAAGGTGCCCAAAGTAATAGAAGATGTTTTTGCTCACCTTTCTGGTGAACTCTGTTTTTTAAATCCTGGTGGCAAAGCTGGTCCAAAGAAACCATCATCATCATCATCTTCGTCATCTTTGGTCGCCCTGTATAAACACACGTTACTGTTGTGCTTGTTGGATCACTTTTCATGACCAAACATTATCGTGGCCACCCACTCTGCAGCTCCTCCAGTCCTGGATCTTTTGAACGCCACCTCCGGCTCACTCTCATCCGAAGAACTAGACGGCTCCCCCCGCTTATAACCGGGAGGCAGCGCGGGACCAGCGACTACAGGGTGTAAAGAGAAAAAACAACAGCTGGAATAATAATAAAAAACTGAAAGGGTGTTGTTGATCGCTTCAAACTAAATATCTGTTTCTTACAATCATTTTCACTCTCGTCGCTTTCAGATCCATCCTTTCTAAACATCGGCGGTAAAGCAGGCCCAATTAATTTATCAGAAGACATATTTGATGCAGCTGTTTCTGTTGTTAAAATAAGAAGTCAGTCTCACAAAAACAGACCTATGCTTCGGAAAATATTTGCAACCTTTCACACAGGAAGTAAACACCGGAACGGCACGATTTCTCGTCAAGTGAACAAACGCCAACATGGTAAAACCGGAAGTAAGTACAAAGTAAAAGCACACAAAATTAAAATAAGCGCCTTTCTTTCTGTTGCAATGAATATGTAATGAATATATCGTGGTCAGGTCACGACTTAATAATAACATTATTTAATTTTATTAAAATAAAAGTTATTATTATTATTAATAATAATAATAATAGTAATAATAATAATAATACTGCTACTAATAATAATTATAGCTATTATTATTATTATTATTATTATTATTATTATTATTAATAATAATAATAATAATAATAATAATAATAATAATAATAATAATAATAATAATAATAATAATAATAATAATAATAATAGTGGACAAAACCAATCTCATTTCGTTTTATTTCAATCTGGGAATTAATTATAATCACACGCTGGTGATTAGTCGTGGATTAGGCATCAAGTAATTCTCAGCAAGAGACACTCAATTCCGCTCCTACCAGGGGCTTCAACGTAAAAAATACGCAGACCTCGGGGAAGTTGTATATTTCGTCAAGCAGCAGCTGCCAGAAGGACCTGGATATGCTGTGCTCCGTACTGCTGGAGCTTTTTAGTTGATGGTAACTCTTATAAACCCCCTCTTGCTCTCAGTGATTGCAATATGAAACTGTACAGTAGAGGGCAGTAAAAGGCCCTTAATGTATTCATAGATTTTATTTTGAAACCAAAGACCGGAAGATACTTCAGTTGTACTTTAATTCTCATTTTTGCACATTGAGTTCATTAGTGAAGTCCATCTCAGTAACGTTTCAAGAGAAAAATGAGCTACTTCTAATAATCTTTTTGAGTGTTTTTTACTCTTTTGCCCGTTTAATCTTTTTAAAATGGGCAAAAGGGATAAAGGAGATAGAGGTAGGTTGCTGATGGGTTGTGATACTTTAGTTAGCTAGCCATTGGGAGCTAACTATCATTACAATTAATGTCTGGCAATAATTTAGTTCGGTCGTTAAGCGTCAGTTGTTAATTCACTGTATATTTGTTAGCTGTAGTGATGCAGTATATGGAGACCTATATGTTTCCTATATTGTTTCCTATCTATTATTATTATGATTATGTCGAACTGTAAACATGATGCTTTAGAAACCCAAATAATGAATGATTGTAGTGTGAAGCGCTTTGGGGTCCTCTGCGCTATACAAGGACAGACCATTTACCATTTAAATTTTTGTGCCGATCCTAAGGGCAAACTATTGACTAAAATGAGAAAAATGAAACCAACACTATGCAAGCACATAAAGATATATTCCAGTACCTAGAAAAAGTATTCACAATACGACCAATACGGAGAACACAATACATGACTTTTGAAGTGGAAAAAAACTATACACGGTTTTCTAATTTGCTACTTTGCTTTATTAAAAGATTCTCAAAAGTCTGGTATTCTAATTCAGCCCACTTACTCTGATGCCCATAAACTAACTGGAACTAATTGCTTTTAGATTGTAACAAATTGTAGTAAACAGAGTCCACTGTGAGTGATTTGTTGCTAGTAAAATTCAGCTGGTCTTCTGAAGGCATTAGAGGTTTGGTAGAAAATGTTAGGGAACAAGAAACACAGCAGGCAGAAAAAAGTTGTGGAGAAGCTTAAGCTTTTAGATTAAGCTTCTAAAAGCTTTTAGGTTTTAAAACTTCAATCCCACTTTCTGATTATCTTACAGAGCACTGTTTTTATTAATCCGTCCACCTAAACTATCAGCTTGGGTAATTAAAGCATTAATTGGATAAACAGGCAAGAGGCCTGCGGTAATCCTGAAAGAGCTCTAGGGACAAAGGTCATTTGACAGGACAAGTATAGTCATGCAATCTCAAAAACTGATTTTTTTTTTTGGAAATAAAGACACCAAAAAAATAAATAAAATTCATCAGACAAAGAACAGGAGGCAATTTGGATAAATTTGCTCAACCACCAACTATCTATATTTTTATATCTGAAACTAGGATAATTTATATTTCCTAGTAGTTTGTCATTTTTTTCCTTGCCTGTCATGGTGCAGAGAAGAAATCCAAGAAACGTCACTATGAGGAGGAAGATGATGAAGATGATGTGACCGGCAGCGAGCCTCAGGAAGCCATACCAGCTGCTGCAGGAAAGCAGGTGGACGAGTCTGGGACAAAGCTCGACGAGTATGGAGCCAAAGACTACCGCGCTCAGATGCAGCTCAAGAAAGACCATTCTTCACGCCCACTCTGGGTGGTAAGAAGCACCGTAGTTGCTGACCTCTTGTCCATCTTTTATCCAAATTTGTGTATGTGATTTCATCTTTCTAACCCCTCCAGGCTCCAGATGGACACATCTTTCTGGAAGCGTTCTCTCCGGTGTATAAGTATGCTCAGGATTTCTTAGTGGCCATCGCAGAGCCTGTGTGCAGACCCAACCACGTTCATGAGTACAAGCTGACCGCGTACTCGCTCTACGCAGCGGTCAGTGTGGGGCTGCAGACTTCAGATATCGTGGAGTACCTGCAGAAGCTCAGCAAGACATCTGTACCGGATGGCATTGTTCAGTTTATCAAAGTAGGACAATGAAGTAGTTTTTATAGATTTCTCAGCTTCATTGTTTTACTCGTTCATTCACATTCTAATCAACCTTTCTCTCTCAGCTTTGCACTGTGAGCTATGGGAAAGTCAAGCTTGTGCTTAAGCACAACAGGTGACATCAGTTCAAGATAATTCTACCTTTTTTTCTCTTTGTTGTTCATTGCTTCAGTGCGATTGGTCTCTCTTTCCTCCTCACGTTCCCAGGTATTTTGTAGAAAGTGCATTCCCTGATGTCATCCAGCATCTCCTGCAGGACAACTTGATCCGTGACTGTCGCCTGCGCGGTGCCGACGGATCGGACCCTGAGCTCATTACCGAGGTCATCCACAGCAAGTCAGCGGTAAGCAAATCAGGACTACATTTTGTGCAAATCAAAATTTAATGTTTGCTGCTATTGCTACTACAGCCTGTCGCCTCATCTTATTTCCCTGGCAGATTTCTAAAGCTGTCCAGGACAAAGGAGGTACGTCCACCTCACAGCAGCCCATCGATGGACAAACCTCGAACCAGCAGGTCCCCGAGGACATCTTCAGCTACTATGAGCAGATGGATAAAGAGGAAGAAGAGGAAGAGGAGACCCAGACAGTGTCTTTTGAAATTCGCCAGGTAATATTTTTTCTCATGCAACAAAAGGGAACGCATCCTATTCCGAACTCTGTCACTGTAGCTGATGTAATGCAGGAAATGATAGAGGAGCTGCAGAAGCGATGTATTCAGCTGGAGTACCCCCTCCTAGCTGAGTACGACTTTCGAAATGACACTGTCAACCCTGACATCAACATTGACCTGAAGCCCACCGCCGTGCTGCGGCCCTACCAGGAGAAGAGCCTGCGCAAGATGTTTGGAAACGGCCGAGCACGATCGGGAGTGATAGTGCTGCCCTGCGGTAAGAGTCGAGATGACAAAACGTCGAGTGGCCATTTTGTTCAAGCATAAAAAATGTTTTAGTTTCATGTTGCTTATACCTACTGTCTGGGTTCACTTTTCATTACTTGCAGGAGCCGGTAAATCTCTGGTGGGTGTGACCGCCGCGTGCACCGTGCGTAAACGCTGCCTGGTGCTGGGTAACTCCTCCGTCTCCGTGGAGCAGTGGAAGGCCCAGTTCAAGATGTGGTCCACCATCGACGACTCCCAGATCTGCCGCTTCACCTCCGACGCCAAGGACAAACCCATCGGCTGCTCAGTGGCCATCAGCACCTACTCCATGTTGGGTCACACCACCAAGCGATCCTGGGAGGCAGAGAAGGTCATGGAATGGATGCGGACGCAGGAGTGGGGACTCATGATCCTGGATGAGGTCCACACCATCCCTGGTGAGGCCTTAGTGCGTCTCATTTTAAGAGGACAGGCAGTGCTGTGTATTGAGCACCTTCACAAACAAATGTTCTTTCTGTAGCAAAGATGTTTCGACGTGTCCTGACCATCGTCCAGGCCCATTGCAAACTGGGACTCACCGCCACACTGGTCAGGGAGGACGACAAGATTGTGGATCTCAACTTCCTTATTGGTCCTAAGATGTATGAAGCCAACTGGATGGAGCTGCAGAACAACGGTTATATCGCCAAAGTTCAGTGTGCAGAGGTAAACACACGTGACAGTGTAGTCAGATAAACTCTAAACTTTAGTGAGTTTCTATCAAATAGTCTTGGTGGTCCATTAGGTTTATTTTTAAACCCTATAAATTGTGCTGATAAGGTTTAGATGTTAACTCGGTGTGATCCGTTAATACAGGTACATTCTTGACACTTCTTGAAGTTTGTCTGTAAAGATGCCAGACAATTAACCTGAAAATAAGACAGGAAGAAGTCACTTTATATGACACTGATTAACACAGTTACAGTAATTTGTAATATATTTATTATTAATTTGACCTTAATTAGCAGACTTAACCAATAACATAAAAGTCTTATATCGGCGGTTCTGCTTTAGTTTCCACGTGATGACTCCATTTTCTTTTTTTCAGCAAAACATAATTATGAACAGCTAATTTTGTATCGTTAGGCTCACACTTTTAAATGACGATAAATGCTACTTACGATTAATGTCCAAAAATCTGCTACTTTTCAGATTGAGCAGCAATAAATTTTAGTGTCACTGAGTGGCTTAGAGCTGCAGTGGCAGATATTTAGTTACTATGCAGTAAGCAGATGCAGATGGCTTCATCATCTCATGCAGGAATATCTTTCAAAAATAAAGAGGCGTACCCGTGTCTGTGTTTCAGGTGTGGTGCCCGATGTCCCCGGAGTTTTACAGAGAGTACGTGGCCATTAAGACAAAGAAGCGCATTCTGCTGTACACGATGAACCCCAATAAGTTTCGGGCCTGCCAGTTTCTCATCCGCTTCCATGAGCGGCGCAACGACAAGATCATCGTCTTTGCTGACAACGTCTTTGCCTTGAAGGAATACGCCATTCGCCTCAACAAGTTTGTTTCTTACGAAAAACAGACTTTAACTGTTGCATTGATCTGTCTCGTCACTTTAGTTTTATATGTCTTGTTTTATGGTTTCTCTCAAGGCCTTTCATCTATGGTCCCACTTCTCAAGGGGAGCGAATGCAGATTTTACAGAACTTTAAACACAATCCAAAGATCAACACCATTTTCATCTCTAAGGTAAAACTCATCTGAAATTCTTTGCTGCCTCTATGAACCGAATATTAGCTGGCAGACAGTAAAAGATGCAAATTTTCTTTACATTTGTTCTCTCTTAAAAGGTCTGCTGAACTTTTTCTTTTGATGTGATCAATAAATAGATAAAATTACATTAATGATATTTAAATTTTATTTATCTCAGTTTTGAACATCTCACTCTCATCTGCACGGCGACGAAGCGTTGTGCGAGCAACGGCTTCCTTCTGGGCCGTCAGTGTTTCTCTCAAGAGCGTGATCTGGGGTTGCCATGGTTGCGTAAAAGGCAGTCTGAGTTCACGTCGTTCTTATTTCTGGCTCCGCATTGGTGCAACGAGCTACTAACTGCATCAGAGCAGGGGTGTCCCTTTCTACCCTGCAGAATTTTCTAAGAACATCTTACCACCTGTGTTCTTTAAAACCCTAACAAGCCTAACCATAACTTAATTTACACTTGTTGAAGCTGCTGCACCTGCTCTAATTGGGTGCTAAATTTAGTATGTAAATTAAATTAAAGTGAGCACTACACGAGATTCAATTATTAGAAAGCACATTAAGTTCAAAGTATCATCTGGAGGAGGTCAGTCACTCTGCAAATACCTTCTGAGTACAGTAGCGTCTAAAACAGCAGACATCGTAAAAGGAAGACCACCTTTTGTTTCTGCTAATAATCTCTTATTTAAAATAATTTTACAAAATAACCAGCTGTACTGAAATAGCTTTGGCAGATACATTTTGAAATGAATACCACATGATATGGAAAACCGTAGTAATATTAAGGATAATCCAAACTAAATAGTCATAAAAAAATAACATCTAATCTATAGTTTGTTGTACTTAAATCTCTATATGACAATCTAAATTACTAAAAATTTTCTTGGCCTTCTTTTTAATCTAACATTGCGTCTGTCATTTCTGCAGGAAAAGCTTTATTAATTAAGCTCTAAGAAGAGTTGTAAAGGCTTTTTGATGCTGTAGTCTAATTTCTCCAACTAAATTTTGTTGTAAAAATAAACCCCCAAATATGTTATTATGGCTTGTAGCCATATGTTGTATAATTAAAAACAACGATTTTGAGGCTCTAAACCACAAAAGGTTGAAATTTTTATTGCATAACAAATCAGCAGCAACTATGTGTAGGTTCTGCTCCCTCAGAAATTGCCAGGCGTCTTTCCCCCATACAACTTCAGCCTAAACCACATGAGATTAAATTCACATTTCTACGAATTCTTTTGACCAAAGTTCCTGGTTTTCTTTACCTTACTGACAAATTCTGAATGGATAAATACTTTGTGCACATCTGAGTACCAAGTAATAATGTAATTTTTGTCAAAACTTAAGTTATCTTTGCCCCTTAAGAGGAACGATCAATGCTCAGCACGTAGCTTTAGTTATTACAGCTTGAAACTAGCATTCAGGCTTGAAATCTGGGTGCAGTGATGGACTCAGACCTGAACTTTCAGAGACTTATAAAAACAATTATAAAGTCAGCCTTCTATCGCCTTTTACCAAGTGAAGAATATTTCTTGAATTAAAAGACTAATGTCACAACAAGATGACAATTAATCTCAGTGAAGAGACTTTAAGATAATTTTGTTAGTTTATAAGGCACTGAGTGACACTATAATACATCGTATCAATCTTCTGGACCACTCAGGTCTTCTGGTTCTGGTCTGCTCTGCATCACCAGAACCAGAACCAAACATGGAGACGCAGAACTCAGCTTGTACGCACTACAAATCTGGAATGAGCTTCCAGAAAACAAAACAGCCGAAACAGTGAATGCCTTTAAATCTAGACTAAAAACCCACCCGGTTAGAGTTTCTTTTGAAACATTATAAATGAACCATTAATCTGATGTAACGACGGAACTTGACAAAATGCAATTTTTTCAATTGTTGACTGTTTTGTCTGTGATTTTGTATTTTTGTGTTTTTATGGTGTAAAACACTTTGAACTGTTGCTGAACTTGTTGCTGAAACGTGCTACACAAATAGACTTGATAAAGTGATTGATAGACAAATAAACTTGACTTTTTTTGTTTTTATTTTACCTTTCAAATTAGTAGATTGGATTATTTTTGATTGTCTGCTTCTATTAAAGTACGTGTATGATTATCTGGACAGGTTGGAGACACTTCTTTTGACTTGCCAGAAGCCAATGTTCTGATCCAGATCTCCTCCCATGGTGGCTCACGCAGACAGGAGGCACAGAGACTTGGCAGAGTCTTAAGAGCCAAGAAAGGTTAGCCTGTCTTCCACTGAGATTATTTTTGCTTGAAGTGTCACAACTGTTAAATCCACTGCCACCCGGGAACAGAAACAGTCATTCATCATCATTCTCTCCCCGTTTAGGAATGGTGGCTGAGGAGTACAATGCGTACTTTTATTCTCTGGTGTCTCAGGACACCCAGGAGATGGCTTATTCCACAAAGAGGCAGAGATTCCTTGTGGACCAGGGATACAGCTTCAAAGTATGTTCAGAGCTGCAGCCTTTCAGCAATTTGACCCTGCCTCACTCGTGTAAACACCAGGACAAATGGTGATTTTGATGGTTCTGGGTCTTTTTTTTTTTTATATCATAATGTCAAATACGTTAGTAAAAGATTGCACCCTTTGCTAGCAAGTAAACAAATACATTTTATTTATATAAAAATACTTGACAAACACAGAGGACCAAAATAATTTTTTGAACATTTAATGATGTAGAAAATTAGATAACATCTGAAATACTTTTCCAATCAGAAATCCTCCTTCATCCTGTTAAGTGAGCATACAGAAGGAGTGCCTATTGAGCTGACATGCCATTCTTTTGTGTAGTTCAGAGTCTAGCTGGGCAAGGAGAAGTGTTTACAGTTTTCTATTTAACGAGCAGGTACTCTGCAGGAACCAAAGTATTTGGTGGCTTCTTTGCTCTTTGCCCCACCGTTGGAGAAATGTGCTTTTTAAATAAACAACCATGTGTAAATTTCTTCAATCCTAGCTTCGTAATGAGAATTTTATATTAAAAGTAAATTGCTCTGTCCAGGTAGGACCCAGCCTTTAGAGTCCTTTTCATAGTCTTTATTTTAATGTCGCTGGCGTGGTTCTGATTTCACACAGGCTTCAGTTATGGAGCAAACAAGAGAATTAAGTGGAGAAGCGGTCTATTAAGACATAAGACATAATGTTTTTTCTGAACAAATTGTGAACATTTCTCTCATAGTTTGCCAGTATCATGTCAACTTGTGAACATGCGTGTTGCCTGTTATAACTTGCAATCTTTACCTAATTTTTAGTGCACTAAACTTTCACTTTTTGTTACGGTCAAACACAGAACAGCAGTAACAGTTGCACAAACAAGTCCTGGCTTGTGACCTGATGTCAGTTGCCTGCTCTGTATACACATAAACACAGCAATAAAACTTGTGCAGCTAAAGAGAAATCAGGAGACGTGGATATTAGTCCACAGTTGGAGAAACACTCACTGATGGGGGCTCTTAAACCTTTCGAGTTCGTTCATCTTCAGATTTGTCGTAGGGTTGCTTTGAAAATCTCAGTTTTGCAAAAGATACATTATGAGCAAAATTCAACAACATAAAAGACTATTGTTGATTTATTACAGAGCTCCCTGTAATACTGTCAAGAAACTTATGAGCCGCTTAAATAGCCAACATGTTCAAACTATGGCTCTGCTGCTGGTTTGAGATTTAAACAAGCAGCTGGTCTGGTGTTTTATGATTGCATTCACCTCTCTACTTAGGGTTGACTCAGTCAATTCAAAAATGGATGTTCATGCTGATAGTAAAGAGGATATTCTAACAAATATAACAGCATGAGTCTGCAGAACTCAAATGGTCTGGAAGAGATAATAAAAGTCAAAGCAGGTCCTCAAGTTGAGTCAGAGCTTAATTGATTTAGATGCTAGCCAATCCCACGTACCTGGCCAAAAAGCAAAATGAGGACACAGTTGTTGCCATGTTTACCTTACCTGAAAATGAGGTTGAATGGGTTTCCCCTCTTGAGTTCACTCATGTAATCCAGATTGGCTAACATAAATGTGATTAAGGTGACTTACACATCCCCTAAAGTATCCATTCAAAGTAGCGGCTTAAAGCTCGTAGGATTCAACCTTACAAGCCCTCTGTGTGATCATTCTAATCAAATTAAGTGCACTAAAGACATCTGACACAGACATTCTGGGTTTTTTTTTATGCAGATGATATTTTGCAATATTTTATTTCTTGTGGTTATAGTTTTGAATTAGGTTTTAAATAAAAGATTTATGGTTTCAAAAAAAAAAACACAGTTTCCATGACAGGCTTTTTCAATCCAAATCAGGCCTAAAATATATAAAGTATTAATGTGTTGATGTGCAGATCTATGGGAAACGATTTTCTACTATCACTTCTAAAAACTAACAACAGTTTGTTAAAAAGTTGGAAAGTTGAAAATGTAAGATTTGCTGCAATATAAATTAAGGCTTTAGTCAGTTCATGCAACATTGTCCCATGTGTAACTGCCAAAATATTCTCGTTTTACTTTTGCTTGACAGGTAATTACAAAGTTAGCAGGTATGGAGGAAGAGGACCTGATGTTCTCCAGCAGAGAGGAACAGCAGCAGCTGCTGCAGAAGGTGCTCGCTGCTTCAGACCTGGATGCTGAGGAGGAAGTAGTAGCAGGCGAAGTGGGAGTACGACCACAGGTAAGGTCTTTCACTAATCTCAGAGGAGACAAAGTACTTAAGCAAACAATTTCTTTGTTGCTTTTAGAAATGCATATTTTATATGTGTTGTACCTATTGCCTAAAGTGTCTACTTGTTGAAGGAAAATGTAGAAAAAGTCTGGATTTAGTCTGAAACCTTATGGCAGGTCTTATATTTTTCTAGTACTGATAAAGTCTAATTTTTAAAATACACTTTCAGTCAGTGGTGAGGATGTTTGGGTGCATTTGTTGTTCTGACAAAGATAAAGAACTGGAAACTCAGAAAGGGTTGCAGGCTAGTGTGGCGTCTTTTGAGAGTGCTGTGAAAGTAATACACCCAGCATACAATGGTGCTGTAAAAATACTCGTACAATGTTGTAGGAACAAGTCTCGATTTCGTCTGTTAATGACTCTAATATTCCTTCGTTTCGCATCAGTTTTCCCGGCGAGTGGGCACCATGAGCTCCATGTCGGGTGCAGACGACACAGTCTACATGGAATATCAAAGCAGGAGCAACAAAGCCTCTGCGGGGAGCAAGAACGTTCACCCACTATTCAAGCGCTTCAGAAAGTAGATCCGGCGAAACCCGACTCTTGGAAGACCTGCTCTGTTGTCACAGGACAGAGAAAAGGGGGGAAAAAAAAAAAAAGCAACAATGGATTTGCAGGTTCAGAGGATCCATCATCCGGTCGGGCGAACAGGAGTTGATTGAGTTTCATGGCTTTTGAAACCCAGAGATATCTGTATGGAAGATGAGACGCAGGATGGCTGTTTGAATGTGTTGTATCTGCTGTTTTTGGTAACTTGACTGAGAAGCCTTTCACAATATTGTTTTGTAAACTTTTGCTTCCAATGCTACTTACTTGGTTCTAAGTTATAATAAAGAATAACTTGGTTTAAGTTTTAAATGTATGTTATGTTATACAGTTGTCTCCTCTTTAAATTGTTCATAAATAAATTGTATAGAAATAAACTGTTTTGGCATTTCTTCTATTAATTTCTGCAACAATGTGATGGTCCCCCATTTGAGTTGTCAATAAAAGTCAAAATAAAAGACTAACAATTAATTATGTGAATAGTTACTGCTCAGATGACTAAAGTAATTGAATGGACATGTAGCTTTACTTACTGGATTCTTTTCTCTGGACAATGAGGGACAGAAAAACACTTGAATCTAGCAGTAGAAAAGGAGGGAGCCGGGGTCTGCCTCCTTTGGTTCTTAAACACTTGAAGCTTCTCTGAATAGAAAATCAAGAACCTGGTGTGTTGTGTAAGCTTCAAAGGAGTTGTGGGAGCCCATCTTGGACTGGCCACAGTTTTACTCGATGACATGGCACAGTTGCCTCTTTTGACTCGCAGTCCGTATGCTGTGTCCTCAAGGAACCTCTGGCTTACGGGATCTGAAAGAGTGAAAAGCCTTAAGGCAGATTTGAATCAACGTGTCTGTAGAGAACAGAGAGTTGATGATTAATCCAATTGTAATTACTATTACTATTTCTTGAAACTCAAAGAATATTAAGATCAAAAAGGTAATGATTGATGCTCTTAAATGAGGGGAGCTTTTGAACTGCAGCTATCCCTTTAAGATTAATTCTACTGTTTTAGCACAAATTATTGAATGGGAATGAAATACTGAGCTTTAATAGTTAAAAGATACAGGTTGGGGCAGGAAAACATGCAATTAAAGTGTAGTAAAAGATTAACAGCATGTTCAGCATAAGCTAATAAATGCTAAGATGTTGCAAATGTTTAACTTTAGTGTGTCAGGAAAAACCTTAATCTCATCCTCATGTGAACCACATCAGTATAACCCTAGATTGTTTATAGAAACTTTTTTCAAGGATGAGTACTCACATCTGTCTGAAGATACACAAAGCTGATACAACTGGCCAACATCTTTTTTGTGCTCACATTAACTGTGGACGGGTTTTATATCATACAATGTCCCCTGTGACACCAAGTTATGGTGCCTTCCTGTATCAATAGGGATGAAATTGCTTTGCCAGTTGGTGAAAATAGTTTTTTTTTCTTACTATTATTTTTTTCTTATGGCCTGCGGTAGTGTTAAAGTCTGACGTTAACTATTCAGATGAGATGGCCGACGTGAAAGTAAGAGGCTTGAGGAATGCATTGCCTTAATAGAGTGTACCCAGGGGAATATAGAAACAAACGTCAGCGTGTGTTCGCGCGCGCGTTGCATGCCGGTGCACGTGCACTTACGCTGCTTAATTGATTGGTGTGATGTAACTTAAATGGCACGTTGTACTGCACCCCTTTTGCAACGAAAGGATGGACTTAAAACTTTTTGGGTAAACGCCCACAGCCGAATACAGAAGTTATCCCTCCCATAGTTCGCAGCGGCCGTCCAATAGTCGCGCACCGTGGCTGCCCAAGCCACTATTTAAAAGGCTTCCACAATACAATTCACTCAGCATTTTACATGTGCCAGGAAGATAGCCCAGTTGCATTTTTATCGCTCTTTGCTTTTTATTGAAACTCTTTCAACAATGGCAATGTTGAATCGCTTCTCCGTAGCATGCTGGAAGAGTGTCCCAGCCGGGCTGCTGAACGAGCAGCTGCTTGTCGTCTCCCGCGCCTTACACAAGTCGGCAGCCAGCGAGGCTCTGGAGATCTCCGCAACTGGGGAGGAGGCCATGCAGGCTGGCAGGCTGATCGAACCGGCGGTGGTCCGAGAGGCCAGTAAAATCAAGAGCCTGAAGGAGATGCCCGGACCGAGCACTCTTTCCAACTTGATTGAGTTTTTTTGGAGAGACGGCTTCGGCAGAATCCACGAGATTCAGGTAAAGACGTCTGAATAATGACTGTTTTTTTTTCTGTCTTTTCTATCTGGGCTTTACCAGAAGTTATTTATTTGGATTTTCATAGCTGGCAAGAGCCAGTTTACACTCGGCCTGAGCCAGTTCTCCCACCTATATGCAGAATGGCACTGACTGTTGCGTAAAAGCGCATCCGGAGCTCGACCCTGGTCAGTTTTCCACTCCATGGCTTGAGTTTTGTAACACTCTGAGAAATGGGAAATGTTAAATTTTCCCCCTTGCTATTCCATTCATTACATTAAGGAATGAGTTTTGGTTAAGGAACAAACCGAAAAATGAAACTTTAACAAATCAAGACTGCTGCTGAGCCTTCACTTGCTGAAATAATCACAGGTTTGATTCCTACTTGTAGAAGTTGTTTTCTGTTTCTTCTTCACATAAAAATGCACATTTAGACATTTTCAAAAAAATATGTTGAACATGTATATACTACTGTTGATTTTTTTAAACAGTTTAAATAGTATACCAATGTTAAAAATAACATTTCAGCTTGATTTAAAGTGACATTTACTGACACTTAAATGTGTTATATGTGTATATTCCAGCTCTGTTGGCTTTCTTTCAACTTATAAAGTATTAAGGTTATTAGGTGACCCTCTTATTTTGTTTAATGTTTGAAGCCATTTATTAGAAAATACATGCAATAAATACCTGTCAGTTGATTGATTTTATTAAATTTTTTTCTCAGACAATGTTGTTAGTAACTGTTTGAAATCCTTGCTGAATTGTAAGAATAGAGTAGAAAAAAAAGCCTCCTTATAAATACTGTCATCCCTGCTTTATAGGTAGAGCACACCAAGAAGTATGGAAAAATCTTCAAGTCTCACTTTGGACCCCAGCTGGTGGTCTCCATTGCCGATCGTGAACTGGTGGCAGAGGTCCTGCGGGCTGAGGGTCCGGCCCCTCAAAGGGCCAACATGGAATCCTGGCATGAATATAGAGACATGAGGGGCCGTTCCACTGGCCTCATCTCAGCGTGAGTAGTGACGCCACAACCTCTCATCTTTGAACTCCTGAACAAGAACCATGATTAGAAACAGATTGCATAAACAATATTATGCTCCCATGTTTAGATTTCACACAAAAAGCCCTTTAGTTTTTCGAAAATACACAGGAAAGCCTAGAATGACGCACTCTAACTTGTTTTTCAGCGAGGGCGAAAAATGGCTTGACATGCGCAGCGTGCTCAGACAGCTTATCATGCGTCCCCGTGACGTAGCAGTCTTCTCTGACGACGTGAACAAGGTGGTGGATGACCTGATCAAGAGAGTTTACAGCCTTCGAGCCCAGCAGTCTGATGAACTTACTGTGCTCAATGTGAATGACCTTTTCTTCAAATACGCCATGGAAGGTTGGTAAAGAGTAAAAGCCAATCCAAGCTTTGTAAGAACAGAGTTTGACTCACCCTAGTCTGGGGAATCTTGTCACTTGTTCTTGACACATGTTCAGGGCAGAATTTTTTTTCTTCTTTTGTGGTCTACAAAATATTCTGTAAGTAGTTAGATATTTGAAGTGGGCATAGTATATATGCTGACAAAAACAGCAGAGTGGGATTCTTGTCCTACTGGATTAGGACTTCCCAGGAGTTTCTGTGAAGTAAAAACTTCACAAGACGTTCTGGTCTTATCAAGCTTAGGCCTTGAGATTCATTGAATTGATTAGGGTAACATGAACTTTTATGGGATTTAGAAAGTTAGAAAACAGACAGAAGAAGAGGAACTGGAGAGAAAAGGGAGCTTGTTAAATTTCTTCTTGTTCATCACAAATCAAAACTGTTCAGTCTCCATGAATTTAACCTCCAAATTGCTAAAGGAATTGCAGATTATAGATCTATGCAAAATTCTAGAAAACCGCACACTAAATAATAACTTTTGTCCTTCACAGGTGTGGCTGCTATCTTGTACGAGTGTAGACTGGGATGTTTGGAAAACAACGTCCCCAAAGAAACCCAGGACTACATCGCTGCCTTGCATCTCATGTTCAGATCCTTCAAGACCACCATGTATGCCGGAGCAATTCCTAAGTGGCTTCGTCCCATCATTCCCAAACCATGGGAAGAGTTTTGTCTCTCCTGGGACGGTCTGTTCAGATTCAGTGAGTGCTTCATCACCAGTGAACTGCATGTTTATGTGACTTCACAAAAGTCATATAAAAACAAGAATGCCAACAGATGTAGTTGAGATTGGAAAGCAAAATATGGTAACCAGACGTCTGCTTCACACGGAGCATACTTGTGTGGTCCTCTTCCTTTTCTCACAAAACAGTTCGGTCATAAAGATGAGCATCTTTTTAGTACTGGTTGAGATTCATAAATCACCATCAAGCTGGCACTGTCTCCCACATGTCGGTGTTCACTGATCAAACTGGCATTGCTTAACAATCGACAACATGGTTTGCTGGGGATCTCTCACGCCAGTGTGCAGGAAGATTTTTATGACCACACTCGCTGTTTGTGGTGTGAGGGCAAATACTACCAGTCAAATTGGTGGTACAAGTGTCACAGTTACTGAAAGAACTATAGTTGGATGAAATCCAGTGACATGTTCTGCCTTATTCCAAATAACAGCAATTGTCCTGTGTGTGCAAATGGCGTGCTTGCAGTACATGAAAGCACGCCACAGTGGGCCAGCTGTGTTTTCCCTGAAGTCCCGTGAACACCTGGTCACACAAATGGTCTGTAATCACGACTTAAAATCTTCAAGCTGAGAAGCCAGCTAACGCGTACATAAGCATAACTTGGTGGCTCAGAGGCATAAATAACTTTAACCCCCTTTGTCATTTCAGAAAACACACAGAGGCCAAAAGGCATCCATGTGTTTTTTTTTTTTTGTGAGAGGCTTTAGATTTTCATTTTGTTCTAAGTTCATGGAAGTGACTGGATAAAGAAATAATAAAAAAAAAAAAAAGGTTTGGGGCCAAAATCTTACTTTATATAATTTGGAAATATTAACCAAGTACTGCTCTACATTTTTCTGAAAGAGTTATCCATAATTTATTGAGTTTATATAAAGTTTTATGGTCTGAAAGTTTTTACCTAAATCCTCTGAGTTTGAAACCAGGAACAGTTTTATGGTAAAAGCATTAGTTTTCTTTTAGATGGTCTTACATCAACTGAAAAGAATGTGGATTTGTATATAAATCTTGCTTAATTTTGGATTGGAGATGGTGTTTCTTCCCCCCCCCCCCCCTTCCCTACTCTCTGCTGCACTCATCCCACCTTTTATTTTTTTTATTTAATTATTTTTTTTGTATCTGTCTAATCTCAGGCATGATTCATGTTGATAAAAGATTCAACGAGATCAAGGCCCAGGTGGAGAGGGGGGAGAAGGTGAAAGGGGGCCTGCTCACACACATGCTCACCACCATGGAGCTGAGCGTGGAGGAGATCTATGCGAACGTGACGGAGATGCTCCTGGCAGGGGTCGATACGGTATGTGTGGTTGTGTACTGTATGTGTGTGGTGTTATTATAATTACTCCTCTCGAAGAAGTTGGAAGGGCTGGGACTCTGGGTGTGTCTGAGTTATTGTTTAGCTTGCATGGTAAGGTTACTGGCGCCACATCTGTGCCTGTGTAGCTGTGCCAGCGTCGGGTCAGGGGAATGAATCAGGAGGTTACACAGTATCCCACTGACAAACATGTTCTCACTCTGGTTTAGTTTCTTGTCATTTGTCTCTGTCTGTTAGGTCAACACAGGGGTCCCTTTGTCCTTTTTTTTTTTTTTTTTTCTGTGCCAGACATCTGTGTTGTGCGTTTTTATGTTTCCTCATTAGAACTTAATTAGATTCACTGTTCTACTTGACGGTAATTAAGACTGTTAGTTTAATTAAGTTTGAACATCTGTGGTGAAGCTTTTTTTTTTCTTGATCGGAAGTTGGAAGAGGAGTTTGTGCGCTTCATTTTCACATATTTGATCCGTCAATCTGAGTGGTGGATTAAAGGTGTTTACAGGAAATACTTCAGAAGTTGACTAAGCCAAATTTTTTTTTCCTGCGGTTTTCTGTTACAAATTAGACTGTAACTGTTCATAGTCACAGCCTAATTTGTTTGGGGTACTGTCAGATTAATGAGAACTAAGGGGGGATGGAGTGTTTTGTGCTCTGCTTGAGGCTACAGGATAAAAGGGTGTCTGTGTTTTTGTTAAATTTGGTGAATTGGCCGCAGCCCTGTGGGGTGGCAGGCTTAGTTATGCCATTACCTGACCCCGAAGTGCAAGTTGCCTTTACTCGGCAAACACAAGAGCTGTCAAGACGCATTAGCTACGGCTAGAATTATAGCACAATCCGGGCAGAGGTGAGGTGATGGGAGGGGTGGTTGTATCTGGGATGTTAGGGAAAAGCTGGGAACTGGTGTTAAGAAGTAAGGGAAGAAAGGAGTGTGTGTATGATGGGTGTTGGGAGAAGAGAAGATGCACGGATTGGAAGGAAAAGGCTCTAAGCTCCTGGGAACTGGACATGGGTTCACTTTTGTCATATGATTCTCTTTTGGGAAAGGCAGTGCATTAATCTGTGCCATCTGAAAATGATTAGAAGTAATTTCCATGATGGGTAGACTGCAGAATAATAGTGTATGTTGATCAGAGGTTTCTGATATGAGCTACGCAAGGATGCATGCTTTTTTTTTTTATTATCTTTAGCTACCCCATTAATGACTATTAGGTATGCAAAAACAAGGGTGCCATTTTGATATCTGTGTATGCAATTAGTGAGGGGGGTTGGATGGGAAAGTCAGGCCGGAGTGTCAGGAAAAGAAGGAATAATGTGGGTTTGGGGGAGGGCAAAGCAGATGTTGCGCTCTACAGTCAACAGGAGAGGGAGTGTTAAAACCCATTTTCATATCATTTGGTCATCCACCCACCTCATTCAAATGAAAATGTCAGTGAAATGTGAGTCACACAGGGGAAGTCGTCTGCTTTATGGAGAGGGGGGGGGGTCAAGTTTAATCTCTGTGACATCTTGATGTCTGTGGAAATTCAGCAGAAAGGTTATGTGAAGTAGAAATGCGTCGTTATGCTGTTTCCACTTGTGCAATTTGGTAATGCTGCTTCCAATTAAAGGAGAAAGTTAGGACTCATTATTGTGATGGTGTAATATGGGGACATTTAATCAAGGCAGAGATGGATGAGAAGTGATACGGATAAAGAAAATCCAGTTCATGTGGAATTAGCTCTCCTCAAACCCCTCTTTGTCTGTTGCGTAACATACAGAAGCTCTTATATCACCTATGTTGCAAAACGTCTAAAAAAAAAATGCAACATTTCCTTAAACCTCAGTAGATTAGTAAACAGCTTTTAAAAAGTGATCTATACAACAACTTTCTTCAATTGTCTCATTGTTGGCATTTCAGACATCCTTCACCCTGTCTTGGGCCTGCTATCTGTTGGCACAACACCCTCACATCCAGGAGCAAATCTACACAGAAGTCACACAAACTCTGGGACCTGGAACTGTCCCCACAGCTGAAGATGTCCCTAGCCTGCCTCTCATCAGAGGGCTTGTGAAAGAGACTCTCAGGTACGTTCTGTTTGGCTTCTCATAGCACACACATTGTTTTTATCTTGCTAGACTGCAAGCAAGTCGACATAAATAGTTCATCAGTATTTTATTAGACTTTAAAAGATTGCTTACATTCTTTAGGAATCTTTACATGGACATGTTTAGTTTGGTAGCGTTCTTTCTCAGCTTTTCCTTCTCTGGTTTTCTTAGAGAAAGTCTTTATGAACAGCCTGGTGCAGTGTGTAGTGCTGCTGAATAACAGTCTTTGTATGTCTCTCCTGGGAGCAGGCTTTTTCCAGTTCTCCCAGGCAACGGCCGGATTACCCAGGATGACTTGGTGGTTGGTGGATACTTCATCCCCAAAGGGGTAAGATGCTTCTAGTGTGTGCATGTGCTGAAGGAAAACGTTTTTGAGTATGTCAGCCAAAAACATTAAAGTAGAACCAGATGTAACATGATATAGCATTACTCCCACATTTCTTGTGCATAAATTCATGTACAATAGCCCATCTGTTTTCATTATACAACTTCCACTTTTTCTTCGTCAGACTCAGCTGGCCCTCTGTCACTACTCAACATCTCTAAATGAGGAGAACTTTCCCAGTCCCTCTGAATTCCAACCAGACCGCTGGGTACGGAAAGACACATCTGATCGCGTTGACAACTTTGGCTCGATTCCCTTTGGTTACGGCATCAGGAGCTGCATTGGCAGGAGAATTGCAGAGTTGGAGATGCATCTAGCTCTCACCAGGGTAGGGTATTTATTAATTCTCTGAGGATAAAATTTGTCTGAATGTGCGTAGTTGTAAGTGAAATGTGTGTGTGATTAAAATGTTGCATTTTAATTGCAGTTAATCGCATGCATAGAACTTTGTTATTTCCTGCAATTTATTCCAAATTATTTTAATGGGTTGATAATTCAGATTTTACTAGAATTTATTTTAAAGAAAAGATCAATGTTTGAAATAGTAGTTGGTAAAATCTCAGGTTTTTTGGATATTGAGCAAGAAATTTACATGGGTATGTCAAACTAACAAATGCTTGTCAGCGAACCGATTGAAAAGCAAATTTCCACTATCTAAATAATCAGTTTTGCATTTATAGTTTTCTCAATCAAACTATTAATGTTGATATGCTGCCAAAAACGCTGAAGTATCCTTTTACTAATCAGAAATTTGTAAAGTCTCTTTAGCATTTTGTTAAAGGTTGTTCCTGTATAATTTGCTTAGTGGATTTACTATCTTTCTGAAAAAGGGTGTTGGACTAAAGAACTGAATGCAGAAGGCAGAAGGGTCTTCCCAAATGTTTTTGTGTATTTAACCTGTAAAGGTGCCTTTTTGCTGTCCGGCTGTTTTGTGGAAGGATCCATTCAGCAAGGGGTTAGGAGTCAGGAGTCCTCTGACTCGCCTAGTCATAGTAAAGTATGACAAACTAATGCATAGCAGGTAAAACAAAACAGTTTTTTGTTTTATGGCATCATTGAGTTGTAGCATTTCTTACTTCAAATTGGATTTTCACAAAAAGCCCCCCTACTTTTCTATTATCAAAAAGCTGTTGCAATCTCTGTTTCATCTTCCACCTCAATGTCCTATAATTTTAGCCATTTGAAATAAGGTTTGTTTTCTTGCCTTGTTTGCAGCTCATTCAGAAGTTCTACATTGGGATGTCTCCTCTCACTACTGACGTCAAGGCTAAAACCCACGGTCTGCTCTGTCCTGCTGCTCCCATCAACCTGCAGTTCATTGAAAGGGAAAACTAGGTCCAGGCTGTACTCTACAAGGTCTTTCCCAGATGTTCAACTGGGTGCTCATCATTCTTGGCGCACTTAAATACACTGCTTTTAGAGTTCCCTACTCAGGCCATGAATGTGTCTTACATGTTTGTCATGACACAGAAACACTGTGCATATTGTAAGCTATGAAGATTGTTTGTTGACTGCATGTAAACGGAGGGTACCACTGCAGCGCTTTTTTATTGGACTGTTACTCTTTTTATCCATCTTGTTAAATTTGATGTGTGTGAGGAAAAGGAATTTTGTCAGTACTGTAACTTCTCATATTAATGTTTCTTTAATATGAGAAACATTAATATGCACACTATATAATGCACACATTATATAGTGGGTGCACATGCACACACTATATACTTCAGCACATGCACACAGTCTTTTTTTTTTTTTTTTCCTCCTTGTCCGAGAAAGTGGGCTGCACAGTGGCGCAGTTGGTAGAGCTGTTGCCTTGCAGCAAGAAGGTCCTGGGTTCGATTCCCGGCCCGGGGTTTTTCTGCATGGAGTTTGCATGTTCTCCCTGTGCATGGTGGGTTCTCTCCGGGTTCTCCGGATTCCTCCCACAGTCCAAAAACATGACTGTCAGGTTAATTGGTCTCTCTAAATTCTCCCTAGGTGTGACTGTGTGTGTGAATGGTTGTTTGTCCTGTCTATTTTCTGTGTTGCCCTGCGACAGACTGGCGACCTGTCCAGGGTGAACCCCGCCTCTCGCCCGGAACGTTAGCTGGGGATAAGGGTGTATAGAAAATGGATGGATGGATGTCCGAGAAAGCAATTTACAGAGATTTTGAAGGGAAGCTGTTAAATTTTTTGAAAATGAACTGTTTAGCTAAGGTGAAGGAAGCGTTGCCTAAAAATTTGGTTTCGAACCAAAATATTGGAACTGGTTGCTTTTTCTGGGGTGGCACAGTTTGTCTTTGTTTGAGTTGTTTTTTTCATACTGAGTAAAAGTTATTAAATGTACTGTACATCAAATACACACAAAAAATAATTTCAATGTAAACTTATATTTAGTTTTTTTTTTTAATAGTGCTAGTTAAATGTTTCAGAAAATGATATAATAATCACAAAGGTAAGTATTTAAAATATTTCATTTGCTAATTTAATATGGGACTGCACAGTGGCGCAGTTGGTAGAGCTGTTGCCTTGCAGCAAGAAGGTCTTGGGTTCGATTCCCGGCCGGGGATCTTTCTGCATGGAGTTTGCATGTTCTCCCTGTGCATGGTGGGTTCTCTCCGGGTTCTCCGGCTTCCTCCCACAGTCCAAAAACATGACTGTCAGGTTAATTGGTTTCTCTAAATTCTCCCTAGGTGTGAGTGTGTGTGTGCATGGTTGTTTGTCTTGTATGTCTTTGTGTTGCCCTGCGACAGACTGGCGACCTGTCCAGGGTGAACCCCGCCTCTCGCCCGGAACGCAGCTGGAGATAGGCACCAGCAACCCTCCCGACCCCATTTAGGGAAGAAGGGTGTAAAGAAAATGGATGGATGGATAATTTAATATGGATTTGTTTTGCAGAATATAAGTGGGTTATAGAATGTGTGTAGTATGTGGTTTAAGCGCTGCTGGTGTGAAAGGATTCCATCAACGTTTGTTTCTGTTTAAGAGGGTAAATGTATGTTTAAAAAAAGGGAAAATGCTATTTGGATGGGTGGCACATTTTAACACGTTTTTAAATTGCTTGTATGTCCTTAACTTTTATTTGCAGTTTGAGTTGGAAACAATAAAAACTGAATTTTATGCTAAAGTACAACAAACTGTCTTTTGTGAAACTTTTTAGCTTTGTATTATTTCAGTGGTGGGTTGTTGTGAGTTGGTCTGCATTATAAACAATCCAAATCCATTTTTTTTAAAGCACATAAAAATGTTTAACCGAAGTGCTGTACAGTACTGATAGACTAAAGCAAAACATTACCAACATAAAAAGGAGAAAAAAACCCATGAAGAACAGAATAAAGACAAAGACTAGTAAAGTAATAAATGATGGCTCATTTGGTAGCCACAGTCAAGAGATGTTGATGCGTGTAATTGTACTTTCTGCATATAAATACTGCCTACTTGTTATAGAGAAAGTCAGATGAAAGAAGTGCAATGATAGACAAACTGAACATATAGAGTAAACAAAAATGTAAGACACTGAGAAAATTGACTATTCCCAAATCGCATCAATAACTACCATATTTACTCTTGAAAGTAATGGACTACACCAATAAAATTTGTCACACCTGATCAAACATGGCATTTAAAATCTACTGTATTTTCTGTCAACTATGCTAAAACATTTATTTTACACAAAATAAGTCATACCTTCCAGTAATTAAAAATATAAGCCCCATTGAGTTAATTTTCAAAACATTGAACATTGGAATATTATGTTCCAATATTAGAGTATTACTAAAAAGTTAATTTATTTTAGCAACTGAATTCATTAAGTGAAACACTTATGCCTTTATTTCTGGCAACTATGAGGATTTCTCACTTAGTTTATAAAAACACAATATTTAAACTTCTAAATTCTGACTAATTAAAAATATATCTAAAAAGTACGCGTTTTAATGAAAAGTATATGAACGCCAACTTAAAGAGTTGTTATTTTCAAAAGGTAGGCTACGTTTGTCTGACAAGCCAGCCTCATTGGAAGACATATTCTAAAAGAATATGAACGTATGCTAATTTACTCTCCTACCGAAATATGATTTATAGGAGACGGAGATTTTACTTTTTATGACGGCTGTATGATAAAAGCATTTCTTATAACATGGTTTTGTTCTGCGCTGCTAGCGCAATTGAAGAGGACTACACTTTGCAGGAAAAAAGTGACTCACAAATCAATGGCACGAACAAATCTCCATCTCGCGATTTTTCCAGAATTTTGTGAACGTGAACACGAACGGAAGTAAATACTCGAAGGCGAAGTAGCATCTAAACGTGGATGCCACTTTATTTTAACAGATTAAAAAGCAGCTACAAATTACGGCTTTGATGAGTTAATCGGTACAATTAGTAATTTTGCTGTTTTTGATTTTAATAGTAATTTCGTTGATCCCGAAATTGTTTTTGTGCGCATTTAGGGCCTGCAAAGATACATATGCTAAGACAACTAAGCTATCGAACGTTATCGCGGTAAGTTAGCTAAGGGCGCTGTTAGCATCAAGGTTTCTGAATGCCAGCAGGTGAACTGGAAAGTTTGACTGGTTTATGCGGGTCCTTCTTTTAAACGAATAAGTAGCCTCGATTTAGCAAGCTTCAGGTCGGGCCGTGGTGGAGGGAAAGTACAGGTGGATTGAAGATGTTAATTGATAACCTCGATGCTTTAAAAACATGGCTGTCTGAAACCCTGGAGCCCATGTAAGTACTGTTAGCATTATTAGCCACGCACATTAACTCTGACCACGCAGATGCGAATTACTGCTCACAACAGTTCATAAAATACGCATTTTGATTGCACTAATTTTATTTTTAGTTATGATGGACATAAAGTAACCAAAACGTTTTCAGTATATTATTGCGGCTGTTTCCATATTCACGTGTGCCCACTTTTTCCTACTCTGATATCCAGTTGTGATGCTGACCCCTCTGCTCTCGCAAAATATGTTGTTGCTTTGGTGAAGAAGGACAAAAGTGAAAAGGAACTGAAAGCCCTGTGTATTGACCAATTGGATGTTTTTCTGCAAAAAGGTTAGAGCTTTGTGTAGTAAATTTCATAATGTTTTACATGCTGGGAGCCATTTGACAATAGACGGAAACAAATAATTGATTTTCAACTTTCTTTCAGAGACCCAGCCATTTGTGGATAAGCTTTTTGAAGCCATCAACAACAAAAGCTACCTCCCACTGCCAGAACAACCACAAGTCAAAGTTGAGAAGGAAGAGCAGAAGAAAGATGAGGTTATTTTTCTTCTTCTCCAATATCATCAGTATTTACATCAACATAAATACTTTAGGAATGCACTGGGGTGTACTGATTGCAGGTGTTTGGCTGATCATCGATCTTTGAAAAGCCTGATCTGCTGATTTCAGTTTTGATAAGTTTACATGCAAACACCAGAGATCTCATCCAACACTTTCAAACAATGACAATTAGTTATGTAGTGATCTCAACCTACCTTTTTTGGCTTGTGAATTTGAATAGATTTCATAGTTTGTTGAAGGATGATCCTCAAGATGTGCAACATTTAGATAACATTCAGCTGATGTCCTGCTCTGTAACTGATAGGACAGGTTTGTCATTGAAATATGATCCTTAAAGTTTGTGGAAACAGATAGCATTTGACGAATAATTTTTGTATCCTATTTTAGCATTAGTATTTTTACTAATGCAAAGTTTTTTTGCCTTTTTCCTGTCTGTAGTGCAAATACAAGCGACCTATGTTTGCAAAGCTAAATTCTTCTGTTCTGCCAGATTGTTTTGGTCATCAATGTTTTTAAAATTTTGCACTTTATAGCTGACAGGAGGAGACATTTCCACATTGCTTAACCTTTATTTCTCCTGCTCAGACACAAACAAATCGTGAAGAAGAAAAAGACAAGAAGTTTCCTCGCCGGATTAATCATAGTCCTCTTCAGTCAAGCTCACGCTACAGCAGAGATGGCAGGTGTGTATGCTGTTAAGTTCTTTGCATAGAGCTCTCTTATGACTTAATATTTAACCTTGTTAATGTCGTTAGGCGAGGTGATGACCGCAAGAGAGACGATCGCTCCAGGAAGAGAGATTATGATCGTATGCCACTAAGGAGGGACTCTTACCGCGACCGCTACAACCGCAGAAGAGGCCGCAGCTACAGTCGCAGCCGAAGTCGCAGCCGAAGTTGGAGCAAAGAGCGCCTCCGAGACCGTGACAGAGAGAGGGATAGAGACCGAGACAGGGACAGAGACAGAGATCGTGACCGCACTAGGAGCCGGTCTTTAAGCAGAACTCGGTCCAGAAGCAGGAGCCGAGGTAGGAATATAGACTTTTAAAACACCTCCAAGAATGTGGGTTTTTTTCTTCATTGTAATGTTGATTTTACTGGTTAATAATTTTGGGGGGGTTTTGAACATTTAATTTTTGGAAAATGTAAATTATGTTTTTTTTCTCCAAATCACTTCTTGGGTTTCCATAGTGACGTTAGTGCACCAAAGGCCAGCCATCTTGTTTGAAAAATGTGATTTACAGCTTCTATTTACCTGGACTTTGAATTCAGATCAACTCTACATTGGAATATTAGGGCCAGGTTAAGATTCCTTTAGTTCTTTTTTTTTTTTTTTTTTTTAATTACGAGGATAAAGTCAGAACATTTCAAGAATGAAGTTGTATTTTATCAAACACAAAAATTACAATGAGGAATGTTGAGTATTTTGTGAGTTATATTCTGGTATAAGTTTTAGAAATAATACATTATAAATATTCTTACATTTTTAACACATCAGCATCAAAATATAAATAGGACTATGAAATAATCATGCAAACAACTGTCTGTTTTGAAGAAAAAGCTTCACGAGTTGTTTACGTCAAATCCTGGTAACTCTATCCAAGCTTTTATCTTGTAATTTTAAGATGTTTTGTCTGGTAAAGCTGCACCTTTACTTTGCTATTACTGAGACTACATTATCATAATTAAATAAACATTCTCATAACCAGGCCTTAATACTCTGTTGTACAACTCAAAGAAGCTATGATTGAAATCCAAGCCACGTTTTGAAAATATTTTCTGTCATTTGTAATTTAGTTTTTTAGGAAAAAAAAAAGATTAAAATCAGAACTTGGGTCTGGTATGAAGATTTTATTTCTAAGCCATATTGCCCAGCCCTGCACTGATACTTTCAGTCGGTAAATATTTGCATTCTATAAGGGATTTTGTAAATGGCTATGATTGCGTTTCTGCAGACAGAGAATCAGGGAAGCTGAAGTACGACCATGAGCGCGCTGACAGGCCAGAGAGCGCTGACGTCTACGCCCCAGCAGTGCTCGTTTCTACTGCAACACCTTCCCATTTCCCCAACCCGACAGTGAGCAGCACCATTACTGTCATCGCCCCGACTCATCATCATAACACCACCAACGAGAGCTGGTCAGACTTTCGTCCCGAGCCCCCTGTGGATCGTGGACCTTTCAATCGTGGGCCACCTCTTCAGAGGAAAAGGTGTAGGGACTATGATGGTAGGAAAGCCAATTTACTTATTTTCTTTTTATAATTTAATCTGTCACAATTGTTGTTGTTTTTTTGTAGTTTGATGATCTACTGTGTTTTGCAGAAAAGGGCTTATGCATGCGAGGGGACATGTGTCCGTTTGATCATGGGAGCGATCCAGTCGTCGTGGAGGACGTCAATCTGCCCAGTATTTTGCCCTTCCAGCCTCCACCTATTCCAGGTGTGGACCAACCACCCCCACCAGGCCTTCCACCCCCTCCACCATTATTGAACCCCCCACCTGTAAACCTTCGACCCCCGGTACCTCCACCAGGCGCCCTTCCACCGAGTCTTCCTCCAGTTGCAGGTAAGAATTGGGATTATTTTAGAGAAACTTTGTTTGGATTCACATACTTGAATCCAAAGGCCGAATTACTTCCTCGGCATGCAGTAAAAATAAGATTGCGTAATAACTTTCTTTCTTTTTTAAGCAAGAGCTTGAGGTAAACATGCATTCAATCAGTTGAATGGTTTTAATTCACATTTCTTTTGTTTGTATTTGTATGAATAAGAGATTTAAAAGTTTATACTGAAATGCACACACCAGCATTCACCATAGCTACATTTGGCTTTGACTTATGTCTCTTATTGAAGTATTCTGCAAGATTTTAAATTACGTTGTGTTTTCTATTGGACAGGTCCTCCTCCACCACTTCCTCCACTGCAACCTGCAGGCATGGATGCTCCTCCCATTTCTATCACCAGTTCTGTTCCCACCATCGTCACGTCTGGGATGCGCCCATCCCTTCCTCAAGGCTCAGGGCCACTTTTCGGCCCTGGTAATGACTTCTAAAACAAGAGCTTATGTTCTGATTTACTTATTTTAATACATCAGGCGTTTGAGTCGTGTCATTCTGAGCTATGCGTCTCTGCTGTGTCTACTCTTTGCCAAGCAGATCACTATGACACTGACATGTACAATCCTGAGGCTCCCAGCATCACCAGCACCACCAGGCCGATGTACCGTCACCGGGTCAACGCTCAAAGACCCAATCTGATTGGCCTCACAATGGGGGAGGTGGATCAGCCATTGAGAGGTATTGGGCACAACTAATCTATGAGACGATCACTTTTGGTCCATATTTTTGTCTGAGTCAAAGTTTAGTAGTACGTACTATATAGCACACCATTTTGTCCCAAAAATTCCATTTCCATTTAAGTAAACCCATCTCAGACAAGTTACTGCTTGTGTTTTACCAGACAAGATTCCCAACAACAGCATGAGGATCGTTATGGAATCTGACTCGAGGAAGAGATCCGCTCCCTCTCATGATGGAGGCCCATGCAAGAAACCTTGGTTTGACAAGTAAGTTGTCAAAAATCAAGGTCTGCACTTCCTGCTTCTATTCATGCATTTGCTTTTTTTATTTTTTATTTATTTTTTTTTTATGTGATGAATGTCTCTTCTCTATTCAGACCCATCTTCAACAAACTCAACCACCAGGGCTACCATAAAAGAGCTCAGTTCTCTCCCAACGCCAAGCTGCTTGTTCGTCAAATTCCACCTGAGCTCAACAACATCAGCAAACTCAATGAGCATTTCAGCAAGTTTGGCACCATTGTCAACTTGCAGGTTAGTGCCTGTGTGATTCTTAAGCCTGTCGCAGTGAGCAAGAAGTCAGTTAATTATATGATAATTTAACACAAACTCAATAATTGCAATCTGCATGATTGGTTGTTTTTCTCGCCAATTTTTTCTACCAATGACTGGATGACAAAAGTCTTCAGTCTGATGCCTTTGTCTCAACTCGTAGTTTCAAGAGCAGTTTTGTTTAGAGACTTCATAACCCATTTTATTTGTCGTTTTGTTTATTTATTTTGAGTATTTATGTTTTCCAGTTGTAAATGTTAGTTAGAAATGAAAGTTTATTGATCTTTGACAGTACTTGCATACTTATGCCTTTACCATTACATTAGCTGACGACAGTCTCAAAACAACAATACTATTCTTTATCGTACTAACTTCTGGGACAATTTATCGTCCAACAAAATTTGCTATTGTGGGGATCAATAGAAAAAATGTTGCTTTACAAAATGTTTGTTGGACTGAACAGTTCATTGTATAATAATTTTTATTAGACAGAGTGAGTTTCTTAAAAATGGATTTGAAGATTCTGACTTCTGGCTTCCTGAATTGCGTTGTGCTGATAAACTCTTGAGTTCAGGTGGCCTATCAGAATGACCCGGAGGGAGCTCTGATCCAGTTCACCTCTCCTGAAGAGGCCAAGCGAGCTATGCAAAGCACCGAAGCTGTTCTCAACAACCGCTTCATCAAAGTCCACTGGTTTCGTGATGACATGGGTGACGGACAGGGCCAGTCGCGGCCACAGCAGCTTCACCCACAGCCGCAGTCAGCCATGGTAAGAGCTCACTTCCAATCTACCATTGGATTATTGTTTACTGTTCGTTCACAAGCAATAAAACGTCACTAATCTAATCATTTTTACGGTATTGTATTTTGCATAAACATGATGTGTGGCAATGAACACGTGATGACTGTTCAGCAACATAATGTCTGGTTATGACAAAAGTGATATTAGTTTAGGAAGTTTTACGGCTTCTTCAGCAGTGAAAGTTTATAGCAGTTTTGCTTTTAAAGTTTGCAGACTTTATTTATCGGACTACAATCCTCTTAGATAAACACAATAAGCCAGAACTGAAATAACAACCCAACATTTTGTACATTCTTCTAGCGATGTGGATTCATCTTTGTACCTGCCATTTTAGAAACCAGATTAAATGAGAATATGTCCACAGCTTTGGACATTACGAACAAGTTCATGGTCCAAGATAGAGACCATGTTTTTAGATTAAGCTCAAGTGAGATGCAAAATCAAATTATCCTGATCACTGGGACTTGTAAGAGTATACCGTCTTGTGGATTATTTTTTCTTAAGTGTAAAACCATCTTCCAGGCTTTTTAAAAATCTATATCTAGAGATGAATGTGTGCCATTTTTGCATTTAAGAAAAGAAGAAGTGGCTTTTCTTCAGTTAAAGTAAAGCCACTTAACTGACTGAGAGTCATGACTGACTCAAAGAAACGTGATGCATGCTCCGATGTTTTAAACACTAAAATCGAAGAGAAAAGTGTTGTTCTTTAGTCCTCCTTTAAAATCTGTGTTGTTTCTGCCGCAGTCATCAGCCACAACTCTCAAGCAGTCTGTGAAGGATCGACTCGGACCCCTAATGCCTCCAAACTCAGAGCCCACTCAGGATTCCAGCGTAGCCTCTCAGGTCCGTGTGGACGATCTTCTTTTGTAGATGTGGTTTATTGCATTTACACGTAAAAATCTGCACTGGATGTTTAAGAAGTTTTTTTTTTTTTCTTCTTCCTTTTCCAGAATGCCTCTAAAGTGTCAGTTAAAGATCGTCTAGGTTTCTCTCCAAAACTTGCTGCTCCTGTGGAAAAAGTGAATATTTGTTCAGAACTATAATTTCTCTTTTCAGATCAAACATCTTCAATATGCCATGTTTTTTTTTTCCCCTTCAGGTGTCTGCGACATCGATGGGGATCACAAAGACTGTATATAATCCTGCTGCTAGGAAGCCTTCCCAGAGGACCTCAGAGGAAGCTCTGAAGAAGAAGCAGGTGAGATCCGAAGGAGATGATGGGAAAGTAGGAGTGGTTGAATTGGATGTAGAAAGTCAACTGGAAACCGACCCAGTGTTTGCTCACACAGGAGGCCCTAAGACTACAGCAGGATGTGAGGAAGAAGAAACAGGAGATATTGGAGAAGCACATTGAGACGCAGAAGGTAAATGAATTAATTTAGCTTTTTGTTAAGTTTTTAGAAAAAACTATTCTGGAAAATTTAAGCACCTTATTTTACAGCAGATATTTAGCCTTAGAAAGTAACATCCTTCCTCTTTCGCCTCTCTGCATTTACTCATTCATTCTTTAATTACAGTGTTCTTGCAAAGTGAAATCTAACTCGCCTGTGAAATATCTGAGTAGGTTTCAGTTGTAGTGACTTACACTACAGAGGGGAGTATTTTGTAACTTTCTGTCTCTCCCTACTGCAGCTCCTGATTTCCAAACTCGAGAAGAACAAAACAATGAAGGCAGAAGATAAAGCCAAGATCATGGAAACTTTGGGCACGTTAACCAAAAGCATAACGAAACTGCAAGAAGAGATAAAGGGAATCTCCAGCAGCAGCAGCCTTCTACGAACCGCCAAGAGCAAAGCTCAGGTATCGATTTCCTCCCTGCTGGTGTCAAAAGTCCATGATTCTAACAGCAAAATGGACACATTTGTGTTTAGGTTTTCTACCACATTCTGGTTGCACTGAATGTGGCAGAAACATTCAGTTTCTACCACATTATTAACTGAAAGTAAAATTGGGTGAATGCATGCTGCATTTTTTTTCTAAAGTCTCATTCCACTTTGTAGTCGTGCATTTGTATTGGTTTATCAAATAAAATCCCAGTCGGATAAATTCAAGCTTTTGTCTGTAGTGGGACAGAACGTGGAAAAGTTGTATGTGTGAATATGCGTTTGCATTCCCACCCCTCTTTGCCTTATATTATTGTTATAGTTGGATTTAACTTTCTAGAATCATGTCCGTTAATTTTCATATTTGTTTTTAACCCTTTCAGGCACAGAAGGAGCTGCTTGATGCAGAGCTTGATCTGTATCAGAAGACTCAGGCTGGAGAGGACACAGCTTCTTTAAAGAGGAAGTACACCCTTCTTCAAATTGAGGTACTAACAAAAATAAAATCAGATAAAAAAAGATACAAAAAAAAAAAATTCTTCACAGTAACCACATGGGGGCGCTGCTGTTCTCATAATTTGAAATGTTCCACATGAGTTTCCTCTCTGCATCATCATATTTTTTTGTGTGTGCTTCGTTTGTCTTCCAGGCAGCTAAAAGGGGGATTCTGTCACCAGGACGAGGCCGCGGCGTCCATTCCCGGGGACGTGGCACCGTCAGAAGCCGGGGGAGGGGATCCAGAGGTCGTGGACGGGGCGTCCCGCTGCATTCAGTTGTGGACCATCGACCTCGAGCGCTGGAAATTTCTGGTTTCACTGATGCCGACTGTGTGGACTTACTTCCTCATTTTGCTGTGAGTTGGTCTAGAACTGGAGAGCCTTGACTCTCTTCTAAGTCAAAGGCATAAAAATATATTTCAGTACTGTTTTTTTTTTTTTTTTTTTACGGAAAACTAAAAGTATCCATGATTGTATTTTGATGGTCATACATTATCTGTTCAGTGAAGTACATCTTTACTAGTCTGAGATAATTTCATCAGTTTTTAAAATTTTCATGAACATAAAACTGTGCTGAAAAGGCTTTATGATTAGCTCACGCTGACTTTTGAGTTAATTGACTTGAATAACTAGATTTGGTAAAACTTAAAGCTAAAACAAACAATAACATCTTGTATTTCCATTGGGAACACAAAACTGACAATACAGTTGAATACTATTTACAAAGAGAATGCTTTACTAATGCTTTCTAACTCGTATTTGTCCTGGTTTTTGAAAGTATATAAAAGCTGCTTGATGGGGAAGAAGAACCATATAGATACATTTCTCTTCCCATTTAACTCTTTCCTCTTAGTTCCAGTTTTATGAATCCTTCAGAAAGAAGCAAGTTAAGTTTGCTGACCAAAACGGATTTCTTTTGTTATTATTTGTAGCAATTTGGAGAGATTGAAGATTGCCAGATTGATGAGAACAAACTCTCTGCAGTCGTCACGTACAAGACGAGAGCGGAGGCCGAGCAGGTGAGGAGCCACGCGATTTGTCCGTCATTTAAACACCGCAATTTGACTTTAGATCCAACTGTGTACGAGTTGCAGTTAACCAGGAAAACTTTGTTTGATCCACCTGCAGGCGGCTCTGCAGGGAGTGAGATTTAACAGCCAGACTTTACGCCTGGCCTGGCATAAGCCTGCCACCACTCTCAGTACAGCAGATGCAGAAGAAAAAGAACCACCGGAAGATGAGGTTGGTGAAATTCCTTCACCTGCAGTGTGGTGCTTTTTTTGCAATTAAATATTTACTTTAATAAAGTTCTTTAGATGTTCCGTCTTAAGACATATCTCAGGAAAGGTTGTTAAATAGCTGTTTATATTGCATTAGAGAACACTAGAGGGAGCCATCACATGCTACAGAGAGAAATCACCCTTTGGTTTTATTTGGATTTTGGATGAAAATTTTTGTACTTTCATTAAGCAGTTGGAAAATGATACTATAAGATAGTGAATTATTTCCTCTTTGAGACCTTTCAAAGTGATGCAGTAAAGAAAATCTACATAATTTTCCACTTTTTAATCATCCATAGTAATATTATCTTCTTTTATCAGTACCCGGAGGAGTCGCTGAGTGACGATGCATTCCTGCAAGACGACGACGAGGAGGAAGACGACAACGAGCCTCGTTCCTGGCGCAGATGAAGCTCCATCCGACGCTCACTGGTGTGGACCAAGAGCGATGATCCAGCATATTTCAGTGCTTGTTCAGGAATTAGAAAGGCACATTTTACTTTGGATAGACCTTTTTCCTCTAACACATAGCTGACTAGCAGAAGAAACTTGTTCAGTTTGATTTTAACATGTAAACCAGATAAACGGTGCAGTTTTTTTTAGTGCTCTTACAGTAGATTTGTTTTGGTTCTCAAAGTGCATTGTTAAATCTGGTCACTCAAATACACATTAGTTGAGCGCTCAATTGAAAAAAAAAAAAAAAAGACTTGTGTTGTGATTTAACTCGACAGATGGTAGCTTTTCTGCAGAATAGTATTAAGTTGCTTTTGTGTAAATATTTTATGTCCTTGTTTGTAATTTGTATGAAAGTTTGGCTTCTTATTTCTTGGCTTTACTTTGGATTGTACAAAAAAAAATAAAGACATTGAAATGGTCTGAAATCAACCTGCCAGAAAACCAAAAGAAAAAAAAAAAGCAAAACAAAAAAAAACAAAACAAACTGGCAGTGTGGAAAAAAAAAAAAGCTCTACAAAAAGAGCTGAAAAAAAAATACCAAAGACCATTTCAAGAAAACAAAAAAAACTTCCTCTTCACCTTAAGAGCAAACTTCCTGAAAAGATTCATTCAATGGTAAAACTTCTAACATTTGGACGGGTAAGGTAAATCAGATTGCACTTTCATGCAAAGGTAAGAACATCATTACAATTTTGGTAAGTCTAAATCTTTCATATTGCACTAATCAAATATTTTTCTTTCTTTCAGAGTCGTCGGGGTTTCGGCTCACAACACTTTGTTTCCAAAAAGCTTCACCTTTTCTCAGATTTCATCTTGGATTTGTCTCGATCGGTTTTGTTTTGGAATCAAGTGTTTCTGTAATGGCTAGAATATTTTTGATAAATGTCTACTCTGTAGAAAGTTGCCTGAATGGGTTGATGGAAGCCTTGTTGCATACAAGGAAGTTCTATTTGATTTAAATGTACAAAATGATATACTACTAGAAGTAAACAGAAAAAATGCTGAACTGGATTGTTTGGTATGAAACAATGTCTTATTGCTGTAAATGAGGTAGAACCTCCAATTTGGTACCAAAGGACTCCAGGAAAAACTGGCACTGGTGCAATCTGAGTGATTATGCAATTATTTATCAACAAGTGAGATTAATTATGGAAACTTTCAAAAATGTATTTTGTAACCTTTTCTAATTCAGCAGTTTAAATACATTTGGTTGGTATCAGGGCTGCCATCTAGTTTATGAAGGGTACCAGTTCTCTCTGCAGGAATAGAGGCCCGCAGCATCATGCTGCCACCCCTATACTTCACAGTCAGCGTGGTACAAGCATCCCTGTTTTCCCTCCAAATGTATTGATGGTTATTATACCCAAACAGTAATTGGTTACTCTGAATTACTCTTGGATATGAGTGTGTGTACGCATGACTGGGAGGCTGTCTGTTTGTCCTTTGTAAATTGTCCAGAGTGTTTTTGTCCAATGACCACTGGCATTTGGCACCTTCATTTTCCCTGTTCTGACTCTAGTGTCCAAGTTTCCATCCAGGATCTACTGAAGACCTACTGCAGGAGTTAGTGAGCCGGACTTTTACTGAAACTTCTCATTCTTTCACTGTGTTTAATTGAAGAAAACACAGGTGACATAAAGCTTTCCTGTAGACGGTATGTTTTTGGAAAAACATTCCTATATGTTCATTTTAACAGTTCTGTGGCAAATATTCATTCACCGTAATCCTTAAGTAAAGGCAGCTAAATTACCCTAAGTATGTATTCTCAGCTCGTTTTCCCTTCTCACTTCACATGCTTTGGGTCATTCCAACTAATGAACCTATGCTTTTTTTGTGAAGTTGAGTTGCATCTTTTTTTTTTTCCAATTCCTCAGTCTTGAATGTGAAAGGAAAAATAACCCAATCAGTGTCCCCTAGTTCACTGTTTGTAGACTCCCCTTGGCGTCTGTCAGCCATGCAGGGATAATTGTGAGAAATCAGTTTTGCTCTTGTGAAATATCTGCTGTTCATCACCGAAACCATTTCCTCCTGCAAAGCACCAGAAATACCTCCCCTCATCTCTTCATCTGTTAGTATGTGGGTGTGAAATGCCCCCTCCTGCTGTCTCATTTACCTACTGTGGTGCCACCAAACTCAAACAAGCATGATCTTTGGTTGCCTCATCCATGGCGTTTTACCCACACGTTTGTGTTTCCTTTAGTCTAAGATGTGACAAATTAAATGGACCTTTTTTTTTTTTTCCCCTTATCTTTTGGACAAGCATGCGCGAGACATTTTATGAATAGCATAAATAAATGTAAAAGCTTTGGTGGACCTTCAGCCAGCATGGAGGAGTCTAAGAGCTTGGCCACCCTTTGTGCATCAGGGAGCAGAGAGTGTTCATTGGCTCTGCAGGAGCTCTAAAAAATATGGGATAACAAGTTTACAACGTCTGTGTCATCAATTACATAAGTCTTTATTTTCAGATTTGTGTCAAGGAGACAAATGACGTGAAAAGTTGAAAGGACTTGATATAATGTCGTTAAATATGGATTTGAAACCCAGGGTAAAGGTATGCGTCCAACAAAAGTCGGGCTAAATCGATTCTAAGTTGATGTGAAGATGAAACGGAAAGGAAATTATTAAATATGGAAGCTCTTTCGCTCGTGCGTTGGAAAGTTATCCATTGGCTCCTTTTTCTAAATTCAAAGAGAAGGGACCGATATTTTCCAAAATCTCACTTGTATTTGCTTGGAGATTGTTGTTTTCACTTTCATTTCGAAGCCCTCTGGGGCTCAAGAAGTCGGTCACACAGATGTGCACCAACAAGGAAAATGCATAACATATCACGCTTTGTAATTTATTCAGATTTATTTAAATATCATTGCTGCATTTTCATAACTAAAACACAGCTTTGTGCCAGTTAATCCCAATTACTCTTTAACTAGTTCCTACATGTACAAAATCCACCCCAATGGATAAATACTGTCAACACCAGTTTATGTTGGACATTTACCAGTATAAGGTGAAGATGTGAAGAAGGTGTTTCTGATGGGAAACTAGCAGTGACCCCCCCCACCCCACCAACATCTTGGTGCTTTCGTATGCGTTGCCCCCCCCCGTCTACAATGCCAGCTCTCTGTGAAGCTATTAATATTTTATGTGATCATGGGCCTCCATAAGCAAATTTCAGTCCCCAGCAAGTTGAGCCAAAGCATGATTAATTTAGTATTTATACCCCGACAACCCTTTAAACAACACAGGGCCCTGGCCTCAAAGCAAGGCACAGTTTGAAACAAAGCTAGCAGAGTTTAAATCATAATCAACGCATCGTTATTGAGGATTATTTCAGTTCGGGGACACATTTTCCTCTCTGTAAGCCCAGTGGCAGGTGTGGCATTGCTGCAAAGTTGATACTGACAGTTCCAGCTTTAAAACTGGAACTGTTTTACAGCATAAATAAATGTAAAAGCTATCCACTAAACTCAATATAATTATTCAGCTGTAAGACAAAACACTCGTTTTTTCACCCCCCCTAAAAATCCCTTTACATCATTCTCAGTTTGTGTAGAAAAACTGGGGCGTTGTTCAGCTTCATGAAACTCTTTAACTTGTGCTGACCGCATACAATAGGTGACTCCACGAAATGCCAATTAACAACAATGAAAAAATTTTACTTCTGCACCTTCTGTTGACAACAAAAGGAAGTGTTTTTTCCCAATATGTACCTATTTCAATAATGCTAATTGTACGCAGAAGGATTTTTGCATTATTGAAGGACTTATGTAAGTAGATTTAAACTTACTTGATAAGGTGTTCAGATGTGTAAGGATGTGAGTGATGAATGACTGTTTTTCTCCAACATTGTAGAAAATTTAGCTAATACAGCAAACGTCATCAGAAAAATGGCATTAAAGGGAACATTGTAAGGTCGTGAAACATTTTGATATCCCACAATGCGGATTTTAATGTTGTGGGTTTTGACCTTTAACACCTGTGTGATACTTGGCAACAACTATTTCCTTTCCAAACTGACTAGGAGACTTCCAAAGACAACCTGCTCCTCTTAAAGCACAAAAACATCCAATCGTTACTTGAGCCATTTGGTAAGAAAAACTCGATTAAACTTTACAAGTCGTAACTCGTGTCTAAATTTGCACACTACGGCTTGTTCATGTTAAGTTTAGTTGATCTTCTATTGCTTAGTTGGATATTTTTTTCACAGTAACGTGTAGTGTTCATCGGTGATAGAATAATTTTTTTTCCCACCATACAGGATGTTTCATCTTACTTGTTTTGTGTAGGCACCATGATGAAACACTTATTTGTTCAGGATGTTTTTCTCCCTATCAGTCTCTCACAACTGTGATGTAATTTCCAACACCACATCAACATTGCCAATAATCAGAAATCAGGTATAAAACTAAATTAACAAAGACACAACTATCTAGAAGTTAGTCGAACAGGAAAAATCCTTTAACTTTGTTTCCCAGACTAATCAAAATATGATCCAAACTATTCCTCTTGAGAGTATGTTGGAGCATGTTGTGATTGGAAAGGTTTCTCAACTGCAACAAAAGTTGCTCAGACTTTCATAAACGTTCTGGACTTTTGCTATGGTGAAACTACCAAAACACTGCCAGCAGCTCCCTGACGGTTCATCTGCATCACTCCTGTCACTGCGAGGATAATCGTGCGTAGCATCCATACGAATCTAATTAGACGGTACACTAACACGATCACTGCTCAGTTCAGCTTCATTAAACACAATCTCTTTGCAGACACCACTGGAACCCAGCGGGCCCCTCCCCCGGCCGTGTTTTCTGCCATTGATTTGAACAGTGATTTGCAGCGTGCAATCCGATGCTCTGTGACAGGTTGTAACCGAGGTTAAAGATGGCAATTTAATTATGTGTCAGAGGTCACATTACAGGCTGACCCCTGACCAATTTCCACAAGGCTTTGCTGATTCGTGGTCACCCTTTGTTATTGTTTAAACTAACCAACATAACTGAGAGATGCAAGTGTGTTGGATTAGTGGGGAACTGGAGGAGAATCAGAGGAACTCTGAAGCTTGTTGTCGGGATGTTGTTGAGATTGCGCAGATGTGATTATATAATCTTGCTGTGGAAATGTTCTTCTGATAGGAATATCAAAAAGAAGCTTCATTTCTTTTTATGATGCTACTATATACTTAAATGAAATAATTATTTCAGTGGAATGATTTATACTTTTAATTAGATGCAATTAAATCAACTCAATATGAGCTTTAAAATGCTGATAAGGCCATAGAGTCTTTATTAGACCCTTGAAAAACACAAACAAAATAAAGAGTAGGCACCTTTCAGCTATTTGTCCAACTTATTATCATTCTGAATCAGAGGGTGGCATTTTGTAAGAACCTATTGGAAGTTCTTAAGAGCATCTTTGACATAATAACAGCCATTGTTTTTCTATTTTAAATCAATCACACTGTAATCATTACCAGTCAAATCAAGTTTTTATCTTTTGCAACCTGGACAACTTGCTATTTAAAATTGAGAAAGTGTTCGAAAGATGCGCCCAAAGGCAAAACCTTAACACTGGCTTGTTTCTCGATGTCGCTTTGCTACGTTCAGGACCTGAACCGTTTACTGTAGATGAAGGCATGAGTTCTGATCAGAATATTCTGATGGCAATACGGCTATCATTTTGTCACCCTCAGCTAAAACCTGTTTGCAGCACAATATGATCCTACGATGGCTCAGCGACTGAAACAAAATGAAGATTTTCGAATGGCTTTGTCAAGATGCCATGGCATGATGCTAAATAAGCAGTTCATTCTTAAAAACCCTCCAGTGTCTCTGGAAAAAAAAATTAAAAATCTGCAAGAAGAGTAGACCAGAATTCCTCCACTGTGATGTAAAGGACTTATTATTGAAAACCATTTATTCTCATTTTCTTTATCTGATGTTAAGATGTCTTTCATCACCTGAAACATTTAAAGCTACAGTATGTCATTTTCTAAAATACCTTGGATGAGACAGATAATCCGGGAAAAGATCAAGCTCCTCCACCTCCTCCCTGAGCTGTTTCTGCAGAAACACACAGCTCCTAATCAAAAACAACCATTCAAAGCCAGAAGGAGTGACTTAGCGCTGTCAACCATCCTCGTGTACATGCTGGTGAATGTGGAAACGTTGGAGAAACAACCTACCATTACAGGAAAACTGTTTATCTGCAGTCATTTGTGGCTGTGTCGTTTATTTACAAGAAACATAGATCAAGACAATCCACTGCCAGCATCACAGTGTGTACAGCCAGAGCTAATTCGTAACACCCGTCCCTAGAAGGACCTTTTCTCCATCACTGTGTCTCATCTCCTCTCAGCAGGTCAGAAAGTATCTCTAACAGTCGCCTTTCATTTATTGAGCTCTACAATGTTTAATTTTTTTTTTATTGTACAACAGCTTAGATTAGTACAGATGAGGTGACATGAGACAAGAATAAAAACAGGCTCTCTGTTTGTTCTGAACAAAACAAAATCAAATAAAATGACAATATTTTACCTCTGTCAAATACTGAAAATCAGCCAGCATCTTTTTTGTTGTTGTTTTTGAAGAAAATAAATACGACAGAGTTGTTTATTATTCCTAGAATGAGTGCAGAGGTATTCTGTTGTGTCACAGGACCCCAGAGTATGAGAACCATCTAACATTTCTGTAGGCAGCCCCTTATGCAAATGATAGGGCAATTGTAGATATACAAATATGTACCCATGGTCTGGGCCGCCTAATGGCCTCTCTCCCTTTGGCTAGCTCAATGGCTCATTTAGATATCTGCTTGGTTTATTATGTGAATAAGTCACGCCTGGCTTGTTACAACCCTCCAGGTTGCTGTTTCTGCTGTGTAGCTGAGATGTGTGGTGCTCAATTAGGCTGCCTGCCTGGCAGAGTTAACCCTTTACGCCAGATAAGCTGTTTTTTTTTTTCTTCTGTTTTTGTTATTGTTTTCACAAACCAGATGGGGTGCTACAGCGAGTGTGTGCGTGTTCATGTGCGTGTGAATGTGTATAGGGTGCGTTCCAAGCAGGGATCAAAAGATCAATCCTAATACAGTGCTACCACGCTGACCTCTCAAATGTAATAAAGGCGCCATCTCTCACCCTGGGGTCCTATTCAGGAGCCTCCCACCACATGAACAAACCTGGTATCTTTAAATTAGCTGACTCTCTTGCCCTGCAGGTAATTGCATTAGTTTATCAATGTTCAACACAATTTATTACTTACTCAGGCACTAGAAAAATCCCTGTGTTGATGTTTCCTTGCGATGGGGTTAAGGGGGGGGGGGGGGCGAGCTTGTGTGGGTTTCTTTGCAAATAAAGAAGAGTAAACACAATGACGCTGAGAAGTGAGGCACTTCTTTCGCCACCTGGGTTTTATTCATACAGGTGATGTGTTATCATCAAAAGACGTGATGTCTGGACCAAATTAAAACTTCACGTTTTACTTTTCATGAGCCTGATTTCACATGCAGCGCTCGTGTCATTCATTGGTGTCCGTGCAAAAAAAATGAGCTCCTCCCTCTCTTTTAAGGCAACTATTGTCCAATCTTTCATGGCCATAGCTCCAGTGCTTGTTTTAAAACTTTATATGACAGCAGACTTATTTGCTTTAATAGGTGCTTAAATCAGATTGCCTTTCATTACACTAAAAACAATATTACTGTCTTTTCTTCTCAATAGAGTCCTTTGGCTTCAGGCTGCTGTGGCTTCGCACATCTGTATGCATTATGGATCTGTCTGAGGTAATAAACAGACCCTGCTCTTATTCCTGCTTCCTGGCATCATTATTCCTTGCCCCTCAGATGGATTATAGCCCACTATGCAACATGTAGATGAGTGGCGCTCCTCTGATTGCCTTATGGCCATCAGGCTTTGCATATTTACTGCCCATGAATCACAGTGCGCGCGACAAGCCCACAGAAACATATTCTGATCTTTCTCCCTCGTTCTCATCCTCCTTCTCCTCTCCTCACCCTCTGCTCCATTTTCCATTTTCTCTGTCACTCGCTTTTATTCTTAGTTCCCTTTCCTCCATCGTCTTTCTCCCAACTCCTTCTCTGACTATTCTTTCATTGTCTGTCTTTCCTTATGCCTTGATCCTGCCCAGTGCATTCCCAGCTGCTTAATTAAAGCATGCATTATTGATACAGCTATATCTTTGTCCATCTCTCTTCCCTGTTCATACGACTGCTACATTAAGTGTAAATTGTTTCGCTGTAATTCCCACATAATGTTCCCGTTATAATCAGTGTTTCTGGTGCGTGGCAGCAAGGGGAGGACAGGAAAAGGGAGAGGAGATCATACAAGCTTTTACTGTAGCTTACTGTTTGATGTGTGGCTTGCATACTGCCGGCCCCCGATAATTAGGTCTGTTTTGCAAGTCAAATGTACAAGGCACCAATATAGAAAATATGAGATTAATAAAAGAAGGTAGTAAGGCTTGTGTGAGTGCGATGGTTTCTGCTCAGCCTGAGGGAAAGAAAAGCACTCTTTAGCCGCTCTATAGCATTTTTTTTTGTTTGAACAGTTTGCCATTGTCCTGTGAAAACTGAGGCTTAGTTTAAGTTTACAAAAATTTGCAATAATCTCCAATCCAATTTGATTGTCTTCCTGCAGATGTCGCATAAAAGGTACAAGTCTGTGCAGTTGGGAACTGTTGACTTGAACCAAGATGGTAATGGATTCAAGTCCTAGTCTGAAAGTTGCCCTGCAATACAGAGGCAATCTGTCAAGGGTGTACTCCGCCTGTCACCCAATGACTACTAGAGACATGCCACCCCTCCGTGACCCAGCAAGGATAAGGACATATTTTACAACCTTACAACAGAGTCCTTGGTTTGAATCATTGCCAGGGTTTTTCTGAATGAAATTTCCATGTGACTGCAGTTTGAGATCACTGATCTAAACTATCCTTATGTAGCTCTGGCTGCGAGTCTTGGGTAATTATCTGGCCGATTTCTCTGCTGAACTAATTTCACACGCTGCTCCCGTATAATTTCTCTTCACTGTTCATATGACTGCTTTATGTTGGTGTAAGCCAAAGTACAAAACATATACTGTACAGCACAAAGAGAGCAAAATAGCAACAGGAGCTTGTTAAATTATGTTTTTATCGCTCACTAGAAAGAATTGATGCAATAAAACTTTACAAAGCTACAACCAGAAGACATAAGGGACATTATCAGAGCAAGAAGTTGGATATAATCCATAAAAGGCCCTTTTATTTTTATTTCTTTACTCACAAATGATGTGATTAAACCATAGCATCAGGGGGCTTTGCATCATTGTCTCCAGTGGCTTCACAGTCGTCCACAGAACAGAACCAGCCTTCTTTATCAGGTTGTTGAGCGACTTTAAGTCTCTGGCTCTGATGCCACTACACCAACAGATAACAACATAAGACAGTGCACTCCCCAGAACAGACTTATGGAAGATATGCAGCATCTTCCTGCAAACCTTGAAGGACCCAAGCTTCCTCAAGAAGTCCTGCCTTCTCTGTTCCATCTTGTAGACGATTTAGACAATCTGCTAGCAGACTACTCTATATTATGTGAGCCTCTAAATCAAATTTAAGGACACACTTGTGCCCATTTAAGAGCATATAACTGCCAAACAAAATACTTGTCATGTAAAGTGATTATCCCAAGGGAGTTTAGAAAACAATAATTTTGATGAAGAAACTCTATCCCTCCTGTATCACATGACCTTGGAAAACCAAATGTCTTTTAGCCTAATAACTATTTCCCATCCAAGGAACCACATTCAGAGGGCAAACACACTGACTTGGTAAACCTCCATATTCAAAAGCAGAAAGTTGACAAATGTAGAGGTTGGGATTTAGTCAGGAGTCACATTTTGTGCTGCAATCATTACTGTTGCTGTTTTGTAACAGAATCTCAACATTGTTTGCTATAAGTCAAACAAACCAAATTAAAAGAATGCTTGAAGTCAGTTGACTTTTTTTTGTCGCATTTCGGCATTTTATCAGTTTTAAATCTCATTAAGTCATTTAATTTTCTTTACATCAACGACGAAAGCACTGTACTGTTGGTTGTTGGGATTTCTGCTCCTTTCAAAGGCACTTCCTTTTGCCCTCCTCCAACCATCATTCCTAATGAAACGGTGTCGATGCATTACCATTTATCAGTCACAGAGTGCTTGGTTTGCCATTATTGATCTAAGGGAGGCCAATTGGCTGGAAGGGTGCTGTAAACTGGGCAATTTAGAACCTGCATCCTTCATTGTCACATTATGGCTGCAGAATGAAATAGTTAAAGGCTGAATAAGTGCAGCGGTTCTAAATAAAACAAGCGAAATATAATCGAGGCGACAGACAATGGCTGTCAATAAAGTCTGTGCACATGCTGCAATCAAAGTGATTATGGGAGCAGGGACGGTGGAGAGTGAAGTACTGTAAAATATCATTGGTGAAACAGAAGTTGCAGGTGGGTTATGGCCCAACGGCACAACTACTGGCCCACATCTCAAAGGCAGGGTTGCTCCATGTGGAGAGTAACAGACAAAAAAGTAAAAGTGTGTGAGGGCCTCATAAGACCATAAAACAGTACTTAAATATTTTAATTTCATTTGTCATAGAGGCCCCTCCCTCCCAGTCTATTACCCTGACAACCATCCTTCATCGGCTGAATGAGTGCATTATTCATTAGCACTAATTATTTTCACATAATGTCTGCCCCGATATATTTAACCTCCACATTACACCCGGGATAATGGCCTTGTAAAATTGAATTGTGAGAAAGAAGTGGAGTTGGAGAGCTCATTTAAAGAACATAAGAGGGAAGGAGAAAAAAAAAGTGAATGAGGTGCAGAAGGGTTTTTGAAGCTGCTAGGGCAGGGAGGGTTAAGAGGAGGAGTGTTAAACACTTTGGGACAAGGAGCCCCACAAGTGACAGGGACATTTGTTCTCGTCTCATTTGCATGTTAAGAGAACATCCTGATGGTTCTCTGCTGGACTGACAAGATACCTAAAAGCCCTGTAGGTTGAAAGTGGCCTCAAGGTGAGGAGCTAAGATTAGTCCGTCCTGTTGAGGTCACGCCGGGGCCTACACAGTGATGAAGATGAGCTGGGACAGCAGGAACACAAAGTGGAAAGTCAAGTCTTAATTTCATCACCTTCACTCTCCTGTCTTTACTTCAGCTGCAATTCCATTTATTGAGCTTTAGTTCCTTTGTCTTTTTTTATACATTTCACATTTTCTGCTGTCTTATAAACAACTTACCTGCACTGATGGACTGGTTGAATCACCCACTTTGCCTGAATCCCACTGAGAAGTACCGGGAAGTCGTATTCTACAAACAAACTTCAAAACAAACTGTGGTCCAACGAAGACTTTGTTCTTGTTTTGATTATTCATGAGTCTGACATTCACCGGCGTGTAAAATGTAAAGCCAAACAGGGCTTGCTGCTAAACCTGCTTCATCTCTGTGGTCGTCTGGGTGAGAGCTGTGAGTCCCTGCTAGTAGCAGAGTCGAAAAACTCACCCAGAAACAAGTAAACCTCTACAAACACTCACATGCAATTTACGATGCTGTGCAATTTCGTCAATACGTCAAGCCCAGATATTTACACTTCTCTCTGAAGAAATGGCCTCCAATTTCAGACCAAACCCTTTCTAACTGATTCAGGAGGAATATATGGGATTTTCATCATTTATTCATGAAATGATCTAACAAATTTTAAGCAGATTAACTTGTTTACTTCCAGCTAACAAAAGAAACAAGCGTGTACAGTGCAAATCCCCTTAAATGGCAAATTATTCAAAGATGTGTTATATTTCATAAAATGCATTACTTTTATAAAGGACAAACATCAAGAATTATGACAAGTTATTTATAAAAACTAAATTGAAACTACAGACAGACAGCCGTGAATTGATGTAAATCCTCATGAGATCATTGTTTCACAAGTTAGGAAAAACAAACATTGTCACAGATGCAATATTGAACTCATTTGTTATTCCATATTAGTGCACAGACTTAGTTATATAAAGAGCTGTGAACATTAGAACTTTTTACATTTGATTACTTAGCTTGGAGTCTTCGTTGCTGACCAGTACTTAAAAAAAAATCCAGAAAAATATGTGTCTCCTAAATACAGGGAATACAGAAAGATTAAAAACCAATAAATAAACCAACAGAAACATTGTCACACCAGCAGTGATATCTATTCTGAAGTGTCATTTACCAAAACTCAGACATTTCATTTTACATTCACATTTTAAAACCAGGTACAAACACTCAGACTTGTTTCACAGCTCAAGGTTGAAGCATCAATGTCTAGGTACACAAATTTCTTTCTAGAGAGTTTTTCTAAAATAATGAATTTATTTGTCCTTTCAAAAATGTTTACCAAGAACACAGTCAGTAATTAACCAGGCTTGTATGTGACAACATGAGACAGTAAAAGAAAAATGTCAAAAACAAACGAGTAGGTATGCAACGTGCATTTAAGGCTCACTGCTGTTGAGTTTAACGTTCTTACAATCAAGGGTTAAATTAAAGGTGGGGCTATGAGATGAGTGCTTTCAAATTGTTTGTTGGTTGCATACACAAAAATCCAATAAATTAAAACACTTCAAAATTATATGGGCTTATAGAATATTGGATTTGTGAATTCGTCTTTCATTTAAAAAAAAAATCTGTCAAGCAGGGCGCAGCTCTGTGCTACGGCACCGGCTAAAGTTCAGCCTTTATGTCAACTTCCTAGAGAAGCGCGGAGTAAAATGTATGTGTCAGTATTTTAATGAACTTAAATAATAACCTCAATACTTTCCCTTCCATTTAATTACAATGTTGTATACATTCCTCTGTCGTCTCATGAATCAGAAAAAGAAAAAAACATAAATATAATAGCATGAAGTGTTTCATTTTATTCATGTTACTTTTGAGCCACTCTTTGTCTAAAAAATGCACAATGATAAAAATAAAAAAAAGTTCATATCTCACTTTGTGTTATATGTTTACCATTGTGTTGGAAAGAATTTACGCCTCAGAATTTGGAGCTACTCCTTTACACACAGTTGTTTATAAATAAGCTGTCAGTGGGTTTTATTATCTGACTAATCACAGCAACATAAATTCAGTTGATCTGATCTCAGTAACATTCCTACATTGCTTTTCCCCGAGTCTCCTTTGTGTGATTTTGCAAACAGTGACCATCTTCCTCTCCGGGCTATGAGAGTGAAAACACTCTGCTTTCTAATGTTTGATGACGGGTAATTGCAGTTCGCTCCAACTGGGACAAAATATTATTCTGAAGTTTTTCTGCTCGACGCCCAGAAGGCAGCGCTCTCTGTGTATCTGTCTCTCTGACATTTGGATTCGCCTTTTAAGAAGACATTTCTCAAAACTGTTTGTTCATGTTTTCCAGACACAACAAAAATTCTTCTTTCTGAACTTCAAACAGTTCAAGGAAGTGTGCAATTTATTGATCTGTAGGATTTGTTAAACAGATGACAATAGATCAAATGATGTACTAAATTAGTCCGCAGTGTTTAGGTTTAAATCACGTGACTTTAAGGCGTTGTGTAGAAACTTGAAGTGGCAATGATGGAAAGGTGCTGGTCTCATCTGTAGAAAAAGACACAAAATGCACATTAATCACATTTGTTTACATGTCATATTTACACAATATGTGGTACAATTAAGAGAATAAATGATGGCAAAAAATAAGTTTTTGCCATCATTTCAGTATTTTTTGGGGTGTGTGACTGAGTATTAACGGCACACTGATTTTGCAGTTATTGAGGAGACATGCTCATCGTTGAATAATTCCTTTGAATCAGAGCAGCTTTCCAATTACAGCACTCTGGTGACTCGCAATGAACCTTTATCCATTCTGCAAATGGGCGTGCTATCCCTAAATAATTTCCTCTACAAAGATGGTGCCGTGCATTATGAAATATTCAGAACTCAATTTTCCGGCCCTATCAGTCTTTGGAAAGATCCATAATTACATGATAATCCGTAATGTAATTCATTTTGGGCACTTTCGGAAACTGAGTTCCAGCCGCTGCAAAAATGTTTAATGCGTGGCTGAAATTGGATAAAGTCCGCTTTGTAGTATTTTGTTGTGATTGTTTAAAGGGATTATGTTTCATAGTCCAGTTTTGCCTTGGTTTCTGACAATTACAGAGGCCTTTAGTGTCAATAGGCGATACTGAGATACTCTTGTCAGGGTGACACAGAATTAGAAAGTGCATAAAGGACCAGAGGGAAAAGATTATTGTCAAAAATTCAGAAACATCCAGTCATATGGCCGTACTGTTCAACCTATGAAGGATTTTTGTTAACAAAATAAATCTGAATTTCACCATTTTACATTGAATTCAGGTACATTATGGTTGTAAACAGCATTAGAAACATTTAAGGTGCAGAATCACATCTTATTAACCAGAAATGTGGGGTTACAGTTCAGTTATTATGAGGTGCTGCTCTGCAACAGAGGCATGTGTACAAAATATTGTCATTTCAAAGTTGAGCACGAGACGCTGATTGTGTAAGAGACGGACGGATATTTCACCAAGACCCATTTGTGAAAGCCCACAATAGCCTATAGAACACTATCAACACAAGATTTCCCATCGAATCGCCTGCCATAAAAAGTGAATGTGTGCTTTTTATCCCCTTATAGCTGGTGCGGTGTACTTGTGGAAGTTTATAACATATAATACAGTTTAGACAGCAGTATCTCACTGTAAGGTGCTCAAGAAAGTAGGCCATAAAAAACCTGTAGCCACTGGCTTTAAAACTAATAAAGTTAAATGGAGTCGCCGACATTCTTTTGCGTAGCGTTATTGGAAGTGAGGCCTGCAACCTCGTTTCTGCGGCAAAATGTGTCAAAACAGCTGTCAGTCATTGTGATGGAGCACTCAGCAAGATGATGGCAATGAAATGCCTGTTAAAATGTGAAGCTCCTGTGATAACAGTGCTAAGCTTAAAGGCCAAAGCTGTCACAGCAAAGGCGAGACGCAAGAATGAGAGCAGTAGCACTTTAGAGCAGTGTTGTCAAGCAGGTGGAATTGAAGCAAAATTACAGCAATCTCCTTTGTTTTTGGTAACGATTGGGATAAAAGACTAGATATTAGATGAATTCTTAATGTGTATATTGTGGAAAAAGGGGCTATTCCATTCATACACAGGAACTGGTGTTTCACAATTAATTTTTGTGATGGAAAAACTGTGATTAGGCTGTGCCTTTAAACAGAAATTATTGATGGACACGCAACAGAACAAAGCTGTGCAAGAATTTACACTCAAAACTATTTATTTTCCCCAGCATTAAAGGCACAAATAAGAACTTACTATATAGTAGGTTATATTCAGCCATTATAATGTCTAGGTCAGTGTGTTCTAGTGGATTATGTTTGTCATTGCTTATTTATTCCTTCAGAAACATAAAAAAAACAGTTTATTTTGACATTTTTTGCAGCTGTTTATAGGACCTACAGTATATGGGTAAATTGACACTGATACCTTTAACTTACTGGGAATTGGTGACAAATGACTTCTCAAAGGAGTATCCCATTCCACGTCAGGCACCGCTCTATAGTTTACGGACACGATCTGATTGAAAAAAATAAAAAAATAGACATGAGAAGGTGAATTTTTAACAAAACCCAGCTGTACACAGCATAAATAGATGAGGTCAACAATGAACACTGAAAAAAAGAAAAAGTAAAACATTGGTTGAGCTCAATGTCAAACTCAGTAAGTCATTTTTCCAGGCGCAATTATTTGCTTCATATCCAACACTGTACTTTTATGTAATTTTCTACAGCTGTTCTTTACTGGATTATGGTGAAACAGCATCTATGAAAAAAATAATCTATGCAACATAACAGGAGGAACTCAGTGGAGGTAAACTTTTCATGTTTTGAATGGCAGCTTTTGTCACAGTTTTTGTGCTTTTTCTCCACCACAGTGAATTACAGGCAGGGTAGGCTTGTGACACACAACACATCAGATCTCTATGCGAGGTGCTGGGTGTCCAAGCTAGTGCTGTCAGGCAAGACTTTCCCCTCCCCCTCACAAGACCAATTCCCACTTAAATTTAAATGTAATAGTTCAACTCTGTAATGAAGAGTTTGTTATAACAACTGTCCTCTGGCAGCCGCTGTTGTGCTTCAGGGTCCTGTGTTACTGTTTGTCTTTTGGTCTTTTGCTTTACACCTTTTTTCCCCCATGTTTCTCACTTTTATACATTTAAATAAAATGAACTTTAACAAATCCTGAACACAACGGAAAAGAAAATACCTTTAAATATGTGTTTACATTATTGGTTAGGACAGTGCAGTCAAAACTTGCTTTGGGTTGAAATTGTCACGACGGCTGAAACGTGAGAAAGGAGAACGAACTTAAAGGATCTGAAAACATTTTACATTACTGTAGATTGCATTTACTTTCCTTACTTGATAGAAGTTAGTTTTCATTTTCTGCTTGCCAGTAGGATAACATCCACCACAAGCTCACTTTAAGTCATCGCTTACGCATAACATATTCCGTTTTTTACTGTCTTTCTTGTGTGATGACTGTTTCCAATAACATCATTCACTTCCTTTTAGAAAATAATACTTTTTCTGCTGGGGCAATCAAGCTCTGATGCCCCTCATTTTCTCCTTGACATTTTGTGATGAATTCCCATCTGCAAAGCATTTCCAAATGCTTTGCCCAAGGAGGTGTAATTTAAACAATATCAGTCACTGTGGTGCTGCCAGAATAAGAATTATGGTCACATGAATGTCTCATCTGATGAGCAGCAGAAGACAGACTCAAATAACAAGAGCGCAATAATTCACTCACTGTTATTATCCACCTAATTATAACACAAGATTCAGCCATGTCGCTTTTCCTTCTTGGATTCAGAATAAATGAACAAATTGACCTCTTGTTAAAGTCATGTTTCAAATGTGTACATGCCTACAATTGGCGTGGTGTGTAGTTTTCTGTTTGCCACAGAGCACATCCACAAAGCTAAAACACCCATTAGAAGGTCACCCAAAGTTGTCGTGCGCAGAGTAACCACACACTAAGACATCAGTTTTCGCAGGCAAACTATTATAATTATAGTGCTATAACAAGTTTAATGAGAGCAATCAGCTCTGAATATCCGTGCCTTCAAGGAAGCAGAGGTCCAAGTCAGTCGCAGAGCGACTCCTTGGTCATTCTCCGTTCGCTTGCAGAGGGTGTTCTCTGGGTGTCAGGGTCTTGGCAGTGCTGCTCCCCAATGAATGCTACCCAGTCCGTTCCTTAGTGGGGGTCCCTAATTAGATTCTCATGTGAATTTAATGGACTCACTCCTTTTGGTCCTGCAACAGAGAGCAAAAAGCTGCAACATCTGGAGGGAGAAGACCCTCCTCATGCAAAGTGGGTCTATCTTCATCTATCTCTCCATCTATCTGTCCGTCCGTCCGTCTATTTAGCTGATTTTTACAGGGTGGGATTGCATGTACTTGAAATTAATAGTTTAAAGATCATTAAGTTGTTTCATTGGATTCTCGGGAGGGATCAAGTTTTTAAAAATATGTTTTTTAATAAAACCTAACAATTCAAGTTCTGAACTAGCAACTTACTTCCTTAATAAAACACAAAAACATAGTTGTGGGTGTTGGATTTCATATAGCACCACAAAAATATATCTGACTTCTATATGATCACCGTTTCTAAAAACACACTTTGCTCCTGTTACACAGACTTATTGCAAAGAGATATTTTTTGCAATGTATAAAGATTATTATTTCTCCAGCTGCATGTTTTTTTGCAGTGATAAATCTTGTAAATTTACAACAAAACAGGCTCAGTCTTTTTTTTTTTTTTCCCACATCTGGAGATGGGTTTTCAGGAAAAGTTATTTGCAAACAGCTTTCAGTGCAAGATTTGCAGGTCAACAGAACTAAAGAGGGTAACCGGAAGCATCATCACTGACAATGCTGCACCTGACTTGTTCATTTGAAAATTTGTTTACCAGGATACATAATCTTAAATTTTATGTACATATATATATATATATATATATATATATATATATATATATATATATATATATATATATATATATATATATTTATTTTGCACATACTGATCACTCCTTCTGAGACAACATGAAATCATCATGGTTGTGGATGGAAAAGAGGCTGTTTAACTCAATCCCATTTCTGTCTTCTAAACCTCTCAGTGCTGTTCTAATGAGCACAGACATCTGGACCCATCTCACAATACGAGGCTGTGATGAATATGACCCCCGTGGTCAGGCCCTGCCCTAAACCCCACCAGGGCACATAAAGCAGTAGCGCAGGCCTGTTAAAACACTGAGCTGGAACATAAATCGGTCCGAGCGCTTCTTAACTGTCCAATTTGCATGGCCCTTACACAAAGAGGCTAACGATGTTTTACAAGACAAACATGAAGAAACACGAACACGGCGCCATGCGTGCAGGTAGGTTGATAGGGTTGAACCTGTTTGTTTTACGGGGACATTTCACAGTTTGGATCTGTTAAAGACGCTTGACGGGACTCGTACACGAAATGGTAAACAAAAGTTGTGGTAGACAGAGCAGTCTGCAGGAAAGATGGAGGCTCTGAGAGGAAAGAATTTGAAAGTTAGAGAGAGAGAGAAAGAGAGAGAGAAAAGAGGAAACGGAGCAGAAGCAAGACTGCCGATGGGAAAAGGGAAGATGAAGAGGGTGCTGAGAATGGAGTCTGGGTAGTTTTATCTAGTGGGCAGGCTGACGGTGGCGGCGGGATCTGTCTCTGTTAGCAAGAACAGAGACCTGTTATTAAAGCCATTTATCACTGGCTGAATATTCTCCCTTTAATAGGCGCTGTCGTTAATTACCCAACTTTGTCAAGACAGAGTGTCAAGGGCTCTCTGTTTTCTCAGACAGGCTCACACAGGCACTCTGATGCATACTGAAGCTTGACCATGTCATCAGGCCAGGGGACTCATTTTTATAAGTGAAGGGGGCAAAATGAGGAATCCGTACAGGCACACATCAGAGAAGGTTTTTTATACTTTTCAAGACATGATAAAATAATGCAGTCCTCAACAAAAGAGTTTAAATTATCTAATAAAGAACTGAAATACGCAACTCTGCTAAATGGACAATAGGAAAGTCATATTATTAGTATTTTATTTTATTTTCCTAGGGTTCTATTGTGTTTTTTTTCTGTTTTTTGGATTTGTTTAACTTTATTTTTACTGTAGTTTATATATAAACACTATATTCATCTAACCTAATGGAGGGACAATCCAAAATTATATCAGAGGATAATGTCATGATTTTCCATCATCTCAGTGTTATATAGCATTGTAAAATGCTATATAAACATGCAGAAGTCAGAATAATTAATGCTTGACTACATTTTATACTAGACATTATGATTTGAAGCCAATATTACAAGACTGTGAGCAATTTTATTTTACAGAAATTAAGGTTTTTGGGAATTTCTTTAAGACAAAGTTGAGGTTAATGTAAAATACTTAATTAAAGTCTTAGCTTTTAGATGCAGGAAAAAAAAAAAAAACCTACACAGCATTTTCCAGTTCAACAATGACAAACAGACTGCTCTTTACAAGAACCAGGGAACTTTAATTTATATTCAGTTGATTGTATCAGCTGCTAAAAGAAAAGTGTGTGGGTGGAAAATGTCTCCTCATTCCTAATTAGACACTTTTGTTCTCCTTTTATAATTAGCCACTTAACTAGCAATAGAGCTGTGGCTGTAAAACATTTACAAGGATACTCGACAGGACACGCCAGCACCTTTTGTTTAGCAATTAGTTTCTCTTTGAGAGGAACAATGCACAACATCTGCTGGTCTCGCAGAGCTCAGTGAAAGAGGGAGGCAAACAGAGGCAGCAGTACAGATTATGCCGCAAGGACTGTGAAGTTTATAGTCTGGAGAAGATGATCTGGAAATGGAAAAAAACCCCAGCTCTGATGGATATAATGATAATAGAGTAAGAGAGGAATGTGTAATAGGGACTTGTTTTCCACATCTCATTGATTAAAAATTGGCGTGGCGTAAGCGTAGATTCCCATGTGAACAATGCAGCAGAGTTTTAGCGCGTGTCCCAGTATGGCTTCTTTTAGTACCCAGTCATTTACATTGTAGTTATGCAAAGACAGAAGCAATGATAGGCAGAATGTCCATTGATCCCTTTGGCCTGATTAGCTCACCAATGTGCAGTCAAGGCGAACCAATCAGACGCATTGGTCATGGATTACTTTTTAACGCTTCAACAGGCAATATTATGATTTTTATTTTTTTTTTACATCCAACTTACATGCCAGCTTTCTTCTGGGAACATTTGGGAATTTGTTTCCTATGTCTCAAAGAATCAACGACTGCAATGTCTGGACTTACTTTTAAACTTTTGAAAACATTGGTCACGCCGTCATAACTTCAATAAAATTCTTTATTTCTTAAAATTTTCTCTGAACTGTTTTACTGCAGCTTATTTTGGATTTGCAAGATTTATTTCATTTTCTGCTTGTTTTACCGTTTGTCCAGAAGAGGTTGCTGTGTTCACTGCAATTTACAGGAAGTGAATGTTGAGGTCTGACTCTTATTTCGACTTATATTTATTAAATAAATGAAGTAAGTTTGAAGTGGAAGCTCAATTTATATCTTTTCATTGCAAGCACATAAAATCTCCAAATAACTATGAATTGGACAATCACATAACATTTCCATGGCTTATATTAAATTCATCATTGCTGTTTTTTTGGGTCCTGCGCAGAAACTGTACTTCTAGTAAAGAATTGGTATACGGTAATAATAATATAATTATGCTAATGTTTTTATTAATACTGTTCACTGTGCAATTTTTCCTCATTGAATACCTGCTAATTGATTATAGATGTAGTGTTCCTCATTGACAGTAGGGGGCAGAATCCATTCATTGATTTGAGTGCCATTATGTGGAAGCCATGTAATTGTGTTGTGAGGCCTATTAACACACACTTACACTCGTCTTTGGAGAGCAATGTTTAGCCTGTTGACTTAAATGTGTTTATCTTGTTTCAAAGAACAGAACTGACTGCACAATGTGTGACTTTTTAGAGAGATCTGAAGAAGAGAAAGCTCTTCAAAGTGAAATTTCTGTCTGCCCATTTGCACCAAAATCAAAAAAAAAAAAAAAAAAAGATAAAAAAACAACAACAAAAAAAACAAATCCTGTGAGGGAGTCTGAACAGCTGTTAGAGGTATGAGCTTCTCTCTGATACCTGCGTTCCCGTGATGCTGGAGATCAAACGCTTTGCTTAGCACAACATCCATTCCTGTCTGTCACACCCTCAGGCTAAACATCAGTAGTGTGCCTTAAAGCTTGCAAATGTTCTCATGACAAAGTTAAAATGTCTCGATTAATATCTGACAACTCGGCTTTTCTTCCCCTCCTCCACACCGGTTCATATGTCTGCTTTGGCTGCTAATCCATCTGGTGATTTCTGCTGGATTCGTCCATCGCTACGGTTTTCCCGTGTTAAGACGGTGAAAAGACTCGGCCAGTGATGAAATCTTGGGATCTTGAGAGTTTCTTGCGTTTGCTGTGATGCAGAATGTTAGAAATGTAAGTGTAAATCACTTTTCATTCCGATTCTATTTTGCTGTCGACAAAGTTATTTGAAACTTTGTTACGTTCCAAAGTTCCACCACAAGAGTCATTTACATGAACTGTTGAATAATTGACAACCACAGAAAGGATAATGGCAAAATGCTGAGCAACCTCGATGGTGTCCTCTTATGCCATGAACTCCCATCAGTCCTGTTTCTCCATCTTGACGCTTAATGTCTCATCCATCCATCAACTTTTAACCAGACCTCGTGGAAGATGGCGAGTGACTTAAAAGCCCGGCAAGTCAGACCTAATTAGCCAACGCCTAATCAGACCAACCTTAGCGCAAGGACACTAAGTGGATTGTAGGGAGCAGTTAAGATCTTCTCTGCTGTTGACCTGGTAAGAAAATAAATTAAAAAAAAAAGATACTAAGACCTTTGAGCAGATGAGAAAACTGAATATGATAGGGTCACATCTAGCAGCAAATATAAATAAATAAATAAACAACATCTGCAAAAAAAAGCCAAATGACCTGCTTCTAACTAGACCTACACCTATGCGATAAAAGAACATCCATTTTTCAATTACTCTTCTGTTTTTTTCCTGTAATAATAATGGTTTCTTTCAGAGGAAAGGTACACAGCCATAGGTTATACATTTTAATAAATTTAAGTTTATTAAAACTCACTGGTGGGAGCTAAAGGCACAATTAACATAGAAGGTAAAGGTTAGATGTAACACAACTGTGAACTGTGTGGTTTTACTCGATTGGTTCAGCTGTTACTTTGCAAACTGGGAAACTTTGTTTTGTGTAAATCAAAGCAAAGAAATATCACATATGGGGTTCCTCAAGGCTTCATTCATGAGCCACTTTTATTTAATGTCAATTTATTATGTCTAACTCACAATTTCTACCACAGAAACTACATACTATATTGATGCTACTAACACAAAGCTCTATAAATGGGTCACAACATAACCATAGTCCTCTACAGTCACTGAGTCAGTGTGTCCACGATCTCTATCAGCAGATCAGGAAGAATTTTGTTCAGCTTAATGATGAAAAGGTTTTGTTTTGGTCCCAAAAAGGTAAGGTTAGAGGTGAGGATTCAACTAGACTAAATGGGGCTAAAAATTGCACAGCATGCTAGAAACCGGCTGTTATAGACAACAAACTCAATACGTGTTATAAGCATAAATACGTTTCATCCAATCTGTTATTTTCAGTTTCACTCATTTTAATAACCTTTCTGGTGGTATTGCAAATCTCTGTTTACACAGATTTCATTTATTTATTATTGTAAATTGTCTGTTGTCCTAATGCGTAAATAAACATGCACTTTATGAGCATTTACTATTTCTGATAATTGCACAGTATTTCAGTACTATAATATTGTCCTTATTGTATGGTATCCATCCATCCATCCATCCATCCATCCATCCATCCATCCATCCATCCATCCATCCATCCATCCATCCATCCATCCATCCATCCATCCATCCATCCATCCATCCATCCATCCATCCATCCATCCATCCATCCATCCATCCATCCATCCATCCATCCATCCATCCATCCATCCATCCATCCATCCATCCATCCATCCATCCATCCATCCATCTGTTCACCCTTGTCCCTAATGGGGTTGGGAAGGTTGCTGGTGCCAATCTCCAGGCGGGGTTCACCCTGGACAGGTCCCCAGTCTGTCGCATATTGTATGTTATATTATTCTTAATTTTGTTTTTTTATAAATTTATCATACTTCTTTTCATCTTCATGTCTCGAAGCATCTGAATTTCCCAAGAATAGAATAGAATAGAATAGAATTGAAACAATACTTTTATTCTATTCTATGTGCAGAAACTCTTTCAATTCAGGACTGAAAACATAGTTTTTATTCCCATGAAGCTAAACAACTATAACACCATTTGTATCATGTCTTCTTTTTAGATTTACATTTATAATTTTATCAAAGTTTCTTTCTTTTAATGTGGTGCTTAATTTTTTTCATTCTTTTAATGTTTCTTTTCTTGAACATTATTTTTTACTTACATTCCATGTAGCAAAAATAGATCATAGTCCTTTCTTGTTGGTTTTTGCTGCGTAGAAACTATTCTCACGTGAAGACACTGGGTTGGACTACTAGTTACTGAGAAAATGTTTTTCTGCAAACCTGAGACGGCAGGACTCCAGACGGCAGGGACAAGACAGGAGGAGACAGAGCAGCAGAGCAGCCGTGCAGCAACGTCTCTTCATTCTGTGAGTCACTAAAATATTGAGTAGCTTTTGTTTTGCCTAGTTAAACATGCACTGATGTGACACAAACTGTGAACAAAGCCATTTCACACGCACGGGAATCCTCTTTTTGTATAATTTATGATGCGGCGACGAGTTCACCGATGCCTCACAGTTTGTTCTCAACATAAAACATCCAGTAAATGCCTACTTTAAAAACATTTACCTCAGCAAATATAGCAACGAAAAAAATATACTAATGACTGCAAACATTTAAACAAAAATTACCTGCTTCATCTCACTGAGGTGGCTTTCTTCTTCAGAGTAAAAGATGGCTTTGTTGTTTAGCTGGCTTCTTTTTTTGTGACACTCACTCTGTGAACAAAGAATTGATTGGATGAGTTCAAAAAAAGATGACTTCATTTATAACTTTTTTTTTTTTGCATCTGTAGCAGGGTTTCTTGCTGAAAAGAGGCATCATAAGCATAACTTGAACCTCACTGAAGCAAGTTCAGATTTTTTTTTTTTCTCCCATCATACAGGTCAGTCTTTGGTTCCCACTGGACGATTTACCAGTCCCAGAATGCAGTTTGGCCGTATTTAGAACCAAAACTACTTCAAATAACCTGCCTTCATGACAGAAGGTTTAAAACTTTAAACTATCCACAGATGCATTGTTTATATCTCTAGAAACCTCTGAACTGAAGCATAAATATTAAACAAGCAAACAAAAACAACAAAAAAATGAAAGAGTCAATTTTACTGTCAAATTTACAAATCATAAACTACCTGATAATAGAAGGCACTGAAATTGATTACCACTTTAAAAGATAATGAACATTTTTAAAGCTTAACTTACAAACCAAATTCTTATTATTTTTTTGAAGATTCAGAGAATAAGTCTGCGTGTCTCAAACCTAAAGAGCAAAATTCAACTACTTTACTATCCAAACCCAAAAGCCACTGAGACTGCAACTCAGCAAAGATACAGTGATCATCTTGTAGCATGAAATCCTATTCATTGAGATCCAAACAATCTCAGTTGTGAGCATGAATTATATATCTCTCTGGAGATTTGCTCTCTGTGCTTTTCCCCTTTTGTTCCCTTTGTCTTAAACTCTTCTAAATATTTTAGCTGCGATGTTTCTCTCATAACAACGCAATAGCAGACAATTAAACTAATGAAAGTTAACACAATCAGTCAGCAGGAGATGTTTTAAATGATCTACTTCAAAGACTCGTGAGAATGACTAAGCATACCAACTGAAGAAAGCAACTTTATTCTTCTGTTACTTGCTCTTAGTGTGCTAAATCAGGGTTTTCTATTTGTGTGACTGCATGTGTAAATGCACACTTCTTTTCCTGGTCTATTTGAAAAATAATTCATCTAGAAGAGTCAATACCTGGAATAATCTATAAGATGTTCAGGGCGAACTGCTCCAAGTCACTCCTGATGAATAAATTATTTCATACTCAACACGACAAACTAAATTTCTGCTGACATTCAACAAATACGCTTTCACAAGATGTGGAGGCATGCTTCGGCAAACCAACCTGCAAGTGTGTATCCTGTGTGTGTGTGGGTGTGTGTGTGTGTGTTTACGTGGGCGGTCTCTGTGTGTGAGTCTGTCTCAGATAAAACAAACCGTACATACAACAGCCCAGGGACACTCCAACCATAATTGCGCAGGGTGGCATTTTAGAAACACTCACACAACAGGGGTCAATTTCTCTCCAGGTCACTGAGAATGACATCATCAAACTACTATTAACTCTGCAAACAATCCTAGTCCTGCTACAGCTGTACTGACATTGGATTCCTACAAAACAAACAGCCGTCCCCAGGCTTTGCCCTCAATCTAAAACCATAACCTCCGAGTGAATGACAGAAAAGTCTCCATCTAGGTGGGCCGGAGTGGAGGTGAGGACGGGAGAACTGAAAATGACAAGGCACACAAATTCTTCAAAACCACTCCCCTCCCCAGCTCACCTCCAGACTTCCTTCCTCAATTGTAAAAGACATCCAGTTTTCTTCTCAGCTTGAATCGCAACAGACACGAAGAAGAGTAAAACATAAAGAGCAAAGATTGACTCCTTACTGCTAAGTTGAGTCTTTTCAGACGGATTGTCTTATATGATTAACCTGCTGCAGAGACTTTTTTTTGTCTCCACCCTGAGTTGACCTGTTAGAAACGTCTTTGTAGTAACACGCAGGCCTGACTGTGGCCGGGTCAGCGCAGTAGGCCGAGGCGTGCGCTTGACATACGGGCATCAGGAATTCGTCCAGATGCAGGGCACTGTTTTTCTCTTATAATGGCTTCAACTCCTGACGGTAAATAATTAATGCGCTCTATCCAACACAAAGTGGATGCCATGCAGAAAACACTACATAGCTCGCCATCTCACTGGCCACTTCCCATTGATAGGAGCAATGCACATGATGGTGCTTGTGTTGCTCTGCTTTTACGTGACCTAGCGTTGCGTGCTCCTATTGTTTCAAGCAAAGGCAGCAAAGAACTGAAGTATATTTGCAGGCTAGGGTAAAGGGTAAAGGTTTTTAATTTTCCTTAAATACTGAACAAGAAGCTTTTACATGTCGATTGTCGGTAATCATCCCAAGAAGACGGCTGTTTTTGACGGTTCTGCGTTAAAATGATTTTAAGCATAGACATTATTGACAGGTCCTGTTCGTACAGACATACTGTGTGATATAACCTTTGTTGAGGCCAAAATGTTAACGAAAAGGGCGAAAAAAATTGATCATAATAGGACGAAGCTACTGTTAACGATTCATCGAGCCTGTGTTGGTTTTCTGTCCTGTTTTTACAAGAAACAGTCTTATTTGGCACGGAGGTGCAATAAAAGCACAAAAGCGTATCGGAGGTTATGGCAGGAGCAGTCACATGATCAATAATGTCCCGACCCTCCTCTCCTTGCCCCCTCCGCCGCTCTTCTTCCTTTCTCTCCTCACCACCTTTCCTCCCAATCAATTACCTTCCCCAAGTAAATAGATCTGTCCCAATGCTCACTGCTCCCAGCTGGAACCTGATATTCCTTCTCTTCTCTTCATCGCCCCAGCCAAGTCACAGAGCGAAACCAGATATCTGACAGAGCGCTGCTGCAAACTCTCCTCCAGAATGTATTGAAGTGCAAAGGCTAAAAAAAGCCCAATGACATCATCTTTGTATTCTTTAGTATTATGTTTACTTTGCTCTGACCTCTGAGAGAGCCACAGATGGGCAGCTTTTATGAGGAAATTAGTATTAAAGCTCCACAAAAACTTTAATAAAATAATTCATGTTTGTCACCTTTATCTTATTTGTTTAATAGGTCGTTATTTCTTTTATGCTGCTCCAAATAAGGTAATGTCAACATTAGAAGTGTTCAGAAAATCAATTTTAAATGATCAGACTACAGTTTTTATGTTTTTAATGTGTGTCCCTATTAAAAAAAAGCAGACACAGAACCGCAACGTCACATGAGGTGGGATGAGATTCCCACAGTTTTAAAACACCACATTTTCGAGGAAATTGTAGTCATAATAACTAAAATAAAATCAAGCAGTTGATTTAAAAATAAAAAGTGACAACTATTCTTATGCTTCTAAAATACTGATTATTAGTTACAATAATGCTATTAAAAATGTTTTATATTATTTGTGCTTTCATAAATAGGCTTAAGCAAAGATTAGCCTGCTACTAAATGTAGTAGTTACCAAGTTCAAATACCAATTTATTGAATACTTCAGCTTTTTGTTTACTTAGCAGAGAGCTGTGTGAATTTTAAATATCTGGAGTAGCTTTTTAAAGAAAAAAATGAGTTTTTAGGCTTCATCCATTTAACTGATATTACTTGAAAAAAAATCTAAATACTTGATTGTTTGAGAGGTAATACAGTCAAGGCCATTCAGATAAACTAAGAGAACATCTACTCTTTTATTTAGACAGTCAGTCTGCCCAGAAAAGATTGTACATCTGTTCCACTTATATATTTATATATAAAAAAATGTCTGTCTTCTTTTGTAAGATTAACAAGTGTGAGGGCCCATCTGCACTGCATTTATTGTTTTTAATTTATACTGTACACAGTTGAAACCAGGTATCTACACACACTGTATAAAACCTTTTTCTCCTTCTGTCAAATTTATTTTCATAATTCCAGTTTACAGAATTAAATGGAAAATACAACCAGTGACTCCTCATCTCGGGGGTAAAGAACCAGTATCCTTCTTGAACTGTATGATGTTGGACATTTCAATGCCATTTATACCTGCATATAACTGCTTGATGAGAAACATGATACTGTCAGTGAACTGTAAGTTATAGATCAGCGTGAAACAGACATGAAAAGTGTGAAAATTATCTTCAAGATATTTTGGCTAATTGCTTTTCAAGACCAATTCTTCCCATAATGTCACACAATGAAGCAGTGTGCTTTAGGTTTTGCCTCTTGCCTCTGCATAAGTTAGAATTTGTGAATCAATCAATTACAAGTTTCAAAAGCAATGTTATCATCATTTCGACTTTTGAATGTTTTTAAATGCCTGGTAATGTTGGGTTAACTTGTACAAATGTGTTTGCAAACTACGTAGTTTATTCCTTATTTTTCAGAAAGTGATAAAAACGTGAAGACTTGTTACGCAGCATGCAAATATCTGGTTTCAGATTTATAATATGTTAGGAGTTGGGATATTTAGATGAACTAATTTTTTTAATTCAAACAAAGCTGCATTTCACAAATGAAAATACTCCAGATGAAGCCCATCCCCCGTCATCTTGCTCGTATAATATACAAGGTGTCTACAACAGGAATCCCCAGGAGTTCTTGAAAATGAATTTGTTCATTCCACGAGCAGCACAGCGCGAGAGTGGAGATGCAGGCAGAGCCAATCTATATCTCCTGTGACCCTCAGCAACATGTCGTTATACTTGCTAATCAGATTTAGAGACAACAAGTGAAAAGGATGGCCTCTCCGGGCCGTTTGCTTTCGCAAATGGATCTGCTTAATATGGGAGATTAATAGACTACTATCTCATCTTCCCTGTGATTGAAGCTATGATCTGGTTACTGAGAAACATGATGGATGCTGAGGTGGAGGTATGCGTTAACTCTTTCAAGGCAGAAGGCAACGCAGCCTCACACAACTTTGTTAAAAGGCAATGCAGAGCAGCAATAATGATGATGTCTGCAGGGCTGTTGAGTTATTAGCATCAATGTGTGAAATTGATTTTTTTTTTTTCCAGTTCCCAGATGTGTCAAATTACAATATGAACTAATTCTGTATGGTTGCTGGGAAGTAATTATGCCTGCCTTGGGTGTTTTGTGTGAGATGCTTGCCTCAGTTGAAGGTATTCAATTAGCATATTTCTACAAGGTGGGCTTCTGTGCAGAGATCAATAATAAAAATCTCTATGATCTTTAGAATCTAATCAGTTAAAGGGACAGTACCTATTTTCTGAAGTGGGGATCTGTAAAGCTATGAGAAGGACATCTCTGCAGACACTGGTCAGAATTACCTCAGAATAAAGAAACAAACAAACAATTTTCATATCTTGTTATGTATAAAAAAACCCCAAAACAAAATAAAAATAAGTTGTATCAGTTTGCCTGAACAGGTTTCTATTAATTATTGTTCTACATTACTTTTGCATCAGATAGTTAAGTTACTCTCCTGAGTAAAACTTAAGATAGTTTACGTTTCAGTATACGTTACAAAAGGTATACAGACTTCGATATATATAAAAAGTGATAAGTGATTCAGTAAAGAGCTGCTATAAACCTTATATACTGAAACAGTTTTCAAAATGTCACATAACCTGCTTTGGTCATGGTCCTGCTTCAAACAGCTGATAGTTTTAGTCTTCAGTAGGAACTTCTTTTGTTCCTCTAAACTCTGTCCCAGGTAAGAGAGTGACTGCTAATGGCAATTTTACAGAGCAGCTTTGTCTTAATAACAGATTCCCAGGAAATCTCAATCTTTTAGCATTTCATATTAGAGGAAAGTTACAAATATCTTCAGTTAGGCTGTCATTTCTCAAAAACTGCTATAATCAAAAATATTTGTAAATTACATTAACTAATAAATGCACGCACAGTAGTATTATCAAAAAGTCAATTCTTGTCTCTCATCTAATTCAATAAATGTAATTGCTGTTGTATTTATTTCTACTAATTTCAACAATTATGTCTTACAGCCAATGAAACCCAACAATATATTATTTCAAACCAACAAAAAAAAAAGAGGAATTTCAACCCATTGTACTGAAATTGTGAAATTGTATCTCTATGTACTGTGCAGTGTATGCATCCAATATTGGGTCAAGGCCCTTTTTGCACTGCATTTATTGGTATGTCACATAGATGTCATAGTTTTTTCTTCCACTTAACTTTCCATTGACATTCTTGGTATAGCACTTGAGTAGTAATGGCTTTGTGGCTTAATGTTCTTGAAGAGGAGATGACTGTCTGTCAGCAAATCGGTCAAGTAAGCAATTTTCTCCATGACTGCATGCACCATAAAGTTGCCAAACCATGCTATCTGTGTTTTAAAGGTGTTTTAATAAGAATTATTCTTATGTATGTAATATTTACTTTTTCTGAGAAACTGAATTTTGGATATTTATTAACTGTAAGCCAGGATAATCCAAATTTGTAGAAATAAAGGCTGTAAATATGCCACTATGTGTAAGGAATTGATGTGAATTGCTGAAATTAATTAACTCTGATTATGTTGTAATTGACTGAGCCGTACCTTTAAAGACCAGTATTTCATCTTGCTGCTTAGCATATTTTCCCTCCAATAGTTCCCGATATTTGAAACTGGATTTTGTTAACACTGCACAGCTGTCAAGTTTGCCCTTTTTATACAGTTGTGTCCATTTTTTTTTTGTCTTATATCAGATAACATGCAGATTTTAGAGTCAGTTCAGGTGCCTCTGTGCAACTAAGATGCAAATATGAGAAAGATAACCAGAAAATATGGCCTCATCAAATCAAAGGCAAAGGTAACATATTCAAATGACTTGCAACAGCAAAAAACAACCACAGGTGTAAAGTGGAAAATGAAAATAAGACAGAGCTTAGGGTACAACGAGGCGTGCCTATTTTAAAACAGAAAAAAGCTTGACGTTACCAGCACACTCTCTTATTTCAGCTATATATTCTAGTGTTTTTCCTTCCAGGGTGTTGCTCCATCTGTGTGGAAATCACACAGAAAAACTGTCAACCCCAATAGGGCCTGTTTAGTTGATGCAGAACCATGATGGCTGATGCCTTGAAGGCAAACTAATTATCAGGTACTTAACAGTCCGAACCTGTGATGCGCGCTCTGCGAATGAATTGGATGCATAAAACCGATTTCTTCATGTACTTTTCTCTATCACGTTCTTCCATTATTTCTCTCGTGTGTTATTGCTGTCATTATTATCATTATTATTATTATTATTATTATTTTTTTTTTATCTCTTTATGTGTCTCGTTTTCATTGCTTTTCCAATATGATACTCTTCTGTTTCTCCTCCTTTTTCTTTCAGGGAACCAGCTGGGAAACTGGCCCTGGGATACAAGCAAGAAGCATGCAACCATATGTTAGATATTTCCAAGGAAGGTGTTTGTGAGCGCGTTTGAAAGAGAAACAAGGGGAGGAGTGAGTACTTGCTGAACTGCACTACAGTGTAATAGTTAAGTAGGACATTTATCTGGCAGTGGTTTGTCTTCCCCTGTTGTGCTTGGATGTGAGCAACACTGAGAATTTCTGTTGCCTTCAAACACAGGCACACACACACACACACACACACGCGTGCGCACGCCCACGCACGCACACTGCAAAATGCACAGGCAGACCGCTGAGAGCGACTTGTTAGAGACACTGACACAGTTGCTCATTAGACAGTTTCTTCTTGGATTGGGGCCAAATATCTGCAGGTCACAACTCATTGAAGTAACAGGCAATGTAAATCACTGACGCATGGAAGTGCTGAAAAGCAACACAAGACTGTTTCATCATTATTTACCATATTTATGTCACATTTTGCTTATGACTGTAAAGAAACGGAATACAAAGTGTTAGCGTTCATACTAAGAGCTGCCATGAGATCAATGTTTTCTTTTCCTTCACCGCAGCAGAGCTGCTCTTAGATTGTACAGTACAAGTCAAGTCACGTCTGTTTGTATAGCACATTTCAGCATAAAGGCAGTTCAAAGTGCTTTACACGGCAAAAATGTAACGCAAAAACCAATAATGAAACAAGCAATACCATCATCAAAATCATCAAGAATAGTCATCATAAAAACTTGATTAATCGATGTTCCAGTTGTTTTTAATCAAAGGCAACGTTAAACAGATGTGTTTTTAGTTTTGATTTAAAGAAACTCAGTGTTTCAGTTTTCTGGACGTTTGCTCCGGGCAAGTGGGGAATAAAAAGAGGAATTCTGCTTCTACTTAAGTCTCCAACACCGTCATTTATTGAGAGACTGACTCCACTGGGGCCTTCAAGAGGGTTGTGGGGTTTTCTGCTAGGTGCTAAGAACCTTTTTAAGAAAAAGAGAAAATTATATGAAATAGATCTACAAATTAAGTTGCTTTTCACTACTGAGAAAGTCTTGATGATGAAGACGGATGGAAATTTCCCATTTACCGTGAAAGCTGAGAGTTTTTATTCTGTATTCAATATTTCAAAATTGTAATATCTCAATAACTGAATAAGGCCTGCTGCATAATAATTTAGGCCTGTACTGTCATATTTGATAAAATGGTTGAAGTTATATAGAAAATCCGCCCAAATTGGGAACAATGAGCCTCAAAGTAAATCTGCCACACATTTACTTTTCTGAACTTGCCTGGGAAAGGTCCCAGCTTAGCAGTGTTTGTTAAATGTTATAGAAATATGGCCAAATTGAAGAAGTGTAATAGCCAATACTTGAGTCATTGTGAATGTCAGGGTTGAATTTGTTCAACAGACACTAAATATATTTGTTGCGTTCCTATAAGGCAACACAAGAATTAGTCTATGTGGAGATCATGTTCTCTAACGACCAGGAAACTCCAAAAGGTTCACACCTGCTCTCTCCTTCTCAACAAGCAATAACTGTTTGGGAAACTGGAATATTTTTGTGAACATTAGGACATGCCACGCAATCCTTTGTCACTCCTGCCGTGCACATGCGTACCCTCCCCTAAGGGTAAGACTGAAGGTCCAGCCTCCATTTCTCATTAACCCACTGGCTGGATAAATCAAAGAGCAGGGCAAGACAGGAGACCCTCAGCCTTGGCCATTCAGATAACAAGAGCACCCTACACCATTCATAGCCTACAGCCCAGTGATATATGGATCTGTGGAGGCTAATAGCAAAGTATTGACAGGGAAATGGTGTGCTTATCCTGCTCCTGCATGCTGGGGAGAGGTCCCCAAAGCAGATGGGATACACATCAGGGAGAGGGAGAGAGGAGGAGGAGGGTGAGTGGATGAGATAGAACTGTACTGGGACAAATTAGGTCCTTTATTGCTTTATTTCAGCTAATTTGTTCCTTAGTTTGAGTACAGAAAATAGTTTCCTCTTGTTTATGTGACTGGTAAGGAACTGGTCATTCCTGCAAATGAGTATCTACTAACAGCCAACAGTTCACAGCTACATCATAAGGTATTGAAATAGTCTGTGGCAGCAGACAGCGTTGTGAATATTTGTAGGGTACACACACACCTAGGATCTGACCTTTCACTCACATTTTACTGCTTTCTCAAAGGCCCTTCAAAATATCCTGACTAAACTTTTATATTTAGCTACAACAACCTCTCGCCCTATGCCAAAGGTGTCTAGAAACTCCAACATTTAAATGTCTTATGACCCAGATGAGTTACGCTTGAAGAGTTTTGTCTGAAGATCTGCAAATATGGCAAGGATAAGTTGTTTTTTTTTCTTCAATATTTGCATATTTACTTCTTCTAACATTTAGTTTAAGGAATTTGCCACTTTACAAGTTTAGCAAATCAGTTCAAAATAATCTATGATTAGTTAACTTTAATTAATTATCAATGTGCTAAACTTGAAACACAATTTCATCTACATCATGGATACTTTGTGTACATGTAGGTCTGTCCCCCATTTTCAAAAATACTGGTATGAAATTATTTCTTGTAAAGCCTGAAAAAGCTCAGACACCCACAGAGAAACTAAAAAAAAACAAAACAAAAAAACAAAGACTGATCTACTGGTCACATTGAGTTGTTATATACAATTTTTGTATTTTTATATTTTATAATAGTTTATATCTTTTGTGTATCTTTTTGGGGGGAATTGCATGCTTTGTTATTTATGGCAAGTCTTGTGTGAGTTTCTCACAAAGTTTTAGTTTTACTTTTCTTTCCTATCATTCAGTTCATCCTCCAAAGTGAGGAGCCACTGGACATCCCAGTACTAGGGAGCGGAGCACTGCTTATTAATATAACATCGAATTATTTAATGAATTACGAAACTGAATATTTATGTAAAATTTTAATGAAGTTTTTGAAAGCGAGGTGGTTTACTGTGGAATGTGCTTATAGATAAGTATAAAGATCACAATAGCCATGTTGCCCAATATTTGCAGAAATTTGAAGTCTAACTGCATTCAAATTTAGAAGCTTATTGCTACACGGTCTGTACTTCTTTCACACAGGTACAGTACATTCCTCATGCCAGCACACAGAGCTACAGGAGTACAAAACACACAACAAAACACAAATAATACGTTTCTCTAATAGGAGCCAATAGATCACGATATATCCCACCTCCCTGTGGTGGAGTCTTTAATGCTGGAGTCAGTAGGTTATCGCTGTGGGCGCTGCACCTCCTTCCCTTATGTGCCAGCTTTATCAAGTACAAGCAATTCTTCTTGTAATGTGGTTGTGGATGCAGAAGATGGGCCCTAATGACCACACTTCATCACCAGCCTCAGAGAGGATGTAGGGAGAAACTTGCAGCTTCTGATGTCAGGTAAAGATGTGACCAATGTGATGTTATTACACCAACAGGCATGATTTGGTTAAAGCCCAGCTTGAGCCATACCTGAAGTAGTATAGGGTTATCATTGGATTAGAAACAGCCAAAACATTACAAACAGGAACTTCCATAAAAGCTGCAGTGGCCAGTCAGTAAAACAGAAAGAGAGAAAGAAAAAAGAGAGAAAGAATGAAAAAGAGAGAAAGAAGGAACCTAGTTATTACTATCTTTTTATTTCTGTAGTTCACAGAAATAAAAGAGAAAGCAATAAAGAGACTTCCTGTACACTGTGTCGTAAAATTTTAACTTTTTTTTTGCAGTTTGTCAGATAACTACCTCCAACCTCTGTATATTTTATTGGTTGTTTTATGTTACAGACTGGCACTAAATAAGCATAGTGAAATCAAAGAATAATTATAGGCTATTTTACCTTTTTTTTTTTGTTACAAATGAAAACCTGAAAAGGGCATTGAGCATGTTGTAACCGTCCCTTTTACCTTGAGGCTCCTAAATTACATTCAGTACAATTAACTGCATTTAGAAGCCACACAATAACTAAACAGAATTCACCTGTGTGTGATCTAATCCCAGTAAAATCTGTTCTCTGACGTCTCTTAGGGAACGCCAAGGAACAAACAGCATTATGAAGACCAGTGAACACAACCGAGAAAGTGATTGAACATAACTGAACAATTGTGGCTTGGTGCAAATGATAAACCTTTTTTTTTTTTTTTTTTTTTTCACCAGGGGGTCTTTTGTGGGCTCTAGTGTCCCTTATTTGAAAGTAAGCTGACAGGAAGGGGGAAGACATGCGGCAAACGTTGGCCGGGTCCGGGAATCAAACCCGCGACCGCCGCGTCGAGGACTGAAGGCCTCCAAATGTGGGTCGCGCTGTCCCCTATGCCACCACAGCACGCCCACAAATGGTAAACCTGCCAAGACATGGCTGTCCACCTAAACGGGCAAGTCAGACAAAGAGACATGCAGCTAAGATGTCCATAGTAACCTTAGAGGAGCTGCAGTGATCCACAGCTCAGGTGGGAGAGTCTATTGACAGGTCAAATACTATTCATGCACTATACAACCAGACCTTTATAGAGTGGTGGCATAAAGCCATATGAAGCCCCCCCAAAAATTATATCAGAGCCACTCTGGTGTTCTGGCAAGATGAGACCACAGTAAAACTTTTTGACCTACATGAGAATGTTACCTGTAGTACAATACCTTACACTGTACTTCACTCTGAGCACACTATCCTTTTGGTAAAGCGTAGTGGTGTTGGTGGTATCATGTGTGGAAACTGATTTGTTTTTGCAGAGAAAGGGAAGCTGGTTAGAGTTCATAGGAAGACAGATGCCATTACATGCAGGACAATCAAAGAAGAAACCAAGTTAGAGACTATGCTCTAAACTTTCTGACAACGGTAAATTTAAAGAGTTTAGATGAAAAATTGGATTAAAATGGCCTAGTCAAAGCTTAAGTCTAAATTAAATTTTATGGCAAGGCTTCAAACGTATTTTCACAGATGCTCTTCCTTTGAATTTGAGCCAGCTTGCACAAAGAAAAAGCAAACATTTTGATCTCTAGATGTGCTAATCTGGTAGAAATATGCCCCAAACAACTTGGAGCTGTAAATGCTTCCCTCCGGGGGAGTAAATACAAGCACACACCATATTTTCAGATCATAATTTGCTTAAAAGTTAAAAAAATAAAAAAATAAAATGTTTTCTTTCTCCTCCACATTATGGTTATGCACTTCTTAATTGCATGAAGTCCCAGTTAAATTGGTAAAAAAAAAAGAGTCACGGTTACAAACATACATAAAACCAAATGGATCTAAATTGGATTTTTTCCAGTGTGAGTTCATATCAAATCTGTTTGTCAGTTTTGTACCAATGAGCAATGGGACAAAACAACAGACCATCATCGTGTGCATATCTCCATAGCTCTAACGGGGGTTCACCAACAACCAAACATACATCTGGATGTCAAGTACTGCACTGAGGCCTGCCCCTGTTCATGATTACCCGCTTGACATCTTTATAGTTTCATGGCAGAGTTCCTCTCCAGCAGAAGTAGGCACAGAAAAAGCAAGTGTGCCAAAGTGGCTCCACAGTGCCGGTGTGGGACACCAGAGTTTTGTGTTGAAATAATTAGCCTGCTTAGCTGCCATCTGGGCTCTAGTAGCTGCTGTGTGGCATGAGCCAGGTGCTTCATGGGTAATACTACAGAGAGACATGCAGCAGATGCTCATGTGTGGATCTGCCCAGCTTGGCAAAGATCTGGATTCAGCTAATCCCTGCTACATTTTGTGGAAAAACCCACTAGAGGGGATACAGAGGAGGCTGGTTTGAGCACAGTGTCATGAAGCATGCCTCCTTAAAGCCTTCAAGGCAACAACAATAATGTGTCGAAATGAAAAGTAAACTTTTCTAAAGTCAGCAACATTATATGCTATGAACCTGCATTCACACCAGGACTGAATCTGAGATCCATCCATTTCGCCTGACATAAAACCTGAGCCAAACGATCAGTTCGCTTATCTGTGAAACACAGGGGCTGTTTAATTGCTGTCCCCTTCCCCTTTGCAGTTCAAAATCTAAAGAGGTATAAACATTTTTTGAGCAGTTCAGTAGGCTAGTAACTTGATAAGGCCCCTGGATTTACTCGATGAGCTTAGAAAGTTCCTGAGCAAGCAGCAGGCATGTGGTTGTTGTTCCCAGAGGGCTGGGAAACCGTATCTGCCCTGAAGGAGCATCCTCTTTGGTAAGCACTTCTTATCCAGGCCATCACTGCAGGCCGATAGCAGGAGGGTAATATCCAGTAACTGCAGCTTTATGTGCGATCCAATACTTGGATCAATCTCTAGGACAAGGAGGATTGCCATTAACCCCTGAGATTTCTCTCACTTTATTGTAGAGCTTTTCTTATTTCTCCTTCAGATACTGAAGGAGAAATAAGGAAATCATAATCAAGATGGAAAAAACTGTGTACTTTAAAATTATGAATAAGAGAGAGGTTTTTATTTTTACCAAAAAAAAAAAAAAAGATGAGAAACTTTATGGCAAATTAGCAAGGTAAAGCAGTTGATTATATGTAAAAATGAACACACTCTGGCGTGTCCTTCTGTGAGTGTGAGCAAGAGTACATTCTTCTTTCACCAGGAGGTGAAATGACACACAGATTCATCTGTCTGTCTACTTTTCTTTGTTTGCATTCAGGCATGTGTTTGAGAGCGTGTACGCGTCAAGAAAGCCAGAGAGTTCTCAGCAGTGAAGGTATGAAGAGAAAAGAGACGGTTACTTTCTTTCAAACTCTGGATACTTTTGGGAGTATTGTCCAACACGCTCTTCCATGTGACTGAGAGAAAGAAGCTCTAGACTGAAGCCAAGACTCGATTCTCTGACAGAACATTTCTGCCACACTCACTGAATATAAATGAATCGTCCCTGAAGTCAGTCATTCGTTTTTAGAGGAATGAAACGAATAAAAGAGCGATGCAAAATTGTCCAATTAGCAGTAACATTTACAAATTTACAATGTGGGCAGCTGAAAATAAAATATATGTTTTTCGGTTCTCAAGTTAATTCAAAACTGACTCAAGATGTTTGTGTAAATTCCCATTCAACTCTTAGGAGAAAATAATTTTGAACAAAATAGGCACAATTCTAGTTTATATATATATATATATATATATATATATATATATATATATATATATATATATATATATATATATATACTTTTTTTATTCGTTTTGTAGCGTCACACACTATCTCCACATATATGTAGGAAATCAGTAAATCATTAGTTTTCAGAATGTTATATGGTGGTAGAAAATATTATTATTAACTATTACATATTATTAATAATATATATTTTTTAATTAGTAAACAAAACACATAAATCGACAGAAACAATTCTCTAAAACACAAAATTCCAAGTATTTTTGAGAAGTTGAAAACTGTACAGTAGTTTTCTAAAAATCTAAGCAGCTCAGGTCAACCTAAAAGTGTGACAGGTCTCACTTACCTCGACTGTTTCCTTTCACAGGCAGGTCAGGACCCTGAAGCTCGATCGCAGCAGAACAAGAGGGCTGAGCACATCCCTTCTTCTCCACAGCAAATGTCAGAGGCCACTGGGCAGTCGGCTGCTCCCGCCTGCATCACGGTCCACCGGCGCTGGTACAGGAGAGCCGCCGGTCTGCCTGTTGGCCGCTCAGCCTGAAGGGACCGGTCAGCTGGCCTCAGCAGAGACGAGGCAGACGGGGAGACGAGCTGAGCCGGACTGGGCTCTGCTGGAAGGCTTTTTCGCCTCTCCTTCTCTGAATGAAAGCAATCCCTAAGAGTGAATGGGTAATGAGAGACTGGCTCCTGAGATTTTAGCTTTCTTAATCATGTTCATAATTAATTCAAGAACATTGATAATTTCATTACATTCTTTTTGTCTTATCAATAAATGATGTGCCTGCACTTTTGGTCTTGTGTATACGGGGAGAGAGGGAGAAAGGGAGGGAGTGAGGGACAAGAGGAGTAATACTGCACTAAAAGCACAGGAGATGGAAAATGATACAAACAGGGATGTGGTAATTATAATCTTTGACCAAGCCACTGGAAGCACAATATGAAGTCAAGTGGGTACAAATAATTAATAAGGCCTCCTGGAGTGTGTGAGTGTGTGAGTGTGTACGTGTAAGTGACTGTGGTTGGGATGCTGGGGGGCGGGTGACAAAAGTCTCTGTTGAACAATATTTCACCGACCCTGAGAGTGAATACTTTCACAATAAAAAGCAAAGAAAACATGTTTAAAATGCATGTTCACATAAGTCTCTAATAGAGCACCAGTTATACACTCGCCTTTAATCCTCACCTTTAAACAGAGGTAGATGCTGGAGGATGGCTGTCTCAGGCTGCCCTTCAGATCCAATAAGAGCTCAGATTTCAGTGCATTAGTGCATCGATGCAGCTTTCAAAAAGACCACTCTCCTCCCACCCTTCTCCCCTCCTCAAGCGCTCCCTGTTAGGTCACAAGAAGAAGAAGAACAAAAAGAAGAAGAAGAAGAAGAAAGCAGATCAATTTTCTGTCTAGCACATATAGTTTCCATTTATCTAGCAGCAAGAATAATGAGATAATATGCATTTTTAATAGTTCATCCTCAGAATATTAAATAGCCCTTCACCTCTGTGCATGCTTCATCAGTTGAACTTTCTGTTTAAAGCTGATCTGAAAATAGAACACCAAGGAGGAGGAGGGGGGGCAAAGGCGATGTAATGGATATCCCTGTTTCCTAAAAATGGCTGTGACGATGATTGAGAGTGAGGAAGATTCTGACTCACAGTCTTCTCATTTGCCCTGAAACGCGACACGCAGACGGATGGCTACGAGCGGCGTAATCTGACAGTGAGAGATTGACAATCCTGCCGAAGGTCTAATCCCACACCTAAATACTGTCGGAGAATTTGTTGATGCATCGGGATCAATCTGAGGCAACGTGCAAATTTACAACAGCACTGTGAGCTCCGGGAAGTCTTCCGTCTTAAGTCATCAATATCTGAAAAGCTCTCTGTAGCTATTTCTTTTTCACTTAATTTGTGACAAAATTACCGAGTTACAGATTTTTTTTTTTTTTTTTTTGCACAAAATTGGGCTCATTTGACAAAAAAAAAAAAAAAAAAAAAAGCAGGGCTTTGGCATAACTGTAAGGCTGTGCAATTTGTCTTTTTCTAATGGATTTCCAGCTTGTGACACACTACAATATAGATTCGTAAAGCTATATGAGGCATTAGAGATTCAAGTACTTTATGTCCTATTTATTCCTTATATGCCACAGGCCCCCCCGTCTTGACATATGACCAGCTCGAGAAACCTTTAATAAAATAAAAAAGTAAAAAAGGGGAAAATAGAGATTTACAACAGGCCATTTTGACAGTAGATTTGATATAAGGTGTTCATAACAAGTTTTGCATTTTGTTCCAGGTCCCCTCACACACATTTTAATCATTTTTATGTGATCTATGTATGCAGCACTCATCCTCTCTCTGTCACCCAAACCCTCCAATGTGTCTCTCTTAAACAGATTGCTACAATACTTGTAATGATGGTCCTTCCCAGCTGTGCTGCAGGAGAGGGGAAGGGAGCAGCAGGCTCTAGTATTACCATAATACCCACTCCCTCCCTCTGCTGTCCCAAGGGTCCGTGTGTGGCAGCACTGGGACGTGGGGTAACTCTGCTAACTGCTGTGGAGGGGACTCAACTGGCTGCCGGTCCTGCAGGCTTTGTGAATTTGTGTGAGCGTGTGCGTCCGTGTGTGTGTGTGCTCGTGCGAGTCTGTGTGTGAATGTGACAGGGCTGAACCTGCCTGTGGGCGATGTAATAAAAGCGCCACGCTCTGCTGGTGGTGATGGTGGCAATGCTGCTGTAGCTGCAGAGGAGGGGATAAATATAAAGCAAGGAGGAGTCGGCCCCTCAAGTCACGGCTTGACTTACATCCTAATAATTAGGCTCCTTTCCAATAAAACAGGGATTTGTAGCCATGCATCTCTTTTACTTCTGTTTGCTATTCTGCAGCGAAGAAAAATGCAAGATCTGCTGCAGGATGGGGGTGAAGCAGGAGCCTTTGAAAAGATTGAATTTGAGCATTGGAACAACATGAGCAGAGCTTGGCCAGGATGCTAGATTGTAATTATAACATCATTTCAGTAAACATTATTTCCAACTTAATATTTTTCTTTAATTTAAGCCATTAGGGTCTTCTTGAAATGATACCAAAAACCACATTCACAACTGTCTCTGAATTTTTGAAAATCAATAGATGAGCCATGGAGGTTACTATTACATGTTACCCTAAACCTTCCAATTTGTGATTTTGCGTAATATTCTCAATATTACATTTCTCAGCTATATCAGTCAACTGAATTCAGACCCAATTTGATTAAACTCTATTTCATGTTGTTTCAAACAGTTTGCAGTGGCTGGGTTAAATGTGCACACCCATGTTAAAATTTTGGGAGCCTTAAGAGGCTTTGAAAAATGGTACAGTAAATAAACACACCCTTAAACTAATTGCTGGTTGAACAACTTCCTGATTTTATTTCAGCATTCAGTGTTCTGTGGTATACACCACAATTACAGTCTGATTAATAAATAATTAATTAATAAAGGTCAGCTACAACAGGATTTTTCTAAAGTCAGCTGTAGAGGGAAGAACAACAGTGACATGGGAAAAACAGAACATTTCCCCAAAATTGTTGAAACTAAAAAACAGATCATGAAGTTGCCAAGTGCCTGACGGTAACACTGAAACAATAACTGGACTGTCTGGTAATCACAGGTGGTGTGACAACAGACTCCTGGATTCTCAATAGGCCTACACTAATCAGTAGGACTAAAAGACAGAAGCCTTTTCTTCCATATAAAATATTTAGGCCTGACTAAAATACACTAAAACCTTTTGGAATTATGATGAAACTAAACTTGGTCTTCTTACACTTAGCATGCCTGCAATTACCATTACCATATGTAACATATGCTGGTCGCAACATCATGATCCTGGCTTATTTTCTCTTAGAGAGCAAGATGGATGAAATCATTAATAACTCTAAAGACCACTCAGTTTTGACTCAAAACCTTTGCTGTAGGTGTCTGCTATGAAGCTTATGATTAAAGATATTTTTAGTTAACGTGAATTTCAGGCTGAATATGCACCTAATGCAACAAAAATATGTCGCAATCAGAAGACAATTAAAGTGTGGGAATGGCCACGTCAAAGTTCAGAACTAAATCTTGCAGAAAGTAACGTGGATTCACCTGGAGAGAGCTAAGCAAGGCAAAGTAGAGTTAAATTAAGTCAAAAGGTGGATAAACAAAATACTAGATTAAGATGTGCACACTTATGGAAACAACTTTTGAGGCATTTTATTTAGATTTTTATAATCATTGTTATTTTATTCATTTATTTCCCTCAGACAGTTTTTTTCAGTTGAATTGTACAGAGTTATGTGACATTTAAGGTGGAACGACTTTGGAAATGATTTAGCAAATATCAAACTTCAACAAAGATGTATTCTTATAGGGCATGACAACATCTTGCTTTTAACGTTACTTTCCTTAGATGTCAGCTGATGCTTGTGTCTGCAAATCTGAAAAATCCCCAAAATTCAAACTGTGCAGGATTTTCAGAGTGCCAGACACACAGAGGCAGGTGGGGGCTGTGTGTATGTAGGAAAAAGAGAGAGAGAGAGAGAGAGAGAGAGAAAGAAGGGCTGTGCAGGATGGTGGTCCAGGCAGGGGGTATCAGGCTAATTAAAGCAAGCATTTGTCAGAGATTAAGCCTTAAACAGAAAAGGTCATCTGAGCACAAGAGCGCACAGTTTCGCTGCTGTGCTCTAAGGGCAATCTAAACCTTTCCAAGCTAAATGGTAAAGATGCTATTTGAAGGGGGAGGGTGCCGAGATCCTGACCAGCGACAAGACTGACACTCGGGTCATTGGTTCTTTACTGTCCATTACACATGCTGGTCAAATCTGGCAATCGGTGTCATTTAGGGATGAAAAATAAGCACTGGGACAAGATCAATAGATGCAGCCATCTGTACCAGCTGTGATTAATTGACTGTCTCCAATTAATGAGTGGCCTGTTGCAAAGCAATGCAATCTCAGCAGAACAATGCTTATTTGACTTATTTCAGCCAAAAGTTGTTTATTTTCGCTGGCATACCATCGGAATAAATTCATTTACCAGTTCAGGCGGCATCTGTTAGTTTACTGGAGTAAACTGGAAAGCTTTTTTTTTCTGATGGCATCATGTATTTTAGGTGCTTTCTGAAGTCATTTGCAGTAGTGAAATAAAGGCAGACATTCACATGGCTTATTTTAGTTTATAAGACATAGGGACTAAAAATATTTGAAAACTGTCTTTCATGGTGTTTCAAAGGTCTGTATACATTGATATCGCCTCATTATAAGCAAACAGCGAGCAGTGACAACAGAATAATGCCAAATAAACTGCAGTAAAATTTCAATATTCTCTAATTTGTCTAACCTCATTCATCATGATCTTTACTCTGAAGAGCATTACATAAAACCACTGGGGATATGAAATATGAGTAGGAACAAGTGGTGGCTTATGATCCATTTAATGAACCATTGAAAACAGTCCAACAAGTACTGGTGATGTTTTTAATCTGGAATCAGTGTACAAGGTTATTTTGCACTCAGTCAATTGTAATCATATTAGGTCCCGAGAAGATGTCCCGGTTTTAGATACGATGAAGCGCAGGATGTGTAACCTCAGGCATGAGTAATGGCCCTACGGGGTTAAACTCTGGTACTGATGTAATTTGAAATATTTTTAGTGGAATTTATGCTAATATTAGGCCACTCTGAATAGATATTCATAAATTCAATCATTTTCATCTGAGACAATGATATGCGAAGAAATATATGGCAGTTTTTATATGGTGGGACTTTAAAAGAATAAGTGATACAAGACATATCAAGTTAGATATTGGTCTGTGTTATATTGTCCCTTTTTTTTCGAAATGCAATGACAACAAAACCAAATTACACATTTAAAAAAATATTTTTTCTACACATTATATTTATATATCTGAGTGACTTTTGTCTTGATAAATAGATTTACTGGCTTGTGGGATTAGACAAAGAGAATATTTATATGATGATGGGAATCTGCTAATTTATATTTTTTCTATACACTAAACTCTTGCATATACTCTAAGGTGTTTTTCCTGTGTATCCCATGACAAGCAAATCCCATTGTTTAGCATGTCTCTGTGACATATTTATGGTGAGTTCAGCACTTTTATTAAGTCCATCAACTGACTTTTTCACCAGCAGATTTGGTAGTTTCTATGTGCATTCACAGTCCTATTTATACTGAGTAGTGAGTGCATTGCATTGCAAGAACAAACTTTTCCCCTTCCAAGTTAAGCACCTTTTATATCTCAACTCAAGTGGAACAATAAAATTAATAAAACCGAGCCCACAAGAACAGATCGTCATGTTTTTTAAATGGAAAATGGTGACATGCATGGACAAAAATAACATAATATTTTGCATTAATTTAATCTAGTGTTAAATAAAGACCATCAGATGTTATAGTAAGAAGAACACATTACCAACACATGGAGTCTAATCACTTTCAAGCTCTCAGCTTATTTATTGCTGAGAAAGTTATTACTCATCAGTGAATGCATAATATATAAAAGCTCCTGGTATTTTAAGCTTCAATATTCAATATCTTTCTGTATTTATAGCGCTAAGCCTATTGATTATGCTTTTTTTCCCCCTTGATATACACACAAATGTATTAAATTATATTACAGCTCTCTTTTTATGGCTTGTTAGCCCACTGTGTTGGTAAGTCTCCTCTTAGATTTACAGCTACTGCTAATTTAGTCTCCTGGCTCACATCAACTACGTGTCAAACAAGAGATTAAACAAACCTATTATATTACTGAACACCAAGTAGCACAGAAATACTATAAATGACAAGTTAAACTACAAAGGGAATATGTCAGCTGGAAAAAGGGAAGCAAAAAGCTATTTATTTTCATTTATGGATAGTGGGATGTAAAACTACAGACGATGTTAAAATCTGTAAAAATAACCATTGTATACAACTATAGGTAGAATAAATACAAAGAGGTATATTTTTAAATTTCCTTCTATTGAAATTAAAGGCATACTGTTACAACTAACGTAAAAAATGCCATTAAGGATGTAATTTAAATGTTTCAGAATAAAATTAAGAGCTCCAGGTAACATATATAGTGGCAATGTCGCTTGAATGAAGTTGAAATGACGGCAGCAATATTAGTTCAGGAATCAAGTATAACAACTAAGATCAAACAAATTAAGCTGCTATATTAACCCATGATTGATATGAACAAAATCACCTATGAAAACAACATTGTGACATTTTTAGCACATAATCCATATTCAGTTTTAAATAGTTGGCATAACTATTCAGTTTTGAGGAAGATAGATTCGGAAGCTCTGATGATCTTCGATGGAAAGTGCAAGTTCAAAGTCAGATTAAACTTTAGAAGATCCACAACTTCTTCTGTTCACTAAACAGAAAATAGAAAGTCTACCAGAGGAATCCAGGCAAATCGGAGAAAGCCCAGACTGTACTGTAAGTGATATTTCAATCAAGTGGAATTGCACAGGAAGGCAACGCCCAGTCTAGTTGTAGCCCATATCTTGGATAGGTCTGTGAGTGGTGGGCCTTGGAGCACTGACTCTAGTCACGGTCCAATTTGTGCATCTCCATTACTCGTAATGGAGGTTGTTTCAAATCCTATTGTAGTTATTAAGCCTATCTCTTTCACTCAACTTTCCAATATGCTTGCATACAGCACTTTGTGAACAGTCAACTCCCTTTGTGGTTTACCCACCTAGCAGGGTGTGCCAATGACTGAACTGTCAAGTCAGTTCTTTTTTTATGATTGCATAGGCTAAAATATTACATGTATGTATTTAAATATATAAAAATATTCATGTGGTATTAATATCTTTTGACAGACTGCATTAGGGTGTAAAATATAAGAAAAAAATGGACATGAACAGATGTTTATAGAGCACAGTAATTAATCTATTTGAGTTTCACTTTTTAAACTAGTTAACTATTGTTTGTTGTTAAAAAAAAACATTTATTTTGTTGATTATTTGAACAGTAGTCTGCTCTATGCATCAGCCTTATACATAAATTACACATTAAATATGACAGTTAGGTTTAATCATAAAACCTTAAGGTGGAATTAAGCGAAGAATCCTTTAGGAGGTGACAGCGAGATCTGGTTGGTGAGATGAGCCACATTATTCGGATCTCCAAAACAAGCCGCAATTCCCATACTCTAACACAAACCCTTTTATACAAGTTGTATTTCTGCTAGCGGTGAAAAACTGTCTTACTAATCTTGACCTTTTTATTTGTTTTTGAACACCACATTCAGTTTAATCACCCTACATCCACATGAGATTTTCAAATAAACATGTTTGCAGATTCCTTTTAGGCCGTTGACGCTTTCCGTAGTTTTCAGAGTCGGCGGGCGGAACAGCGGGTTCCCTAATGTGAAACTTTGTACCGCCTCAAAGGAAGTCCCTTCTCCTCTGTGCTATGTTCTCTGGGAATATGGCTCATATCTACCAGACATCGACCCTCTCTCTAACTCTGCCAATTTCGTGTCAGATATGTCTCGGAAAGGTAACAGCGTTTCGCTTTTAGCAAACTCACCATCTGTTTGTTAGAACTACGTTCACACGGAACAGACGGTTTCTTAGTAACAAACCAGTGCAGCTTTGCGACGCCGTCATTTGCAAAGTCAACATGTTTCTTATAATCTTTGCCAGGCCTATTCTAGATATAACTCACTCAGGTTTGCTTCTGCAGGTCAAGCAGCCCGTCATCTGCGCCAATCACCACGTGTTCTGCTCGTGCTGCATGGAGATGTGGTTAAAGAAAGCCAACCAGTGTCCCACCTGCAGAGTACCCATCACAGCCGAGAACCCGTGCAGGGAAATAATCGGTGCGTGGCTTCACCGCACACTGACACAAACCAAGACGAATGCGATGGCTAACCAAACATGAGCGCATATTCAAAAACAGTGTCTATAAGACAGTTTTTTTTCCCATAAACAACTAGATTAGGAGAGTTATAGATGGTCCATAGGATTCCTGCACAGTTTTGTAGGAATTTCACACTTTTGTAGGCAAATTTAAAGAGTGCTTGGGCCCTTTCACGCAAGTTCTACCTTAAAAATACATCAGTTTACCTTGGATTTATTGCTTCAGCAATAGGCAGACATTAAATATAGAACCTACTCAAATCATAAAGAAAGGATGGAAGTTTAGACAAGCAAATTGATACCAGCATAGACAACGGGGTTGGCTGAAAATGTCTGAAACTACAAATATTTTTCAAATTCTGTTCTATTTCTCTGTAGTTACCAAACCTGGTTTTCCAGACTCTGTGAGAATCCTCAGTGATGTTTGCTTCCTGGCTTTTTAGTTGCAAACCAGTATGAGAAATAAAATAAAGTTCAGCATCGACCGGCCCTGGTGCTTTACGGAACATCATTACATGCGTCACTGCAACTTAAAGCTTGAGATGGACTAAACTCAAAGCTGGGCTTTTCTGGCACTGTCCATTACCTAAACAGGCTTCAGGAGCACAGATACATGTTAGACATCATAACTGTCTGTGTCTTGTAGAAAAAAATTGGTGTTTAATTAGGGCCGCACAAAATTTTGGTACCAACATCAGTATTGGCAGATATTATGTTTTAACATCTAAATATTGGTCTGATTAGTAAAACTGGGCCAATATAACAACCAATATTTATTTTTCATATTCTTGCCCTTTAGTTCTTACGGTTAGTGTTGGTCATGTGGTGTTTGTTTGGTCATGTGACTGATGCAGTGTAGGATTGTGAGATCACTTTTTTTTAAGGCATCATAAGGATAGTATATATTGATAAATATTGATTATTGGCATTAACACCAAGATTAGCAATAAAAAAACCCAGTTATTTAAGACATCACCATCTCCAGTATGTGTGTTAATGTTTTGAGTTGGAGGAAAAACCAAGTTCATTTTCCGCTTAACCATTTTCCGCCTTGCCATTTTTGATTGTAGAAATCATATAACTGTCATATATTGTGCTCAAATAACAAGTAAATATCCAGCCATAAATCCGTGTTCTGCTTCTGCTTTGTGCTCTTTAGAATCCATGATTATTTACAGGAATCAGTTGCGCTATCTATATGATTATTAGAGTTGTTCCTGTTGCTTGTTAACACAATACTTTAGAGCTGAAAATTAAAAGTTTAAAGCGGACAATATTTAGCTATATGCCTTTAAGGACTGATCCAAAGCTTTGAGTTGACACCATATTGAAATAAATCAGCTGTGAGGAAGAAATTTCCAACATGGCAGTGCTGAGAAGCCTGTTTGAAAGTTGTGTTTATCAAATAGAGGTGTGGAGTTTCTAGTTAAACTCTGGTAGAAATTCTTCCTGGAAATGCCGAAAGCAGATATTTTAACTCTTTAATATCACTGCTCGTCTTTTTTCCTCCCCACAGGAGGGACAAATGATGGCGATTACAGCGAGAGCCCCTCTATGAGGAAATGTCTGAGGAAAACCAGAGGAGAACTGCTTCTACAAGAGTATGAGGTTGTCAAATATAGATTCCTTTTAGGTTTTATTTTAGTATCAGTGAAGATATTGAAAAGAGTGCCATATATAGGATTACTGCTGTTTTTTTTAAGTGGAGTATTGTGGAGCAGACACTCATAAAGTGAGATGGTTATAGAGAACCAACATTAAAGTAATAACTCAGATATTCATAAAGCTATTTAGTTGTTGTAGATACTTAAAGAAGTCCTTTGTTGGGCGTGTCATTTCCTGTCCACTTCCTCAAATCTAAACACAGTCACCACTCAAAATAATTGAACATGCAATGTATAGAAAGATATTGGACACCCTTTTTGTGTTGCGTTTTGCAAAGAATTAAATTGTTTTGCATTAAAAAGATTTGAGGGAAAAAATATAACCAACCTGATCTAGCTATGATGCATCATTTTATAGTGAATCTGAACCTAACATAAGCTTCAGCTTTTCTTCAAGCACTTCTCACCTATTTGCATATTCTGGATAAAGCTATTTATAGAGCTTACGCAAGATTGAAATGATTGCACTAATGTACAAAGGCGTCACTCAAGAGAAGAAAACAAAACGTGTTCTGCAACATTAACTTGTCCCATTGAAGCTGGCCTTCACCAATCTGACAACATATGAGTGGTGAACGTATCAGGCTGAAAGATCTGCAGATTGAGGTGGTGGCAGAGTCATGCATTTAATCAGCGTGGTTGGAGTCAAGTTGGGTAAAATGTTAATCATTTCCAAACTAACTGACTAAACTTTTTAATTTAGCTACATTTTTTTTAGCTTAACTTGAAGCACTGAAGCATTCATCCAAATCAACAAAAAAATACTCCATCCAGAAGATCTAGACCTTTTTCATGTTTTATTATTTTTCCCACAACATATGTATTTTTTTTTTAAGCTTTAGAAATCCTTGATATGGTTTAGATGTCAACAAACAAAGTCTTGCTTTCAGATACATCAAATCTCTTTTTGACAGGAAGAGATTGATGGACTCATCAGAGAAAACGAGGAGCTGAAATCAAAAAATCAAAGTCTGGAAGACCAACTTAAGACTGCTTTGCTCCCGTGCAACCTCAACACAGAGCAGCCAGATGACAAGAGAGTTTCGCTGTTTGTGGTGGAGGAATGGAAAAACAAACTCCAAGCTGCCACAGATGTTTGTGATAAGATAAAACAGGATATGGACAAGATGAGAGAGGTAATCTTTATGTCCAGAATGCGTTTTATTGTACAGTTAATGTTGATTTTGTTGAACTTTTTCGATGCCAATAAATACATTTATTAATGTGTTTCTTAGGCAAATAAGACTTTGCGATCTCAAAATGTTGACCTTGTGCAAGAGAATATGAGACTGAAAGCAGAGGTGGCAAGCAGATCTCCTCAGAAGTAAGTAATGTTTTGGTGTTTCTTACCATCAAATTTGTTCATTTTTTTCTGATATCATAACCCCCCCGCCCCCCGTGTTTCCATAAGTTTTCTTCTGTCATTAAATTAATGAGTTTCAATTTGAGGAAATTTCCTTTTCATCTGAAATATGCAATGTTATGTTCATATGCAATCTTTTGTTTTCTTCTACTTGAAGTATTTTATAAACCTCAACCCTGATTTACAAAACGGGAGGCAGAGTATTGGATTACGTTTCTGTCAACAAACATGAGCGTTAGACAGTTTCATCAATAAAAACAAATATGTCTGGCCTTTAAGTGAGATCAGGTTTACTTTAAGTTTGAAAAAGATGGCCTGCAGACAGTCGTATTCTTTTTATTTCAAAATGTTTAAATTTTACTTTTGCATATCTATTATGCTTGTTTCATAGTTGCTAGATTGTAAAAAAAATGTGGGTTTTGAATAAACAAAAACTAATTAAGACAGGTTATGATTCAGCTAATTGTCATTTTCCTTGTTTGTTGTCATTTGATGACAAACTGATCTGTTCTTAGGTTTGGCCGCTACACTGTGGCAGCCCTGGAAGCTAAGATTCAGCAGTACGAGCGCGATGTCGATCACCTGAAACGCGCTCTTGATCGCAGCGACCAGTACATCGAGGAGCTGGAATCTCGTGTCAGGAAGTCTGAGAACAGACAGCTTGAGACTCAAGAAGCTCTTGGGACTAACAAAGGCGCAACTGACGTTCTCCTGCAGCAACAAAAGTTCAGTATGATGATGAGAAGCTTGAGCGACAACGAGAGAAGGTCCATCTGCAGCAATCCAGAAACGGAGTGTCGAACATTTTCAATGAATCACAGTTTGGTGTTCCTGCCGTCAGCAGATCACAAGGAGTTTTACAGAAATGTGCCTGGAGAGCAGAAGAACGAGGACTCCGAAAGCATTTCCTCTGACTTCTTGCCCAGCACTCCTTCCTCTGCTTTCCGCTCACTGACCTTGAGAAGCCCTGGCATCCGTGAGAAGAAAGTTGCATTTAAACCTGTCTCTCACCTGAGAAGGCTCGATTTCGAAGAATATGCTAGCCAGGGGAAGGCTAGCGCAGCCTTGGAGAAAAAAATCAACAGCCTGGAAAAGTTTCCTAAAGGTTTATATCAAACGGAAATGGAATCCTCCAAATCTGCCTTCTGGGGCTCCTGGCAGCGATCAAGTTTGCGGGACATGTCACACCCAGGTCCAAATAAAGAGAACTTAGCAAAGGGAGCTGCATCTGCTACTCTTATCAGAGAGGAGCCCGATAGTTTACAAATGTCCAGTGAGGCATCTATGGATGCAGCTTACCTGGACAAAATATCAGAGTTGGACTCCATGATGCACGATGGAGAGAGCTCGAGTAGCCGGGGATCCCAGTTCTTGGCTTCCTCCCCTCAAATAGACTTGGATAACATTCTTGTCCCAGAGCAGCAAACCTGCCCTGACACCTTTACTGACAATAACGGCAAACCTGCGATTCCAGAGGAGAATAAGAACCACTGTACAGACACTAACAAGGATAGTGATTTGAATGTCAGTGTTGCTCCAACAGGCTCTGACAAGAAAAGCTTTGCTGCTCAGGTGTCGGATGGGATGGATGGTGCCCACGTTTCTGGCTCCGCAAAGCATGCAGGGCCTTCCCTGACTGAAGAAATGTCGTTTGACTTGTTGTTTGATCCTCTGGATGAGATTAAGACTGCTCCCTCTGACTCCCTCAGTCCAGAAACCCAACACCAGGATCAGGATCATGTGAACCCTTCATTCTCCTCTGGCTGCACTAGTAGTAAGCCTGTGAACACAACAAGAGAGAGAAGTGCGCTGAACGGTTGCCAGCCAGTAAAGAGAAAGTCACACAGTCCCTTCAACACAAGCAGTCCCACCAAACTTTCAAAGCTCATGTAATGGCATTGAAAGCAAAATGCTCCAATCTGCATTACATCCTTTGGCTGTAATTTATTACCGTTTTTTGTTGTGTAGTGTTAAATGAATTAAACTAGAACAACATTGAGGTACTTTTTGTAAAGTGGGGTTGTAGGTCTCTTGGCAACTCGGTTAACCTAAAGCATATTTTCTGCTCGTATCAGACTACCAACTCCAACAGTTGTGTACAGACGTGTCTTGTTTTGTGCTGGGACTTTTATCAGACTTATTTGCAGCCTACTTGTGTGTACTTTTCCACTATTAACTAACTGAGATCATTGTTTAATAACAACAAAAAAAATTAAGATTATCTTGAAGCACTGAAATGCTACAGAAAAAAATTGTGTGTTAGGAAATAAAGAAGTAATGCAAAGCAAAAAACTGAATGAAAACTGTGTATGTTTCTGAATTTCTGCTGCCTTGAGCACCTGCTGTGGCTCCTGTCAACAGTGATTGTCCTCTGTTTTGTAGTGACGTTCCAGCATTTTTTATTTTTGTTAACCGCATATGGCTTAAAATACCTTAAGCTGTCACAATTATTAATACATTGCTATTAAAAATGGAAACGGCACAGCCTGTTCATGTCGACGAAACCTCGTAAGGACACACACTGGAGACCTCACACAGCAGCAGCAGCAGCGAGCCGCCTTATTTATTATGCAAATTTAACGGGTGCCGTGTATATTTCACATACCTCTAATCACTGCATGAAATTTTAATTGGATAACCATTGTGGTTTGAATTAATGAAGTGTTAATTCATTGGGATTAATTAATTTAGATAAAGACCGTGCAAGGTTTGGTAATGTATTAAATCAATTTGTTTTGAACTCATCTGGCAATGATGGGCCTTAATGATCAGGTGGTGCTCCCCATTTGCTTTTAATTAGGGGTGAAAAAGAAGGACCCTGCCACCTGGACTGGAAACTTTACCAACAGAACTTGATATCCTAATAGTGGTTAAAAAGGAAAACCAGAATAGAGTGAATATTCTGATATAATTAGGTGTGTGATTTCATTAAATGTTACTTTTCTGTGATTCAGATTACAACAAGAAAGAGTGTAGACAATTGCATTATAAAAAATATATATATATATATCTATAAATTTAGTTACACAAGCCAAAAATTAGCTGCACTGGGTCATTTGTGAACTGGAGCTGAAGTAAAGAATGAGGCCTGAAAGCTACTGATGCACTCCTGCAGCTGGATAGACAGAAGCCCTAAAACGCAAGCAACTACTCTCCAGATGTGATTGCCTGCCCTATGAGCAGTTTTTTTTTTTTTATCTGTCAGCCAGTTCAATGTTCTGGCAGCTCGTGTCTCGCGAGAGCAGCCGAGCACGGGCTTGACGAGATCTGAGGCGCTCAGGTGTAAGAGCCTCTCTCATCCCCAGCAGTGGGGGAAACAGTAGACAGATAAGTGCGTCTGAGAGACTGCAGGCATCTCTGTGATCTCCGGGCACAAGGCTGCCGCACTCGGCGCACTACAGAGCGAACCGCACTGCATCATTACCGAATAGGCAAAGGATCTGTGATTATCTATGACTATTTTCCAGCTCTCGTAGCTGTTTCCCCCCCTCTATTTTATTTATTTAATTTTTCTTCTCCTGAGCACTTTAATTCGAGACGTTCGCCAAGATGATGTCCATGAACAGCAAACAGCCGCACTTCGCCATGCATCCCTCCTTACCCGAGCACAAGTACACCACTCTGCATTCCAGCTCGGAAGCTATAAGGAGAGCCTGCCTGCAAACTCCACAGGTAAATGATCCCAGAAAACTTTACCTTCTGTGTCACTTTTCCTGCCTCGGCTGCTCGCAAGCGACGAGCGCTGTCTTGTGCGTAATAACGAGAGGCGCTTCAAGGCACTTTCCGCCAAAGACGCGCGCTTAATGTTTTTTTCATGTATTCCACAGCAATCACTCGGGAGAGTCTGTGATCTTTTTGAAAGCATGCTCACGCAAAAGCCCGGCGTTTGCCGTTTTTGTATTAATTTTTATGACTTCCCGCCTCTGAAGGAATACTCAACTCTGCTACGTGTCGCCAAAAGTACCGACTGACAGATGCATTTATGCACGTTTCTTTTTCCTCTTTTCCTTCCATGTGCCTTTTCCTATTTTGCACTCACTCACTTTCTTCTCCTCTTCCCTTTCGTTTTTTTATTTTTATTTTTTATTTTTGCCCTCGCAGCTACAGAGCAACATATTCGCGAGTCTGGATGAGACCTTGCTGGCCCGGGCAGAGGCTTTGGCCGCCGTGGACATCGCCGTGTCCCAGGCCAAGACGCACCCGTTCAAACCGGACGCCACCTACCACACGATGAGCACGGTGCCATGCTCGTCGACGTCCACTGTGCCCTTGGCCCACCACCACCATCATCACCACCACCACCACCACCAGAACCTGGAGCCTCCGGACATCATGGACCACATCGGCTCGCCGTCCCTCGCCCTGATGTCCAGCTCGCACGACGGGACAGGCGGAGGAGGTGGCGGGGGAGGCGGAGGTGGCGGCGGAGGGCTCATCTCCACCTCCTCTGCCCACCCGCATTCCCACATGCACGGTTTGGGTCACCTATCCCACCAGGCAATGAGCATGAACTCGTCGCTCACCCACCACGGGCTCTTACCGGGCCATCACGGTGGAAGCCAAGGCGGCCCAGGGCTCACAAACCCCGGACTTCCCTCCATCAATGACTCGGACACAGACCCAAGGGAGCTGGAGGCTTTCGCGGAGCGCTTCAAGCAGCGGAGGATCAAGCTGGGGGTGACCCAGGCGGACGTGGGCAGCGCTCTGGCTAATCTCAAAATCCCCGGTGTGGGCTCGCTGAGTCAAAGTACAATTTGTCGATTTGAGTCCTTAACTCTGTCCCACAACAACATGATTGCGCTCAAACCCATCCTTCAGGCCTGGCTGGAGGAGGCCGAGGGGGCCCAGAGGGAGAAAATGAGCAAACCTGACATTTTCAACGGCGGGGAAAAGAAACGGAAGAGGACCTCGATAGCAGCCCCGGAAAAGAGGTCTTTGGAGGCTTACTTCGCCGTACAGCCTCGGCCGTCCTCCGAGAAAATAGCGGCTATAGCTGAAAAGTTGGACTTGAAAAAAAATGTGGTGCGAGTGTGGTTTTGTAACCAAAGACAGAAGCAGAAAAGGTTGAAATTTTCAGCTGCTCACTGATGGGCAAAGACAACAGAGAGAAATGAAATGAAGAGTTTGGGTGACTGAATGTGGGGACCAAGGGACACTAACAAGACACCATTTTCAGTCTTTTGTCTCCAGCGACTTTACACGTTGGTGCACAAGGGGCTGTAGACACCCATTTTATGAGGCTTCATATATCTTGTTTATTTTTCACGTTATTGGTGAATGTGAAGTATGCAAATACCAGACTACACAAATTTCGCTCAGTTGTTGCGAGGGAAAAGTTTAGCGTCGTCGTCATTGCCTTTTAAAACGCTCAGAAAGACGTAATTTGCTTGATACAATATAGCGAGTTGTTTTTCTTCTCTAATAGGCCTATGATTTGAAATATAGCCATTTACGAATTACCTCATTTATTGTTGAACTGTGTTTCCGTTTGATTCTTGTCACTGTTTGGTATAGAGTAATTCACGAAGCTGTTCATTTTATTCATGTGTTCCTTTATTCTGATTTTAGAAGCTGCTATAAACTTCCAATTTTGTTGCAAACTTTAATGTCTAACGAAAATAATAATAATAATAATTAATAAAATAAATTGGGCCTGCATGAAATACTAATTCACGGGAAGAAAATAAGCCTCTACAGGCCATCACAATAACTACAGATATATTTATTTAAATTTGCACACACAAAAAAAGACCCTTTAGGTATAGATCGACATGGTTTGTATGTACAGACTACAGTTTATCACGTACAAGAGGCGAACTCCTGTGTTTTGGAAACAATTTCTAAGGGTCTTGCGACACCTTTGGCATCACAGATCCGAGCACGAAAAGCTTGTGTGCTTCATGAAGGAGTAATCACGATTTAAAAAAAAGAAATAGGAAAATTTTCTTTTATGTGTTTCAGTTTGCAGTGCAAACACTCTATGCATTTGAGAAAAATAAATAAATAAATCACTGCTTACAGTAGTGCTATCTACTGATAGACCTTATTTTTTGTGGGTGGTTGTAAGTCACTGTTAAATGCTTGTTTTTGCATTAAGATCACCTCGTTGTTTGTCGTGTTAACTGTTACGGAGTCGTTGTGTAAGTACTATTTACTTTGTGCACAGGTATGTTTACAAAACTACGGCGACATCTGCATCACGGAAAATGTCTCCTTCCCTCACTCACAACTTCTACACTCTCCTCTGTTGTCCTCTTACTTTCATTGGTACTCTCAATCCTGTACGCCAAAATCCAACGGGGAGTGTGTTCCAGCAATCTTCTAATAAATCAAAGAAAGAAAACCGTGCTTTTTTTTTTTCCTGGTTGTGATTGGACACGCTACTCAGGGGGCTCATTGTTGTTGCACAATATCATAGCAACAACTTTGTTAAAACTGAAATGATTTTAGTACGACATGCAGTTATGTTTTCCCCATTCAGCTCTGTTTTCTTTATTTTTCTGTGTGTCATTTTTTAGTTTTTTTCCTCCTTTTTTTTTTGCTAATAAAGCTTGGATGGGAAATGTATTTTATTTGAATCACACATATTCAATCAAACAACGATTTATTGTATTCTCAAATTAAAAATATGAAAGATATTATTAATAATATTCACTTACATCCGATTATTATGTAATAATAATAATAATAATAATAATAATAATAATAATAATAATAATAATAATAATAATAATAATAATAATAATTGTAAGAATAATAATTAATAATAAATTCGTTTTGTTTTTTCCTATATTATACACTGGACATTAGTTTAAAAGAGAAAAAAATCGGATAAAAGTTTGTTTCCAATAGCTATCCCCTTAATAATAACAATATAAAAAACAATAATAATGCACTATTTTATTAATAAATTAATGTTCTTTGCCAAGTAAAATTGCAATTAGCATTTTTGAAAATGTCAGGATAAAGCTCCACTCTTCTAGATTTATGGTGATGCCAGGCCTTGACAACACACCAGATCCACTGAAGTGTCACAGCAAAGTCAGAATAACTCCGCGGTAACGTAAAAGAAAGCATGCAAATGAAGAAGAAGAAGAAAAAAAGAAAGAACCGAGCAAAACAACACAAAGTAATAAAATATCAGATTTTATCTTTGAAATATGACAATGACATAACATCCCTCCTTTAACTGTACTGTTTTAACTCTAAACCTGCACGGATTTCTTCTTCTTCTTCCTTCACATTCGCCTGGTGCTCGGTCCTATGAATTACTCTGAATTTTTAGAAGCGTGTAATGCAATATTAATCGAGGTTTGCCGCTATAAAATGCAATACTTTCAGTCGGCATTCGGGGTTTTCAGAGGAAGTGGGCATGTGGAGGACGTCGTTTGTGTAACAGCAGCGAAAGCTTCTCGTTTCTGTTTTCTGCAGATATTTTTGGCTAAATTGGACAGAAGAGGAAGCGGCTCGTCAAAGTAAGTAGGCCTTTTTTGTTTTTATTTCAAATAGTTTTCAACCTGAATGAGCAAATAATGATTAGAGTGTTTCAGAAACAAAGCTTAGAACGGAATACAGCTTGGTTATTTTGTAGGAAATAATAATTAATGCCATTTATTGAAAACTTGAATGGTATCTATCTATCTATCTATCTATCTATCTATCTATCTATCTATCTATCTATCTATCTATCTATCTATCTATCTATCTATCTATCTATCTATCTATCTATCTATCTATCTATCTATCTATCTATCTATCTATCTATCTATCTATCTATCTATCTATCTATCTATCTATCTATCTATCTATCTATCTATCTATCAGATATGACTTTATTTATTTATTTATTTATTTATTTATTTATTTATTTATTTATTTATTTATTTATAGTACGCAGCACCGTTAGCACTGAACACTCTCCACCAGCAGCAGCACCACACGCGCCACATGGCACATCATTTCAGCACCACGAACAGCTCCGCTGGCGGACTGAAGAGTAATGCATTATTGAAAGCCTATATCAAACAGCTCTGGGGTGCTGTCTCTCTGCACAAGGGGCTGTGGATGAAGTCGGACTGTCTGCCTTCACAATAGCCTCTAATATGTTAATGGCCGTAGGGGATGCCTGAGGTACCGTCCCCAGCTGCCTCGCCTACCATATGTCAAGCCGTTACGACAGAGCCCTCTATTAATCAGTTGGGGATATTTCATCGATGGCCTCGCCGATATCATAACCCTTAAAGCGCCATCAATACTGCGCCGCATCGTCACCTGATCTCAGGTATTCATAATACGGAGGCCTGAGAGAGAGAGAGAGAGAGAGAGAGAGAAAAAGGGCCTTCTTTCCCATTTGCATGTCCGGTTCTTAAACTCTTCCCGCCGTGTTACTTCCCGTGATGCTTTGGTCGTGCTTCTTTGGCTACAGAAAACTGGTTACACATTATTATTATTATTATTATTATTATTATTATTATTATTATTATTATTATTATTATTATTATTATTATTATTATTATTATACGCAAATTTCGCCCATATTAATCACCTCTTCTGCTTCCGCCTTTGTATCCCTGCGTAGGATGATGGATTAATGGTGGAGCCTTCCAAAGGATCCCATAACTTAATTCCTGCAGGCTACTAGTCAGGGGAGTAATTAATCTATACCGCGGATGTAAATAAAAGGAAATTGGATTCCTGACAGACGAAATGAGCGAGTCTCTGACACCACCTCGGCAAATAATGATTTCGCCACGTTATGGTTACGCGTGGCGCTTAGATTTACGAGCGTACGAGTTTTTACTATGGCTCTGAGCGGAAGAAAGTGAGCCTACTCTAATCGCAGCTGTTAGGCACCCAGGTTAAGATGGATTAGATCATTATAATTACAAGATGACGCGCTGAAGGTAAAAGAAAGAAAAAAATGCTCACAATTGACGTTGGTTGGGTTATTCTGATATCTTTGATATTATTCTAGGCCAATTTATGAATTTTCTTCCAAAGTAAATAAAAAGAGAAGCCTCAGATGGCTCAGTTGATCTAACAATGCGCGCTAAGGTTGGCCTTTGGACGAAAATGTCAAACCTAGGATGCGGATGGGAAGATCCCCCAGATCTGCACTCATTTCCCACTCATATTTGCTCAGTAATCCGCCGTGGCAGCCCTTCATCGCCGGGGACCCGGTTTGAGAGGCGGTGCTGTTGACACAAGGGTATATTTCAATCACAGAGGGTTCAGAGTCAGACGCACAACTTATTTGTCTAATAAATCCGTCATTTAGTAAGAAAAATATTTGATCTTGAGGGGCTGACCTCTTGTCATGTAGCGAATGACAGATAAAAATGGATATGGACGCATGAAGGATATGCAGGTCGCCTTGGTAACAACAACAACAACAACAACAACAACAAAAACTATTTAGATTTGTATTAGTGTGGAGCACAGAAGTCCTTTGTGGGTGTAGTTGTTTAGATAAGGGGTCAAAAAGTTGCAGAAAAGCAAAATAGTAGGTAACGTGACGGGAACAGCTCAAACTTACAGAACTGGTGATTTTTTTGAAGAATTGGAATTAAATTAATGACTAAGATTGGCAATCTATAGAAGCCAAATTTTATATTTTGATTCTTTGCTGTGTGAATTTTAATACGTACTTCAATTGGTATTGACACTTGTGATTATTATTATTAGTATAATAATAATAATAATAATAATAATAATAATAATAATAATAATAATAATAATAATAATAATAATAATAATAATAATAATAATAATAATAATAATAGTACTAGCTGAGGTAGTTGACAACGTTATGAGATTTACACACTATAATTTATGGAAAAAACCAGGGATAAACCTCTTCATCCTCTTGACCATTTTTATTTTGCTATTCCTAAAAGATCTATTTATAATTACATTCATTTTCTCACAAAAACCAACCAACCAAACAAAGAAACCAAAAAACAAACAAACAAACAAAAAAAAGCTTTGTTAAAATCGGAAAAGCTCCCAAAATCAATACTTATGTAGCAACCAACCACAAACTGAGTATTAATCAATGAGCCAGGATCGCCCATTCAGTTGTGTTTTGTGTCACATCTTTTCACCGAGCAGATAATTAGTAGGGTACCTGTAAACCCAACCTACAAGATACCTGTTGTAAATGTACACAACATTATTTCATAATGGCCAAATGTTCTGGTTTAGTCCAAATAAAAATTAAAATAAAATAAAAAAAATCAAACATCTGGAAATATGCTCGGTTTAACCTTAGTACAGTTATTTGAACTCACCGCTTGACAACTAAACTGATAAAGTGCGACACTAAAACATCAAAACACTTGTCAGTGTCTTCACGTGATCGTGGCGGGATGTTTCAACTCGTTCTCAAATCACGTCCCGCCACCTAAATGTCACTTTATGCTAAACCTGCCTCACTTCCTAAATGTCACTTATTTCCCAGTCCTTGCCTTCAAAGAGCCGCGGCGGCCCCGGGCAGAGTGCTCTTTGAACCCTGCTCCCTCTCGTCATTACTCGCACGTGCATCAGCAGGTAGGCGCTCGAGAAAAGAGAGGGACGAGCGACCGGAAGTGTAAGGGGGGTAAGAGGGATAATATGCCATATAAGGAGACCCAACGTCAGCGTCATCGACGTAAACTCAAGAGAAGCGACAGGAGTTTAAAACTAATGTTTTGTTTAGTGTGAATGTACAGATTTGTTGTTTATTTTAAATACTTTACTTTAAAAAAATAAATAATAAAATGTAGGAGAGGAACTTTAGTTCTCTGTGAGAGTCAGGCTCAGCAAGGTTAACCAAAAGCGAATAGGCTACCTCTACACAATGTCAGAATTTTTAAAACGCACATACATTCTATTTATTCTAACCTTAACTACATAACTAAGCCTAAATCTTACAATAAGTATGCACAATATTTTAAAACAAAACTAATGTATGTAAAAGAGAAATGCCTTATTCTTTTTTATATTGCAAATATTTTTTTCTCTTCTCGTTTTGCAATATGTAAAATAAGTAATTCTTGCTTGGAATGGTGATTTGTGCAGTGAATGAATGAATGAATGAATGAATAAATGAATGAATGAATGAATGAATGAAATTTTTTTCTACCAACACGACGAGTTTGTTTCTGACCTGTTTATGTCGCTGTCCTTCGTGTTGAAGTGCTTTGCATAGTCTTTTTGGGATAATCTCCAGTCTCAAGTATGTTTCCACGTAATAAACTTTGTTTAAGCTTCTACTATCAACTTTCCCATTTCCACCTTTACGTACTCTATTAAATGCTAACATGAACAAATACAAACCTATTTACAGGTGTTTCGGCTTCGAATCCAGGCGCTTGATCCATAACTCTTATTTCTGCGTGGTGTCCTATTTTGAGAACCAGCTTTGCACATATTTAAGGTCTAGACTTTCGTGTGGTGGGGAAATGTAGGGGCATTTCATGTTGCTGACAGGGGCCAGGTCCCCATCGGAGAGATATTCAATATCTTCCTCTGTACACACGGACTTCGATAATGAGGAGAGTGTCGGCCACCATTTGCCCGCCGCCACGCCATCAAATATTCATCACTGTTGATTAAACAGCCGGCAGCTGCCGATCGGCCGGTTGTCAAGTTTGTATCCAGCTACCTCTGCATACATTCAACCAGAATACAATACACTGGGCCTCCGAAACGCTTGCTGAAATTGCACAAAGGTTCACCGAGTGTCTATGCTACGAGTAACCCGTGAACGCGTCCGCGGAGGGGTGAGAGGTTTGTGAGGTGAACTTCGCATGCTCTCTCAAAATAAAGCGAGGCTTAAGCGGACATTTACGTTTACATCCCTTGACTATCAGCTAAAATGACAGAAAGAAAAATATATGTGTGTGAGCGGATGTGTGAGAGGTTACTGTGAGGCACCGTAAATATTTCATGAGTTGTTAGAGGTTGGGGTAGACAGGGAGGACTGCCCGGGAAGGTTGGTTCAACTCATTTGCTGAACTCGAAGCATACAGGGGAACAAATGTTGATGCGCTCTCTCTTCCTCTTCCTCTGTCTCTCTTTCTCTTTCTCCCTTGCTCTCTCAATGTTACGCACACGCACGCACACACTGAAAGTCTGAAATCTGTTAAAGTAGTGGAGCAGCAGCGATCATAAGACTTATTTTTAGCCCCTTCTTGTTCTGATACTATTCTAAAGAAGCAATATTCAATCACAAAGGGGCAGAAGTCTAATTATATCAAACTCTGGAACTATAACCTTTTTTTTTTTTTTTTTTTTTTTTTTTTTTTTTCTAAATGCATCTTCACGGAAAAAATAATGGCTAAATTATCCGGCTTCATCCAGCTTCACAAAACCCACAAAATTTATATAGAACAATTTTCATGAACATTCTCCAGTCCTCAGTCTTTTCATTCAGCCCAAGCACAGAAACAGAAACCTCAGGACATTTTTGATTCTGGACGATTTAAATGTTACAGATTAGATCGTCCAACTCAACATCTTTATTAACTTTTTTATCCATCACTAAATAATCTCTGTCTGAAACTATCATCCATGACAAATAGTCAACTGTTTTCTTGTTTAATTGATTTTACTTGATCCTAGTATATAAATGTCATAAAATTTCAAGTTCCACAAAGCCAATGACAGCAATTGAAACTCCAGTTTTCCATAATAATCACTTTTCATATCGGTAAACTAAAATAAACCGAAAAAAAGTAGCATTTTCACAAGTAGAAAACCTTTTGACAGTGAGCTTGATGACGAGTTTAATTTTTTAACTTTGTATTTTAGAGTTTAAGAAAAAACAACAACCTTAAAACCATGAAAGAATGAAACAAACAAATCCCATTTGCCATTTCCTTTGGTTGTCAAAACAGATGAAAAAAGAAAAAAAAATTAAACACCCACTAAAAAAAGGAATATTTTGATTCATGTCTATCTGAACAAGAATGCTCAACCATATTAAAGTATCTCACTGTTCATGGCTTTAAACAAATAACTGCTTGTTTTCTTGGTCAAATATACAATTTGCCCAACAGAAGTGTGGCCACTTATTGGTGACACTGAAAAACGACATAGCAAGCACTTTAGCTACAAACATCAGTGGAGCTCCATGACAGTGGACACAGGTTTCCCCTCCACCATCTAAAACACTCTGCATTTAAAGCACACTTTACTCTACAATATCGAAATGTTTTCAGTCTCTTTGAGGAAATAAATAAACCAAGGCTGATGCATGATGACACAACATGTTCATGCCTCAACAAATAGCTGGACAAATTGTGGAGACTGTTTGACTGCAGATGCTGAATATTTTCCTTCTCTTCCATTCAGCGTTGTGGGTAGCAGTAAACTGAAGAGTCTTTTTTTTTTAGAACCAAAGGCCATCTTGTTTTAAGAAAACTAACCTCAGATGAACTTATGAGGCTTGAGTTGCCTGGCAAAGTCCCTTGAATAACATTTTGAAAGCTCCATTATCGCTGAGCAGTTTCACATGAACATGTGGAAAAAAGAGAGACTTAAATAGTCAATGCATGACGTCCTTTTTGTGTGACAGCTGTTTGGAGAAATGGGAGATCCGTCACAGGTGGATCTCAGAGAAACAATCCCGGTTCAGAGAATACAACACAAGACCTAAATGTTTGTGGAATTTTAGTATATTGCTTTGTAAATTATTGGGAGTGTGAGAGCATAACACAATATTTTAAACCACTCCCTGAGGTGCAGGTTTGTTAAGTCACCATGCTACTGCTCTCATCTCTTCACTTCCTCCTCCTCAGTGGATAAATCACCACATTAATCTTCACTTTCCTGATTTAAATTTGAAGTGCAGGCTTGGCTGTAACTACTTTTATCTTGGGTGGGCATCATGTTCTGGTCTCGTATCTGGGTAGGAACGCCAGATGCATTATCATTCTTTTGCATCTTTTGTCTGCATTTGTGGACTTTTTACATGTTCAGTAAATAATATTTGGGATGCTGCAAGTCAGACATTGTTTAACAGAAAAAGGAAGCATCTCAGAGTGAAAACATGGTGAAGGGCACAGAATACTGACCATTGATTGCCTTTCGTTGATCTTGTTAGGATCTGATTACACAGACTGGAAAATGACCCCCTAAATCTCATTGCTGGAATGCATGAATAACAAAATGAGCTTTTTGCTGGACACCTAAAGAAAGTGGCACCTTAGAGATAGTTAATCTCTAAACATAGAACTTAGAGATGAACTATTGGTTGCATTTCTGCAGTTAAAACATTGAATCAGACATGCAACTCTTGAATCTGTCAACAGAACAAAAACAGGTACAAAACCTCCTTCAACAACCTTCTCTACATCCAACAGATGTTGCAGCTGCCTTGCATCACTATCACACAATGCATCGTGTTATAACTATGATCACACCCAAGAGATTCCACTGAGAGCCTCCAGGATCTCATGTTAGGTTTCAGCCATTCCTGACAGCTTTCATCAATTCCACATGTTCTGACAATGATTATGATGTCCTCAGTGGCCTGGCTTCACACCTTGCAGGTCACACGGTTGCGAAATCAGCTCTGCTGCTTATTACTCAGGGGACCTCATCGGCTCCTCAGAAGACTGACAGCTTTGACAGGTGGAGCTGGAGTCGGCTTTGACAAACTACTGATTAGGCTGTCACTCCGAATAGAGGAAAGCCAAGAACTATGTAAAACTCATTCACTTACTCACTCACTCACTCCCTGCGAGCCAGACAGGTAGCTGAATGAATGCATCAACTCATCGAGCTGCAGAGGTTGACACGGCTAATTATGCTTGAGTAATAAGCAGCAGTCACATTGATGTATCTCAGCAAGAGTTTCAAAGCACAGGCTCGGTTGCCTTAATGGAATCAATTTGTCCTTCAAACCCCTTGGAAATTGGTAAATAAAAACTGACTTGTGTTTGGATGTTGTGAGAGTGATGCCTGAACACTGTGTGCTGGTGTTGCCTAAAGCAAAAAAAAATTAGCGCCAAATTGTGTCGCACGGCAGATTACATCCATACGTACACGATTATCAGCAGAGTGAAATTGTTCGCATCAAGAAGGGGAGGGGTGGTAGTGCAAGAAAAAAAAATTTATTATTTAATCCAACTTAAAGTTGGATTTTTCTGTTAACATCTAGGTGTTATTCCCAATTATTAGAATCTGGAAAGAGTCAAGAAGAATCATGTGCTTGGCTTCCAACAACAGTGGCAATCAGATAGTGACATGTACTACATACAAATACACATTTTTTCTTAGTGTCATGAAATGAGATTTAGTTCAGTTATGATTGCCAACATTTCCATTTGCTCCATGCCAAAAATAATGGCAGAGACTTTTTTGTATTACATCCTGCCAATTTAAAACTGTACTTATTCTAATGTAACATTGTGTTTTGAACAGTTTTAGGAAAGAGCATAAGAGATGCGGTTGCAGATTAATTACAAAGGTTGATTAATTCTCTAATGACTTTGATTGACTGCTACTCAATTTCACCTATGTGGGCTGCATACTACCTTCTCATTTGTGCATTCTAAGAATAATGTTGTCTAAAACAGCCAGGATCCAAATTTCTGCCACTTATTGACCATCGTCACACAATGTAGTAGCCAGGGGAGGAGGTGCAACAGTCTGTGGAGAAGGAAAGGTGAGGAGATAAAGTGTACCACTGAATAATTCAGAACAAAAACACAGAGGAAAATCAATCATGTAGCCAAATCTGGTATTAATAGCCAATTCTACTAATATTAGGAGGCATGTGTTTGACAGAGGGTTTATGGGATGCGTTGAAGACTTTCTGTGGATTAACTGTCTCTGAACTCACTATGCTCTGATTTTATGAGTTTTAAAATAACCATCTGCTTAAAACTGTAATGTTCTCCACGTTAGACACTTTAGAGTTGCTAAGTAATTAGCGCTACATTGGATTTTATAATTGACAATCATGTACCTTTATTGGTCAATTACCTACCCTAATCAAGTGACTCAGCCAATTGTAACAGTCTTGTTATTACTCAATTAAAACAAATGCTCTCTGAGGTAGGGGCTTTGAGGCAGAGAGGAACAGGGGGTGTGTGAGGTGTTCCCACTATATCACCAGGTAATTAATATTTTCATTAACTCTCTCTCTGCTGAGCGCCGACCTGCCTCTGATCATTTCATTTCCCCTCCATGGGTTCGATACCGTAGTGGCTCCATAATTAGTTTGATTTACATCTGCCTCCTGTAATGAAGGAGCGAGGTCACTCCCTCTTCTTCCCTACGTCGAGTGCCACTGCTCTACTCACACTCCTGCTACATCCAATAAATTTGCCGGGTTGTACATGGAAGGAATAGGCTTTGGTGTATAGAGACAGCTCATGAACAAGAAACAGAGACTTGGTTTATGAAAAATTCACGGCCAGATCTTTGAGGGATTGTGGAAGGGCTTGTGTAGGGAAACGTTGCTTATTAATGATTGAAGTAGACATGGATGGTTCTTTTTCTGGCTGAAAACCGAAGAGTCTTACATGGTGCTGCGTAGAAACCGTTGGGATTAGGAGCAGTGTTGTCACAGATGAAACTACTCACTATCTAACATCTTTTGGTTGATTTGATTTGCGTCAAACATTTATGATCAGTGTGTCAAAATATATTTGTTATCAAATTAATAAAAAAAATAGAATGTGCGGATAGTTCTAGGTAACGCTCCACTTTTGGTAAGATATTGATCTCAGGTAAGTGAGAGCAGATGCAATGGATTTTATTTAAACCAGCACATGCGATGCAGTCCACTGTATGAGCTCCATGACTTAAGCAGCTTTACACTCAGCAGGATAACACAGGAGAGCAGATGAATGATTTCAGCATTAATAATGCTCCATTGATTATTGTTCTGCTGTTTAAAGGTGAATGGCAAAGCTTTCTGAGCAGCAGGGGATGGAGAAGTCTGTGCGTCTCTGAGAAGGCCTGATTTACATTTTGGAAAGTGCACCTGATTCTCAGGGGGTTTGGCTGTCGTTTTCACTCGATACTGATGGTGAACTTTCTTTGTTGTGGAAGACTCACCAGTCCTTTTACACACAAGCTGCAACACAGTTGCTGTAAATTCATATATGCTGAAAACCCATGTCCAAACCCATAGCTGTTCATTCTCCAACTATAAATACATAATAAACAAATTCAATATTCTGATTTCAACAGATCAAAAAGGCTTTAGGTTTGTTGTTGAATAGTCTGCGCCTCAATAATGCCTTATTTTTTACTTGACATGTTACTCATAGTCACGATTGGACTGCATGAGTGCATTTCAGAGGGCAGGAACGTTTTCCAAAGACAGAGACAAAAGCTTGGTCAACAACTGCTCTCCAGCCAGCTACATGTTAAGTTCATCTCAGTGTCATGATATCTAAAAAACCCCCCAAAAAACCCCAACTATTAGCATAATTCACAAGCAGCACAGCATAGAAATAAAAATAAAAAGTGAAGTTTGATCCTGCAGTAAATATGCAAAGCAGCTTCAATTATAAAAGTAAAAACAAAGGTTCTAATCTTATTCGCTTGAAGGTCCAAAATAATTGTAGCTTAAGCACTGCATTTGATATGAGTAAACTCAAACTCATTCATAAATGAGTGCAATAAATCCTTCATGTTGCGCCATACATCCAACTCCTTCGCTTTATGTTGCTTTGAAGCTCTTTGGGATCAATATGCATCGGCACACCTGCGATAAATGGTGCTAACAGGAAACATTACATGTTCTTGCTGCGGGTCTCAGATGGAGCCAGGGGCAAGCGGGTGGAAACATAAAGATAATCTTCAGTGCCACATAAAAAAAGGAAGCCAAAATAGCAAGCTAGCCAGACAGTCCATCGCGCCATCTCTCAGGCACATTTAGCCAGCAATGACTGCAGCCCTGCCTAGCATTTCCCCTTACTCAATTATTGATGGTAATTATCCCACCGTGCTTAGACTGCACCATAACAATATATTTTTAAACAAGAAACAAGTCACTGCACATTCTCTCAAGTGATCATTCCTGTGTTCTCTTTATTCTCCTCTTGATAAAATAATTGGTAGAGGGTTGAGTTTTCATGACATGGAAACAGAGCTTTGGCCCATCATCTGTTAAGGGTAAGTGTGATAAAGGTGCTCACTAAAAAGTAATATACATTTATTTATGAAATTATTTATACGTACTTAGGTGAAAGAGACAAAGAATAATGTGTATTAGGTATATGGAATCAGTAGTGAATACTTCATTTGTAATGAAATATTGCAAAATGACTGAATCAATCAAGCATTTTGAATAATATAATCTGAAAAACAACAATGTTATATTTTTTGTGGCATCTTTCTGAAAGGATTTCATGACAAATAAAACATCATACATAGCAGCTTCAGTGTGTGTTTAAAACCATCCCTATGCTAAATATTTTCACCATTCAAACAAGTCAAACTATCACAGTCTAAAAATATATCCCCCAACACAAGGCATGCAAACCTTCACTTTGCTAAACATACAAGCACAACAATATAACAAAATCGAAACAGCTCTCTTTCTCCCTTCTCTTTTTTTTTTCCTGGCTAAGATCTCGGCCTTACTGTCCTCTACTTCCCCTTCCATTTCAGTGGAAGGCCCAAGCTTGCCGTCTTCCAGCGCCGCAGGGCATGGAGCTAGCCAGCGGTGAGTTTCCATCAATTAGTGCACCCCCGCGGCCTCATGGCAGAGCCCACCTTTGACTGCGGTGAGATATTGATTAGTTCAGCTGCACTGTCAGGTCTGGAGTGTGCAGGGCCTGGTGATCCAAGGCCTTCGCCAGAGACAAGATCATGTCAAGTTTCTGACACATGTAGGCTCTCACATACACACCCGTGTGCACACGCATGGAGGTTAGCATGTGTACACATGCAGCTGCACACAGACGTGCGCGTCAACACATGAACACATACAAATGCAATGAAACATGCTCTCTCAGATGACTGCAAGGTGTGAGAGAGGGAAGATAAGAGGAGAAGTCCACAAGAGTTGCTTGTCAGGAGTGATGGGTGAGAACTGACAAGTGCTTGTTAGTTTTTTTTTTTTTTTTTTTTCTCCCTCTGCCCGGTGGAGTTGGTGTGAAAACAACAAGCTGCAGAGCCTCCACATTCACTCAATTAAGGTACAATATGATAATATGTATCCACTGGACAACATAAATGGCTGCTGAACACAAAGTTCAAAACAACAAAAATAAAAACAACAACATTTTATTCAGGTTAGAAGTGGTAGATAGGAAGCAAAAACATCTCCTGTCAATGCATGACAGCTATTAGCAGGGCACGGACATTAGTCTGTAATGTTCAGAAACACATTGCATCTGCATAAATGAATAGCACTTTAACTTTTCTAGTGAATATGGCAGCAGAGTAAAAATTAAACGCTGCTTGCCCAACCAAGTGATGAAGCTGTTTAAGGAGACCTCTGACAGCTGAAAGTATGGAAAAAAATAAATCTGGATCAGTGCTTCCCCATGTGCATTTCAAATATCGGCAAGACCTGTATATTCATAGGATGGTATTCATTGGGCTTTTGCAGTGATGCAATCAACTGCAACTCCACAGGTATTCACTCATAAAGAAAAATATTACCATCCACTCTTTGATGAGCACAACTCAGAAAATATTTCTTGAAACCATTTCAAGCCCAAGCAGAGCTGCAGTTTTTTGTTGTGAACCTCAAAGACAAATTGGACTGACCACAGGAGCCTCACTTGACAACTGTTAGAGTCTGATTCCTGTTTTTGTGCCACCGTGACGCCAAAAACAATCACAACAGTCTCAAAGTGAGCAGGAGAACACAAACATCGAAGGGTGCAGGTCAAAGAAAATGAGTAAATCCAGCAACGTTAATTTTGGGAAATAGCATTGATTTTATGTGTCAGCCCATTGTTACCTAATTGGAAAACAATTATACATTGTTTATTATCAAGTCAAGATAATAACTTGACTTGAGTTATTATCTTTAAAAGATAATAACTCAAGATAGGTCAAATAATAGCCAAGGGAATATCACTCAAATGTTGATATCAGTGATAAACATCCTAGTTTTCTGAAGCTTTTTGTTTCAGTGTCTGGGATTAAAATAAAACCAAAGGTGTTGATAATATTTATATTAGTTTTTATACAGCAATCTGTCCAATCTTGGTGCTGTAGATACTATTTTGAGAAAGAAATGTTTAATGATTTATAAGTTGATTTGTTAAAATATTAATCTTTAAATGGAAAATCAAATTATGATATCTTTGGAGAAACTGGGTTTCTATAATTAACTTTTCTTTCTGTTCACAGAGACTCAACAAAAATGAGTGAACGTCGGGAACCGGACATGAAATTGGACTTCATAATGACTTGGAGCAAAAAGCCATTGTCTGTGTTGTTACTCTGAAAAACAGGATGGACGTTTGGACTGTTGTGGGCAGCTGTACCTTGTGAGAAATTTAACATTTTTATCCTTTTGCCCTCTTTCATATTGTTTGCGCAAAAAAAAAATCCTGTTTTGTTATCTGTTTATAAATAAAAAAGATGAAATAGTGTTTTTATTTTTTATTTTGATAAGAGCAAACTTATTAGGATGCAGGATACATGTGGGCTGTTTGCTATACATTGGCAGAAACATCACAAAATAGTGCATCTGAAAGCAACACAGAAAGGGAAAAACACACACAAAACACTGTCAAACGCCTGAGGTATGCTCCACTTGAACGCTAGCTGCAATTAGTCCATAACCAAATGATGTGCTGCATCTGCACTTAATGCATTTCTGTATCTAATCAGTGCGAAGGCTACGGGGGACGTTCAGCCTTCATCTCCTGCCTCCCCGCTGTGTGCCCTGTACCACACCACTCTGTGTGGAGCGCAGGGATGTGTGCACCACTTCCTGTCTCCTCCCTACTTTATCCAAGCAGAACAAAGTTACTGTTAGAGAACTGATCCCCCCCTGCAGTTTCTTGCTCTCTGTTGGTTAAATAAGCCATTTCACCGTCTTTTCATCCTCCTCGCTCTGCCGCTTACACGAGCCGTCAGCCCGTTACGCCGAGATGTTGGGTGGTGCAGCTTCGCCATACATGTATGAGGAGCTCATCTGAGGAGGGTTCTGGAGCTCTGTGCCATGCTGGATTTGCTCAGCAGATGTTAAAACAAATCAGGCCTTTGCAAAGCTGACTGGAATAAATTGAATGTGATTCATTTGAGTTTAAGTAAAACTGAGCTGTCTGTCAAATAATTTTCTTACCTTTTGTAGAAGTGATCAGAACAAGTTGTTCTACGCAACCAATAGAAAAAGAGCAGCAGCTATGATTACTGTAAAATCCTTTCATCCAATAAGTACAATTACTTAAAACTGTGTGTGTGGTTATTACATTCTGTTTTTAAAAAAAGTAAAACTAAACACATGTTTTTTTTTCTTCCATTTGGGTTTGGTGCAATTTTTTTTTTTAAATAATTTCCCTCGCCTGTCATTTTCTCATAGAGGTCTAGGAAATCATGCATGCACATAAACAGAGAGGGGATCATCTGGGCTGGACCGCTTGTGATTTGCAGCAACAGAATGGTGTAATTTTCCTGCCTAAAATGCACAGAGTCCTGTCCAAATTGATTGTGTCGCCTCATTGCTTCTGAGGCCAACACGGGGAGAGGAGTGGCCATAATTGAGAGGGAGAGTTAGCAAAACCTTAAATATATGGCAGGTGATATATCATTACCCATAGACTTGACCCTGCCTGACCCGCTCCAGCTCCCATGTGGTCTCTGGCTCGGGGCTGGCGTGCGGCAGACGGAGGGGTCTGCTGCCGCTCAAACGGCTAAATCAACAGCGTCTCGCCACGGCTCACGCTGGAGTGTTTTGCTTGAACGGTTTCATGAAAAACTAATCATCTGTTCATCATGGAGATCAAACATACGCGGGGGGCAATGATTAGGAAAAGCAATCTGATAAAGCTTGAGGAACCAGTAGTCCAGATATAATAATTTCAAGATTAAAAATGACTCCTCCCTTCTTCTCCCTCCTCATCATCACCCTTGGCGCTCCTCTTAGCTGTATCTTGAAGAAAAAGTTTTCTTGTTTGTGACATATGCTTGTTTAAAATGCAATTATTAAAGATCCAATCCATTCTTTTGAGGATTAATTCCTCTCAATTTTAATTTATTCTTTTACATCTGAGGTTGAAAATACACACGTAAAATGAATTCAGAAACAACAAAGCAATCGCTGTTCTTCCAGGATGACTTCTAAATTTTTTATGTCTAAATACTGCCTTTAATCTGGTGTGTGATGCTATTTCCTCCTTTCAAATGGAGACCTCATCCAGTAATCACATACCTTATTGGCATGTTGACTACAAGTGCTGAAGTATCTTGTTCTTTTCTACTTTTGAACCAAACTCATAAGAAAGACAGTAAAACAGAGGTCAAGGTAATCTTCTGCATGCCCAAACCCCTCCCCATATTAATGCTCTTTTCTAACTGAGTTACAAAGCAAAAAAAAAAAAAAAAAAAAAAAAAAAAAGAAAGTTTTTAAATGAGTGGACAAAAGTGGAGTTGCTCCAAAGAAACCATTTAAAGTTGGCCTGTGCAATACTTCAATAGATCAAAGGAGAAAAAGATGATTTATTATGAACAGGGAATCTCTCAGGCTTAAAACAATTATGTGCAGATACCCCTGAGTTACTTAAGCAAATAAAGTGAAAATAAATAGTAGCCATGTAATGTTTTATACACCCGCTGAATGTAATAACATTTTGTCATTTCCACAAAGTGGAATGGAATGAAATTAGAGGTCCCTGTAGCCTGTAATGAAATGCTGTGCCTCCCGACTAATGCAGTTTGTCATCATGTGGATATATTAATGCTCTTCTCTAACTTCCCTTTGACTGATGCTGGCTTCACATGCCAGCACGGACGTCCAGGACTCCGGCTGGAAAATTCCACACCATCCACTTTAACAATTTATAAGATAAAATATAAAATGAACAGCTAAAATAAAATGACCAAAATTGAAGGCTGAAATGGAGATCTTCTTATGAGACATGGAATTAAATTTTTCAATGCAATATGGTCAGCCTGTTGACCTCATTTACAAATGACCAATTCTCCCTTGTTATCAGGTTGTCACAGTACGATTCAACACTTAGAACTACAGCAAATCAGAGTAAGATCCATCATCCACAGCGTTGAACGTCGCCAGGTGTCCGTGGACTTTGAAAGTTACTTCAAGGGCGCATCACAATTCTGGTTTCTTCTGGAAAATCCTGAAGTAGAATGATTTTTCACTTTAAGTTCAAGTGTAGTGGGCTTATGCAGCGATTAAAGGAAAATAGCATGTTTACATTTAAACGACAAATGAAAGTTTTGAAGTCACTTATATTCAAAGTTCAGACTTCAATCTGACTCCGACGTTGCAGACTGACCTGACACACATGCTAATGTTCCACAACTCTCCAGTGTGGCTGAATTGAAACCATTCTGCAAATAAAATTCCTCCACAGTGATGTAAAAGACTCATTGCCATTTGTAGCAAACACTTGCAAGTTGTTGCTGCCAAGGGAGACACAACCAGTTATTAGGTTTAGGGAGGAATTACTTTCTCAAATTTAACCAGAGAGGTTTGGACAACTTTTTGCCTTGATAAATGAAACCCTCTTTTATCACGGCAAATACTCTTTGTATTTTCTTAGGTTTTATTTGTCTGGTTTAAATGTTTCTTTGATTTTCTGAAACATAATTCAGATTTAATAAAGATTAAAGCAGAATAAATCTGTAGTTGAGCAAAAACCTCGTCACGCCACTGGGAGGAACCAAAGTGAGAATCCAAAACAAACTTTGAATAACTTGGAAAAACTAAATCTGCAACTGAATAATCTAAACAACAAAAACAAAGGGAATGACAAATGAAAACCTTGGAGTTTTTACAGTCATTGTCAATAAACCAGAAGATCCGATGAAGCATATTTGTCAGATTAAAACTAACTTTTGAAAATAGCAAACATGTATTAAACATACTTTTTTTTTTTATTAATCCCACATTTCAGTATTAAACTTTTTTATTGGTCTGATGTAATGTTCTGATCTTGAATGTGTTTTAATTTTTTCTGTAAGCAAGAAATTATTACAATGACAGAAATAAAAGCTTGAAAATGTTAGTCTCTATGTAATTAATCTATATAAATCATTTTATTTGACAAACTGAGATACATAAATAAGTGTTTTATCAGGACAAATCCAAGAAATCAACAACAGGCATGTAGAGAACTAGGACATCACTGGAAAATTAGTTTTTAAAAATCTCCACTTTGAAATGTATCTTAATTGATCTAAATTTTTCTCACCAAAAAACACTTTATGTGTATTGAAGCAAACTATTCTGCAGAAAATCTATCTTGCATGTTAACCTTATAGAATGCAGCCAAGGTCTGCGCTGAAAAAAGAAATTGGAAGAGGAAGAAACAGCAACAGATGCTAAAACTAGTGTAAAATAATAAAAGAAAAAAGAAAAACTCCAACAAAACTAATAAAAGAGAAACTTTAGACCTTTAGAAAGTAAACAAATGAAAGAGGCATTTAAGGGAAAAAAAAGTGTCCTCAAACGGTACAAATACGCAGCACTTTTTAAAAACCTCTTTAAGCCGATGCTTGAAGAAGCAATGATACAGGTTTTGATGATAGCTTTACACATTAAATATTCAAAGGGTAATTGTACACACTGTTATTGGACTTTTTATTAGGATGTATATTATATTCTGCACAATATTGAAAACAGAAAGACCATTATTAGTCAAGGCAACAACTATCAGTTTTCCACAGTAAAAATAAAAATGAAGTTTTGATTAAAATCCAATATATACATATATATTGAGATGGTAATTAATCAGTTTGTTGCTAATTTAATGATGGAATATTTAAGATATTAACATTTGTGTACAGTACTAAGAAAAGCGACTGATTAGGTTGCTCCCTAAAATATAATAATGTTGATAATTCACACTTTTTTTTTCTGCCACTCAGCATTATGAGCCTTATTTTCTGAGGACGCAGCTGATATAAACTTTCTCTCCACCAGAGATGGTGATCAAATGGACCACTGGGTGTCCCACTGGGGCCCAAAAAAAGAAGAGATACGGTCGTGTCACAACAGAGTACACAAATACAAATCCCCAAAGCTGCAGTATCTGTCGTGCTGCTATTGCATTAGCACTCATTACAAACGCAATACCTCAGGGCGAAAACTTGCAAATACACATTTTCAACTTTGCCTGTGCTTGTGTTCTACATTATAGCTAACCTTAAGTGCTCCTCTGGTGGCAATAAGTTCATTTATTGTTACTGTTAGGCAAAGGAATACCACAGATAAAGCTTAGTGTGTCTAATTTTACTGTCACCCCTAAAAGCCAGATTAGGAGGGAAAAGGAAGGTCATTATTTTGTGCTGGGGAGGGGTTGGTTAATCTATGAATAATGTTAAGGGTTAGGGTGAAGGGATGTGCAAAGGAGGGGTATTTAGGTGGAGGGGTGCTTAGATTGTGTTGTTTGGCAGCTCATCTATATTTTATGCTGCCACTCAGAGAAATGAAACAGGAGCCGCCCGGAACAAGGGGGGACCCTCTGACACTTCAAAGGGAAGTCCTATGGGTGGCTTCTTATTGAAGCTAGGCCTATACCAATGCAGACCCACATACATAACCCCCACCAACCCATGCTGGGACGCTGCTGGGGCCTCATTAACCCTTAAACAGACTTATGAGGCGTGCAGCGATGCAGTGCCTAATTACTCCTCTAACACACTGGGAGAAAAGCTCCCAATTTGACACATAAACTAAACAACACCCATCTTATTTGCTGGTTGCTCCAAAGAGCGAGCCCAGATTGAAAACCAAGAGTTTTCTTAGCGATTAGCAGTAGCAGAAGCTTACTTCCCCTCCCCTCAGTTGCTCCCACGCTACAGTCATACAATAGCTGTACTTCGTGATTTGTGAAACCTGACAATGATAATGAGGGGAAAAGAAAGATGAAAGAAGAGGAAAGATAAGGGACACCGGATGAGAGGAAAACAGGCACATATCAAAAGAAAGGGTCTAATTGAGGTAACACTGGCAGCCAAATTCACAGCTTCATTTGCATAGGGCAGTGCAGCTTCATTTGGCCATCTCTAACAGCGCTAATGTCTTAACAAATTAATTTTGCTAATTAGGCACGCCCAGTGGAACTCACCAGCAGATTAAGCAGATTAAACAAACAAATGCTTATTACCCCTGGGCGGCCTGAGAGGTGCATTTCTACGGGTAAGATTGTCGGGCTGTATGCTCTGTATGCTACACAACTTACTTTGTGTGACTGGTACCATTTAAGAGTGGTGTGCAGGTCCAAAACTTACAGTTTCTGTCAGCTGCTGGATACCTACTGATACACAATAAAACAAGAAAACTGTTTACAAAATAAAAAGGTTGATATTACCACCACAGGGGCACAAATGTTTTAATTTCATTTTGTAATTCATAAATATTTTCAGTGTTAGGGTAATGGATTTTTTTTTGTCAAAGAGCTAGGAAGATGTAATTTGAAATTTGATGTAATCAACTGCATGTTTTAGGCAATTGTTGCTACTGTGTAATCAAGTTTACATGTTAATCCTTTTTGTCAAAATTTAAAGTGTTGATCTTTTCCCTTAAATCTTTTATGTAATAAAGCTTTCCTTATCATTTTTAAAATTTTAAATCATGTTTCATTTTTTTGTGCTCTATCATTCTGAAAGCCTTTTGTGATTTTAATCTGTGAAATGTGTTATAAAATAATACTCACTTAAATATTTTTTTGTAACGCATGGAACAAATATTACTGCCATTTCGGTTTTAAACTGTGCTGTCGAACATCCAAACTAATTGAAAAGCCTGTTCATCTTCTCTCCTCTGGAGGCGCTGCACCATTAGACTCTGAAGGAAACGACATGAAAACTTCCAAAAAAGACACGAGCGCCTTCTTCACAAAATGATGACAAAATGGGAATGACGTCTTTGGTAAAAGATTATGAGCCATTTCACCTTCTAGCGTTACACTCAATGGTTTGTTTTGGTTGTATTTACCCAGAATGCATTGTGCTATAGTTTGCTTTCTGCTTTTGGATCAGTTCTTGTCCACTTGCATCCACATAACGCATTCGAACCGCTGCAGAGTTCACCTTAATCAATTTCTTCAGTCACTTCAATCGGTTTTTAGGCAGACCATAGTTCGCTGTTTTTGGTCTGCATCAGAGTTTAGTTGTGCCTTCGCATCTCCCCAAACCAAACAAACGTTTTAGACAAATTAAATAGAGTTCAATTATAGTGGACTGAACGCGTCTTTCAGTACAGTAAAAAGTGTTTGAAAGTGTGTGCTTGCTTCAGATTTCTTCTGTTTTTGCTTTCCCCCCCACACATATAAGTGCTTTATGTTAGCAAACTGATTTTAATATCAGACAAGAAGGAAGTAAATGCAAAAGGTATTTTTAAAATGATAATTTACTTTACTAAAGAACTTTCCAAAGCAACCTGAACTTGTGAAAAAAGTATGTCCTTTTTGCTTAATAATGAAATTAATGTGATTAATCACATTTTTAGAAGCTGAATTTAGTATCATTAGTCACATACAAGCCCGATTATTTCAGAACGCATAGAAGCAAGAAGTGATTAAATGAAATGTGTATAACTACATGAAGTAGCATAAAAATCCAGCACATTACTAAAAAAAAAAAAAAAAGTAAGATGAGCTGCAAAGTCACTGAGATCTGTCAGATTGGAAAGGTTAAAAAGCCATTGGGACTGAAGCAAACCACAATGAGAGCCACTGTCCACAAACGGAGAAACCATGTTTGCCACAGTAGACAACATCTGAAGCTCTGCAGGCCTCTGTGATTCAACAATAGGAAAGAGCCTGGGCCACATTGGCAAAAAGAATGACAAAAAGATGACAAAGAATATACACTTCCCAAACAGACTCTTCACAATCCTCAAGGATTTTATGGAAACATGCTCTGTATCGATAAGACAAATGTTCAACTTTTCAGAAAGTGTTTCCTGTCATATTTACTGTAAAACACACAACATTTCAGAACAAATAACATCATACCTCCCAGATATGTACCTGGGTTATCCTAAACCATATCCTTGAAATATCAACACCAGTCACTGGTGATTTTCTTTTTTTGAACTCGATCTCCTGTCTTAACCCTGAAGTTTGCAACTTCACCACCACCAGAGTCCAGCATTAATATCCCCAGCCATCTCCACCAGTTTCCTGGTGTGCTGAAGTTTGACAGCTGCTGCCCTTTTTTTGGCAGCGGTGAAATGAATAGATTACGAGCAGTAATTAGTTATACAGCAAAATCAATGTGCTCTGGGGCAAGACCTGAGGCTGGGGCAGGAGGTACAGAGGCGAAGGGGGTGTAGGCGTGTGTTTGTGTGTGTATGTGGGATGGAGAGATATAGGAAAAGAAAAAGAGAATAGAAGGGGGTGTCAGGAAGCCACAAGGGAATATAGAGAGAGGGGCTAAGGTTTGCAAAATAAAAGGACGCAGTGTTCGCTTGGCATGACTAACAATTACTGCTTGCTGAAAGATTGTCAGAGGAAAGTCTTCACAGCATGCAATATTGTTTTTAATTTTTTTGTAATTTTGTAAAAAAACCAAAACAAAACAAACCACCGACAACAACAGGACAATATTTTCCCCTTTCTCAACTGAAGATATTTCAAACAACCCTAATGTTTCTTGTGCCATAAGTTTGATGAGAAATATAAAAATTATCACTTTCAGCAGGAATCTGTGAATAAGTAGTTAGGGAAAATGTACGTAATTATTTTGTGTTTAGTCAATAAAGCATTTCCAAAGGTTCTCTGTCAGTTTTTTTAAGCACACAGAAACTCCACAATGAGCTCCATGAATAACAATGTTGTAACTTAGAGGTTGTTAGCAACAAATTATGAAAACTAAGAAATGTTACCTTGAAGAGGAATCTTTCTACCATTGTTGAACTGCAGCTTTATTTACACAAATATGCTGCATTTGGCCAATGTCAGCTGATTTAATCTTCACAAATTCTATATGCAAGTTAATGTAGTGAATGGGAATGTCTACTTATCAGATTAGGATTAATTCAGTTCATTTTACTTCAAATCATTTGAGTTCAGTTCAGTTCATTTCAGATGAGGTACATTTCAATTCAGTTCATCTCAATTCAGTTCAGTTCAATTCGATTCAGTTCAGTTCAATTCAGTTCAATTAAAATCAGTTTTGCGTGATTACAAACAGCTCAAACATAAAAATAGATTTTAGCTTGCCCACAATACATTTGAACTGAAGTTGGAAGGTTTTCAGCTTTTGAGGATTAAATGCACGAAAGGATGTTAAATAGAAATTAAATTTTTTAGTTTTATTTTTTTTTACCATAGATATACCCCTAAAGTCAGCTGCTGGTGGACACTTAATAAACCAACTTTTCACCTGAGTTTCAAGTTTTAAAATCAACCACAAAAAGCTCAATCTTCATATGAGCAAATCTTTGTTTGGCTTTACTCTTGCAAAAATTATTAAGCTGCCTAAGTGTGGTTTGGTGTTTGAGAAGCATAATTTTAAAGGATGTTTTAAATGGATGGACAAATAACACAGTCTCACACAAAAGAGACTGGGGGAGAGTAAGCTGGTGTCGGACGGTGGGGTACACACCCCCAGCTCTGGATATGCCCTCCAGTGATGCATCCTGCTCCTGATTTTAGTGGCAGAGTGCTGGATGACCTGTGTGTGATCTCCTTCATAATTAACATATGCTTGTTAGTCAGGGTTGGCTGGAAGCACACACACACACACACACACACCCACACATGCACAACCGCACACAACTGAGTCTGATGGAGAGGAGGGAAGCAGGAACTGTGAGTTATATAACACGAAGGTAAAGAGTCACTGGAACTCACAGGTGAATCAATGCATTTCTGTCACTTACACTCCCATCCCTTCAGTGTTTTGCATTCTCTTTCCTTTTGCTGAACCTCACTTATCAGCTTCAGCGCCGTAGATAAATCTGATCAAATTTGCTCAGAAAATGACTCTGGTCCACTTTAATAGGGTCATGAATATGAAGTGCTGAATGGGCACGTGTCATATTTGTCCAATTTATCCCAACCTCATTTGGACATAATGAAGACATGCACCTAGTTCTGATTATTCTCTGTATTTCCCATGGCTCTTGACCTCCAACTGAAAAGATAAATATAATCTCCTTAACCTATCAGGATTACAGATGAAAATCGGTGTGTGCAAATGCCAATTTATTCCCCAGCAGGAAATCCAAAAGTGTTTCATCATTATCCCTACATTATCGACTGTCTGCGAGGTTAGAGTACCAACTAAGACAAATTCTTCATAAAATACTGCACTTTCTTCATGAAAAAGCACAAAAATGTTACGGGGGGACAGTTAGAAAAGAACAGGACAGGAGGAGAAAAAATTGGGAAAGTGTTCACATCCAAGTATTGTTTTGCAGCTACAAGCCCAGAATTACTGTATGCATGTTTGCATGAGTGTGTATGTGGTGGAGGGGGATGCTGTCTGGCATTGTGGAGGTGTCTAGTCAGTGTGGGAGTCAGTGTGGAAGTCTGTGTGTGCACGCGTTTGCACTCATAGCATCTCAATGACATCAAAGCGCTGTGCAAACTGAGCCCCTGGCAGCTCTTTAGAATCCCATCTCCCTGCTCTGTTTAAAGCAGGCAGGAGAGAAAGGACCCAAACTAATAAAAGAGGTGTTATTCAAAAGAGGAATAGACTGCTCAAATGTGTGCCATGTCTGTGTGTGAGCACAACTCAGAGAGACCGGGAGAGGTAAAGAAGAAAGAGGAGAAAATGTGTAGAAAACGACAAAAAGATAATAGCAAGAGCAAAGGTGACAAAGGGGTAGAAAGGAACACAAGATCACAATGTTTTCCCAGAAGCCTAACATTTATCTCACAACTTTTCATTGTTCATTTGTGTTGCTGCCACAAAAGGTTTGGTGACTGTTTGTACAATCGCGCAAAGAGACGTCCAGATTTCTCAAGCTCTGACGTTTATGGATGAAAGGTTGTGCTTGGTGGAAGAAGAATAGGAGTATAAAAAAAAAAATCTAATTGATTTGAAACATAATTTTTGCAACAATTTGTCTAGTTGTGCTCTGGCCAGTAACACTCCCAAATGTCAGTATTCCCAATTAAATTCAATTCAATTCATTTCAGTCCACATTGGTGGAATTCAGTTCAGTTGCAAAGAGCAGTGTATGCAAGACAATCTGAGGAGTCTTTCTTTTGATTTGGATGTTACTTAAAAAATATAAAAATAAACCAAGATTATGCAAACAATAATTAAGAAATGCAGTGAGAAAATTGAAGTGACTGTTAGTCACAAAATATGCATTTCATGTCTCTCATGCAATTGGCAGCTCTGCTAATGTTAAAGGTCCGGCTGTTTTCTGGTTTGTGCTTAACTGTGTATTTTTCTGTTGTTATGGAAAGGCTGCAGACACAGCACCAAATTATTTTATGGTTCTCAGAATTTCAACATCATTTATCTCTGCAATAATCATCATTACGATACTTTCAGTTAGATTGGATTTTAATTAAATTGAAATCATTTAATTAAAATCAAGTTCCTGCACAAGTTCCAAATGCAGGAACTTGTCTTGCATTTCCTTGCAAATAAATACAGGGCTTGAAGTGAATATTTGCATTTTCATACATATGATTCCACATATATAATTTTTAAGCTGTTTATTAGTGCAAAATATTGCATAACGTTGTTGTGATGCAGACAGCACCCCGTTGTGTAATGTGTAGTTTTTATTAATTTCAGCGTTTCTTTTCCATTTTCCTAACTTTTATTAATTCAAATTAAATCAATTGAAATCAATAGTATATACAGGAAAGTCCTAACATTATCACTTGCGCTTCTATTGCTTTAATAAAAACTGCCAATAATGTAGCCATGAAAATGATAGTGTTTTTTTCTACTAATGTAAAAGTACGATAAACTTCCATTCTTCTCCTGCTTTATGGGCTTTGTTAGTGCTAATGGCTGTGCTACATTTACACAAATCGAGCAAGTAAAAGAAAGAAACTACAATGTTGGATTTGTCTACTCAATTTTACAATAGTGTTTTTTATTGTGAAGTTTTAGGTGGGAACTTGACATGTCTGAAAATAAATTACTTCCCGGCTCTAAATGCATTGGTCATTTCAAATAATTTTATTTATCACTTATGTCTGAATATTTGCCAGTTTTTGCTCTTATCGGCTCCCCATTATTTGCCGGACCTGATGAGAGCTTCCACAAAGCTGAGGTGAACATCTTCTGAGAAGTGCTGCTCTCCTTCTTTTCAAAAGCTCTCACATGGAGTGCAGAGTTTGAGAAAAGTAAGGCGTGAGATAGAGGAAGGGCTGCAGAGGAAACGCTGCAGTTCAATTGATGCTGTAAAATAAAATAGTTTGTAAAAGGGGAAATAAATGCAGCAGTGGGCGGAAGATTCATGTGCTCAAATAAACTGGGGCTTTTGAATTTTTAATTGCAGTGGCCCTAATTATGGCCATCAGACGGTACTTCTAAACACACTCAGTGCACTTTCTCCCCATCGCTCTTTTCCCCCCAGCCTCTTCAGTTTGGCTGCGGACGAGGCCTCAGTCCGGGTGTATTTTTCCATGCCATTAATATTTGATGAAAATGGGCCAGGCTGCATCAGCTGCTCATCGCCACTAAGAACATGGCCTCCATTATGAGTCCCGTGCTTCCTTTCAGCTGCGTGCATTAGCAGAATGACAGAGCGCAACAGAAAGCACAGACGGATGTGATGAGGCAACTCATGTTCACACACATTGGTCGTAAGGGTGCATGTGTGTGTGCGTGTGCGTGTGTGTGTGTGTGTGAGAGAGAGAGCTGGCTCGTCAACTATCCCTGTCGATTGATGCTATTAGATGTTGAGAAACAGTTGGGTGTGAGCTATAATTGAGCTGACACTAATAATGAAAGCAGATACTGTCTGGAAGCCCTTGGCAATATGCTAAAGATATTGATGCCTCTAATAATTCAGGGGCTCGACAGAGTGAGGAAGGATTTTTTTTCTCACCTTCAGATCTGGATCAGGAAACAGGGAAATAAGATATAAAACGACTTTTAGATGTGCTACAGATTAATCTTTAAATTATTATTTTTTCCCTGCAGTACCAAGTCATCAGGAAGTACTGACAGTACATATTACAGGATGGGAGAGTTTGTGGGAGAATGGCTATTATCTTTACAGTTAGCAGTAGAGGGCTAACATGCCAATACTGTTTGATTCGACAGCACCGGTGGTTAGCCGTCCTACACATATGGTCACACATATTTTGTTTCCATGTTGTCATTCACTGGGGATAGTCGAAGACCGATGTTCAGGATTGTAAGTTTGTGTTAAGCTTTGGTCAAGGACTTCCATAATGACCAACTCAACCTTGTGACTCCTGTCAGAGAGCCATGTCCCTCGGGGTGTGTGCATGTTTGTGTGTGTACGCATGTGGGGACAAGGTGGGTGGTGGGCTGTCTGAGTCCTGAACCCCAAGATGAGGTGGATCATTTAAAGGCTTGCCTGTCAAAAAGATTGTTTTGCTAGCGACCCTACAACGCTAATAAAGTGGAAACTTGTGTATTGTTGATGAATTTTCAAATCACTTGACAATTTAACAAAATCCACATCTTCTTCCTCTTCCTCTGGCTTTTCCAATTAATCATTTAAATTATTTAAAGGGACAGAGTCCGTCACACTCATGTGGCCAGAACCCAAAAAAGTGGTACAAATGGGAAAAGACTGATTTGCAAGTTGGATTTGATGGAGCTATAAAAAAAAAAAAAAAAAAAAAAAAAATTGGGTAATTTTGAGTTGCAGCTCAGCGGTAATGCCAAATGGAAAGAGACGGGGGTTAGTAGAGTAGAAAGCCCCTGTCATCTCAAGCTCCCAGCTTGTTTGATCAACATCAAATTTTAATTTTTCTCCCAGAGTTGTGGCTGAAAGGTTGTTCTGCCCATGCTGCACACAGCTCCCGGCTCCCTGAGTTTGCTGGTCGTGAGGCTAAAGCAAACCGACGAAAACGATAGGATGTGACATGAGCTCGCATGCAAAACCAGAGAGATGCAAGCAGAGGAAGTCAAAAATAATTTCACTCCTTTTATTGTATAATATTCATCATCAGGAGACATGCTACTTCGAAAAAAATGACCCATTTGAGATTACCATCTGTTAGGCACAAACGGCTGCAACATCATTAAAATAAATCCACGACTTTTCCTGGAATTATTATCTGTGGAAACAAACCGCATCTATACATGTAAAAATAAAATCACCACCAGGGGAAATTTTGAACTTAATTACTTCAAAGGCTTCCTCAAGACAACAGCGCCAAGCTACATGAGTTCAGGACCCCCAAACAACTCTAAACGGGCTGCGGTCCCAACATGGTGGCTTGAATATTTCCTAATTGGATGATGGAAATCACACGGGCCTTTTGTTCAGCTTGGTGCATCGGGAACACACCACACGCCTTTTCTCTATTTTTCATTTGCATATTCATTGAGATATCAATTATTTATCCCTCACCACAATCACTCGCTACACTGGTACTGTATGTGCCTCCATATAAGATAATAATAGAAATCAATCTGAACAACTACAGCATTTTTCAAAATGATAAACTATGTAAAACTAAAATAAATTGCATGATGAATTTAAACAAAAAACTGTACATTAAAGTTTAGAATAATAAAAAAAAGAAATTAATTTAATGTAAATGATTTTTAGGTGATAAATATATTTTGGTTTTACTCATTACTTTAGCTGTTAATTATTATGGTACATTTACAATTTAACACATTACGTTTTTGCATTGCTTTACAGGTTTTCTCTTCTGTGCACACACACATCCACATCCACATTCACACACACACACACACACCCTCAACTGAACTGTTCTCCCTCAGCATGTAATATATGTTTATATTATGTGAGAACAGGACACAATATTTGAAAACCTCTCAAACAATAACCCCATATCCCCCCAAGACACATTCCTATTCCTGCATTATTGCCCCATAAGCTGCTTTTGTTGTCATTTTGTTATTATTGTCATTATTGTAGGAAAAAGAAGAGATGTGACTAATCAGAATGTTATTTCAACATAGAGGCGCAACTGACTATTACAGCTGCACCTCAACCAAATATGACCCGAGGAAAAAAAAAAAAAAAGAAAAACATCATGGCCTCACCAGCCAATACACTTTCTCCTTCAACACACACGCACACACACGCCCGCAGTCTCACACTCAAACACACATTCTGGGCAACACGTTACAAGCCGTAGCACGGAATAGATGACCGCACTTACTTTAAATGTCCCATGAAGAAAAGTTTTCAGATTTTTTTTTTCCCTCCACCTCTCTCACTCCAACTCCACTGTTTCCACGAAGATGAAATAGGAGCTCTGGGAAAGTATGCCTGCCATCGGCACCCATCTGTTAGCCTCTCTTATCAGATATCTACCATTTAAAAAAAAACAAAAAACGAAGCATGTAGATCCATGTGATTTTTGTACATTTTTCCCCCGTATAGTCCTCTACCTTGCACGGATGCAGACTGTGCTCTCTGTGCATCTGGTTGCACAAGCACAATCAATATGGAAGGGGAGAGCTATTTTATGATTGGAGAAGTTGTTGTGTTTTTGGTGGTGAAATTCATTATTTAGTATCTGAACCTTCAGCAATTCAGTATCATTTATTCATAAAGTCCCTTTTTGCCAGGAGGAAATGGATACAGCTGCAGCAGCCGAGAGAGAGAGAGAGAGCAAGAGAGAGAGAGGGAGAGGGGGAGAAGCGAGGGAGAGAGAGATAGAGAGAAGTAAAGAAAAGGAACGATTGGGAGAGATGAAGGGAGAGAACATGTGTGTGTATGGGGGGTGCAATAAGAGGTGGTGGATGGATTGATGATATTGATCAGGCAGCTCTTGAAATAAAGGCTCTATGTTTTTTTCAAGCTCTTGTGATTGACAGATAAAGAGACAAGATGGCTGGGAGGAGGAGCGGGGCCTTGAACATCACATGGTAGCATGGAGCGATTAAAGCAGATCCTCTGACAAGCGCAAGCAAGTCGGGTTCAAGCAGACTACAGAGGCAGAGGGGATGGATTGTGAGGAATCACTCGAAATGATGTTTGTTTACTTTGCAAAATCACAGGAGAAAGAAGGCAGAGGGGAAGAGTTGTTAAGTGCTGGAGCTGCGTTTGTGCTCGATGCGTCTTGCTTTGTAAATTTGTTCCAAAGAAACCGCAGCTATGGACCGTACACATGCTGACTAATATTGAAATGGCTGCTCTATCCATTGAAAAAGAGAGAAAGAGGGGGAAACTGCTGCAATAAAGGGAACATGTAAAAAAAAAAAAAAAATGGAACTGTGTTTCGGGTTAGTTTGAATCTGCTGTGTGAAGCACACAACACAAAGCGGAGGAGATGTATGGAATCACTTAGCCCACAATGTTTTACGCTCCTTTTTTTCTGATAAGGAAATCTTTCTGCAACCACAGAAGAAAAAGGAAACGCGTGCTCTTTTTCTTTCTTTTTTTTTTTCATTGTCTGTTTTGTATTCTGTTCGGAATAAAAGCAATTTGAGAGTCGCTCCGGCTATTGAATTATTTAGATACAACTTAGTGCAAACGCTACCAACAGAAATTGATGATATCCATCTCAGTCAGGCAGTAAAGAATGAGGCGCACCTGTAGCTGCCATGGCCTTTGGCTTCAGCGATTCCATTGGCTGCCAGGACTTCCTGTTGGGTGGCGCGGTTCTGTGGATTTCTTGTCTTGTGTTAGTGACAGTTTGGATCATTAGAAATAGAAGATTATCATTAAACTACCTGTGTACATCACATTCGCAAGTAAAAATGATATGAATAGGACAGCAGATTATTTTTGCCTGTGGATTATTCAAAACTTTAAATGGATTTCACTGCAATGCCTTTAAAAAAAAAACAAGCAAAAACAAAACCATGCAGATTATTACATCAAATGTAAGTGCAATATTTAGTGTTAGTAATCCACTCTATCACACCTTTCCCCTGTTCTTAACTGCAGCTCCACTGTGGGTTTTAAACCAAACACTGAAGGCTTTGAGCTACATCAGAAGATGGTAAAAACCTTTCACAGAATGAAATTAATTATCCTTGAATAGCTGCACAACTCCCTCCTCTGTTAATGTGAAAATACAGAAAGCACATACGTCTCAGAAACGGGAACCCCCCCCCCCAAAAAAAACAAAACATGGAAATTGGTGCAATTTTACAATGCAAAGAGAACTAAGAAACTATTTCCACTGAGGCGACAGATTTTTGTTAAAAAGAAAACCGTAAATAGCAAATCAGAGAATTTCAAATGTTAGGATTGTGTTACTACTCACTTGAACATTTTTGCCTGTCTGCCGGCCATCAAATAAAGGAGCTGTCACCACATTTGTGAATATTCCTTTTGGGTGTCGTAAAGCCCTGAGAACTATATTGTATTTATGTACTGTGAGCAGCAGCCTAAATGCAGGAAATCTGTTTGACGGTGAAACTCTATGGTTTTCATTTTCCTGAAATGACTGGCAATTTCAGTATTTCAGTCTCGGTGAACTACACAAGCGACTCGTACCGGGAGCAGTTTCTGAAAAATGTTGTCGAAGGCAGAGCTGAGTGCAGATTAGGAAGTAATTGAGATGGAGTTTACAGTTTTGCATAAAAAAGTTATAAAACGTGTTAGTAGAAAAGCAACAACAACAACAAAACTCAAACAAGCAAGCTTTGATAAGCAATGTTTATCACTTCAAATGTTATTCAGTTTTCTTTATTTGTATGTCAACACAAATTGTTAAAAGATTTTGAAAATCGACAATGAATGTTTTCTTTTTGAACACAACTTTAGTGCATTTGTTTGATTGGAAAAAAAGAGAGAACATGATAAGGAACAAAGTGTTAACCTTTTTTTTTCATAAATTCTCTAAGGAGAAAAGTGACTTTACAAATTTTGTATAAGAAATGTAACTGAAGCATTTTTAAAATAATTTATTCTTTCCTTTTATGATTGACCAGAGTCAGTTAGTCATGTACTTTTTTCCTTGGGGAGAAAAGTTAACACAACACTGGAGATCCTGTCTCTTGCTCAAAAAAGGAAAGACAAGAAAACATGTAATTCAAGTCATGAATTGAAATTTATCATCTATGAAGTTAAGAAAAAAAAAACCAATTTGTCTAAACAATTACTAAGTCTGAAACAAGTGGAGCTGCAACAATCTTGGATGAGGACTCAACTCTGTCTTGTCAACTTGCACAATTAGGAGGAAAGTGACATAGTTAAAAACTGAGTTTGAAAGAAACCTCTGAAGCTCACTCTTAGAGAACTGCAGCAGTGTTTTCAGTAAGAGAAGGGTCCACCAGGGCTTGCATAAGCAAGATGAGCTTCTGTGTTGTGGCCTCAACACAGCACTGGGCAGCAAAAAAATGTTTTACTTCTCACAAGGAATAAAAATCCTTTTGAGAATTGCTCAGTAATTTTTAATCAATTAGAATATGTGTTCTGAAAAGGCTCGTTTAAGAGTATCTTTAAAATTTAAGCTGATATTAAACGTACTTCTCATTAAGCCCACATTTCTGTATTAAAATGTTTTTAGTGGTCTAGATGTTTTTTTGATCTGTAAATGAAAAAAATTATACTTACTAGGAATGATTATTCCTCTTATGATTAACCTGTGTGTAGTTAATCTACATAATATGCTTCATTTTGTGAATAACAGTGTGACACTCTAATTTACTGAATATGACTGAATTTCAAATGAACTTCAAAGGTTTATAAATAAATACAAAAAAATGTGAAACTTTATATTTATTCCAGACTAGAAATAATTGATCGATATATTATGTCAGGCAGAGAAAGATGAATAATAGGTTGATAAATATATTCCCTTTCATAATTTAATGTTGTTCATTTAGTTTTACAGTACCTTCTATAAGCTCAATATCTTCATTTTATAGAAAATCTTCCTACTTCAAGGTGGCACTTTCCAACTTTATGCAATTTTAATTCCTGTTATGGCTGAATGTCTGTACCATTGTTTCCCAAAACCCCTTTCAGAGCATTAGAGCGTTCATAAATTAATAAGTTATAGACTACATTCATTTCATTAAATTAATACAAGAAATTGTGAATCTTCTGAATCTAAAAAAGTGTATCTTTGTTCCACTTTACCTGCATGTTAAATAGAATCCCTTCCTTCCCCTTGACATCTTAAAAGGTTATCCTTTGCAGATTGAGATTCACTTGATGAATGGTTATTGTTTAACAAGAGCAAAATATATATTGATCAAGAGTCATGACGCAGTAGATTAATAGAGCCATTGTTATTTTTTGTTCCAGCCTGTCTGCGTTTTGATGCTCAGGGGAGTCTGCTGTCTTCTTCTGATGTCATGGATGCAGAAAAGATCAGACAATAAGCTAAATAAAGACGCTCTATTAAACCAGCAATTACCTCACAAGGCTGAAGTGATTTATTGCATCTCATTGAAGGTAAGAGCTCTGTGAGTGCCACATAACTAGATTATAAATTTTGGATTCTAGATGACATAGCAGCAAACTGAAACATCGCTTTTCTTCTTGTAAACTTTATAGGAACAGCTATTCATTGTCCAGTAGATGCAGTTGTAACACAGACTTCATCAGTCTGAGAGGAAAAACAACAATACAATACCAAATAAAAAAAAAGAAATCCTTTGAAGATTTCCTCGAGCGAAGGGCTCTTGCACTGGGACTACTTTCAGCTGTGCATTGACTGGCAACTCCAGAGCCAGTCATGTCAGCTGTCGATCAAACTGGAAAAGCACAAAAGTCTGGCTCCCAAACCTCCACCAGTGTGTGCAGATCGCAGGGCAGGGCGACCAGGGGCCAACAACATTAAAGTGCCTGCTTCTCCTTTATTACCAGAAAGGCACAATAGCTCTGCCTGCCAAAACCCTTGTGAATTCACATTCCCTCCTAAATTAGATGTACCTGCAGACCGATGTGATACAATTAGGAGCTGATTATTTGTAAATCAAACGATGACAGCGTGACCGTGTGGCTGTCTGGGATGTTGTGGTCCTCTGGTAGCCAATCCCCTGCCTCGGGAGAATGGTAATTGATTCCCAGGCCCCCCCTGTGGGAATGCTGCTCTGCTCGTCTCGCAAGGCGGAGATGCACAAGTGTCTCTGGTACAGGAAATTTCAATGAATACATCCATATTGTAAATTTCTCCACAGACTTTTCTGGCAGAAAACTTTGGGGTAAAAAAATAAAAAAAATAAAAGGTGGAATGTTTTTGTTGCTGCAGAGTGAGGGTGGAAAACAGAGTGAACAAAACTTTAGCAGAAATGTATGAGGTTTTGTTTGTTGCTTTTTGGCAAGTGGCTTGATATTAAAATGTGTTTTGCGTGTGGTTTTGTGAGTATGTGCTGTTTCATTTGGATGTGTTTGTGGCCTGTGCCAAATCTCTGCCGTTTTCTGAAGCCTCTTTTAAAAATGTATGAGATGTTGAACCATTGTGTTTGTGTACACACACCCTGACTTCAAAGGGTAACTGTGAATGTTAACCTTTACTTTTTTGGTTTTTTTATTTGAAGCACCAGCGGTTGCTGTAATGTGACATGTAGATGCAAGTTTGCCTATCCTAGTGTTAAATAGCCTTCGGTCAGACCCGGACAATTAACTCCTAAAGCAAAACCCACATCTTAACGTGTTAATGTAACAACTTGTGGCGTCCACTGTCCCCACATGCTTTCGCAGATTGCTGGCCAGTCAAAGACTCCATGCAATCAGATAGAGTTTCTTAGATCAATCAGTTATTAAGATTATATATATATATTTATACCCAGTATTAAATGGAAATTGAATTTGAACTTGGTCTGATTATACATATGTATCGATTGATATACCAATTTGATTTGGTGCAACACAAATAAATAAAATCAAACTGAATTAATGCAGCAATCAGAGCTGAAATAGTAATATTGCATTTTTATTTCAACTGTTAATGAGGAAATCTGCCTTTTTTTTGTCCTTTATGGTCAGGTGTCATCACAAAAATGTTACAATTTAACACAATAGACAAAATGATGATTTAAATTTTAGAAATTTTTGGTTAAACCCAAATTCTGACACAATAATTTGTTTTATATGAACAGTAGAATCAAATGCAAGCGAGTACAAGTGGTGAAATGCAAACTGTGACAGAATAGAGCATAAAAGAGAGATTACAGAGATTGTGACCTGAGAGTGTATCAAAACAGGCATCTTGTGAGAGCAGTCCAGCCATCAGTTCAAGAGCTAAGAGAGTGCTTCATTGAGGATTAGGTCCTTTAGAATCACTCATCCACAGATCTCAGCCAGTATTCCCAGTGAGACTGATTATCTGGGCCTGTCGCAGACACAGAGGATAATTACAGGGTCTCCCCGAGGTCACTGCTCCCACCATGCCCCACGAATGGAAATACACTGCTGAACGAAATGCCGGCAATGGCAGGGGAGGGATACAGGTTATTCTCTCTCACCTGCATGCACACAAACAAAACAAAAATTATTTCCATTTTTTTTAAGTAAAAAAAAAAAAAAAGTTACGACATTATTTGCCTGTGCTGCCTGTAATCTCAAACATTTCAGTCTTAATTATCACAGACTTTTTCCCTTTTTAAGGTTATTTCCCCTCTGTCCCCCACAGTCCACCCCTCCTCTTTGTTTTCTTTTGTCCTATTTCAGCTCTGCCCCTCCCCCTAGTGGCAACTTTATACATTACATAATGATAACTTCATAGCTCAAGCTAAATTTCCCATGTAGTCCTAGAATTTCTTGCCATTACTGCTGGAGTGTGATAAAGATGTACAAGGATAGGAGGGGAAAAAAATAGTTGGAGTTAGTTCCTTGGCAAGGACAAAGTGACACGGGAAGAAATCCTAGACCTTTTTCTGTCCCAGGGCCCCTGCAGAAACATGACACCAAAGCCCCTTTTACATCCAAAATAAAACTGCCTGTAGCTGAATGCGTCTTTTTAAGCGATTTGCTGAAACATCTGCACGTAAAACTGCAAAAAAAAAAAAATAAAAATAATAAAATAAATAAAAATATCTACAGATCTACAGAATTTGTAGATTTTATTTCTTGTTTTTATTGCATGAAGTGTGAGAGAACACACACATTATGTACTTTTTGATGCAATTGTTCTGTTTTATTAAGCAGATTTTAGCTTGATTTGTTTGATAACAGTTGATGCCAGTGAACAGAATTGTATCAATCATTCGACAAATCGAATGAAATAAAAACCATGGCATTAGCGTTGTTTTGTTCAGCATTGCTCTGATGGTGGCCCTCATTAATAAATTATAAAGCTCAGGCTTCTCCAGACTGGGTTGGGTTGGTGTTTGTCTTCAGAGGGAATCGTTATCCTTATTTGTCATGTAGTCTGACTTACATCTATAAAAGTCAAAGAAGAAGTAAATGGAGGTAAGCCAGAGGAAAGGCAAATAAATGAACAATACAATGCATTATAGTATTTAAATAAAATAAAAAAAAGTGCATCCTGCTCCAGTTTGCCCTCTGTGACACGCGTCAGAGACATTAGCAGCATTTAGGACCACTCCAGAGCCAACCTTATGGACCATTGAGGACCCCACCCGCTCTTCACCCTCTTATGTTGTGTGCAGCTGCTTAATTATTGATGCTTATGTATTGCTGATTTTGGTCTTTGTGCCGTCCCTGATGAATGCTCTGGCGAAGCGGATGGAGGTATTTATCTAACTCAGAAAGTAGAGCTCTATTCCTCATCCTGTCCGCGCACGGCCAAGCATCCCAGTGGATATGACCTCAGCATTGCAGCACAGAAAGAACGTTCTCTCACACACTGGAGTGTTTTTCCATTAAGCACTGCAATTATGCTTCTTCTCAGTATACAGCCATTCGTGACATGCGGAAAAACCCCTCTATTGATAATACTACAAATATTCAAAATACTTCAAATATTTTCTTTTTGGACGGCTTTCTCTAAGACTGGACTTGAAATGAGCCTTTATTACATAATCAGGTTCCATTTTAATTCCCTCATTAATGGAATTAGAATGGAAAATCAGTTAAACTAACAAAACTTTAGCTCAATCCAATCTACTTAATTCTTTGATTAGCTCAGTTTGCAGAACCGGTATATGGTGTGAAGACTCCAAGGAACGTGAACAGACACTTTGAAACCCAGGCACAGCTCAATGGCCCCCTCTTGTGGCTACAGTACAACATTACAAAAACTCACAAACGTTCATCATTTAAAAGAAATACAATAGACTTACTAGAAAAAAAGCTAATTTAATTAATCAGATCACCCAGTTCAACTGCCAATTAACCTTCTGCAACTGTTCCTATTTTCTGAGCGCTTTCTGTGATTTACTATCAAACTTTATTTACAATGTACGCACAACTGAAATGAAAATAACGTAATAGAAATCATAATTAAAGCAAAACACTTTGATCCAGTTTATGTATATTTTCTGTCACCTGACTCAGATGTGGACTTGCTTTTTAGCTAGCTTGAGTATCCACTTTGAAGAAATGGAGAAAACCTCCGTTCTCCAGGAGATGAGACCCTAAGGTCTCCAACTGCCAGTCTCAGAGTAGTTCGATAGATCTTATCAAATAGATCTGGTTACCCAAGCTGTAGCTCTAAGAAGGTGGAGGACCTCCAAAAAACAATATTAGCAGTATTGACATCTTTAATGTGTGCCGAAGGTCTAATCCCAGAGGTAGGTGCACTAATGGGGAAATATTGAGTGTTGCCAGAACAGAGGTTTTCTTCTAATCTTTCCATTATGTGCTTTGGACAACCACTTTCAGCTGGGATGAACATACAGAGATGGATGGGAGATAATGTGATCAATCCGGATACAATAAAAGGGGTGATAACTCAAAGTCATTCACACTCTCTGATGACTGGCCTGTCTGAAAGAATACTATTAAATCGGGATCTTTGAGCCATTTCCTCTCTCAGTCTCTTTCTATGGTCTGCTGAGTGATCTAATCAATGCACTTTCCATCTTTTTCCATTTCATCCTTGACTTATTGCAATCCTTGTAAAGTCTTTTCTTTGCCTCTCAGTTTAAACTTTTATCTTTCAGACCTTACCAGAAATCAAACACTTTCACGATTCCTTCAGCTGCCGGGACTATTTTTTTTTTTCCACACAAAGGTCAGACGTGATGCACGACCAGTCAATAGGTTGAAGGACAGCAACCGCCATCCTCCGCTATTTAAACGTGAACACGAGTGCTACACATTTCCCTGACCAAGGGGACTAGCAGGTTGGCAGAGGCTTTCAGAGCAGAAATTGAAAAGACGCATCCAGTTCTGTGATGCAGAACTAAGACACCATTGCTAGTCTGTGTTTTAGCAACATGAAATGCTCTTTTTTATGCCTGCAGCTCTATCACAGCACCCTATCTCTGTTCCACATCCAGTCACACTGGTTCAGCACACCGGCTCCAGCAGCCAGCGGAGGGCACTGTAGCTGGTGATAACACACTGCATTGTCTGAGTTTGTAACATGGTTGGCTGCAGTCTTGTGTTTTAACTCCAGCTGAAGTTGTTTTGGGCACGGAAAGGTTGCATGGACTCTGAGAGACAGCAGCTGAGCTTAAAATTTCAGTTGCGATTTAGTTTTTTGCATAATAATAAAAAAAAAGATTTACAAACAATACAATCACTTGCTTTGTGTTTAACAGCTCCCTCTTGACATAATGGGGGTGTGAACCCAAGATCTCTGGGGGTCTCCAGTGATGTGAGGCACCAAGTTGCTGGGAGTGTTGTGGGTTTCACAGCAGCATCCCTAACTATCAAGCTTGTTCTGGTGTTTCCTGCTGGTTTCTATTGGACGGGGATGCAGGGAATTTCAGGGTCAAGCCAATGCCTCAGGCTGTTTGTTGGGTTCCTCCAAAATGTCCAGAGCAGGATTTGTAATGTGGCATGGTACATTGCTCTCTCCTGCTGGCAGAAGTGGCAGCTGCCTAAAGTGTCTCTGACACTTTGGGTCAAGCTTAGTCAGCAGCTCTGGTGTAATGACACTATATAATATAATCATATTATATAGATCTATTTATCTGATCAGTCAAATGGTATTAGAGGCTCATTGTTGTTATTTGGCTTCAGCAGAAGCCAAAATGTCTGACACTAACTATTCGCTAAAGTAAACAAAAACAATATATATATATATATATATATATAAAGTAGATGAAGCAAGATTCAGGCCACTATTATGCTTACTGTATAACCTAAATATATCTATCTCTACATTTTTTCAACTTTTAATTCAGCCAAAAAAAAAAAAAGAAGACGAGATAAAAGACAAATTATTCAAGATTTAAAAGTATTTTTGCTGGTAATTCAAACATCTGTAAGAGAATGTGTTAATGGCTTTATCTCACTCCCTTCCCCCTTGCTCTCTCCTGCATAGATGCTGCCTACAAAGCCATTTTAGAAGCCGTGCCCCGAGTCCGTCTTTTAAAGTAAGTTTAAAAGCTTTCTCTTCAGAGACTTGCATTTGTGGCCACTTTGAAGTTAATCAGTTGCGGAAAGGAAGGGGGGAAAAAAAAAGTAGCACCAGAAACCCTTCCAGAGATCATTGGTTGCAGCTCAGTAACCACAGAAAATTAAGTGATTTTCTGCTTGCAAGACAGTGCAGCTGGTTAAAGACGTAACATAGGCTAAAAAACAGAGCGAGTGTTGAAACAAAGCCAGAAAACATCTGATATTTTTCTGATTTGGTGTTATGCGCCACCAAATTGTTAATAAATTTATTAACAATTTATTATTAGTTAATAAATTGTATTATCATTACAATTTATTAACTAATAATTATTCAACCAGGTCAATTATTTCAACCAGTTCATGACCACAAGCTCCAGTTCACAAGAGTCTTGCAACATGACAATGATCTGAAGAAGACCAGTAAATGGTCATTTTATTGGAGAAGCCTATTTATAGTCATTTTTTTGGCTCTATAGTGGCCTTTTATTTGAAAGTGCTCAATCAGAAAAGTAGGGAAAGTCATAGGGCCGGGAATCGAACCTGTGACAGGCGTGTCGAGGACTAAGGCCTCCTTATGTAGGGTGTGCTTAACCCCTGCGCCACCACAGCACCCCAGGAGAATCCTATTTAATATCCAAATCTAAATGAGATGCTGTGTCATGACCCTGACCAGGCAATTTATGCTGGAAAATCCTCCAGTGAGGGTAATTAAAACAATGTTCCAAAAAAAAAGAGTGGGCGAAAATTCCTCCATAGAAATATAAAATATAGTTATGTCAAAAGCCTGATGGCAATGGTTTCGATCAAAGGAGACCCAACCAATCACCAGGTTGAGGAGGGAATTAGCTTTTCCAGATTGGGCCAAATTGGTTTGGATAGTTTTTATTTTCCTTTTATCAAAATAAATTCATAATTTTAAAAACTGATGGTTCTATGCAGTATTGAGTCAAAATGAAATTAGTTTGATGATGTGAAACATGTAAAAGTCTGACAAAACGTAAAAACACAATAAATGAACTTACAATTACATAAACCAGTAGAGTGAAAGCTCATTTTAACCTGAAATACGCTAAGATATCCAGGTACTCCTAGTTGTGTTTAGAAGAGTAAATGCTTTTCCAATGCTTTATTTTAGACGAAAGAAAAAGTGACATAGGCACTAAAAGCAAAAGTCCATAAAAAAAGATGTTTAATAGTGATTTTGTTTTATGCATCATCACACAAACGTCAACAGATTACATAAAATTTTTTACTCAAAACTAGTTGCCAGAGCAATGAACAAACACTTTATACCTTTGTTTGGATTTTTTAAAAACTAAACTAAATGAAGAAATAAATAAAAGAAAATAACAAAAGGTGTATTTATCAGACATCCTCCTATTCCCTTCAGGCTCCTCCTCTCTTATCAACCTTCTTGCAGTGCAGAGAGGAGGAGGAGATGTTCTGCTGTTGGTGAATGAGAACAACACTGTGTGCTGCAAAGATAATTACGTTTGCCAGAAAATGGCTAAGTGATTGTAAAAGCCCATATTCCCTCTTGATATTTGCAAAGAAGAAGAAGCGGAAGGAGAAGAAGGAGAAGCATAAAGTACAGATTTGACTGTTGTGTCTAATCTTTGTTTTTTCTTTTTTTTCTGATTTTCAAAAGTCTACAAATCACCGAACAGACTATTATTTGCAGCAACTTTCCAAAGTAGTCATGTAGATGCATTCTTAGATGTGATTTTAGCAAACTCCTGTAAGACAGATTTAGCAAGAGCGTTTTTCTGTAACATAGTGGTTATACTGTGATGAAGTCCTGATGATGCTGACAAGCACCAGCAGCTGTCTTAATGAAATCTTCATTTCACATCTTTTTAGATGGAGTTCTTATCTTGCCTGAGTGTTCTGGTGAGTTTCTGTGCACACTGAAGGCTGCAAGAAACTAAAGCGCCTTAACTGCAGCTTTTTGTTGCTGCCTCCTGCTGCTGCCACCTGCTTTAGTTCAGTTTCCAGGAAAGGCATCTCGAACAAGCTAATTGGCAGTCTCATGAAGTCGCTGCCCTCTCTCTGAGTCACGAGTGAACGCCTCAACTGGTGCAATGCATTTTTACTAGCTCTTTTCTCCAGTCCGGTCTTTGATGTGTTTGTTGTTGCAGGCAGTCAAACTAATGACTGATGAAAAAGAGAAGCAGAAATGAATGAATAATAGAGCCTAACTCCTGATGCAACATAACCCACTTGCACGTTTTCTATTTATAAAAATGGCTTCCACCTAATTTCACATAATTCTTTGTGATATGTTAAATAGCCCTAACGTGATGCACTGCCTTTTTGAACCTCGTCCAGTTTGTTCCGATAACAACACCCAAAAATGAAACAGTACTTTTCTATTTTTCAAAACACTGCCTCGTTACTCGCTAAAATGATTTAAGCTGAAAGGGAAAAGAGAAATTAAAAGGAAGAATGCAAGACCTCCGTGGACTTCTTTCCCTTCGTTTTTTATCCACTGTCAAATTATTCCGCCTTGTTCCCAGCCGAGCTGCATGCTGAGACCTCTCCACCCCTGCTGTGACCTTTACAAATTTTGCCCTTTGGTGCTGCTTTGTGCAATGTGACCTTATTAAATTTTATTTTACGCAGAAATAAGTCAGAAATAAGTCCTCGTTGGAACACTTGATGGGTGCGTTTCGTCTGGCGCAAACAAGCCAGGGAAATCGTTAAAGATAGCGTTCTGGCCTAAGCAGAAGTATTAAGACTCAGAGGGACGTGATATGGAGAGGACGGAGTAAAAGAGACATTTACAAAGACAGAGACAACAGAGGAGAAGAGAAAAGGAGGCTTTTGACAAGAATCCAGTACACAATGACTCATTACTCTACATCTGTGTGTCTGGCAGGGTAGTGGCTCTTTACACCACAGCAGCTGCCCAGTGCAGTCTAGCCAGCCTTTGAAACGCTTTGCTACCCTGCAGGGTGGAGACACCATGCATAATCTTTGTTTCATTCTGTTTGTCTCTGAGCTGCTCACGCTCTGGTGCTTTTTCTTCCCACACAGCATAAAAAATAAATGCACATAAACTGAAGTACATAATTAAAAGTAAGGAAAGAATTAGGAAAGCTATGAATAAGCTTACTTTTTTTTGGTGTGTGTGTGTGTGTGTGTGTTTCACAGTAGCTGTAGGGAGGGTAACATCAATCATTCAGTGACCACTTTGGTGTAAATCCCCAAAAAATCCACCATATTTCATTTTTAGAGCACACAGAGATGAATAGCAGGTGGATTCTTAAGGCTTTTTTTTTTGACATATTTCCTTTGAAAAGAAGGAGATTAAATTTCTCAGCCTAATAATTCAGTGATGACTGTGCTATCCTTCCATCCATCATTGGGTCAGCACATCAATGTGTCAAACATCGTGACTGAACACCAGGTGAAAACTGGCATCTCGATCAGACACGGCTATATTTCATGTTTCGTGATAATTAGCTAAATGCTGGCTGTCATACTCAGATAAGCAACAGACTGTGGTGAATAACGTTCTTTAGAACCACTTAACAACATGAACGTATGCATTTCGGTATGCACAAATTTATGTAAAAGCACAGACTAGAACTGAAGAACTAAAGCTCCTGTCATGTAAATTTGTACAGTATGCCAAGATTTGCACAACAATGAACAGGGATACTTATTATGGGGAATGACGATTCCTTTGTTGTGCAGCTGAAGCATGGCTACTGCAAATAGACAGCGATTAGCCTACACATTCAAGGTTTTTGTTGTTTTTTGCTCCTTTACTAAAATCAGGAGTTAAGAAGAGAGAGCTCCACCTCTTTAGCGTTAAAACCTAAAATAAAATCTGCAAGATCAGATGATCTTTATTTGTAAAAGTATCCACTCCACTCTAAGCCACAGAAAGCTGAATGTAGGATGTGGGAGTTATTCACTACATCCACACTTTGCCCCACATTTTGCACATTATTTGCAGCGCTATCTGCCATAATCTTTCATTGTCGTTCAGAAAACAAATATAACCCAGGACAGGAGACGCAAACATCCTCATCAAATTCAGACAATGTGACACATTTCGTGTCTTCTTTAGTCAGACCGCAATTTTGTTTGCTTCATAAACACTTTTTGACTTTTTTTTTTTTTTGCCAAAAATCGTATGATGTAGAAATGTGACAGAGACAAATATGTATTCACAGTGAACTTAAGAATAAAATACAGAGTCACTCCTAAAAACTGCCAGAGCAACGTATCAGAAAGGAATCACAGTGAAGATGCAAATATTTGCTGTTTCTTACAGTTATTTAATCTTAAAGTCAATGGATGCAATATACAGTCAAAGAATCACAAAATATTCCAAATGCAATATTAGTTTGTGCAATTTTGATATACAAAAAACCCTCTCTGTTATGCATTTTGTTGATTATTGCATTCGGAAGATCAAAAAGTCAAGCTTTGCTTCTAAGTAATATTTGCAGCCAGCAAATATTACTCATTTGTGAAGAGAGTCGATTCCTTCTCTTCAGAAACATAAGAGTGCACAAGATATCAGGAACATGTCGACTGATCAAAATATTATCATTAGTATTTTTAAATAATGGTACCATTGTGGGAATTCTAATATTAATAACTCAAAGAGGAATATTTGTAAAGACGGTTTTGCATTTTTTGCATTTTAAACAGGCAGCCGAATTTAGTGAGCTTTACAAATTTAACTATTTGTAAAAATCATTTCTACAGTTCCAGTTTTAGACATTTCTGGGAAACTTAATACTTTTGCAACATGCCTCCTTTTGTTTGTAAATGAAGCAGCGAGAGAGGCTGACAGCACTGATCTTACGTAATTGGAAGCTTTTTTTGGTGAAAATTTACATACATTTACATTAGGATGAGGATTTTTTCTATGTGTTCATGCATATTACCTCATTTAAATGTGAGCAAAAGGTGCCAGTGCACAGAGATGCCATTAGCACTGCAGTTTGAGGTATAAATCCCTCTTTGCAAAGGATTAAAGGGATAGTTTCTGACTTTTGAAGTGAAGTTCTGAAGAGTTAATATTTTAGCTGCAGCAGAAACCTCTCTTAGTCTTTTCATTTAGTATAAATGCAGACTATTTGGTCCCACTGCATTAAACTAGCTACATGATTTGGCCCGAAGCAGAAATCCCCCCTCAAGTAACTCGAACCTAAAAAATGTCACAACTCTTTTTGGAAATACTATTACATTGATTTATTTATTTTTTTTACATTGCCTTTTTATCAGACCCTTAAAAGCGGGGCTTTTTGTCAGACATTCAAAAAAATACATTTTGTACATTTTTGGCCTTTTTATTTGTAGAAGTAGGATTTTTCCCCAGAGTAGTTGAATAGAAAAGAAAAACTCTCGGAGCCATTGAGTTGTACAATCTGTACATTCTGTGATTATTCATGCATGTAGATTTATTTAAAAGATTACATTTATCATAATGTAGCCACTGTGTAAAAAGTAATGAGTTTCAACAGTTTTCTTAATCATAATGCAGAACCTTTTCACCCCAGTAAAAGAAAAAAAAAATGGAACCAAAAGCAAAAAGTTTCAAAGCTTATAAAAATGGGAGTTTTGAAAGGAGTGACAGAAAAGTATCCACATTTGGTCATCAGTGCATTTTTTTTTTCTCAGAGGTCTCACTGAAGGAGATATATTTCAACTTTACATTAAAGAAGCCATTAGACATCCCTCTTGCTCTTTACACAGACTGAAACCCCACCAGGCTTTAAAAAAAGGATCAAGGCAAAATTAAACTACTTCCTTCCTCCTTACTTAAAGTAAAAATAGATCTGCCGCTGTAGAATTGGTAATGACAACAGGGCGGGTAAGATTTTCTCCCCCCCTTTATCCAATCACAGTCTTGATGTCCTTGAGGATGGCTGACAGAAAGATGGATGAATCTTTTCAAGCTTTGATGGCTAATCCTATCAAGGATGTAGTCACCGTCTTCAAAATGTAATTAAAAATTCCAGCTAAAATTACTTGCTGTATCTTTAAAGAAATATTCTGGGCCATTGATGATCTCATGCTGCTACAAGATTTTAGTCATTTCTGACACACCTGTTTAACTGTCCTGCTTCACCATTTAGAAATGTTTTATTCAAACCACATTTGTATGTCTCTGTTTTCTGATAACACGATTTCTGTTTGCTTCTGGGAGTTACATTTTCTTCAACAGGCCTGGCAGACTATGCGGTCATTTAAGCTGTGATTATACTTTTTCCAAATTTTGGAAGAGTAGGAGAGCAGAGTGGGGCAAAAGGTGTCTCCACTGCGACTGCTTAACAGCTGGAAGGTCAGTGGTTCCAATCTCCACAAATAGTTGAAAGCAAAACACAATTCTCCATTGTGCTGATCTGGATGTTCATCTCCACCTTTTAATTTTGACTTACAAATCCATCTATGTGTACCAACGACCATAAAAAAAAAAAAAGAAGAAAAGTATCACAGACAGCATTGACTCTAAAATGCTTCTAAACCAATTTAAAAAATTCAGTAGTTCACGATTCACACTGTGAGCCCTCTCTCTTCTGCAGTCCATCAAGGTAAGACTTAAAATTTCCATTTCAGTGAATGCATCTCATGCAGAGAATATCCCGCTGTGAAGAGCACTCAACTCTAAAAATAAAACTCAATTAGATAAACATGCTAAAAAAAAAATAAAAAGTGCTACCAAACAGGCATAAACATAAATCTTCTCGAATAATTTTTGGTTGTTGATTTTATTACCTTGAAAGTGAGGCACATTTGTAGGCTCACATTGCTTGTGAAGAAACTTGACAATGATGTGCAGCGAATTAGAAAAGGGAAACTACATGTGGCAACAATAAAACATGATAACGATTAGCAAAGACAGACGCGGTAAAGGGATAATAATGTATATGTCACAATCTATCATGTGAAAAATATAAAACAATAAAGTACAACTTCAATTGAATTCAACAGCTTGCCTTGCAAAAATATTCAAGCCCCTCAGACTTCTTCATATTTTGTGGTTGCAGTGGTTATGTATTTCAGTGCTATTTTATGCCATAGACCAACAGCAGTACACAGATAATTATCTAGTGGAAAGAAATGGCTTTCAAAGTGTTCTGCAAGTAAAATGCACAACAGGTTGATTTGTTTCTTGGCGTTTTGCATTTTCAACAAATTAAACTAGTAGATTGGACAAACAGCTCCTGCAAACACCAGTTTTCAATTCTTCTCATGTATTCTCACTTGGATTTATGTTTGTTGAGTGATTTGGTATTTTTAACATGTGAATATGGTTGGAACCAAACCAACGCATTGTAGCAGCGACTGTATGTTCAGAGCTGTTGTCTTGGAGATGAACCTCTGTCATTGGTTTTCTTACATGATTCCCTTGAATTTAGCTTCATTCATCTTTTCCATCAACTTTGACCAACTATTGTACTGTTTGATTTCTGAGTTTTGACTGGTGTCATAAAGAATTAACAGCAATCACATTAAGCAAAAGCACCCTGCAAAGCTGTTCTTTTTGTTGGGGGGGAAAAAAACAAAAGATTGCAATGATTTTTTGAGAAACGACAGATTGGTTTGATACATATTAGACTGTAATATGTTTGATCGTCTCAACGTCAACAGCACTGTAACTCGGAGACATTAAAATGAGAGTAGAATTTTAATTAAGTGGAAAAATGAACAGCTCGAGACCTCAATGCTGCTCCTCTTGGTGCTAATGTAAACACAGAATATCACTGTAGAGGGTTGGAAAATACCATTAAGAATGCAGCTCAGTTTATTATCTATTCTAGATTCCCCTGCATCTCCTGTATTTGGAAAAAACTAAAAGCCTTGTTTATTTTTCCCAGATATTTTGCACATTTTTAAAGAGGGAGAGAAAAGGTTAAAACAATCAGGCTGCAAATCTGCTGCAAAGTTCTGAGCCAGAGTACTGATGTGATTCATGCAGACAAAACGCTCTTTATTCAGTCCTGACAGTCTGCATCTTCATGAGGTTTGATTTGTTTTCTTTAAGTGACACGACAACGTAAATCAAGTACTGCACTCTGGCAATGCTAAGTGTTGCTTTTATGGATTAAAAAAAAAACATGTTTGAAATGAGGTTACTGTTATTTATTAAACACAACTGCTAATAGCTGCTGTTAGCTTCACAATACTCAGCTTTGTGCTACACATCTCAGTCATTTCTACAATGCTTAGACTGAATGTCAGGCTTTTTCCTGGTTTCACAGGCTGGTTTTAATGCACGTAGCACCCATTAAGCATTTAAATAAAAAAATAAATGCTTTTTAATTTGAATTTCCTTTCTAAGTCTTCTCTGACTGTTTGCCCTTTGTTAAAATTATGAAGATACTTTGAGAAAATTTGCTCCCAGATGACTTTATTTCCAGCTGAACTTTGTGTCATTTTGCATCAGCTAGCCACATTCTGTTTCATGTAACCTTTCGGCCATGCAACATGAACTTCAACTGCAGTTGGGCAGTGCTGCTTCATACGTTTCACTAACAATTTTGATTACCTGCTAGCAGCTATCCTTCTCAGTAAGCTTCCTTTAACAGTAGCCTCATTTTGAATTGGTAAATTAGAAATTTGCATTTTTCCTGAGGTGCGACATTGTTTCTTCTTTCTTATTTTTCTCATTAAAATATCCAGACTTTGCAACTAAAACATTTTTTTTTATTTACCAGAGGGTTGTTCTATATTCTGTTTAACAGTGCAAAAAAAAAAAAAAAAAAAAAAAAAAAAGAGAAGTATTTTTGTAGAACTGAGTTTTGAAGAACAATATCCTGCCACCTCTTGTACAATTTTTTATTAGTCCTGTCCAGCTTGTTGTTGTTATGCACCCTCAGGTACTTGTGGAATTGCACCATGTCCTCCTCCTCACTCTGCTTTCTGACAGGTGTCACTGACTCCCGCGCAGTAATAAGCAGTAAAGCCATTGTAAATGACAGCCTTCATTCCATGAGGACACATGCACTCCTGATGAGGGGCCACTTCAAAGGTGACAACAGCCCCAGAGAATGAATTGTCACTTGATTGTTTGAGGAACATAGGAGTGACAGTCTATATATGGTGCCTGTTCCAGCTGCCATCTCAGACCAAATGAACACTCGCTGCATACACCTGGCTCTGGATTTCTACATTGTTGGTCACAAAATACCAAATATAACAACTGTTCCTGGAAAAGTTTTTTTTTTTCTTCTTTTTTTAAGACAGGCTTCATTAAATTGATAGAATCCTGATGAAATTGGCCATTTGTTTACCAAATACTACAGTTGTAGTGGTAAAACAAACAAAACACATCATGCTGAGCTGCAGAAGGATGTATTTTCCATTGGCATCTGAAATGATAAAAAGACTATAAAATAAGAAGAGAACATAAATTTTTTTTTTTCTTTTGGTTTACTCCGATTCTTTTTAAGGAATTTTCTGCTGGACGATTCCCTGGGGGAATGTTGGTTCCAAAATTCAGATTGTCATTCATAGGAAAGCAGCAAAACGGACTGCTGCTAGTATATTTTCAATTAATTAAACTCTGCAATTGATAGTTTCTTCATGTGCAGATATACTGTACAAGCTGAGAAACATTTTGGATATAAATAGCAAATATAAAGCAAAGTTACGTTATCCCTCCTTTTGTACAAAACTGTTTCTACAGCTTTATTATAATACTTTAAACTGTCAGAACATTTATGAGCCTATTTTTACTGCAGATTGCTTATGTATTGCACCATTTTTAAGCCCTCTTTGTGTGACTTTTGCAAAGCAAATGTTTCAGAAAAAAATATTCGTCATTATACATGAATGGAGTAGAAAAAGGAGTCCCTCCTCCTTGTCTTAATTTTCTTTCAAATTTTCTTACTGAAGCTCGTTACCTAAACGTTATTGTCTTTTGTTTTTGATTTCTTATTTTCTTATCTTTCTTATAATAACTGCCATATTATTGAAAATTATTAATTTGAACTACATTCAAAAAGAACATTATTTTAGTTTAAATGGTAATATATATGTCCACATGCTTTGCATGGACAGTAAGATCGTCAAAATTAGTTTTAGTGCTGATCTTTTATTATTAATATTGCTTGGCTTTTAAATTTAAGGGTTCTTTCAGATTCATATTGAACAAATGTCTAAGTTTAGATTCCGTCTGTCTGTCTTGGTCTGTCTATCTTTGCAGGGTTGGGGAGGTTTGGTGTCCATCTCCAGGGAAGGTGGGAGGCAGGACACCCCCTGGACAGGGTCACCACTCCACGACAGTGCTGGTCCAGATATATCTTACGAGAAAAAAGTCAAAGACCTCTTCATTTAATTCAATGCTAACTCAAAAATAACCTACGGAACATGATATCATTACTAAAGCCCTGGAGCTTAACATGAGGAGTCAATGGTAGATAGAAAATAATAGAGTTTCTGCTGTGCGCTTTCTTCTCTTGTTCGGTTTTTTTCATAAGTACTTGGAAAAAATTGCTGTAAACATTACAAGATCAAAGAAACTCACATCTCTCTAAAAATTGCCATGGGTGCACTGAAATTATTCAGTATGATCCACTAAATTATTTCAAAAAAAAAAAAAAATAAATAAAAAAATCTTTCCACAGAAAAAAAAAAAAAAAAAAAAGGAATCCAAAGCATCAAACTTCAGACTGCTGTTACTACATTCACTCCACTCCAGAATCAGCGAATCAAGGATGGATTCTGCATTATATCAAAGACTGATTGAAGGTGTGTGTAAGATATCCAGCTGAAAGTTGAATGCCTATGATTTTTATTGTGTTTTTAATAATCAGCACAATACTAAATAATGCAAGAAAAAAAAAAAAAAACCTTCACAGGTCTCTGCAGTGACCCTGTGGAAACACAGATTTGGATCCCATTTGTGAACGTTGCATGTTAGGAAAAACCCTGTTTGGTGTCTTCTTGGAACTAAAGAAAATAAATACTGATGAGTGATAGGAAACTGCCCTCAAGAAGAGGCAGAAAGTGTAGGAAAAAAAATTTAGAAATCAAGGGGAGAAAAAAAAGTTTGAATTATCTTTCATGTGCACACTGTATGAAAGTAGTTCAAATATATTTTTAATCACACCATGTTAAAAAGAGCAATCTGTTTCTGTAATGCTTTTTTATAGTGTGTGTGTGTAAAAAAAATGCAATGAACTATCATACATCATGCTGTCCTAGAAAGTCTCAAAAGACTTCAAACTGAATGGGGCAATATACATACAAATTATGCTTCCAGTTTTCAGAGCTGACATGAATATTAGTTGGCCTGTTAAAGATGTTGAGGAGTTTTAATTATTAAATTTCTCTTACATAGAGGCTTCAAAATTGCATGGCAGCTGCAGCATCAGCATTGTTTGGGAAAAAATAAATTAAAAATAAAGTTATTTACATAATGAATTCTTATTCATCTCACGTTGTGCTTAACAGCGTAGAGAAACACAGCACAGCATCTGAATGCAATGTTATGATGATCCGACACCGTTACGACTAAAATAATAATTAGTTTCCTGCTTGTTCTTGGAGAATGGCTCAGTTGAAGAGTGGTTGTCTCCTAACAAGACGATCGGTGGTCTGATTTCCGGTATGTCTGTGTGAAAGTGTCCTTGGGGCAGACACTGCTCCCCTAATGCTTCGCACTGTGCAGTTATATAAGAAAGAAAATACAAACAGCACTTTGCAATTTTCAATTTTGTTTTTCTAAGTTACAACCACAAGCTTTGTTTTACACAAAGTAGTTCTGAACTGTGAATTCAATCTGTAGAGACTCAGACAGACAAAGGGTAACCATTAGAAAAGTTTAATGACAATATGATTTAAATCTTTGGCGCCTGGGCCCCGGCTAAGGACATTGATCATCGCAAACTTTGCGATGGGCTTGGATGAGCATTCCATATGCTGAGAGGAACGTCATCCCCCCCGGGACCCGGCACTGGTGGTGGAGGCGATGAAGGATGTGGCCTGATGCTGAGCGAGTGGAGGTGAAGGGGTGGAGGTGGGTTGAGCTCTGCTGGAAAGCGGAAGACACCATGGATGGCGGTCCTTATCAGCTGGGGCTTGGACGGTGATTGGACGTGACGAGTCTTGGACCGGCGTTGAGCAATCAACGGTGATGAGCTGGAGGTTCCGGCTGGATGATGCAGGTGGGGCTAAAAGAGTCTTCCAGCTTGAATTTGCGCCTAGGCTTCATGTCAACAAAAAATTATGCATGTCTGAAACTTTTTACAAGTAAAAATCTGAAAAGTGTGGCATGCAAATGTATTTAGCTCAAAATACAGAAAGCCAGAGAAATCACTCTGTCAGTAAAAAGTCTATGCTGGCGTATACATTAATCTCAATTCAAATGCAGCTGTTCTGTCAAGGCTTTTAAAACAGCATCATCAAGTCGCTGACACACACACACACTAGATAAATCAGGGATGAAGTTTTGAAGAAATAAAAAGAAAATGTTCAGCTATAAAACAATTTCCCAAGTTTAGCATGTCTGACTGATCGGCGTTTAACACATTTCCCAGAATGAACATATTCACAAATATCACAACTGCAAACCAACTAAGTTGGTTATGCCGTTATGTGGCATGCCACATAACGGCATGCTATTCCCGTCCCTAGCATGCCACATAAAGTAGCATGCTAGGGACGGGAAGCATTCAGCAGAAGCAGCCAAGAAGTCCATGGCAACTGGACTTCTTGGTGGACCTTTACCATCAGCTGTAAAGGTCCGCAACATCACGGGGAGGAATTACTAACATATTCATTTTTCACTCCTGTGTCATTTTGTTTCTGATGGTCGTAATCGCTACGTATCACAATCTGTAACACGAGCATTGATTTGTAAAATGTCAGTAAAACTTTTTACAAGTCAACATGCCAGTGATTAATAAACATGGCTTCTAATGCAGTTTGAGTAAAAAGTTATGTTCTGATATAATTGCTGTAAAATAATGCTAACTTTAAAGCCCAATATTCAGTGCGTAGGCAAATTCACTGTTTTTTTTTTGTTTTTTTTTCTTCTGCAAAGTGATGCAAATGAGAAGCTGTGTGCTTTTAATGCTGATGGCCTAACAGGTCTGTCCCTCAGTCTGCCCAGTCTATGACAGATAAAAGCTAATCACTTCTCTGCCGCCTCTCTCAGAATAAACTTTCTGTTATTTACTTTGCTGCTCAACCCTGCAGAACACAACTCAATCCGTTTCTTTCAATGTCATTTTAATGCACAAATATCATGCCATCTACTTTCCCGTTTCTTTTCCTTAATGCTGATGCACTAATGATGATTCATTATTGACAGGTTCCAGAAGGTTTTGGCCATCTTAAATCCCAAAATGTCCTCTGCCATGAAAGGAAGCGAGGATGATGTCAAAAGGTGAACTGGTTTTAGGTTCATTAATTTAGCTCGGGTCATAAGTTCCTTCAGTTAATGAATGTATCTCACATTTCTCTCCCTTGTGCGCCATGTGACATTAACGCCTTTTCCCCCAATTGGCCAGAAGCATCGTCACCAACTATTATATGAGGAAAGTTTTAGATCCATAAATTCAGCTAAAGACAAATTAAAAATGTTATTTCCATTGAAAGATTTCAAAGTAAATATATAGAGATTGTAAAAACTATATTATGTAAAGGTGAAAAAATAGGTTAAAAACAAAGATTAAAAATTATACTCAGTGAATTATCCATATTTTCTGAATATTACAATGATAAAATATAAATGTTGCTGAATAACATGCAGTACTGTGCATAACTCTGGAACCATCAATTATTTTGTGGGGGATTATCAATTCTGACATTTTGCTTTAATTATGACATATTTCCTTGGGCTTTGAAAGTGTTTTAAGGACTTTTTTTTTTTACTTGCTTGCTTTTATTATTGTCAGCCCATTTGGTTCTAAGAAATTCTCTGATAGCAAATCATTGCAGGTTTTGCTTTCTTGCCTCCTTTCTTTCTGAAGAAACAAACAACAGTCACTATAATTCTCTTTTCCTGCTTTGGGTTTGATTTGTGCTTTTCTTTATCAGTACTTTGTGTGGCACCAGCTATTGTACTATTGCTCCACCTGTTGCATAATTCTTCTTGGCGTAAATAATCCTTGTAATTTAAGTCAGCAGGCCGAATTACCTGAGTCTGCTGCCTTTGTGATGAGTCTGCGAACTAGAGGAGCAATTTGACTGAATCATCAAAGTTTGTTTGGAACATGGTGAAATATTTGTGTCCATACATCTTGGCTTAATTCAACACTTTACAGCTGAACTGAGACCAGCTAAGTATGGCTTAGTGCCACCATTCTAAAAAAAGAAAATTAGGGAAATGAATACGACAGATATTAATCAATTAAGCACCTTAGCATGTCATTGCAGTACAGAGAAGGACAAAACGTTTGCATACAACAAAAACATCAGTTAAATGATCGGAGCATCTTTTGGGCTCTGTGTCGGGTCTTTGGTAAAACTTTACTTGTTTCTTTAAGGCATGACTTTCAAATTCTGTTAATCTGCTCCTGAAAGTTTTATGGGGCCAAAGCCCCCATCTTGTGTGTTCAGTTTTCAATTTTTTATACAAACATTGTACTTCATGCTGTGATAGTCAGGTAGAAGAACTAGACTGAAAATGAGTGAAGAAGCAGATACAGTTCAAATATAAACTTTGAAGGACCTTCAGGAAGCTCAGAGAGATATTGATCAAATCTACTTTAAAAGATTAAAAGAAAGCCTGACTCCATCAAAACAGAGTAAGAAGAAATAAGGAGTGATCTTAAACTTTTGCAAAAATGGATTTCAACCGTTACATGGAGTATTATTCACTGCAGATTTATTGCTGCGGTGTAATTCCTAATTTCCGTTTCTTTCATTTTTCCACATCTGTGTAATGCAGTGCTTGGATTTATGTTCTTTGATTTATGTCAGTCTTTCCACACAATTAGTTGGTCAATCATTATTGTTTTAAAACCAAACTTAAATAAAAACGCAATGTGCTGTGTAACCTCTCACTCCAGTACTGCCTTTTTATAGCCAAAGGAGATTATACTCATGTTAAATTCACATAATAATCTTAAGGCATTTTATTGAAACATGGTCTAAAAAAAAAAATCAGTGTTTGTCCCTCACTAATACAAGTCTGAAAAAGCAGCCTTCATTAATGTGTAAAAAAGAGGAGCGCCTTGTAGCATAAAATCCTTCAGAGCAAACCTTTTTTTTTATAACGCCTTTCGGGACACATCAAGATTAAACTTTAGAACAGCGATGAAAGTAATTACATGGTGATGATGGTGGTCATCACAGTATTAATGGCATGCCATTGTAGAGAAACTGTAACTCTTAACTTGCTTGATGAAAAGCTTTTGGAAGGTGTTTTGGTTAAGTACCTAAATTTATTTTATCTTCCACCAGACAGTGTGGCAATTCATCATCATAAAACTGCTCATCTGGAAAAAGCTCTTCTTGGATTAAATAAAATCTAATTTCCTCACTAATTTATGTAACAAATTGCTTTTATTCACAATTATACCTTTAATTCTCCCCTTTATTCATAACTGCACGCCGCACCAACATTTATTCGCGAGACTTAAAACTTCAAGTTCGGTTCGGAGGAGCACTAAACTCCGCAACAAAGTTCCCGCCCCCACAAAGTTTAAAACCAGGTCACAGCGTAAACACATAATCTCTTTGTTGAAAAGCTGCAGCAACATCCTTTTTATTCAATAACTAAGATGATTGACAGCCTCTTCCATAGCTACTGACAACATAAAAGCCAGCATGCCAGTAAATCACCCAACTCCCTTAATTCCTTGGAAAAAAAAAAAAAGAAAAAAGAAAACAGTACAAACATCACCCCACATTGCCCTTCTACATGCCCACAATCCATCCCCCAGGATTTAAGCGGCCCTAATAACAAGCAAACCAAGGCCATGAGCCCTGCGATTATTCCGTCCCTTAATTAGAATTCTCATTATTTACAGAGTGAAGGGAAAGACTCTGCAGTCACATTCACATCAAAGGCGTCATCCGAAGGCAAAGATGATAATTAGATAGTCTAATCTGTTCTCTGAAGTGTCTGTTCCAAATCAACATTTCTGGAGTGTTTGTTTTCCTTCCCCTTCTCCCTTTGCTTTGCTAAGAGACTGATCAATTAAAAAAAATATTCACTGGTGACTCGTTTTCATTCTGCCATGTGCAGCTCTTTCTCTCTGCTTCATTATCGCTGACGAATGTGATTCCTACGCACTTCTCTCATATTTATTTTTCAGGAAGGAAGTCTGAGAATAAATGAGCTTCATGTGTGATTTTTTTGGAAAAAAAAGAAAATTGATGAGTGCATTTCGGCTGCATGCACAAACGTTGTCCTCTTTTTTTTTGGCGGTGTCTTTGCTGCACTGTACTCTCTCTCGGCTGCATCAACAGATGGCACTGTTCCCCTGCTACATTAACTCGAGTGGACCGCATCTCTCGTCCCATTCTCTCGTGCTGCTATTTTTCTCTTCTTCACGTCTCTGCCTCTTTGTCTGTCTCATTCCCCCTTTCCCATTTACTTAAGCAGAATGAGGGCACCGGAGAGTCATTAAGTGTAACCGCTACCTGAGATTAGTGAGGAGAGCTCAAATGAAGTGTCACTAATATGAGGATTACAACAGCAAAGCCACCTGAAGTCCTCCTGGATCTGCTCCTAAACATGAGATGTAGAATACGGTGTTGAGGGATGCACTGGGAACAATGTTTACGACACTTGTATCTGTTGTAGAGATATCATTTGGTTCCCGTTTGTTTCTACATAATCATGCAGTTTGAGATCTGAGCTACGAAAAATGAAATACCTGTACATCGGCAGCAAAAACTGAAAATTAGTTGTCACTGAATAAAATAATGCAGGTTTTAATACATTTGAAAAACAAATGAAATGTATTTTATTTGAGTAGACTGCTGATGACTAATAAATGTAAATAATCTCAATAAACGGGAGCCTCTCACTGCTGACATTGTGGAATGTCCGAGGGAGACAATAATATTGAATTTACACTAACAGTGGTAATGTAGTTGCGGTTTTGGATTCAGTTTGCAGGCCTCGTAATGCGTATTTATTTCACCGGGAAACACAAGCTGCATATTCCCCCAACCAAAGATTTAGAACCACTCTGCAAAACTAGAAGATCATCTTCCACTGGCCTCTCGAATATAAGTTGTTATCTTAGCTGGAACTCTTAATTTAAAGCATCTCCCTGTGAGGATTATTAAGATTTTCCTGATTTTCTGAAAACTAGCGGCTCTGCTGACTAATCTTATGTCTCTGAAGGAAACATATTGCATTTTTCATAAGCAATATGTTGAAAGGGAAAGAGTTTGGGGTTTTATTTACTTTGGGTTATCATATGGATAGATGTAATTCAAAGTTATGCAAAATTTTCTAGATATAGGAAAAAGTAAATATAAACACAGAAGGGTTTTGGTTTTTCCTCTACTTGGTGTCTAAGAAAAGTAAATAAAATACAAGCTTGCTAATAGTCCTGTTGTTTCTAGTTTCTCATGAAAAAAGATTTTAACACCGCAAAAACATAGGCCCAAAGGTTTATCTGTATTTGCCTGTATTTATCGCACACATTAATGTTGAGTTAGATGTTTCATAAATCAAAATAGTACAACGTTTTTAATGCACAAACCTCTGCTAAGGTCAGCTTCCCACCAACACAATTTGTGGTGGCATCATGTTTTACCTAATTGCAACACAATTTATCTAACTTTTAGTGAACTCTTAAAAGTCAGGTAGAAGCTGATCTAATAGGTTTTGTTTGATTGAACCTTTTTTTCAAAGTTTCTTTCAGTTTCCTTAACTGTTGTAGAAAAGTGCTGCATCACCTTGATGGAAAAGTAGGTAAATCCCTGAAGTCGGGTGCAGCTAAGAAACCCATCAGATGGATGCCTCATCAGCTTATTTAGTGAATGAGCAGCTGGTACATTTTTCAAATAGCTGTGAGACCTGGAAAGACCAGGAATGTGCAATCATTGATTCAGCTGCACAACTCACAGTCTGACACAAAATTCAAATGTTTACACCATTCTCAGAAGAGCTGGAGCAGACTGGTGAATCACAGCATAACTCCACATAGGACAAAACACAGGCAAACTTATTAAGGTCCTTTAGTAAAATTGTAAGCTGTTAACTATTACTAATATAGACTTATATTAATAATATAAGTCTATATTAAAAACATTTGTTTTTAAAATGTTGAGGTCAGTTACAGCGGTCAGCGCTGACTTCCACCATTCCAAGGATTTCGTCACTCTAACAAACCACAGTGATATAAAATCCTTCTACAGGCAAGCAAATGTCTAACAAAAGTTCAGTTCAAAAAAATGTAAACTAAAGCTAGTTAAGGTAATCTGTGACAAAAAATCCAGCTCATCTGGCTCCTCCCAGTGGTCCTGCTGTCATCTGCTTCCAATCAAAAACAACCAATTAGTGGAGGAGGGATGTCAATCAAGCTCATGTATGGACTGCTCACACCCTTCCTAATGTTACAGGAATAACACAAGTTCTCAGGTTTATGGTATTCTCCATTTAAGAAACTGTGAAGTCAGGGTTGTAGCACAGCAGAGATGTGCTTGTTAAGGTTTTTTGACAAAGTCCGCTGTTTTCTCAGAACAGTGTAGTAATGTATATAGACAAAGTATTTTTTTTGTTCTATCAGCATCTTGTTTCTGTTTTTCTTTTCTGACAGTCTGATTCTGAAAGTTCGACATTTTATACCGAGTCTATGTATTCACTTTACCCACTGAAAAGAGCAGAACATTACAAACCATTGAACGTTTGAACATATACAAAAGAAGAAAATAACAACATACGTCAAAAGGGTTTAACATTACAATAATTCAGAGAAAATTAGTAGAAACATATCTAGCAACAACACACTGAATGACCCATGAGAGAGTCAGTCTAAGGCCTCCATTATGTTAAGAAAATCAAGTATTTCTCTCAGTGAAGCAAACACTTAATTATGTCACCTCCTCTGGAGGAGTTGAGATTTTCTCTATTCCCCTGAACCCAGATGATTTTGTCCTTATTTTCTGTGCACATTTTATGCTTCAACATACGAGCCTGAGATACGGTATTTATCCGACACAATATAAACCACAGGAATGTTTTGGTGGATACACTGCATGTGTGGTGTTGCAAGGACTTCATGTGATGGGGTATTTTCTAGCTATAAAAATATCTAGCTATAAAAAAGATCTAGGTTGATTGAAGAGCCAGTATTTAGAGTTGGATGTTTTTTTTTTCTTGTATCAGAATGAACCAATCTGTCTACAAGATTGGAATAAATTCAAGAGGGATCCATCGTTGAACTTCATCGGTTGTACCCACCCACTCTGATTACATTTAAACGTTCCTCTTCCTTAGGAGAGTTATAATTTATTTTATTTGTCCGCCAGCTGTGCACAAAAAATTTATTTTAAAGAAAGCTACTTGTTTTTTTTTAACCTGTAGTGATTCTTACTCAGTGTAGCACCCTTTTATAGATAAGTATAACAGATAAGCTTCTCTACAGAAACCTGATTGACATTTTAGGATCTTGGGACTCAAACTCAGTTGTTCCATCTCAAGAACTGACTAGAAGGGATATTTTGAATTAGGCACGTTGGGTGGTTACTTTCAGCTCTCAATATGCTGCTCCTACTCAAAGCTTTGAAAGCAGGAAGATTCAATTGTATTATTGCCACCATTGTAAAGAAGGAGGTCAAGGAAATAGACAAACTCTCATAGTGCTCCATTGTAGCAGACGGAAAGTTGGCTGTGCAATTATATAGCTGAGAAATTCAGACAGATACTTTATTGTCAGTTCTCTAAATATCCAGGATGTCAACAATATATCTCTTCCACAAAACTATGTTAGAGTGAAATATGTAATATATAGATTTTATTCCCAGGGATCCATTAGTAAGCAAGCACAGGATGGTGCAAAAGCACCACCCACAGCTTCTCCTTGAAGTTCATGGTACAAAATGTTTCTGACAAAGTAAGTAGAAACTAATTTGGAGGTAGAACACTCTCCCTGTTGCACTGGGGAATACATGTATGGCACATCAAAGACAACAAGAGCATTCTTTTGTATGTACTTAAACCCTTTAATGGTCTTAAGTATATCCAGTGTCTCAAAGGACTGAAGGCAGGGTAAAGCTTTTCTTTTTTTTCACAGAAACATCAACAAATTGAGACAAGACTTCTCTCAAACTGCCAATATTTGTCACAAGAGAGCAAATTGGAGCATTTTACAAACATTTATGTACTTTAGGTTAGCCATACAAACAGGACAAACAAGATCCAAGTAAGAAGTATAAAGTCTTTCTTCTTTTCTTTAATCAAACTCTTCCTCAAAGCAGCTTTGATTTATTCCTGGATCTCTGTCTTAAAAACACCAGCAGGGCTTGACTTCTATATTTCTCATCAGACAACAGACTAGTTATATCGAAATCCTGTGGCTTAAAATTAATTGAAACTCAAATCTCACATTTATTAAAAATACTTTTAGAAGAATGTGATTTCTGACAGAGCTCAGGTGACTCCTTATCCACAATTTTATCACAGGTTCGAATAGTAAACCTAAAATTTAAAGTAGGCAAAAATAAAGATTCTTTGGCCTTTGCCGGGTGTTTTGAGAATCACTATTTAATTCCTTCTGTGTTGCGTAAACGAGTGGAGTACAAGGAATATTCATGAAGCAGTGTTAAAAGCAAAGTTGCCAAAAGAGTTTAAATCTTTCCACTTCAAGATTTTGTAGGAGAAATACAAATTCCCTGAGCAACCAAGTACAGACACTTCATCTTGAGAGAGGTTTAAAGTAGAGATGTTAATTACTCTTTTCTTTCTTTGGTGGTGAGAGGTGAGACAGGATTGGGATCTGTGCCATCCTCCGGTGATCCTCCTTGTCTTTTTTATTTTTCTTGGAGGTTGTCTTAAAGGCGCGGATGGGCATGTAAAATGTACTTTTTTGAGCTTTACATCATTGCAGTGGTGTTATTTCCTCATCAACACCATGCATGTGTGCTGCTTTGTTTGTTTAGCGCATGTTTTTGGAATCCTTAAATCTCACGAGGCAGCATTTCGGGAGTGCTGAAGAGCCCACTCCCATTTCCATCGCCTATTTCCTTGAGCCTTCAGTCTCCAGCTGAGCCTTCACTTCACAGAGCACCCCTCCCCCCATCTCCTCCACTCAACTCCTCCAGACTAGCAACTGCAGCAATAAGCAAACTCCTGGTGGACCTGCAAGTCTGCAGTTATTCTTCTCAGAGGCACAATTTCAAATGATCAAATGACAAAATAAAATTTCGTTTAAGCCATGTTTGACACACAGCATTTTTTTATAACAATTGAAAGCATCGTAGTTTCTTGATTGTGATATAAAATAGCACTATGTGTATGGAAAATATGTGGTGTATGAACCACCACACTTGTGTTAGAGGTAGCATAATGTTTAACTTTAGAGGAACCAGGGAAATTTTTACTATAAAATTTTAATCGCCATGCCGCTCATAATTATTGCCCTTTGAATAGTCTCTTGAGTCCAGCTGAAACTGCTTTCTTCAAAAAAAAGAAAAAACAAACAAACTAAAGAATGACTCAGAGATGTTTTTTGTAACAGACTCAAAACCTTTGTGGTTGACCGTTTGCATCAGTTCTTGTTCACATTTCTCAATTTCTTTGCTTAATGTGTCTTTCTTTCTTTATTAACAATCCCCAAGCCACTGAGTATGCATATTTTTCACCAATATTTAGAAAGAGACATAGAATACTAGATTTAATATCTATTTTTTTCCCCAGATATCTTGATAAAGACTGAATACATTGCTATGACAATTTCCCAGTGCCACTGAAGAGGAAACAGAACTATGCTTGTCATGTCTCAGGGGCGTTTGGGTTGTTTTAGCTTCTCTGTGTTTGCATTTTTCCTTTCTTGTTTATCTGAGATCAGCCTTAGTTTCTGTTTGTACTTCAGTCTTTCCTTATTTTCCTTTGGATTAGATCTGTTGTTCATGCCTTGTGTTTGTTATGGTTAGATTTATATTTTGCCAACTCTCCTGCTAGCGGTACTCCTCCACTCTCCTCCTGTGGCTTTACTCTTTCTCAGGGGTGTCCAAATTCAGTCTTTGAGTAAATTTCTTCTATGTCTATGTTGTTACCAGTTGAGTTGGTAAAATGTAACTTCTTCTATTGTTATAAGTTCTTTGTTAGTTTCTTTTCCCACTAAACATGTCATAAACTACCACCAGCGTTAACTGGTCTGCAATTTGGGCCCCACCACCGACTGATTGTACTCCACCTTATTCAGCAGAGAGCATGTGAAAGTCTCATTTTGGTGAAAAATGCTACATTTTCAGAACAGCAGAACATTTTTATCCGTTAGGAGCAGAAAACATAAAGACTCATCCCAACAGTTTGAAGGTAATCAATGAAATTGAGGCACTCTGTGCATCTTCCAGTAAACAGTGGATGAATGAGGTTCTGCACTGCCAGAGGACATCAAACTCACAAAGGAGTCTAGAGCTCCCTTATCAGTGTCCAACTATTTGTGCAAACTTCGTAGAGACTAACAACCCATCCGTGTCTTCATCAAACTCAAGTGAACACACCAACAAAGCAGGTAATTATAGACAAGCTCGCACATAAATTAGTGGAAACAAAGTGAATGCATGCCACAAGCAAAGCGTCGACTTATTAAACTAAATCATCTCATTGAATAAATAGTTGACTGCACTTTTGCTCTGCATTGAAAAAAAAAGGTGATCAAACAGCATATTTTCAATCATAAACGGTTTATTTCTAAATTATGAATTCTTGTACGTCCTCTTAAAATATGCTTTAATGCAATAAGAGTAGAGACCACAGAGGTTGTACAGCTGCAGTAATTCAAGTGCCTGGAAATGAGAATCTCTATCAAACAAACTGAACCAAAAGGGGTTTATTTTTGTTTTTTTGTAAAGGACATTTTAAAAAAACTGATTTATGAAAGTCTCAGAGCAAACCACTGCAGTAACCACGGTCGAAATAACACAAATTAAGGACTGACAGTACTTCAAAGTAAATAAGGCTTTCCAGGTCCAGGATTTAATCCACACAGAGAAACATTTCAACATTCAGATGCTGAATGCAGATTGGGAATTGTCTTGTTTTCAGTATTCCGATTTTCAGTGTGCTTTAGCTTCATTACATGAGGCACAGGAGAGTCATGAAGAAGAGAATGTGACGTAAAAAGAAAATGACTTTTCACTGTGGATAGATTTTTAACTCAGGATGTTCCGCGAAATAGCAAGCAAACAGTAAACATCCTTCAGCTGGATACATACTGTATTGTGTGAGGATCATCAACAACTAGCTGGCTGGCCGTTAGCATGGGTCAGAGTGAACAACTGCAATGTTTCATATCCCATAAAATGTGTTGTTTTCCCCCTCATTTGCTTGCACCAAATAGTATTCTCATCTATTGTTCCCTTTAGGTACTACGTTTGATATCTTAGAATGTGGAAAATGCTCGTTGAGCGGTGCTTCTAGAGATAGGTTCTAGCATACAAATGTATAAATAATTACAAGTTGTGCATGGAAGGTCTGAGGGGAATGTGAACTTTCCTTTTTGCAAAATTATTGTTTTCCCTGACTTCAGTTAAGGGCAAGGTTGTGCAATCAAGATAACAAGGTGTTCAGCTGCAAAGAGGACAGTTGTGTCACACAAAATGAAGCAGTCAAAGACACATCAAGCAAAACGTACTTATAGGTATTCTTCCAGTGTACGGCCAATTCTCTGAACAATCAACAGAGCCACAGATTTGTCAGGAAAACATTCTGCTGCAACTAACAACAATTTTGTGAAGCTGTTTGATTTACACTACATCTTCAGAAATGTACTTCAGAATATATATATATATATATATATATATATATATATATATATATATATATATATATATATATATATATATATATATATATATATATATATATTCACAAATACAAATAACCATGATCAGTTTTCTCTCTGTGTAGCTCCAATTTAAATTTTTACAACTTCAGATACATAGATAAGCTCTATTAAAGCAAATAGCAAATATGCATGAGAAATAGCAACATTATGCTGTTTCACAGATATTGTGTGATCTAAGTAGAACCTGCTTTGATCACCAACCTAACATTGGCTGTGCTTTGTTTATTCTAGATTACTGGCACATTTGAAAGCTTATGACAACATGTGGCTCCCTATGTCATTATACAGACTAATTAGGCAATGTAGGACTTTGGAGGATTTGGCCTTTTGAAGGAAAATCTTTTTTTTTTCTTTTTATATATGTTTTTTTCTTTCACACAGTACACTGTAGACCCGCCCCAAAAAATATTTCCTGCACATATTTCTTAAGACACACTAACATCTACATTTGTGAGAGCAAAAATGTCTGTTTACTTATTTCCTGAGTACACAAAGACATTTCTCTAACAAACTACTGTCATTCTAAGGATGGAAAGGTGTAAAGCTGAAAGTCTGTGGACCAGTTGGGAAATACGCACAAGATGTTTTTTTTTCACTCCTGGTGGCCTCTGCAGTGGTGGATGTCAAACACATAAAACCTCATCCTGGAAAGTTTGTCTTAAGAAAACCTCCAGGCTCAATGTAAGGAGGCTAAAGGGAAGAAAGTGACAAGTCATTGGACAAAAGCAAACAGAGCAAAAGAACATATGAGCAAAGTTTGAAATCATTTTTGCAACAGCAAGAAGACAACAATACTTAAAATATTTCTGTGTAGTTTTACATGTGATTCATGTGTTTTTTTTTTTGTTGTTTTTTTCATTTTGGGGAGCTGAAGTTGAGTGTGTCTCTGTTCTAACGTTGTGTCACTTCCTGTTGGTGTATTTTATTGTACTATGGGACAATCTTCAGTTCAGTTCACATCACACCAGTTAGCCACAGAAGTAATATCCGAACACAAGAGGTTGACTTTGAGCTAGTACGTTGTAACATGAAATCAATTTCAGTTCAACTCATCTAGAATATCCAACTGCAAAGTAATTCATAAATTTCAGTTCAGCTTCAAATTCTGCTAGATAAGTTCTGTTTTATTAAAATTCTAACAATTTATAGTCAGATCCAGAAAATATAAACCGCAAGTTCAAATATATTTTTCTAAACTATTTTAGTTGACCTTGCAGATTTATCACCATCCCTTGAATTTTTTTACATTTTGTCAAACAACAACCATGACATGCATTTTATTGAGACTTTATGTCATACATCAACACAAAATTATACATAATTTGAAGTGGAAAGAACTAATAAATGATTACTATAATAATAATAAAAAAAAACTCAGCTAAAAATCACCAGTCATTTTATTGCAGTTACATGACATCACTTTTGGTAGATGTCTAGGCCAGTTTTGCAATTTTGGCCAATCTCAGTCGTTATCAAGAGCAGCTCAGTTTTCAAGCCTTGCCAAAAAACTTCTCCATGAGAGTAAGTGGAAGAAAATTTCATTTTTCACTTGTCAGATGTATTGCATGGAGAAGTTTGTCGAATGTGCCAGGGCATTTTTGCTCTGCAGAAATGCTTGATTGACTTTATTAAATCAGGATTGCATCTAGAATTCATGTTCTATTAGTAAAATGGAAACCTTTGATTGTATGACCTTTAACCTTTTGGCTTATTTGCAGAAGTCTAGGCTTTTCTAACATTTTATTTTGCTTACATCTACATCAGGAGTGGGGAACCTCATCTCAATCTCGGGGTACATTTCAAGTTTGTAAAAGTCAGTTTGTAAAAAAAATGAAAAATTAAAGCAATATGATGTAACTATTTTGGAATTATTAAAAGCATAGAGAATATGTTTGCATATTCCTTTTTGCATACATTTCTAAAATTGGCTTTGTAGTTGTTTTTTATATGCTTCCTTTCAAAACACAAAATAATACAATAACTTACCACCAAAAACAGAATGAGACATGTACAGTTAATTGTACGTTATACAAATATAATTATCAGTTTTATTTTTTATTAGGGATTTGATAACTAAAGCATTTGAAACAACTGCATTTTGAAAGCTACATTTCTACAGTCAGAGTGGAACTGCAGCGTCTTAGTCAGGCGTCTTAGTCAGGCGTCTTATGTCTGCAGGGAGACAAGTTGATGCCACTTGCAGTTAATTGTCCAGATTGGGGTCAGTGAGATATTAGCGGGACCGACTTCTCGCCACAGTCAGTTAATACAAGAACTGCTCACAGCGGTATGTTGTCCCAAACAGAGATACAAACTGGAGGGCATGTCTCCTTAAGTTGGCAAAATCCTCAGCATTGACATACAGTCTGTAGAAGTCCAGCAAAGGGTGACTGATGTATGTGGCTTTGTGCTCATTATGGCTGTGAAAGAGGATGATTTCCAGTCGGGTTGTCTGGCACATCAGATAGTTACATGGTAAATATGAGGTTCCTTTTCTTTTGTCTTCATCTGTATTGATTTGACTCACTCACCAATTTATTCACTTGTTACAAGAGGCTTTTGAGTAGGAAATTGCAGTGTTGCTACTTCTCAGCTGATGTTGCTAAAGACTTAGCTTCTCCTCCGATGTCTTCACACGAGGCAGCAGAGAACTGAGGAGCTGGTTGAGACCTGCAGCTTGATGTTCAGCTCTGACAGCTACTTAGTCATGTCCACCAAGAATGCCACATCACAGAGCCACTGGCTATCACTACTTTGCACAGCAGGTTTCCCTTTAATCTCCAGAAACTGTTAAACTTCCTCGTTCAGAGAATAGAACCATCAAACATGCTTAGTGTTTTCAGTGAACCCCTCCATGAACTGACAGCTGTTTAGCCCTCCGCTTTTGATGAAGTATGCAATGGAAATGCCAGATGTCATCAGATTGGTCATCTTCAGGGAATGAGCACACAAATTCCCTTGATGCACGAGGCAGTGGCATATAACTAAATCACTAGGATAGACACCGAGGCGGCTCATTTCATTTTTAATTAATTCAGTCGATCCCTTTTGCCCACCAACCATCGGTCGTGCTCCATCTTCAGGGAAGCCGCTCGGCTCAAGTTTGTTCATATCCAGAGCAACGTGATGGAACAGATTTTCCCCTTTGGTTTTTCATACTAGCAAAAACAGCAGCTAATTCTTGTTTTTCTTTTTTTTTGTTTTATCAAAGTCTGCTGTAACCCTATGCACAGAAATTATCTACCTGTGCAATGTTTGTGATATCTGCTGTCTCATGACAGGTAAGAGAAAAAAAAACCTGAAAAGTTCTTGCAGTGTCCTTCAGTGTTTTTTTTTCCCCCCGTTTTTTCTTCCATATCAGTGATCTTGTCTTCAATTGTTCGTCTGGCAAACTGATGCTTTCATATATCTTCACTTTGTCACAGCTAACAGTTCTGCAGCATCAGCATTGAGGTCTTTTTTCACAAATTTGCCCTATATGTCAGGCTTCAGCTTCTTAGCTAGTGATTCACTAACCACAGTTTGCACTCATAATGTTGAGTGCAAACTGTGCATGGAAACTCTGACGAGGCACAGTAACGTTTTCGGTCTGCAACCATCCTTTTCTCCTCCTCCAGCTTAACATGCTGGTCCATATTACTTTTTCTTCACTCCCACTGCCTCCCCATGATCTACATAGGCGAGTTTGCGTTTTACTTCAACAAATATACAGCATTTGGCATCTACATCTTTCCTGAGCTGTCAGCATGATCGACACGTGTCAGACTTTCTCATCTTGCACTGATAATTGATCACTTATGTTGTGACTGTTATCCTTGCTCAGATTAGCACTTTTACTGTAGAAATGCCCTCTATTGCCATTTGATCTAAACCCTTCCACTGTTGCTCTGGCTGTGTGCTCAGGGTCCTTGTCCTGCAAAAAAATAAATATCCACCCCGATCTTTGTTGCCAGTAAAATTGTTTCTCCCAGGATTTCCCACTATTTCCAGCCATCTTTCTTCCTATTAACTTTAACTAGCTCTTACTTTCCTATTGATTATAAGCGTTCTCACAACTTGATGCTGCCAACCACCCTTTCTCACAGTTGCCATAGTGTTTAGAGGGATAATATATGCTGACAGTGTTTTGCATGTTGACTTAAAAGTTACATTTGGTGTCATGTACAGAGTGCTATTGTCCATAAATTTGCTTAACTCAGAGATATGTGGCAATATCATGGAGAACGGCCATGATTTTTACAGGTGCACCACACTTTTTCCATTTTTAGATGATGAAAAGAACAGTGCTCCATTGGATGCTCAAAACTTTGCAAAGTGCTTTACAACCAAATTAAACTTTAAACCAAGTCTCCATATATTAATTAATATTTTATTAATTAATATTATTTAATACACTTCTGAGTTCTTTAATGAACCACTGCTGAGATTAAATTACATATACCGACTATTTACTACTTAAGTCTCATTAAAAGGTAGTTCACTGAGCTGGATTTTATTTCAGGGGAAAAGAGCAGAAGAGACTGACCACAAATCAGTGTCACACACTTTACATTTTTATCTGTAAAAGCTATTAAACAACTTTTATGTTTTTATTTGTACCATAGCTATGCATGAAAAGGATCAAGGGGTATTAACACTTATACATTACATTGTATATTTGTCCATTATGTCCAATCACTTTGACTAAAATACAGAATTACAGACAGAAAGACCTTAATCAATTTTAATTTTCTGCTTCTTAATTTATATAAGATTGAGCTTTTCTGTTTTTGGTCCTAACTGCCCCCAGATGATACAATCTAGATTTGTAATTACACTGGAAGGTGTGACCTTGACCTTTAGAAAGGTTTTTGTGTTTTAGTTTCCACAGTCAAAAATAAACACTTCTAAAAATGACCAAGCTTCAACAGATCTCACAACCTCATCAATCCATATTTTCTCAAAATAGCTCTTCACTGTCAGGGTGCAGGGGTATTACTTCTTCTTCCTAAGGTTTCCTGAAAATATGAGAATTTGACGTAGAGCTTTCACCTCTCTTGATCATGGAGAATTAGCTCCAAATTTGAGTTTGACAATCAGAAACATTCTTTACCTCGAAGATTAAGCCTAGACCCTTTCTTTTTTTTACAGTTAGGGCTGGTTTGAGTAACCCTGAACCAGCAATTTAGCTTTGCTGCAGTGCGCCTATAACGCTGGAGGACATGCTGTGATTGCTGAGCTATTATTGCTAACAGCAGTGGGGGCAACTATATGCTTTCTGAGGTGTTTACGGACACATTATAAATCCCCCGCCCCAACTATTCATTACCATAGCTGATTAGCAAAATGACAAACAAAAACAAATTGTGTAGTAATATAATAAAATGTAGCAATACCCAGTGTGTAATACATCTTCTGTTGTGGAAAGTGTGAGATTATAACATCTGAACGACAGCCTGTACTATATGAAAGAGTGTTAACACTAAATTGTTGCATGTCGTCCCTTTGCACTCACCCATTTGTCAAGAATGGCATCAAATGAAATAGAGCATGCAACACTGTTTTCAATAGAGATCACTGCTAACTGGGTCAAGCCTGTGTTCTTCTCCACTAAGTCATATGGTCAAAGAAGCATTAGTTAAGAGCTTTAAACAAATTGCAGATCTTGTTAATGCACTTTAAAAAAAATAATCACTTGGAATTAAGTGGCTGTTCCTACATTTCCACTTAATATTATACCAACCTTTGCCTTCCACTGTCTGTCCTGATTCTTTCTCTCTTCTTTTTGTCCATCCAACTGAATGACATGAACTTTGTGTTTTGTATGTCTAAAAAATGCAGCTGTCAAACCACATATTAAAAAACATGACATTTTATTGTAAGTGAGATCCTTGTTGGATAACAGTTATTGAGTGGATGTTGCATCTGATCAGACTTATCAGATACATCACAACAGACCTGTGGTAATATATTGAATGAAGACATTAATTCTCAAGGCTATCACTGCCACATTCTATAATTGATCTGTTTTATGATTCTTCATCTGGATAAACAAATGATTAGTTACTGTTTGGAGAAAAAATAAGCACAAACAAATTCCTTTATTAGTTATTTTCCTTGTCATGATATATTGTTAATACAGCACAAAGTTGCTGGACAACAGTGGCCAGTAATTTTAACTGTTACTTAAGCAAACGTGAACATTTCCAGACCTGCTCTTCTTACACTGATAGAACTTACCTGCTATCTTCCAAAATGTTTTTTCATCCCTATCCTTATCCTTCTTCCTCTTACATTTTCTGCCTTCAAAGCTTTCTTTTCTGCCTCTCCATCTTCAACTTCCTTTCTTCAGATGACAACACAATTCAAATGACAAGAATCACTTTGCAGCATGTTCCTAGAGGGGTGTGCACTGGTCACCCTCTATTTGGAGGGAGAAGGGCGGAGAGATGGGGGGATGATGGCGCAAAAGGGCGCCTAATCAGTACTCTTCCTCTGTTATTTATCACATAATTTGCACATGCACGGGTAGCTGTTAAATACAGAAATAATTTTTCTGTCATTGCTTTGTTGTCGTCTCTAGCACAGCACCACTGTGTTGTGGGTTTAGTGCAAACCAACTTTTTGCACCACTAACAGTATCTTAGTCGTTTATTCTTTTAACACAGAAGTCTCATAGAAGTTTTTGCTTGTCATTTTTAATGTGGCCATCTCTGACTAAAGTAGATGGCTGCTATTCAAGAGTGCCCATGAGTATTTAGCCCGCTACTGTGTCTGCTCAGTAAAGTTTCATTGTGCTGTTGTAAACCTAAGTTTCATTCTGATTAATTTGCTTTGCTAGAAGTATATTTTGGAAATTTAGTGATAAAGAATAAATAAAGTGATATGCACACACTCCTTTAAAACAACTGCTGATAACATGTCTTTGTTGATGTATGACAAAAAAAAAACAAATTGAAAAATTGAAAACGTGTGACCCCATCTATGTAGCATGCTGGGTACCATAAATGTTTAATCTACTAAGGTTAAGCTGTCAATGATCTTTTAAATCCTATAAGTAATATCCAATAAAAATTCATCAGTGTTTTATGATGAAGAGTAAGAATCAATTATTACAGTTTTTTAACATAGTACAACAACCTTGACAACTTGTATTACTCTTCTCAGTTTATGTACATGTCAAGTCAGCATACAAATAGCCATCTAGATTGGATTTTTATGTGTTACTTTGAAAAACAATGATTCAAAAATTAAGTCTCATGAATTACTCTCAGTACTTGGATAAGGAAAGACATAAAGTACATGCACACGCATCAGTCTACATGCAGATGGATTCCCTGTGTGAGATGATTAATCATTAATGATTTAGTGTCAGAGTGTATTCTTCCCTTGTGTTCAACTTTGATTTGACAGATTCATAACTCTGATTTGTTATTGCTGTGTATTGCTCAGAGGAACAACAAAGCTATGTCTTAGGTTGAGACACAAAAGTTAATGTCGACACTCTGACTAAAATAATCTGCAATGCCTTTATTCAGTAGAACTAGCAAAAGAAAACTCACTGCTAAAATTAGCCAGTGCACAGCAACGTGAAACCAGAATTTGCAAGTTTTAACAAATGTGGGTAAAAAAGAGAAAAAAGACCATAGCCAAGAAATTCAGTAAAGACACTGAAAATAAATGACATTATAATTTATTTTGTCAGCTGTTGAGTTGAGTTTATAATCCACAAGTGAACAAGGTAAACTGTTCAAATCCTGCTTTTTTCTAAGCAAACTTGTGGCATTCAAAGCAGTGGTGTCCGAATTTACTGGCAACCTTAGAAATTATGTGTGAAAAGTCTGAAAACAAATTAATCTCTTATTTAATCTCATACTGAAAACATTTCTTCACTTCTCCAACAGTCAGCTTTGCTTCAGATGTTTTTCAGGTCTCTTCCTCCTTAGTGTGAATAATGGAAACATAAACTTAACTGGATGATCATCCAATCATGTTACAATTTGTCCGTCACTTTTTGCAGGGAAACCATTCTGACCAGGCATTGGTATTAAGAGAGTAGGAAGACAAGGTACATTCCTTTCTCTATTAGGTCACTTTTCATAATTTTTTCCATATTTAAGTATCAACTGACCATCATAATCAACAACCTTCAGTTTTGAGAAGGCTAACTATATCAGAAACAAACAAAAAAAAGACTTTGCATCTGACGCCTTGAAATGGACCTCTGTCTCTTTAAGAATCTCCTTCTGTTTCCAACATTGCCTCTTCAGCATGGCATCATGACAATACTTCTCCATGCCGTCCATTGGTGACATTTACAACCATTCTTAGGGGCATTGTAGCTTCTATCATAAGCTCAGCAGACGTGCAGTTCCACCAGGTGTTTGCTAATTGCTGCTGTCACAAGTCTGCTGGAGTTGTGTGAGGGAGGTGTGGGGGAGGGGTCCTCAGCCAAGTCTTCAGCTGGGCTGAGGACTGAAGTGCAAAAGTTATATTTGAGTAGATAGGTGGTGCATAGCATGACCAGATGATAAAGTGAGATTCAAGGATTTCTCAAACATGCATGAACAAATCAAAGCAGGTGTGTATTTGATCAGGGAGTGAGACAATATGATATAAAGCTCAACAGAGTGCTTTCCCCCTTTTAAAAAGTAAGTCATGGTACCTGTTTGCATTATGTTAAGCATCCAGCATGCTGAGGTGAGTGAAGAGTCTACATAGAGTATTGGGAGATTAAATAATGCCTTTACTGGGTCGTAGTGGTGCTGATTCTGTAGCAGTGGGATATGATGGCATGACGGTAACAGCTGTGCTGCTTTTGTGACAGATTTTTTTTTTGACACATCCAAAAGATCTGAGACAACCAACTCTGATGATCAAATTCTTTATGCTGTCAGGCAACATTGTGTCTTTCTTCAATATCTACAATAGCATGATGGGAGACTTAGGAGTGCCACATCATTATGGTAAAAATAATAATTACTGGATGATTGAACTTTGAGAGTTATATAAATTCAATAAAAGTTTAATTTGTTTAAACACATTTTACTCATCCTCACCAGGGGTGCCAATAAATGTTCAGGGTTCTGTACATGCATGCACAGAATACATGGAGATACCCAATAATCCAATAACTATAGATCTACTGAAAAGATTTGTCACATGCAATAATCTTTGATGAGCCAGTATTTTAGTTTTTCTTCAGTCACTGCAAATGAAATGCCATGAGACGTCAGCACTAAAAGGAAAAAGGCACTTGTCACTTTTCCCGGGTTGGTGTCATGAGATAAAGATCAGTGTTCTGATCAATCTTATCATACTGCTTGATACTCTTTTATCCTTCTGCAGGTTAAATATCTGAGAGGGTCGCAATATTTGCTTCACTCAACAACACTCTGAAAATGCATTTAGAATAGATTTTGTTGCAGATATCCCTCGGACCTAAATTTGTGGTTGTGCTGGTAATGATAAAGTAATTCTTTTTCCTGCGTCAATATTATAGCTCCACAGCTATCATCAAAGGCTTGAAGGGGCTTTGAGTATTGCTCCAACTATGCAACATCTGCGAAAATGATTCCTTTGTGAGTAATTTACCTCTCTCCGCAGCATCCATTTTTAACAAAACAAGATATGCTTAGCTGAGATGGCAGTGTTTGAGATATTTATCATACGGCAAAAAGAAATTACGTGTTGACCCTCTAATCAGATTGTTTCTTTCTCACTTCCTGCATCTGCAATGTATTATATTCCTCCAATGTGTTTTCTGGGGTTTATGGATAATACCAGTGGATAGCTAATGTGCACTCCCTCTGAAACCATGATGCTTCACAATGCGACAGAGGATTTCTGTGTGAATGCTCCGTGGAAGTGCAACAAATCTTTGCCTTTCTATGTGCGACAGCTTAAGGGGCACAGTCATTATCTACAGCATTTTCTTTAAGAATCTGTGGCTACCCTCAATCTAATGGAAATCTGTTTTTTAAGGGGGAAGGGTGGGGTGATGGTAAGGAGAAGCCTGATGGAAAATAAATAAATAAACTCCAAGTTCATCATGCAAATTCATCCTCCCAACCGTGGCACATTCTTCAAACAGACACCTCCTCTGGAGAGAGGGAGACACAGTCTGATAAAGAGACAAATGAGCTTGTGATCTCCATACCAACCTCTTTCGTGGTGTGCTCATTTCAGTTTTGGTGTGTTTGCGTGTGTGTGTGTATGCCCGTGCGTGCACATGGGTGTGTTTGTGAGACGGAGAAGGTTTGTGGGTAGGTGGGGTTGGGCAGGCAGCTGAAATGGGGCTTTCAATGACCTTTGCAATGATCACAAGCATGTCTAGAAACAAGGCTGTGGATGTAGGCCTTATTTAACTTTAAGTGATTACAGCTAAAAGGGAAAGCAGGCTCATAAAGAGTTCTGCTGCATCAAGAAATTCTGTGTGTACCCTGTTTTACTCTGGCAGGGAACTATAATTATGTAATTACACAATAATCACACATAATTATGTGATGGTATACTGCACAATAGAACAAATTTTGTTTTTGTGATACAAACCTTTGGCTTGGCAGATGAATCAAAAACAAAAGCTATTTACTTATTAGTGAGGCAACTAACCATTATTTTCATTCTAATGTCATACACTGACTACGTTTTTGAATCAAGTGATTAATACTTTAGTTTATAAAATATCAAAAGATGCTTCGGCTTGTTCTTGAATACTCTGAAAATATTGAAAATGCAATAATGAAACCTGAAATGATGGGCCACAGTTCATCTGCGGAGCCAAATGTTTGCTCACTGTAATGTCGAACACGTTTCCCTCTCTGCCTCTTCTCTCCTCTGATAATGTATTCAGATATTCCAACACGGTGATACCAAAATTGCCTGACATTCCCAGATTTATTGCTGTATTTTCCTATTATTGCCAAAGAAATATACAGAGATTCCACCCCATAAATCATATTGAGAGAGCAGCGCAGACACTATTGTGTTTAGCCCATTGCTACCATTTTTGGATTAGAAATAAATTGCTGCCTCATTTTCACAAATGAAACGAAAACCCAGTGCTGGCGCTACGGCGTGACTTTTTCAACAAAGTGTTTATCAATGGATGGATTTCTTGAGTGTTGCTGCTACATGAGGATCAATTACTATTAGCTCTTATTGGCACTGACAATGGACTTAGATGCTCCTGTGTTTAGTTATATTTGTTTCCTCCCCTCTTTGTCCCTGTATTTCCCAAGCGCCTCATTGTAGCATTAGATGAGAACACACACTTCACTGGAAAATACACTTTAATATAATATAGAAGAGAAGGATTTATGCACATGTGTCATGGTAATGGAAATGACATGCATTTGTGATTTATGGGCCAGTCTAGCACTGAATATTCTCAAGGCCATACTCAGCAAGGGACTTCCTCATTTCCTTTGCCTTATGAGCACACATCATATTGCATAATGTATAATAAGACATAAACAGAATTTTTTATGTAAAGTCTAAATGTTTATTTTACATGATTATAAAATAAAACCTCTTTCTGATTTACAGCTATGCTGTGCAGCTTAGGTTCTTATGGGTTATTTTGCACGCCGTGGTGCAAAATAACTGATAACAGTGCTGAGTGGAAGACCTTACACGCTACACACAAGGTGTCATTTTTGGTGTTAGAAAACAGATTTAGACTCGATTGGGCTGTGACCTTTGCAAACACTGCTGAGGGCAACGGATCAGACGCAGACTTTTTTAATATTTATAGGTTTTTTTTTTTTGATGCCACACAAGGTCAAAGCAGATGCTCTTCTTACACTTCCTAGATAGTTTGAGCCTTTGAATCAGAGAAGATGTTGTGCCATTTAGAAATCACTTTTTCATGTTCAAAGTCAGAGCATCGCCCGGAAGGGTAGTGAAGGGTAGTGGATTTTAGGCAGTCTGCTTTTACCTTGGGGACAAGAGTGTTGGCTCTAAGTTTTGGGTCTGCCCGTTTGCTCTGTTATCAAGAGCTTGCATCTGATAATAGTATTTTGTGATGTTGAAAGCTTTGGTGCACTTCTGAGCAGAGGCTTGGTGACTGACCGACAAACTGGAGTTATGTCTGATGTGGTTAAACATTTCACTTCCTGTCAAAATGTGCAAGACACAAAAATGGTGCAGATACTCAATAGTTAGCCATGCCCTACTTACTTGGCTTCACACTTTCAACCAACACACTAAAATAATACTAGAATATTTTAATAATACTTCATTCCACAAATTACAAGTAAGTAGGTTGTCTTATCTGACGCGTGCATAAAATCCTGAACATTTCAAATTCTGTACAGTTCATTTGGTAAATTCAAAATTCAATTAGGCAACCCTGAGAAAGAAAGCTGTAAAACCATTGTCACAAGGCCATCGATGTGAGCAGCATCTTCATCCAAGCAAAATTATTAGAAAGTACAACGGATGGCAGTAGGAAAGCTTTGGAGGCTAATGTGAAAACTCAGGGTTTAGTTTGGAGTACTTTAAAAGCACAAGACATTTTGTATGATTATATAATGACATCATGTGAAAATAAATGCAATAAATAAAGATCTTTCAAATAAGAGGAAAAATGTGGCTTACCTCTGCAGCTTCTGCAGCAGATTATTTCCTGCAGGAGTCCTTGTATGGGTCCCTCGGTGAACATAAACCAGTAAATTTCATTGGCTTCAGTTTTAAGTATATATTGCGTGAAACAGTGCATTTGTTTGGGGACTGTGGCAGATATCTTTGCCAGTGGTGAAAACAGCAGGGGTGTCTCGACTTTTATTTTAAATTTGTCTTATTGTAGGCTCAGAGGTGTTTGACGCTTATCTGCTCCTCCTCGCTGAAAAATTAGAAATATTTGATCTGGTTTGGAAAGTCTTCATGTTGCAGGGTGTCGGGAATTTTCAGATATGAAGGGATTATTCACTGTGCACACTTGCTAATTCTTTTATTTTAGCGCACTTCAAAAAGATCTGACATTTTTAATAAATGTTGAATTAAAATTATACACAAATGTATAGTACCCATAAAAGGTATTCACCCCTTTTAACCCGTTTATCGTTTTTATGGATCAACCACGATCAACAACATTTGGCTTTGTCAAACAAAAAAGAAGTCTTTAATGCCAAAGTGAAAACTGATTAAAAAAAACTAGAGACAATTAAATAAAAATACATAGCACAAAACAATTGAATGCATAAAATGTTTTGACATTTTTTTCCATTAAAATAGCCACATTTTGTTGACCATGACTGATTAATAAAAAAGAATAAAGAGGGTAAAAATCCTAGGGAATTAGTATTGCATAAAGACAGTGTAAATGAAAAAAAACCAAAAGGCATTAAATATTTTTCTGTGGGAAATTAAATAGAACAAGGTCATGAGTGCCAAATCAACAGTCTATAAGCCTGACAATTCCCACGACCTCATAGGCAACATACATTCAAACGACAGGTAAACGATATCCTAACGTTTTATGCTAGGTCCAAAAATTGTGTTTTCATTGTTGAAAAAAAAAACTAAAAAACCGCAAATTACATTATCCCACATCTAGTAACAAGACAACTGCTTTATCCAGACGGTTAAGCCTTTTTCTACTTTACGTTGTTTTTCTGCATGAATCAAAAGCAGCACATAATTATATTGGATTCAAAAATTGTTTACAAACTGAAATATCACTTCAAATCTGGTCTAACTATTCATATGAAATTTCATTGTGAAAATATACCGACACAGTGCAGTACAAAAAGGGAGAATGTCAAATGCTTACTTTATATGCATGAGCACAGTGCATTTACTGCCTTTTGTGGTTGGTTAACCATGATTTCCCAGCAAACGTCTCCCCTATTAAAGGTATTTTTTCTGTTTACCTTGCTGCTGGGTTACATCTGACTGAACATAGTAACAAAACTATAACACACCCATCCTTTCATTCTAGTGTGCAGCAAAGCAGATCACTTTTCCATCTTCTCACGCTCACATTCTTATCTGGTTTGAGACCAGATAAGAATGGTCCTCTTTTGGCTGTAAAGAATCCAGCTCTAAGTTGTACAAATACTTTAAGCGACAGAGCCTAGAATAAAGGGGTTTTATGGTGAGCCAAAAGATTAATGTGGCTCTTTTATTCCATTGTTTTTCTAAAGTGAAAGAAAAAAAAAACTGTGGGGGTCTATTCTTTTTTACTGAAAGATAATGCAAGTCAGTACTCTCCTCTCTTTTTGCCAGCTACAGCAATTTAGTGTTTCAAGGTCCATATCAGATTCTATATCAGATTTTGAGAAAAAAATTTTAAGCCAAAGGTTGTTGTGTGATGGCAGGGTGCCATGGCTGAAAGTGCAAAGTAAGATACAACTTCATACAGGTTGCAGATACTGTACACCCCGAGTACAGTTGTAAAATAATGACTCTACAACCATGCCAGATTCTGCCTCTTTCACTGTAATCTCACTGGTAGAAACTGTAGTTTACCTGGAGCACAATGGTGTCGGCTAAATGAAAAATATAACAGTTTAATCTACTTTAAATGAAAGAAATAAACACAAGCAATAAAAAGAACTGACAGAAAACCAGAATTATCTGAGAAACTTCTACAGCAACTAGTAAAGACCTGCCCTTAAAAGAAATATCTAGCACCACTAAACTTACTCAATATGTGGATTGTCAGATATTGTTACATTTCTTACAGACATTTTAAGATAAACCCATGCTAGATTATTATGGGGGAAAACGCAGACGATGTTAAATCATGCTTGGTTCAGTCCCAGCTGATTCCAGTCAGTGAATCAAACCTACAATCACTGACATATTGATAGGTCAGTATGAAAAATTGTTATGTTATTATTTCACTTTTTAGCTTTTAAATGTAATAAGGTTAAAAGGTAAAAAAAAATTAAAAACTAAATTATATATATATATAATAGACTAATGACTACTCCATTTACCCTTCTTTTCAGTAACAGTCACAAGGCTTCAATTGATGGAGTCATTTTCTCGTTCTGCTGACTCTGCGTTTTTATAGCAGCAACTTGACACTGAGACAAATCTTATGTTTAAGAAGAGCCCACAAGTTCTGAATGGGATTTAATTTAGGTGAGGGAGAGGTCATGTCATTATCCTTTAATCATTAAGTCCTTTACTGGCTACCGATACAGTGGAGTACTTTGACTCATAGAGGATTATGACCTGCATAAAAAAACCATGGTCTTAGTGAAAAATATTCACTTTTTTATGTACCACAACTTCAAGAAAGTTGATTTTTTATATAATGATTCAACTTTTCACCCAAATCTCTTTAACAATAGCAGCCCATACTTCTTCTCTACCTCAGCCTTGCGAGTGTCCAAGTCAAAGTGGAAAATTTTGCCTGTCGTTCATTCATCCAGAAGCCAGTTAATCTCCTTATTCCATAAACCCTCTGGAAATCTCAACAGGCTTTTCTGTCTTAATGTTTATTGTTCAGACGTTGGGGTTTCTGTCTCCTTTATCATGGCCATTTTACCACCTTGTTGCTCTAGACACTCCAGTGGGCTGAAGTTCTGCTTTTTTTTCCATGTTTGATTCTTGTCAAATCTTTTCTTTTCTCAGCATACGTCTTGAAGCCGTGTTAAATGTTTGCAATCACAGGCTTGATTGTTCTGTGATACCCCATTAATATTGCCCATTAATAAATTGGCAATTTTAATTTCTTAGAATTGCCAATATATTAATGTTTACTTTTTTCTTTTTCAGAGTTATTTTAATATAAAATATTAAGTACACCTTAATATAGACCTCTTGGAGTGTTGTGAAATGGTTTTTGTCAGTCTTTGAAAACATATGAAATGATAAAGTTAAGCTGTTCTACTTTTGCTGTCATTGATCATAATGATATAAGGCCTTTAACTTCTGTCTTTATGATTAGTGATCCTCAGTGTTCTTTAATAGTTAAGATACGTTTTTTATTATCGAGCAAATAAACAGCACGTCGGTGGGTTTTCTTTCTCTGTGGTGTAATGTAGTCCTATTCTACTTGACTTACTCTTGATATTCTCACAGCTACATTGATTCACCATTACTTCCTCTACTGTGCTACTTCCTCTTTGGTCCTCGATGTCCTGTCCTGTTATGTGTCATGTTCAATCTTTGTATCAATAATAAAAGTAATCTTATAGCATTTCTGTGTATACAAGCCAACAGTGTGTTGTCACAACCATTTAGTCTCAGCAGCTCCATATAACACATCACTGTTGCCTCTGTTTGGCTGTATGTTTCACATATCCCCAAGTGCATGTACAGTTATCAATCATAGACTGTTGCCACAGTTGAGTATTTATAGTAAATATTGTAATTATCGTTTGTGACTCAGGGCGTGCTCAGACTCTGGCATGAGGCGTATTGGATCGTGCCAAGTTGAACTCTGAGTATTCAGCCATAAAGCCATTTGTTTACACTGAAAATCACATAGCCTCGAGTGATTATTCAATCAAACCAGAGCACAATTTGAAGAATCCGACCAAATGAAAAAAAGGTCTTACTAATCAAATTCTTTCTCTGTCTTTCTAAAATAAACAAACAATGATACCTTCCAGTCGCAGTGAAGGTAATAAAAAAAATATTTTTATCTGACAGCTATAATCCTGAAATTCCTCACTGCATGCGTATTTATAAATATCGTTTCTTACGTGGATGACTCACAAAAGTTTATAATTTTTCAGCTGTAACATACACTCAGATACATTACAGCATAAATTTGAAAAGGGAAAAGTATCTATTCATGAATTAAATGACCTACTCGAAGAGACAACACCATTCCTCATTATTTATTTAAAATGTCAGAGTGCAAGCATTCAGAGTGCACTCGATGAATCTTTGCTTGTTTACGGGAACACTGAAAGACATAAAATCAGTATGCTTTGTTGCTAGTGCCCTCCACATCCCCCACCCACCCAAAAAATAAATAAATAAAAATCACTTTAACAGCTAGTCTGTTTTTATTAAGTTGTAACTGACACCTATCTGGATTCTGTCTTTTTCACTCTCTTCTAGCCATCACTGTCCCAATGCAAATACAATTTTTGCCTTAAGAGATTTTTTTTTTGAATACTCTATGGCTCTATGGGCTTTATGCTCCATTATTTCCATCTATTGAAAACTATTTAATGCCCTGCTGAATGTCATGCTGCAGGATTAGTCTTATCAAATTCTAGAGCATTGTGACTAATGGGTACTTTAATCTACAGAGAAAAAAAGTACACAAAACAGCAAGTTATATTCATTAATCCTTGGAGCACACGGTAATTGCTTTATAGATACATTAGGGGCAGCATTTTAGGACCTAGTGATGAAGTCAGGAGCCGCATTAGGCATAATTGAGAGGCTGAAATAGTGTTATTGTGTCTGCGTCTCTAAAATAACCATTTCCATGACGTCAGATTTAATTTTCATCAGTCCAAATGTAAATATTGGAACTAAATAGTTTATCTGCAGTTCCTAAAGATGATAGTTTGAGTGGCTTTTCGAAAGTGCATACACCAATATTAACATACTAGCTTTTTGTGATGTAAAAAAAAATGAGACAATGATAAAGAAAACATGTGCCACATTTCTAATGTTTTGCTTCATGTTTATATCCACAAAAATATAGAATTTGCTAAAATATACAAAAATTTCCTGCATATTTAATAACCTGGAAGAATAGGTGTAAACACTCTTATGCTAAAATTTACAGCCTTTGCATTACAAAAACTCAAGGTTTCTTCAAAATGAAACCAAGGTTTGTAAAGGAGACTGCCAAGAGGCCAACTCAAACTCGGAAGGAGCTGCAGGACATTCTGGTAAGCACAACCAGTAAGCACTGGTTGTGACATGTGACAAAAATCTCCAGTTTCTTCTTCTGTTTCAAACCACAGGGATGGTGAGAAGTTTGTGTAACCTGCAACTCACAAAAACAGGTTAATTAATTTAGTATATATATATATATATATATATATATATATAAGAAGTTGGGCCTAATCAGAAGATTTTAAATTCGAGAGAACCCAGGTGTGAGCAACAAAGAAACACACAGTGTCTACAAGAAAACAGCAAAATTTAATATAATAAACAATGGTGGATCCACATTTAAAACAGACAAACAAATACTGCGCGCTTTTAAAAAAAATAATAAATAAATAAATTGAATACTTCGGTCTCCAATGAGTCAATTGTTCAGTCTCAGTCTCTCAGCTGGTGACCAGTCGGGTCACTATCTACCCGTGCGCCTGGTCCTCTAGGCTGGGGCTCGCCATCCAGGTTCAGGAGAAGAGGGTCTTGGAATCTTTGGCTCTCCAAGCCAAAAGTGTATCAAACAAGCTAAAAAAAAAAAACCTGACCTAGGCCTGTCGCGATAAACGAGAAATCGATTAATCGTACGATAAATTAAAACTATCTACGTCATTTTAATTATCGCCGTTATCGTCTCTTCCAGCCTTTTTCTCTTTCTGTTGATGACGCTAAATGAAAAAAGGCTCAACTCCGGTGCTCTCCACTGACCCTCCCTTCCTCATTTCCTTTGTGTAATGCCCAGCGCACACGACACCATCTTAGTGCTGTCAGTCGATTGCCGGCCCATTTTCAAAATCTGAGACCACACATTAGCCGACAGAAATCCTAGATATAACGGTTCCAATGGCTGGCTACAAGTCCAGCTAACTAATTTTAAAACCAGGTATTAATCAATGCTTTACTACAATCTACCTGCAGTGCATGAGGCTCTAGTGTCACCGTAACGTCCTGACTGAATGAAAATCATTATAATCTATTTATGTCACGTTAACGAAGAACAGCTGAAAGTTACCGGGTTCATCAACTGCGTAGCGATTTCGCTCCAACTCCTCCCCTCGTCATTTATATATTCTTCGTACGAAATGTTTTATAACCATTAATGTTGTTTCCACATATCATCTCCAATGTCCGCTGGACTTCAGGTTGCGCCGTGTCAGCTGTTTGGGATTTGGGTCAGCTGTAATTTCCCCTCTGAAAGCACGGAGCAGAATCCGCGCATTCTGATTGGCTACTTGTCACATTCAACAGGCTGTATTAAGATCCCAGCGGGGAAAACCTCTGATTTAGATCGGGGGGCCACAACGACCTAGCGTAACACACCACACACTACAGGATGATAACAAGAGACAATCTTAGAACGATAAAAGTTCTAAGATTGGCCTAAGGGTAAAATGTTTGTGTGAACAAACGCGTGTAGTGTGAACTATTGCATCAGGTAGTCGATGTGCCCATCTTCTCTATTTAAATCTAATGATTACTGAAGGGCAATATGGTTTACAGACCTCATAATCTGCACTCTTTTGGTTGAATGCAGTATTTATTTACACTTTGGCTTTATGTTATTTCGTTTTTATTCAAGTACATTTTTGTTAATGGAGACTGAGAATCAATTTTATTTTTATTTTTGGTTGTTTTGTTTATTTTTATTTTATCAGTTCCAGTGTTGGGTGTTCTTTTGAAAATAAAGTGTATCTATCTTTGGCAGGAAATCGCATGCATTATTATGTCATTTCCATTAAATCAGTGTACAAAGGTCTTCAAACAATACTATCGTCTATCGCAATAGTTTTTGAAACAATTAATCGCTCAGCAAAATTTGCTATCGTGACAGGCCTATGTGTGTGAATATATATATATATATATATATATATATATATATATATATATATATATATATATATATATATATATATATATATATATATATGGATAAACAACAGAGGAAAGTTGTGGTGGATGTGGCAATACCAAGTGACTGCAACATCAGGAAAAAGGAGCATGAGAAACTAGAGAAATACCAGGGCCTAACGGAGGAACTGGAGAGGGCCTGGAAGGTGAAGACCACAGTGGTGCCTGTGGTCATCGGGACCTCGGGGCAGTCACCCCAAACTGGAACAGTGGCTACAACAGATCCCAGGAACAACATCAGATATCTCAGTCCAGAAATGTGCAGTCCTAGGCACAGCCAAGATACTGCGCAGAACCCTCAAGCTCCCAGGCCTCTGGTAGAGGACCCGAGCTAAGAGGAAGAAGAATCACCACCAGTGGGTGAGAAGGGAAAAAATATATATACCGTAATTTCCGGACTATAAGCACTTTCTACCCTGCGGCTTATACAACGATCGACTTATTTATGAATTTTTTCTAACGGCCAGTAGGGGCGCTGGAGCAGAAAAGGTAAGCGTGAGACAGCTGGAATATATCTATAGAGGAAGACTAATGTAACGTCGTGCTTTGTGGATGAATAAAATTAGCTTGAACAGACCCTCATCATGGAGAATGCAAGAAGAAATGCATATAATGCAGCTTTCAAGTTAAAAGTAATCGAGCTGGCCGATAAAGAAGGAAACAGACACTGAGGAAGAAGACTTCCATGGTTTCAGTGCACAGGAGGAAGAGGATGACGGCTCTCCGTGACTTTTAACTGTATGTTATTTAAACCAGCCCTGTTAGTGTTGTTTTGCTATATTGCTGCTGTTCAGATAAAACTTTAAAAACACCTTCTGTGTACCGTCTTTCTTTGTAAATATCTCATGTTTCAATGTAGGCACATGCGGCTTATGTATGTATAAAATGTGTTTTCTTTAAAAATGTAGGGGGTGCGGCTTATAATCAGGTGAGCTCTATAGTCCGGAAATTACGGTATATGTGTGTGTATATATACATATATAGAGAGAGATATACATATCTATCTATATCTATATATCGATATGTAGATATATATATCTACATCTCTATACATAGAGATGTAGATGACATATAGATCTATCTATATATATATATATATATATATATATATGAGTATAGATCTATATCCGTAGATGATATATAGATCTATCTATATATATATGGATATAGATCTATATCTATATATGGATATAGATGTAGATCTATATATAGATATAGATCTATATATGTAGGTATATAGTATTGATATTATAAGTCAATTTGCATATATCTATATCTAGATATTTATATAGATAGATATATAAATATCAGTATATATCTATACATAGATATATATATATAAATTTAAATTTATATATATATTTATTGATATCGATATATCTATATCTCTATATAGATAGATATATAAACATCTATCTATAGATGTAGATATATAGATATATCGTATTGATATTGTCAATTTGCATTCACTATAAAGCTCACTAAATCTTTTTAGACTGTGGCAGGAAGCCGGAGCACCCGGAGAGAAACCTGCAAACTATTTATAAAGTTTAATTACAAAATTTATTTTTTATCTGCACCTAAAGAAAATTTAGAGAGACCAATTACACAGACGTGATTTTAGAGCGCCTGGAGAGAAACTTCAGATGAAATAATGGTAAAATATATATTCATTAGGGGTACAAAACTTTCAAAGGTAGAAACACTAAAACAGAACAAAGCAATGCCAAGAGTGAAAAGTGTGGAATAACCAGCCCAGAAAGAAATAAGACACGGAAAAAACACCCAGCACAAGGTCAACAAAAAGTAAAATATTGGCACGATATCCTCCCAGAAAGCTTCTTCACCTATCCTTTCATATATTTCAGGATCCCAGTCTTCCATCTGACTGACCCTCATTACTCCCTCCTCAATATGGCCGCTGGTTTTGTCCTCTGTGGTATTCTGATCCTCCACATTTAGAGGTTCTGGAGAGGAGCCAGCCGGGTCCGTTTGCTCTTCTAGGCGGCAAACGGACCCAGCCTCTTCTAGGCGGCAAACGGACCCATCCTGGTCCGTTTCCTCTTCTAGGCAAACGTCTAGGCAAACGGACCCATCCTGGTCCGTCTGCTCTTCTAGGCGGCAAACGGACCCAGCCTGGCCAGCCTGGTCCGTTTGCTCTTCTAGGCAAACGTCTAGGCAAACGGACCCATCCTGGTCCGTTTCCTCTTCTAGGCAAACGTCTAGGCAAACGGACCCATCCTGGTCCGTCTTCTCTTCTAGGCGGCAAACGGACCCAGCCTGGCCAGCCTGGTCCATTTGCTCTTCTAGGCGGCAAATGGACCCATCCTGGTCCGTTTGCTCTTCTAGGCAAACGTCTAGGCAAATGGACCCAGCCGGGTCCGCTTGCTCTCCTAGGCAAACGGACCCAGCCGGGTCCGCTTGCTCTCCTACGCAAACGGACCCAGCCGGGTCCGCTTGCTCTCCTAGGCAAACGGACCCAGCCGGGTCCGCTTGCTCTCCTACGCAAACGGACCCAGCCGGGTCCCCTTGCTCTCCTAGGCTAACGGAACCAGCCGGGTCCGCTTGCTCTCCTAGGCAAACGGACCCAGCCGGGTCCGCTTGCTCTCCTACGCAAACGGACCCAGCCGGGTCCGCTTGCTCTCCTACACAATCGGACCCAGCCGGGTCCGCTTGCTCTTCTAGGCAAACGGACACAGCCGGGTCCGCTTGCTCCCCTACGCAAACGGACCCAGCCGGGTCCGCTTGCTCTCCTAGGCAAACGTCTAGGCAAACGGACCCAGCCGGGTCCGCTTGCTCTCCTAGGCAAACGTCTAGGCAAACGGACCCAGCCGGGTCCGCTTGCTCTCCTACGCAAACGGACCCAGCCGGGTCCGCTTGCTCTCCTAGGCAAACGTCTAGGCAAACGGACCCAGCCGGGTCCGCTTGCTCTCCTGGGCAAACGGACCCAGCCGGGTCCGCTTGCTCTTGGGGAACCATTGTAGGTTGGTTCCCACAGGAAGTGCTCTTGTCCGGAGAGGCACTCTGGTCTAAATCCTTCCCTGGCAGGTAATGGTCGCACAGTTTTTTCATTCCTGTTGTGACCAGGTATCCGAGTCCCCAACCAACAGGGAAAATCAATGCGTAAGGCATCTCTGAAATACTGAAAATATTTGTCCAACACGAAGCTTCGTTTCACTGAACTGTTTGGATTCTGACTGACGATGAACTGAGTTACACGCATTTAAAGTCTCATTGACCTTCTATGAGGTCATCATAGAAGGTCTTTGATGTCATCAATGACCTCACTGGAGCTCTGGTGCAAGGTCTTGCTTCTGATCGTTGCTATGGAAACGAACACATCAGTTCTGCATGACTCAAACTATAGATGAAATAATGACTAAATATTTAAATAATGTCATTTTTTAAAATTTATTTAACATAAAGAGATTGATAATAGATTTTTATATGATTGAATTGTTTCATTTGTAGTTTTCTGTATCTGCTGTGCTATAAATTGTCTTAACCCAATTATCCATTATTATTTTTAACACAATCCTTTGGTAAGCTAGCTGTACCAGTTTGAGAAAGATCGGTTTAATCAAATCTAATCTGCTATTATCCGACACTTTGATCGCTCTGATTTAAGGGGATAAAGCAGATGAGATTAACAATGATTTCCCAAAATGAAAAAAAGAAATGATCTATGCAGTTTGTCTTCAGGCAGCAAAAAGGTGCATAGACCCTGCAGTCATAGTGATGTAGCTTATAATTTATTAAATGATAACCTGATAAAGAAAAACCTACTTTGAAATATATATTTCAGTGCTGTCAGCGTTAATCCGCCAATACAAGCGATTAATGATCTGAAAAGTTTAACTCGTTAATGTTCCTTCCACTGAAGCACCAATTTACTGTTAACAAAACGACTCATTTTAAACCAACTTCAATAAAACTCAGAAAACTGGCGTGAGACAACAAAAGTCTTTCAATAACGGTTTAACGGTTCGTTACATAAGTAGCGAACCGTTAAACCGTTTTACGACGTTAAAACTAACCGTTAAAAAAACTAAACTTGCTACTTACGATGCTAGCGCCGTTCCAGAGTGGACTTTTACATCACTTCCTATGAATTCATATATTTTGATTTTCTGTTAAAAGGTCCCTGATTGAGATGGAAATATTAACTGAAGGGTTGTTGTTTACTATACTACCACAGTGTGAGTCACATATTCTGTAATGATTAATAAATAATCGATTACTGTTTGTCTATTCTTATTCTAGAAGTTCTATGAAGTGTAAAAACTAATTCATTGGGTATTTCTGTCATCTTTTTTAATAAACTGATCAAGTTTTTCTCATTGGACATCGAAAACAATATGTAAAGCATTTTGAAATGCCTTGCTGCTGAAATGTGCTGTACAAATAAAATTTGATTGATTGATTGATAGTGTGAACTATTGCATCAGGTAGTCGATGTGCCCATCTTCTCTATTTAAATCTAATGATTACTGAAGGGCAATCTAATATACAGACTTCATAATCTGCACTCTTTTGGTTGAAACCAAAAGAAAAATAAAGATTATTTATTATTTATTGGTTGAAAAATAAAGAGTATTTATTTCCACTTTGGTGTTTTTATTCAAGTACGTTTTTGTTAGAGGAGAGTGAGAATCCATTTTATTTTTGTTTTTGGTTATTTTGTTTATCAGTTCCAGTGTTGGGTGTTCTTTTGAAAATAAATGTATCTATCTTTGTCAGTTAAATCTCATGCATTATTATGTCATTTCCATTAAGTCAGTGTGAAAAGGTCTTCAAACAATACTATCGTCTATCGCAATAGTTTTTGAGACAATTAATCGCTCAGCAAAATTTGCTATCGTGACAGGCCTAACCTGACCTATAACAAGGCCAAAGTAAAACATGTTAGCACATAAGATGCCAGCATCACTAAAGCTTAAGCTATATTTAATAATTTCTCAAGTTCTTCTTATTGTTTTTCTTTCATGTTGTACAACAACAAGTTAACAGAACACAATTATTTCCAACATATTAGTAAAACTAAATAGATTAGCTTATATGTGGTTAAAAAAATATATAATATACATTCAATCTTAAAATAAATGCAATTACATAAAACAAATACAACATACACAACAATAACAATACAAAATATTTCAATTCATTTCATTTTATATAAAATTTGATAATTTAATAAGTATTTTAGCCAATTTTCACCAAATTTTCTTAACCAACGGTCGAGCGCGTGCAATGACTCACCGATGCTCCGAGCTGTCAACGGCTATTTCTCGGGGTTCAGCCGTTTACAGGGGAAACTCTCCGAGATCTAATAAAACGAATTTAGTACTTTGAATTACATATTCAGTCAATTTATATTAATATTGATTTCCTTACCAACCTCCAGATTTGTCAATTTCTTTCAAGCTCTTTAAGGAAACAACCGTCAGCTGTTAGCTCTCAGGCGTTCTGAGCGAAGCAACCGTCAGCTGTTCTCAAGCGTTCTGAGCGGAAGCAACCGTCAGCTGTTAGCTCTCAAGCCTGTCTGCTGCGCTCCGAACGAAACAACCGCCAGCTGTTGAAAGGGGCGGGACAATCAACCCCATTGGCCGACGCGAAACCAGACCGCGCCAGCCATTGGCTGCTCAAACCGCCAACAGAAGCTAACACTAAAGGCCTATTTCACTTTATTATTTTTTTTTACGTAATTACCTTTTAGTTCTTTTGGTAGAATAAGACATTGAATTAACATCTATTATTATTCTTTTTTCTTGTGTTTTTAAACACTGGGTTACATTTGTATAACAAACCAAATGTGGAAAATAAAAGTTTTTCCACTGCTAAAATAATTTACGTTGCATAATCAAATGAAACAATTTAGCTTAAGATTGTATGCCATCCATTTGGGAAACTTAATCAATCTAATAATATGATTATTATCTCCTCCGCGTTCGATAAAGTCAAACTCAACTCCACACAATCATATTTACATACTGATACCATCATAGTTTAGTGCATCAGTCCTTCCTGAATCTACAGATTGAACAGATTCCATCATCTGCTCATTTTACAATGCATATTTTTGTTCTGTCATTCGGTAAATCATGACACTTTTGATACAAAGTTGACATTATTCAAAATGTCTTCTTTATGACAACTTGACATTAACTAAGAAATCATGATTTGACATAAATTTGTTACAAATGTATTACTTATTAAACTTTAGCTTTAATAACAGAGAGCTATATAATTTTTAAAGTTTAATCCGTTATACTTTTATGTTCATGTTCATAACAGGTGTTATGTCATGTTTATGATGGTGTCATGACAGTCTTATTCACAAAGTGTTACCGCTTTAACCAGTAAAAACATGGATATTTGTTTATCCTGTACAAAGGAAACTATGAAGCAGGAGCAGCATCCCAGACAGTCTGGGAGTCTATTACTTTCATTCTCTGTTAACTAATGCTATGAACCTTGATATAAATCCACCTGACAGCATCACTCAGCAGACGATAACAAAATGGGAAGAGAGGGACGTAAACACTGTTGCTAGAGTTGAAATGGTGTTTTGCATATTGTATAGCTATAAGTAAGATAAAATTCCACAGCAAAAATACAAAAAGGTAGAAGAGTGCACACCCAAAAGACTTCAGAAAAGCCACAAGGAGAGACTGCTTCAATGCTTTCAGAGGCACGGCGCGTCTTATTAGGAGAGAAATAACATAATTTCCAAAGTATTTGTTCTTGTTTGCAAATCAAAATATGTCTTAATGTGGGAGAAATGAATTTCAAAACCATTTGTGTTATTTTTTTCTGTGTCAAAAAGTCTTTAGTGGAGCTTTGAAGAGAGAAAAAAAACACTACTTGTCATCCCGTTTCCCCTTATTTTGAGATTTTTTTTATTATTATTATTATTTCAGTGTCAACAGCAAAACAGGTATGACAGATATGGCAATTTGATCTTTCTTTTTTTTTTTTTTTGCTTGTTTGTTTAATTTATTCCCTAGACGTCTTATCCATTTATTTTGGGCATTTCGCAAGTATAACATATTACAAGGTAACAAACATTTCAACCACACACACAAGAGGTTCATTTACACACTCTAGAATTAGAAAGTTAGAGAAAAAACATATCGCTTCTTTAAATGCTGCTTTGTGCAGCCATCTTGGACTGTTTAATACAGGTGTGCTGCTGCACCACGGGGAAGATGACAGGCAGAGGATTAGATACAAAGAGTTTGTGGAAAATGTCAAAGTTTCAGAAATACACTCATCAAAAGTGGATGTGTTTAGAATTTTAGGGCACAGTATGTACTTTCTGGACGTTTACACTAAATGTTTTGAATTTGTCTGATTTATTATTATTATTTTTTTTAATTGCACTTTGTCATAATGTCACTCCAAGTGACAGTATGACTCCTTCATCACTTCCTTTCTTCCTTTCAGCGTCAACGTCTCTCCCAAACTCCTCAAGGTCTTTTACATTTCCAATCCCTTGTCGAGATTCCTTCTATAGTTTAGTTGTTTTTCTATTACAATTGTCAAAATTGTTACAATATTATATTTGTAACAAAGGCATGTCAAATTCAATTCAAATGATATATGTTATTTTAAACAAAACTTTGTAAGATTAAGCATTGCTGTTCTTAATTTGATGTACAGCTGAAACCAAAAGTTTACATACATCTGCACACTCAAGTTTACATGTTAGAGAAAAACACAGGAACTTACCACAGCAATCATAAGTTCATTATATATAGCTGTGATTACAGTTTGATATTAATTAAAAAAATAACTAAACATTGAAATAATATATGTAATAATTACCTTTATTAGGTTTTATCAGGTTTATTATAAAAGTTTTCATAGAAGAACTGTAGTGCTGGTCACTGGCCATTACACAAATTGAAAAATATTGACTAGTTAGTGCTAAAAAGGATTTTTCATTACTTAATAATAGTCACATATGACTTATTAGTTGTGTTATGAAATTTCTTAATCCAATGTCAAAATAAACACCAAAAAATAAATTTAAAATAACTTTTTCTTCTGACACTATGAAACAAGTGTACATTTAATGTGGACTTTATTCGTTTTTATATAGTAGCTCTAATTATACAAATAGCATTAATTATTCCCAGGTCAACTGAAACAATAGGATACTCATCATGTGCTCTGTGAAAACTTAACCAAATATAACAAAAACAGGTCTAGATATGGAAGTCTGTCTGTTCCCAGACCAGAGTCTGACAAAAAACACAGAAGCTGACTGGCTTGTATTATATGAGAAAATATTGTGAATAAATCTATCAAAACTTCCAGAACAATTTTTTAATTTGTGGACAGATGTTAAATTATTTTGATGATTAATTTTTGACTAAAAAGATGCAATGAGCAAACTAAATTCTTAAAAGTAACAATTTTCAGCGTAAAGCTCCCAAATGAATCCAAACTGTCTCACACTGGAACTGCCAGGTAATTAAAAATTAATGCCAAAAACTTGTCATTACAAGAACTGCAATCCAGTAAATACATTCTTATTCGGAGTGTTTCTGTCCTTAGCCTCTGCCTTTTATATTATTATTTTCACTATTATTTTCACTTCCTCTCTGTGCTCTGTGACATGTTTTTAATGGTTAAAGCTAGTTCAAAGCACAATTGACATACTGCTGAAAATGCAACAAGCACAGTGGAGCTCAGATCATGTGCATGGAGAAAGGGAAAAAAATGGTCTAAAGCACACCACAATTAAGTTTGAATACGAGGAAAATGGCAAGAATAGTTTATGTACGGGTGATTCGGTTTTGAAGCGTCAACACTGACCACAGCTTTTTATTTTTGGAAGCTCCCATAGTTTTCTTCTGCGCTGTCCACATTACAACCCAATCTGAGTTGTAAGTAAAATGCAGGTATGCACCAGACATCATGGGCAAGAATATGAGTAAAATGTGGGTGTCCAGTAGAGGCTCAAAAACACTGAATAACAGCAACAAAAAATGTAGAGTATTTTAAAAGAAAACATAAATATTACTCAAAGCAAAAAGACTGTCAGGTTTCAGGTGTGAAGGTGACCCAAGAGCAGAGAGAGACTGCGATCCATGGATTACTTTCAACAATGAACTTCCATGAGAAATAACAGGGAGAGCAGGTTATGGATCACAGTCAGGCAGCGAGATGGAAGAACCCAACAAAGAAACGATGAAAACAAAAACACTTGTGGCTCATGACGAACACAAGCTACAGAAGGAATATATTTATGAAGTTAGGCCTGATTTACTACACAACTATATATTAAATGTAGTTAGAGCTATGCTCATTAGCTGCCAATCCATTTTTATTGTATTTGCATGTCAGGTGTGTGATGTGGATTTCTCCCCTCTCATGGCTTCAATCACAAAAAAGGAAAAAGCGAGGCTGAAGGCAAAGTTGTGGCATGGAGTGCTATTGTGTATCACATTAATATGTCTCTAATTCCTCCTTCTTTGAGCGTGGGCAGGCACTAAACTGCATTTTCCAAGTAAGCCGTATGTGGTTGTTAGTCTTCAGGGAAGAGGAGGCCTTAATAGAACCCCTGACCTGCATGGATTTCTATCTCTTAATGAAATATATTGTACACGCAGTAGGGGATGCACTTAAAATGAAGTGCACCCTTCAAAGTAAAGTGCTCCCTTTGGCCAGAACTAAACTTTTTTTCCCCCCCCATTTAGAGGACCATAATTCAAAAGTGGATATTCTGCAACAATAAAACATGAAGCTGAAATTCACAAGTTCTTTGTTTGGATCTTTTAGAAGCTGGTGTACAAAGTCCATTCCTTCCACTGAAACATGAAACATGTTCATAAATGCAAATTGTGAATCGTGTTGAAAAATAAAAATTAGATTGGACTGTTCATGTGCAAATAATGTTAAATAGTGAATAACTAATTAGACTTTGCAACAACGTTTCTAACATAATGGTTTTGACTAAGTCTGTTGTTTAACAACCACATTTTACCTTTTTTCCAGAGGCAGAAATGAAATTAGAACAAATTAAAAAAAAATTGAGCCAAAAGGGTATAGAAGTGCTGTAATGTTATAGCAAGATTTGAATTTTGTCTGTATGGGTGATTCGGCTTGGAAAACTATCTGGTCTTAAATAATCTGAGTGAGTATAAATAAGGTTGGCTGTTTGTCTAGTCATATTCTGTGTTGTTCCTGTCATGGATGTTGATGTTTGACAGAGTGCTGTGATGAGTTAATTATTTGACTGTTGCAGCTCTACAGAAAACTTTGTTTTGTTTGTTGAAATAGACACACTAGGTGTTACCTGTGTTTGTGATGCTGCTCATTGGTTATTTTGGCTTCTCTGGCCAAATATTTTGATGGAGAAACTAAAGGAAGACGAGAGGAAGAGATCTGTGTTTGGGACAGCTAATGAACAGTTCTGCAGTTGCAGCAAAACATCATTAAAAAATGTTTACTGAGATTTACTAATTTACAGTCTTTCGAACAGAGATCCCCAGTTGACTTTGACCTATTTTATAGTCCCAAATATTAAACCAAACTAATTAGTACAAAAAAAAAAAAAAACAACAACAACAAAAAAAAAAAAAACACATAGCATGAGTTAATTTGACAAAATCAAGGAAAATGGGTGTAAACAGCAAGTTGATTATTAGTGAAAAATTTGGAAGAAAATCAAATTTTCTTCCAAATTACTGCTCTTTGTGCCCATATTTATGAAAGGAACATATGGCATCAAACAGATATTTGTTTTTGCCAGAATTTCTGAGTTGTATCCTTCATAAAAACAGTGAAACACCAGGAAGGGTAAAAGAAAACCATTTACAGCCTAGGAGCAAGTAGGATGCACTTATAAGCCAATACTCGGGTGATCACATTACAAACATTTTAAGACTTTACCCGCCTCCTAATACAAACATGTAAATAATGGGATTTAACTGTCAGATTTTCTTTGTGGTAATCTGACTTCATGTTGACAAAATTTAGTTTTGATTACTATAACACCATAACTGAGAAACAGAAAAATGTCCTGTTTAAAAAAACCCAAAAAACATATATATGTCAAATGACCTTTCTTGGTTATTTATTACCTAAATAGCCAAACACACACTGCTTCATCTTAGAGAATTTTTTTGATATTTGAGAAACACCCCTACATCCAGGCCATGTCTCAAATTTCGTGTGTGTCAAAGTACAGTTATTATCTATTTCAAAGATAACGACATGCACAGAAGAAAAACAAAATCCCTGCCTGAAATAATCATGTGTTAAGCCAACCATCCTTAAAAAAATCCCCATTATTACTGAAATGTGTGTGGGTGCAGATCTGTCCACCATTGTCATTCTGATAGTAAGGCATCTGAGGCTACCCATCCACCATCTTTCATCATGTCACACTACATGGGATAAAATACCTTATTACTATCCACAATGCTCACTTTGTGCAGCACACACCGCCTCCAGTGATACTATGTAGGCTGTGGGCCACACTATTGAAAAGGAGGGTCACCTTGACTGATGCTAGAACAAAGAGAAAAAAAAAAGAAAATAAATAAATATCAAAAAACATAGCCTCCATGCTGAGTAAAATAATAGACCACTACTGAGCTAATTTCATCCTTAAAAAAAATCTGTGTTAAAGAACAGCATGTTGCTCTATTTTGTCATTTAGCTTGACATGTTGGTACACGGATATTATATTATATTTTATATTTTACATACTCAGCGTGAATTGTTGTCCACACTACTTATTATGCTTTTACTGCAGCGTGATTACAAAGAATTTGCATGTTGTATTGCAAACAACAAGACTGACTGTCAAAATTTTTATTATAATTAACCAACTATATACATTACAGCTTTTAATCTGTAAATAAATAAATTGCAAATCCAAACCATGCATTCTTTACACTCCACTGCATTTTGTGTTGGTATATCTTGTAAAGTTCCAACAAAATACACTGAGGTTTATGGTTTACAGTGCTTGAATTATTTTTGCAAGACACTGTACATCTCTGCAAAATGATTATCTTAGGTGAAGTGGAGTCCGCCGCGCCCCTCTTCCCCCCCGACATGCCAACAACCCCCAAGGTATTTGTAGAAATACAAAAAGGACATCTGCTCTCCCACCATGCTGATCAATCATAATGAATTATTACAACAGTTCCTCTCACTGTGTGAAATGCCAGCCAGTGCAAACACAGTCTATGAGGAGTAAAGAAACTCTCAGTATTGAAAATGTTGCCATGCAAACAGGGATTTTGCCACATCATACTTTTTTTCTTTTAATTCTTCTAATGCAATTTCAATCACAATTATTATTTATAACTATTTGCTCCAAGTACAACTAGAATCACAAACAAGATGTAATCAGTTTCACAATGTAGCAACTTGTAAATTAATGAATCCAAATAAAATAGGTAGATGGGATTATAAATGTGTAAATTTTTAAACATTGCATTCATGTTTCCATTGTAGTAGCCAGAAAACAAATATGGGAAAACAGTCTAACTTTGTAAATTGTGAGACATATTATTGTATTTTAAACCCTCAAGTTATCGGAGTGAAAAAGCAAAGAGCTTTATAATATGCAGCATGCAATGGCTTGCTCCATCTAAATAAATAAGTAGTATTACAGTAGCCAGATCAGAACATCTGACCATCTGGAAAGGCACAAACGAGGAAACATTGGGGAGTAAGTGTGTTTCATCCTACATGCTTGAAGAAGGCTTGGACACTGACTTACAAATTCCCAGAGGACAATGGGCCAATCTGGCTTTGTCCGTATTGTTTTGGACACTGAGCATAAGCTCAGTGCTGGGCTTAAAACTCAGTGTGAAAAAGGAAAAAAAAGAGGACATTTTGTTACACACAACACATGCTTTCCAGGTGCTACAACAAATGTATTAGAATTTTCACAGCTGGAAACATGTTTATCATTACTACTCAAAGTAGCTTGAAGCTATAAATCAAGGACTTAAAATGTCACCTGCTCTCTTTCCACTTTAGCACGGTTTCATGGTAACTTTAGCATGCCCTGTGGCTCCTAGAGGAGCTGAATCTCATTTTACATATATTGCAGCCCAAAGAAGCTGGTGTAAATATCACTTCAGCCACCACTTGCACACTTAAAACCAAAATCTCATGTATGCAAGCCAACCAAATTTAAATGAACAAAAAAATTCAATACTGGACAAATTTGATTTAGAAACCAGAAAATCTAAAAGAAAAACTGACTTAATTCATAGTGATTTAAAAGTTATTGTGGCATGACAGATTGCTTGATCTGATCTTGTTTTGTGATTTGTGTTTTTATGTCCCTCAAAATATAATGTGCAACACAGGAATAGTTAGTGGTTGTCCTTCTTGTCTGTTAATAAGGGAAATCTTGGTCTGATAGTCCTGGGATTTTTTTTTACAGATTAGTTGGAACACTTATAACATTTCAATTACCAATATACTCAAAAAATGTCTATTCAAAACTAATTATGCAGTACTTGAAGAGCAAACAAAACAGTTTGTAATTTATTTTAATTAGAAAAGGGATTTTAAGGACTGTAAAGGATATTAAATAATTTTTGACAAAAAACTATGGTGCAGTGGTGTCCTGTTATAGTCTTCCTATAATACTTTACTTCGAAATACAAAATGTTGTTCTTATGTACTTTTTGGACATAACCATTTTGGTGATACATTTATTAGGTAGGAGAGAGTTTGTGGAATGTAATAAAAAGAGGAATGACTCTATAAAACATATTCATCGGGTGGTAAGTGTGGCTCAAGAGGGTTTGTGGAGTGACACTGCATGATAAAAGCATGTGTGCTTATGTAATCAAAAGAAAAGTTTCTAATTTTTAAATCTAAAAATTCAATGAAATCTAATTTTTGGATTTAATCTAATTGTTCAGTCTGTTTTGATTGAACGTTGCCGATTAAGTGAACCTTTTGTCAAGATGACTTTTGACTGGATTTGTACTTTTAATCCTGATGTAGGCTGATTTGTAACAATTTACACACCATGTGACCAATGTTTACTGAATGTAGCCTGTAATAGCTACTTCACTCTCATTTCTCATTTATTCTGTGCTCTGATTCTTTGAACTCTTCTTCCTGTACCTCACCTTCATAATGTTCTTTCCCTTCCATTTCTTTGTAATTTGTCATTGATGTTGCACTTTTTCTTCTTTTTCCACCTCATCATCTCCCTAATCTTGTCACAATCAGTGGAGTGGAGGTGGTGAGGCGAATGCAGGAGACCCAGGACGAGGTGAAAATAAAATGATTTTAATGGCAGATATCCAGAATAAACACAGTCCAATAGATCCAGACACCAGGCAGCACGGCCGAGCAGGAAGCCAGGGCTCGACACCAGTAGCACCGGGTAAACGAAGGACAGACCGGGCACACGGACGACGGGGAAAAGAGACACCAAGAAAGACGACTACACACGACTGCTAAGACAAGGACCCGACGAGGAACAAAGAACACAGGTGGGGTTAAATACACTGAGGGTAATCAAGGAACGAGACACACCTGGGAAACAATCAAGAGGTAGACAGAACAACATGGAGACTTAGGGACACAGAAAAACTCTAAATAAATACACGGAGAACAACACAGATCACAACAAATCTCCAATGCCTGCTAACTTGTTATTCCTCACTCCCTGGTTTTCACTCCAGAAACCATTACACATTCATCTTCATTCTTTAAGATTCACAACGACTTCAATATCATCTCTCAAAATGGTAGGTCATTTTCTACTCATAACAATGGGAATACTGTGTACATTAGTGTTTAAATTCCTTTTCACCATTTTATTATTTTTTTTAAACTGTAGACTGTGTTTCATAAAATCTCCGATATAAGATTAAATGTTTTATTTCAGTGTGTTAGTTTATTTGTAGTTCAACAAGTACATTAAGCTTTAGAGTAGCATTAGGATTTATATCCTTCTTGACAGACAGGACATTTGTGCATTAATGAAAATGATGATGTTTTATCTGTGCTAACATACTACATTTCTCTGCACTAATGTGACAAGTGAATTACATTTACTTTGGGATATACACTTTTTTTTCATAAGCACTGATTTGACAAGGTTACATTTTTAGCTTTTAGAGCTCTTGCACTCAAAGACATCAAAACATTTCATCAGGCTGTCCGTTCATTTTCATCCATAGTTTAAAACAGTCTCAACTCATAAAACTGCCACCAATTTCAAGAGTACCTCAAGTGACATTAAGAACAAAAGGAGTCATTAGAGGATGCAATATTTCTTAAACCACTACAAACAAATCAAGAGAACAGACATACAGAGGAATGGATCCGGAGAAATTTGTTTAGCCACATTTTACATAGCCCTGACTCAAGTGGTCAACTGTCCCACGCAACCCATCTGTTTTCCTGAAGTTATCAAGCTGTCTTTGCGGATCTCTGTTTGTGGAGCGATAGGATGAGGTTGAGCCTTTACTTTGGATTCTACTGCAGAGGAAGCCGGGGGTCAGCCAAGGTGCCAGTCAATCACAGAGAAGCAATGTCACTTGATTTCTCTTCAACAACTGCATCCTGTAGTCTTTCAAAAACTTTTCAGAGTGCTGCCCTGTGACACATCAGCTTCAGAGAATAGACTATAGACCGGCTGCACTATAGTCTAGTGCAGCCGGTCCGCTGCACTAGACTATATGCGTCATTTAAAAAAATTTCAATGAACATTCGATCAGTCCGGCCCTCGGCTTGTAGCGAAATTTTTTATTTGGCCCTCCGTCCATTTGACTTTGACACCCCTGCTGTAGTCTTTCAAAAACTTTTCAGAGTGCTGCCCTGTGACACATCATTGCTCACCCTCCTGGGAAAATGATGCACTAAAACCCATATTGCTGGCATTTTTATCTCCATTTGATTATCAATTTGGTGTTACGGTCACTGACCTCTAGGGGCTCTCTTTATGAGAGAGCTTCTTCTTTGTGTTTCAGTTCCACCTGGCTGCCACAGGTGTAATGTGTTGGAGCTCGTCAGCCACCCCATAAAGAGCTCCAAACATGAGATGTCAGATCCCTTTTTTCCCTGGGCCTTGATCTGGTGTGATCATGTCTGTGAACTGACTTTTGTTTGAGACTTTGGATAACTTTGCTGTGAGCATTTGTGTGAAGCTTAAAGTGGTTATAATTTTGTTTTTCTTCACAGTGGAAGCTGGTACGGGTTCTCTGCCATTTTGTTTAACTATTTTTCTCCTGTTTCTTGGTTAGTCAGGGAGTTCAGGTTTTGTACTTTGTTTTCAGTTCTCTTCTAGAAAGTGTTTTTATTTTATAATTAAAAGGGGGATGTTTTGTTTGTTGTTTTGGCCTTGGAGACCCTGAAGCTTAAAGCTTCCCTGTGCATGTTTATTGTGACTTAGATTTTATGTTGAACTGTCAATTAAACTATCTTTTTTCTACTGAAGCCAACTGCTCCAGATATTTTATTTTGTGTTACATCCAGTGCCAGTATTTACCCTTGGTGGTCTTGGGGGGGGTTGTAACATTTGGATATCGGGGTTTGTTATGAAAACTCAGGCTAGTTAGCATGGCCACAGATGACAGCAAAGAAATAGTTTTCCTGTAACGGTAAGTTGTTTCTCTGTCATTCGCACATTTGGTAGTGCGTACACTAGCCTGATTCACAGCACTAAAACCTTTCTCCTGGCTCTGATTGGTTTCTATCACAAGCGGTGGATTTCAGCAGAGCACAAATTGTCTGTCTCATATTATGCTGTCATTAATATGTCGACATGATGAGAAGACTAATATTTTTTAAAAACTGGTTCATAACTGCCATTTTGTTTATAACGATCACTTTGTTACCAATATTTTAGTTACACAGTGCTCCTTAACCTGTGTCCAATTTGTTGCCGCTCCAGATTCCCCCTGGGTCTGTTGCTGGTAACCTACGGACATTGCTGTATCATTTTTTATGTGCCCCAAGTCTCAGAATTTCTCCCTACAGCAAACTTTCAGTATGAAAGATGTGCACTCTTCTATGCACGAGGTCCCAGGTGACCTCAGCCATATTTTATTGAGTTTAACTGCAGCTCCAGCAGGGCAAGGGCAGGTGTGTGCCATTCCACCTGGGACATCTGTGCACGTCCAAAATAAATACATAAAATGAACAAATAACTGATATAAAAAGTCGTAAAGGTTAGTGCTGTAGGTGTTAATGTTTGGTTAAAACGAAAGAGAAGTTTTAAACTTCAGATTAGATTACCTATTTTTCCTTATTATTAAAAGGTATGCTTCACCCTTGAGCCAAACAAGGGCCAAAGAAGCATCCAAATATTTCCCCAAAGGTAAAAAAAAGGACGATCACAGATTTCACAGGATAATTCCTCTAAGACACAGGTGTCAAACTCCAGTCCCCAAGGGCTGCTGTCCTGCAGTTTTTAGATGTGCCATAGGTACAAAACGCTGGAATGAAATGGTTTAATTACCTCCTCTTTGTGTAGATCAGTTCTCCAGAGCCTTGCTAATGACCTAATTATTCTATTCAGGTGTGGTGCAACAGAGGCACATCTAAAAGTTGCAGGACAGCGGCCCTCGAGGACTGGAGTTCCACACTGCAAGTGTCAAGATGTATACACCTGAAATTACTGAAAACACCTCCACCCTGCAAAGTTCTGTAGGCCTAACAGAACCACTGGCAAATGTTTGGGATTCATGCAACTAATGTTAACTCAGGCATTTACATTAATATAGCTATTGTAAAACTCAACATCATGATAAAGCTTATGAATTGCAGCTTAAACTTGAACTGTTGTACACTTGCAATGATGCAGGACAAGACTAACCTGTTTATCTTTTTTAATTTTAGTACATTAAATAACTGATATTTTACTTTAGATTTACCTGGGAATTGATGTGGCTAAGTGCCAAACTCTACCAAAAGAGAGTACAGTAACTCCGGTTTGAATTATTAATGCATATTTGTTTGCATCTAACATGTATTACAGTTTTCCAGCACCTGGTTTCAAACTAAATATTTTTATAAAATAAGGATAAATGAGAAATGTGATTTTTTTGAGGATCTGTCTCAATATATCACATTTTAGAATAGCTCTCTTATTGTCAATGAAAGCTGTCTACATAAATAATAGTTCACTAGGAGAAATAAAACCTTTTTAAATTGAAATGTCAGAAAGCTGACATTTGCATTTAATAAAGCTATTCAATTCATTATGGGTCTCACTTAACATTAACAAACTGAAAGAATGTATCATTTAATATTGTCTTAGTGTAGTTTTATGAATACACAGTGCAGCTTTGCTGTTTTTGCACTGGAAGGACTTGTTTGTTGTACATGTATTTTTTGGGTGTTATACAAAAGTAATCTGCAAAAGGAAAACAAGCAACGCAACTTAGAATATATGTTTCATTTTGCAGGTGTACAGCTTACTCTCTTAAACTGTGATTCTTTTCTGCAGGGTTGTGGCTAACAGCTCATTGCTGAGTGTCCAAAGAAATGTCAGTATGCCGACAGGTTGTTATCATCAGTGCTCTTATCTTCGTCTTGCAGCTGCGCCAACAAAACGAACACCGTCTGCACATCCAGACAGTCAAGGTTTTATGGGCCATTGCTGCAGCCATGTAACAGTAATCAAGGGATCAACTTAAGGCACATAAAATTTCAATACTTCAGCTGTAAAATAATAAAACTAAAATGGTAGAGCATGCTACATGGTGATTGGAGCAAACATTATATCTGTTATTTTTTGTTGCCCAATCAAGTTGTTGCATAGAGATACTTGTAATAACATGACGACCCCTGGATTTACAGGATATAAAACTGAAACATACCACAGATTTTGCCAATGTTTCTACGGATGTTGTTTATGTTCCATTCTATTCCGTTAGAAAATAAATTTTATTTTGTTTTCAGAGAAAGTCTGGCTTTAGGACTGAATTATTTGTAGATGTTATAATGTGAAAAGTCAATGACGGCGTGGTCATCATTGACTTCATATCCACCTCATTACAAAAGTGGAAAAAACAGAGAGTCAGCAGAAGTATTATTTTTCCACCATATAATTATAGTATAACAATTGTAAATGCCGGTGAAACTGATAATAATTGTTTAATATCCTTTTGTCTTTGGCAATTAGTTACAAATCAAATCAAATGTTAGGCAAATTGTACTCATAAAGGAAGCAACACCTTTAAATACTACAGAACCTTTAAGTAATGTTGAGCTCTCCATGCAATAGTTGTTGAGGAGACAAAATGTAAACTAAAATAGTAGAAAGATTTTCTTGAAAAGTATGCAAGTTTTTGGACCCATTAATTAGTGGTCAAACTTCAAAAGCATATATCTATATGAAAAATTTACAAAAAGATCAGCAGGTTTTGAGAAGAAAGTACTGTATACGGGTCTAAAGAAATTTAAAGAAGGTCTAGCGAGTTAGCACTGCTCGGAGAGACTCCACTTACATTTAAAGCATCGAAATCAAAGCATCATGATTTGTAAAAGAGATCAAGCAATGTTTCTACATTAATATTTAATTCAAACTTAACACAGGAAATGATGGGTCCCTTTTTTTCTTCTAAAGGTTTGTTTAATCTTCACACACATGCCAAATAAAATCTCTTTGATCCTCTTTTTTCCTTTAATCAGTGTACATGCTCTCATACCCTCCTCCCTTTTTCTGTCTCTCATTCAGAGTTGTTCTTCCACAACCCGTCTGTCTCCTTGTACTGGTTTCATTTCTGTTGACAAAGCATTACAGAGCCCCCATGTCTTGTCCTGCCTAATTGGTCCACGTAGACTAATTTAGCATCTAATTACCACACTAGTTTTCATGCTCCTGGATTTTCAGGGTCGTGTTTTGCCTTTAGATAACTTTGCTTCCTTTCAAGGCTAAGCAGTTGCTCACAATTCACTTAAATGTTTGAATAACTGCTTTTATTGAAAGATTAAATAAAACTGAAAACCCATTCTTGTAAGTATAACTTAAATACTGAAATACAGTAAAATCAATGTTACAAGAGCTGCGTGGTATGACAAAAACATCACAACAAATTGTTTATGAAAGTTTGTTAGTACAAAATAACTGAATTATCTCGATGGACCTGGTAAAAAGAAAATTTGATGATGGTTCAGATATGGATTTTTTTTACCGTGTCAGAAGTTTGTAATTTTAAGATTTCTCTACTGTGTATTACAAGTATTTAGATTTTTTTTATGAGTAACATATTACTTAAATCTACATTCTAATAAAGCACTCTTCCGTGTTACGCACATTCACCCCTCACCTACTCAACACATTGTAGATTATCTGCTTTGGATCAATTTGCCACTTCACTAATTTGTATCCCCAGTTCACATCATCATGTTGCCATTTCATCCGTCCTACTTCCATTTTTGTTCTTGTAAACAAACCATTTTCCACGCATGCAATTAAATGCTGTTTGATTTTTTTTTTCTTTTTAATTAGGTATTTTCATAAAGTACAGCCATGAATAGTAATGTAAATGCTAAAATCTCATCTATAAGTAATTCAGTTGCACGTGATAATTACAAGAATAATAACTCTTATTCTTATAGTTTTTATCTGAAAACGTTGCATTGTACTCTAATCCCATCTATTTTGTTCTATGACCTGTATGGGCCTGTTGAGCATTATAGAAAGCATAGAGGGGAATACTTGATCATACCAAATTATCTGTGTGGTCTCATACTGATAGATATGGTCTATTTTAGTCATAAAACTATAATTTTCTTCCAGTCTAAGAGTAAGCTATAGAAAATTACTTTAAAGCATCATTTGTGAAAGCTAGTTAAAGATTCCCACTGCTGGATATGTTTCATATGAAACAGCCCAGGGTTCACAACAGCATCTTGTAACAGAAGAAGTAGAGTTATAAGCATAACTATTTAATGGGACTGTACAAAGGTGTCAGCTAGTGTGATGGTGCTATTACATATTTTACTGTATGGCTGGTTAAAGTTTATTGTCAATAATTTTTGTTAAATGTAGCTAGACGATCTATACTGCCTGGTTAGGAACAATAGTTGAAGGGACATATCTAATGTTTCTGACATAACTGGAACAGAAATCTGTAAATTATTTGTGACAGAAGAGAGGGCGATTGGAGGGGCATGCAGTTACTCTTCTCTTGGCTATAAAATTTAAATTATGCAGTGATCAAATTGCTGGACTTCCATATTAATAGCAACCCACCTGCTGCGCTCTATTGTAATAATGTCTGAGACTCTACAAGGTTGACTTTGATGTTGACACAGAGAATTGTCCCATTATGTCATACTCCTGGATATATAGCATGGAGCAGTAAATTCGCCATGGTAACTGTTCAATCACTGTGTTGTTATGAAAGAGGAATTACTGTAGTTGAGGATACAGGAAAGCTGATGTATAAAAACCATAAATTATGGAAGACAAACTCACTGCACATCATTTTCAGATACCTGTCAAATTACATTAATTTAAAAAAAAATCACTTAGATTTTCTTAATGAGTATTTCATACAAAAACTGTTTGGACTGACGTTTATTGTGTAAAGTTGTTTGCCAGCATGACTACATAAAAACAAAGACCTCACCTTTGGTAGCATTAGCAGCCTTTCTTTCATGGCAAGCAATTTTAAAAGAAAATGCGGAAGGAGAAAGACAATTAGCTTTTCATTCCACTGCTTATTTCACTTCAAAGATGATGAAGATCAGTGCTTTTCCCTTTTCTGCTTTTAACCAACCAGAAAGTTTTAAACTTGGCACAACCACTGTTTTGATCAGTGGCGAGTCTCAATGAGTCCCATCCAGCCATGCAGGGAATTGGTTATGTTTGCTGGACCAGTAAAGTGTTGTTGGCAAAACCAAACTAGAGAGCCTGAGTGCATGCTTTGATGGCGGAAACAGAGATAAATCTTTTTTAGGTAAGCACCAGCACCAGGCTAACGCTGGAACTGTTTTACTTCCAAAGCAGACGTGTGTTTGAGGGTTGAAATAAAAGGAAAGTTAAAGTGCACTTCAAGGGATAAAACAAGGATCAACCACTAGGAGCCTTTTATGCTTAAATCTTATCAGAAAACTGAAAGGATTTCTATTGACTTAATGTCATTTCACATAACGTGAAAATGCTTTCTAATGACTTTTGTTCCACTTTATGAAACTTTTTAGGACATGAGTACATCAGAGGCATTTTAAAAATATTTGACAAACTACCATAAGTAGATATACTTTGGAGATAGAGCAAGTTTGAAAGCTGTCATTTAGCTGTAGAAATGGTCCTGATGTTATCCTTCAATATATGTAAAAAGAAAAACAACAACCCGAGTTTAAGACTGCAGGTCAGCTTGTTATACAACCCTATAATTCAGAAAGCAACACAGGCTTGACCGCCTACTTAGCATTCAGGTGCAGAAATAGGCAAGGAGGAGGAATTTTAAGCCATTTTCTGTCCTTGAACTTTATAGAAATGTGCAGTCACTGACAAATAAGTTGATAGGCTTACAAAACTGAGGAAGACTTAAGATTTTTTTTTATTTTTTTTAAATGTTGCATTATGTATTTTACAGAAGCATTCTTGCTGGATGCATATCCTAAAGTCCTGCACCCAGTTTCAAGACCACATGAAATGACAGAGACAATGTTTGAAAAAGAATGATCAGAACTGTCAAGACGCATATTTTCAGAGTGTTACTAAAAAAATAACATAGCTGGGATGTGGATTTTAAATTGAGAGTTCACTTGTTCATTTACTGAACTTCATACATAGAACTATTAAGTTTTTGATTATTATTGTGCAAACATTGACACAAGTATAAATACATGTATAAATATAACACAGTATTAGAGAATTCGAGAAGAATAAATTGTTTTGAGTTAATTGTGTTTGTTTTGGAGTAGGCGTGGAATTAAATAAGTTTGTTCATCTTCCCATCCCTTTTTGGGCATCAGACTGAATTCATGTAATTCTTTGCTTCTTATATTTCATTTAATTATTTATCAGTTATTATGATCATTTTTGTTTACTGTAGCAAAGAAATGCATATTCGGTGTAAAACTTACTGCCACTGCTGAATGTGATGTCTTCTGATCATTTGTGGTTACAAATGAAACACAATAATACATTAATGGCCTCTGATTGGAGCAAAGATTTTTCAAAAAATAATCTCCCAGACTTAAAATATTTGCTGAAAAAAACTTTCATTATTCTTTGACATTCTTCTATACAAATTATTTTAAGAAATAAAAGCATGTTAAAACCAATGTTTTTCTTTGAATCGATTTGAAGGAGAAAACCATTTATTTACTGTGACAGATGACTCTAAGGATTACCATGGAACTGCATGAATAAGGCATGCACAGCAATGGATGTTCTTGTACTATTGTACCGCAACATCAAGCAATTTCCATTATTAAAACGTGGATACATATCATATTGTACATAAAAGATGACAACATTGTTAACACTCAGAATATGCACTCTGGAGGTATGGTGTTCAAGGGTAGGCAGGCAGAAAATGTAAATTTTTTATCTGTAATTTTTTCACAGAGCTTACTTCTTGCTTTTTTATGTGACAGCTGCTAGGAGTTATCATTGTTTAATGAGGACCTTCTATGAATCATTCCTTTATTTTTTTGGACATGCAGATATCCAAATAATTTTCTCAAGATTTAGGCAAAGGATGGCCTTGCATAGATTTTGGCAAAAACAAAATACAACTCATATTGACAATCTCTCCTGGTCCATATGAGACTTTTGCTGAGTTTAGGACTCATAAGGATCCATCTTTTTACCCATGGATGCCCTTGATTAGACTTGGATCACCATTAACATGAATCTCTAATGTGAATATTGGCTGGATTTACACTGGAGCCCTATGCTAAATATCTGGGAACTTATATCCGGCAGTTTTCAAAGACATGCATCATAATTATGCTCCAGGAAAAGCCAGGTGCGGTAAATCAAGATATATATAATGGCTGAAATGTGTAATCATGAAATTATGAAAGAAGACTCTTCAGTAAAGTGTATCACATCACATCACATCACATCTTGGACAACTCTTGATTCGAACACACATCCATACAGACAGAAGTCATAGTCAATGTTCCACAAAAGGATATCGCTATTAGTTGTGTTTTCTCTGCTGATGTGTGACAAGCTACTTACAACAACCCACCATGCAATTCTGCTCATCGTGTTATGATTTTGAAAGCCAACATGCAAAACAGACCTTACATGTGCAGCATTATTTGTATGTTTGATCATGTGATTTCTAGCAAGACAACACAAGCATTAAATGGGAGCTTCATCTGACACTCCCCCTTTTTCTACATCTTGAAGCCTGGCTTCCAATGTCCCATCACTACCTGCCTGCTCTCCACTAATCTGCTCTGCCTCAGAAATTTTGAGATCTCTAATAATCCACCGCCCTACGAAGCTCACCTCCAGACTGACTGTGATATTTCACTTCCAAGATCACAACACAACTCTCAGGATTTTCTTTAAATCTCAGAACCATAAGCTTGCACTTTCCTTTTATATATCTATCTTTTGTCAGGTTACCTTTTGCTCAGTCTATCGTTGTCCTTCTCCAGGTTCAGCAGAACCCCTGGATCCACGAAGACGTCTTCATGCACATTCTGAAACATATTATACATAAATAATATCTCACATTTTAGTCCAAGTCTTGTGATGATTCGACATGTGGATTTATATTATCTCAGAACATGACACTTACCATTTTATGTAATGGTATCTTGTAAAGTACTGCATTCTGTCAAAGCTTAAAAGGTTTCTTTCAAAAGTCTGCTTTGAGATGTGAGTACAATACTATCGTATGGGTTTGTAATTTGGTACGTCATAACAGCCATGATATCAACATAATTGGAAATGTAAGATCCTAACTTCTTAGGCTGTAACAGAGCACATAAGCTTCATTTGGTCAGGCAAATATCGAATGACAATCACCTTTAAAACATTAATGGACTGGGTTGTCAGATTCACTTCTTTTCTCAAACATAATGACACCAGTTTCTTTGCAGGGATCTTGGAACAATAACGGTGGTCTAAAATAAAAGTTATCGTCTGCAGACACTGCCTTTCTTGGCTTCAGCCAGTTTCTGGATCACCAGTTCAGCTGTCTCAAATACACAATTAATTCTGAGTAAATACTAAATTAAAGGAGCATTCATCCAAACTAGGGAAGCTTTTAGCTGGGGTTTTCTAGCATATAATAATGAAAGTGGGACACAAAGGCAGCTTTTGTAAAACTAATGTCAAGTATCACTTTGTTTTGAAAATATTCAAGGTTAAGCTAAATGATTATCCCGAATATATCGTAGGCTACAGTTGTGTGGGGACGTATTCAAAATGTCACAAACTTAAAAAAATACATATTTCATTACAATATTTTTGTACTTATAAAATATTGTTTACTTACCAAAATGTGTAAAATAATTGTTATAAAATTGGTTGTATAATAAACAACCAATTTACCAATGCTCTCAACAATTGGGATTACATGTTTTACAATTGAAGTCCTACACACTGTTTGGTTTGTGCAACCTTATTCCTTGAAATTAATGTATTCTGTGTGGTGAATTGCCATTGACAATTCATTTTAAACAGATAACATTAAATAAATTCTGATTAAAAATAAAATAAATTGGAGTCTCTTAAAGCCTCAAGGGAAAACTTGGAATCCTCTTACTTCAATGCTTAAATCAAGCTCAGTCGATGTGTTATCTACTTTCACATAATCAGCCAGAAGACATAAATATGAATTTGCCTGTCATTAAACCCCAATAAGGATGCTGATTACATTCTTTTTAACTTCCATTTTGCACTGACAGACTATTTAGTAACATTGTTAATCTTTTCTAGTTTCAAAAACTAAAGAAATAAGATTTGATTAAATTATAATTCATCTATCGGCATTTTTGGGCATCTTAATCAGATGTAGATTGTTTCTATGTTGTTAGTTATATTTGTCTCCTCCTTTGAAAAACTACAAAAAAACAAGTGCACAAAAACTGTAGGATTACTTATTTGTATGATAAGACAAGTTTGTCCTTGATGGAAATTGATGCTAAATCAAAATTATTTGAATATGCTACATTTTCAGTAAGCAATTAAAATGACTAAATTTTGATACATTTATTTCAGATGTCTAGTCATTGCAGAATCTTTTATCCCAGGATTTAAATAAACTTAAATTGGTCTGAAACAATAGTCCAAAGCATATTTACAGGTGTACTGTAAATAGTAGTATGGAGCAGCAGTGCATTTCGTGACATTTTACAGTTCTATACAATTTACTCAAATATCCTAGAGAGTGACCCTAGATTAAATCAAGCACTAAAAAACATATTATAGTTTCCTGAGGCCATTGCTAAGTCCATTCTAGCTGTAATGATAAGATGAAGGAAGACAGCAGAACACAAGGCTACGTTTACAGTTTGAAATATTGATAAAGTGCAGGTCAGCAGCCTCTCATTGCTTGTACATACGGTGTATAGGACAGAGGGATGCGAGGGACCAACAGCGCTGTACACTGTAATCTGTGCTTACCAGTGCAGCTCTCTGTGGCGGCGAGCAAATGAATCTGCCAAGCAGAAGTAGATTCATAAAATCCCTCAGGTAGCTCTGTTCATTTATCTACATTTTCCAGGGATTCCAGATGCCAAAAGCAGGTGGCAACATTTTGGATAGGAAATGGACTGTTTTTAAGATCTAGCGCTCTCTCAAGGGGAGTGAGAATGGACAGAGGGGCTGCTACATGGGTATAAAAAGCCACCAGTGGGATGAAGGCAACAAGATCATCAGGTGAAGGGTATCAAGTGGGTAGGAGTTCCACCTTACAGCCTTGTAAAGGCCTCACATCAAAAGTGTTTCACTGGTGCGATAAACTGAAATGAAAATGCCCTCATTTCTAATTTCCACTCCTTAAATTCAATTTCTAGATTTGTGGCACACCCAGGGAGTAAAAGGCAGTGCCTGCAGGGGGCAATCAGCGCAGAGGCAGAAGAGATGCACTTCACCAGATAAGAAATTATACATGGAAATAATCTAGAGATCCATTTCCTCTCCACCCCTGTCTGCCCTGCTGTAAATACAAAGTGTTGTAGAGCACAATTACAAATCTCTTTGACATGCCTCACTGCAGTTAGCACTTGCTGGGAACCGGTGTGCTTCTTGGGATTAGATCTGGGGCCTCAAACAGCTGCTAGCCAACAAGCACTCAGTGTCTGATTCATATTAATGTGTTGCCACCCCCAAATAGCAACAAAAACAAAACACTATCCAGTCCTACAACCAACCGCAGACACTGTTTGACTGAAATATGTTTAGTTTGCAGAAAAAAAATAATGTTTTCATTAATAGCTAATTTGCAAAACAATTTAGATTTTAATATAAATGCCTTTTTGTCCATCATTAACATACATCTTGTGAAAGTTAAATGGGGCCAAAGAATTGTTTGTGCCTAGTCATTAACAAGAACATTTTAATATGTGTTCTTGTTAAAAACCCAGGAGTTTTAGCAGTTTACACAAACCAGAGGCAGTTCAGTGCAGAATCAATGTTTGCGGAGAGCTGTCGTCATGGAATGAGTTAAAGCAGTGTCGAGCTTCATTCACTGCGTTTCATTTAATAAATACATGCCACTTTGTCTTAGTGTTAGTTCACTTGCCAGCTTAGATACACGATCTGTAGAGGTTTGATTTTAGCTGGCCTGAAATAATTTCATGAGAGAAAAGAAAAATCGAAAAAACTTGGAGGATAGTAGGAGCAATAATGGCAGATAAACCTTAGGAATTGCACACCCTCATGTAAACATGTTTTTATGAGTTAATAGAAATATTAGGATGCTTAAAAATCTTATGAAAACTTTAGATTTATTACAATCTGCATTATTACAAACAGTACTATGACCCTTCCAAATTTTTACAGGTTCAGTTTTTATAGCAACAAAATATTTTTTGCTATTTTATACTTGTCTCATAAAATAGCACCGTATTAAAGTTAAAAACAACTAGGATTTATTTCTGACTTGCCGGTCAATTGTTTTAAAGGTGTCACGGCAGAAATCATTCAATCAGTTTAGAGCTTTTCCATAACTTTTAATAGGAAAACAAAATTCAGAAGTCTTGCAATCACACAATTAAGCTCTAGTTCATAAACATCATATTTATAGCTGCTCAAAGTGTTTGCAAATGATTTCATCTGCATTTGAATTCATCTGTGGCTCTTTGCTTTCTGTACCCTTGAAACAGAATAGAGTACAAGGCGGAATGAAATGAGCATAAGCAAACATGGGTATTAGTTTCCAAACAGCCTTGCTCACCATTTCACTTTTCCAAAGGGCTGAGAAAAGACTGACACAAATTACTTTGATGGTATTTTCCCCCTGCTCTTAGGGAAACGCTAAACAAAAATAAAAAAATCACTACATAAAGAACGACATTGATCAAAGCCATTCAGGATTCTCAACACGCAGTAAGGCATAAAATCATCAAGTAATTACGTAAATTCATGACCTTTTATTCCAAGTATGAATATGCTCAGTGGTCTATTTATTGAGGCATAAAAACGTGTCTTCTGTTGCATTTTCCGTTAAGTGGAATATCGCCATCTGTCTGAAACGTCCCTAGATGTGTGTTGTTTACGATGTTGTGTCTCAACACCGAAGCCATTATGAAGAAAATGATGAAGAAAACCAATGTGATTACCTATCATTAGAGGTGGCAAAATGCTGATGGCTATATTCTCAACAGCAGGTCAGGGGTAAGTAACAAGGAGAAAAGTGCAGGATTTGCACATTTGGTCATTAAAATCTGGTCAAATTTTGATGCCTGACATTCTCCACTTTGAGATTTCTGCGTTTATTCCTCCAAAATGCCTTCAAAGCAGAATAATTTATTAAAAACAAGTTTTACAAAAACATGTCTTTGTTATTTAGTTGCTTCAACTTATTAGATTTTACTTCAGCGTTTGTAAGATATTTGTGAAATGTATTTTTTTCTTTTTTCTAAAATAGTTTACATTTTTATTTTGAATGCCTCACACCATAAATTTATTTTTCAAAATTGTGACAATTCATTTAATTCTTTTTTGTTGTCAGAAAGTACAGCTGTGTGGCATTGTCTTCACACACAGAAGTCATTTTACTTCTGCTTGTTAAAAACCATGTACTTTGTATCCCACATTGACAATACAGTTGCAAATTATTTACAATGATGTATGGCAAAAACTCAGATTTTTGTGTGGATTAAAATGCTTATTTTTTAGCAATAGTGGGGGTAGTTTAAGAATAATTTCAACTTTTCTGAGTTATTTCCTTATTTACTATATTTACTTATTAGTAAATACTTATTAGTTTTAACAAACTAGAAGAGATTCATTGCTCAAAATCCCTGCTGCCAAATTAAGTAGGAAGCATTGTATGGATTTCCTAACAAAAACTTTATTGTTTTTTGTTTTAGAGGATGCCTGTGGTAATTTATTCTACATTTTCCTCCTCAGGGCTGCACAGTGACACAGTTGGTAGCACTGTTGCCTTGCAGCAAGAAGGTCCTGAGTACGATTCCAGGACTTGGGTCTTTCTGCATGGAGTTCACATGTTCTCCCTGTGTACACCGGCTTCCTCCCACAGTCCAAAAACATGACTGTTAGGTTAATTGGTCTCTCTAAATTCTCCTTAGGTGTGTGTGGATGATGGATGTGTGTCCTGTCTGTCTCTGTGTTGCTCTGTGACAGATTGGCGACCAGTCCAGGGTTTACCCCGCCGCTCACCCAAAACGTTCGCTGGAGATAGGCACCAGCAACCCTCCTGATCCCACTAGGGACAAGGGTGTTAGAAAATGGATGGATTTTGCTCCTCAGATGATCAAATGCTCTGTGGTAAACAGTGGAGATCTATTTCTTATACATGGAATTCCATTCATGAAATTATTCACTCTTAAAGTAATTGACCTGATGTCACTAAAATAAAACTTTAGGTCTTCTGTCAATTAGAAAGAGGAAAGGGAGGGAGCAGTTTGTTTGTTAAGAAAGGGCCTTTAATGTTGACGAAACCTATTGTTCCTGTGCTTTACATGTGAATTCAGATTGAAGATATTAATGATGCACAGCTCCAATGACACCAAAGTCAGATCACTGAGGTGTTATCTATAATTGGGGCCTGATATAACAATGCATAAGAGAGCTTTGGAACATTTTCACTCTTCAGCCAAATTCACCAACTGCATAATTCTTCTTAAGTAGTGTAAGATAACTAGTATTACAAAAGAGCAGCAGTTTTTTTGAACAATAACAATATTTGTTTTTAATCTGTTGCTAAGAGATGAGCACATTTTGTGGTACCCAAGTGCCACGAAGTAAACATCTGATCTCTCTTTTTGCTAAATTTACCAACTGTAAATTTATTGTGTCTAAGCAGATAAGCAGTATTTCAAAAGAGTTTATGTTTTATAAACAGTAATTAATTAGATTTTAAGAGATGAGCATTTTTTTTTTCTAGTAATGAACTGCCACGAAGTATAAATCTGATTTTTATTTTTGTGTTGATTGTCTGTTTTCACTTTTCTGCCAAATTTACAAACTGCACAACTCTGGTTAAGTAGTATAAAATAAGTAGTATTTCAAAAGGGCAGAAGAAATCTTTTGTGTTTTTGAACAATAACAATATTTGTTGTTAATCGGTTGCTAAGAGATGAGTGTGTTTTGTGGTAACCAAGTGCCACAAACTAAACATCTGACTATTACTTTTGGAAAATTTCCCAACTGTAAATTTCTTGTGTCTAAGGAGATAAGCAGTATTTCAAAAGAGCTTATAATTTATAAACAGTAATTAATTTGGTGTAAAGAGATGAGCCTTTTTTCCTCTGCCACGAAGTATATATCAGACTTTTACTTTTGTGTTGAATGTCTGTTTTATAATATATTTACCACCAACGACATAAAAAAATAAACATTTTCTCTTTTCTGCCAAATTTACAAACTGCACAATTCTGGTTAAGTAGTATAAAATAAGTAGTATTTCAAAAGGGTAGAAGAAATCTTTTGTTTTTTTTGAACAATAACAATATTTGTTGTTAATCGGTTGCTAAGAGATGAGTGTGTTTTGTGGTAACCAAGTGCCACAAACTAAACATCTGACTATTACTTTTGGAAAATTTCCCAACTGTAAATTTCTTGTGTCTAACGAGATAAACATTATTAAAAGTGAGAGGTAGCATTAGTATGCATCTTACCAGCAACTCAGTTAAGCAGCTTCTGCCTGGTTGCTGCAGCTACGTCACAGAACCCTGCTTTGTGTAACACTAATAATCGTCCTCCCAGAACAATATTTACATTAGGAACCAAAAATAAAAGGCGTATAAAACAGAAATAGTCTGCCTCAGTCCTAAAGCAGTTTTTGTTGTCAATTCAACAAAATAGAAATAAAAATATTTTGAAAAGGTTCATAAATAAATAAATAAATAAAATTAACTCAGCTGCTTTAGCACACTGAATGGAGGAAGTCAATATAAGACAACATGGTAGTGATACCCCACATGCCACTGGCAGCATTTAGGCTCACGTTAGTATTTTGGCTAATTTTAGCTGATAAACTAATTTTAACATACTGAATGGAGTAATTCCGTGTTACTGAACATGTTTGTGACTCTCCACATGCTATTGAGTACATTAGCATGTAGCAATGTAGCACTGCTGTTACTTTAGCAGTGCTACATTGGCAGTCCCCGATTAAATTTCTTCAGAAATTGTCTACTTTTTTCTATTGTTGTTATTATCAGTCTTTAAGATAATAAAACTGGAAGTGCATGTGTGCACCTTCGTAATTTTGTTCTTTAAAGCTTTGGTTAGCTTTTGAGTAAAAATTCTTGTTTTTGAAATATTTTTATCTTCAGGGTGTCCTCAAAAAACTTTGGACCATAAGAGTATTTGAGTATTATTTGTAAATTGTCTTTTACCAACAGAAGAAAGGATTCCCAAAGAATAAAAAATTGTATGCAAAAATTGTCTTATTTAGTCATTTCAAGATTAAAGTTTCCATGTCTTGAACATTGTATATGTGCTTACTTCACAAATGCATTTGAATGTGCCTGATCGCTTTAAGATTGCCTCAACTTTTAATTGGATTTTGAAAGCTCAATTGATTGCCTATTTGGATATGTCAATGTGCATTCCTGTCTTACAGTACATTTTGCTTGCCTTTGATGCCCCTTTCTTATTGCGTCAAAGTTTGACCAAGACTTGAGCAATTTGAGAGAAATAAATTGTACGAAAAGTAAAATAACCCCCTGGCTGCACAGAGGACCAGAGAAAATATTTATTCACTCTTTGTTTATACTCCATTACATAGGTTGGTTTTCTTCACATTATACTTGCATTATTAAGTTAACTCTAAAAACATTACAGAAAAATAAGATGAAGTATTTATTTATTTAAACATACTGATTAAAGCTAACAGCTTGAAGCAACAGACAATGCTTCCCTCCCTGTGGTTATGAATTTTTCCATTAGGTTTGAAGATCTTTGGTATTTAGTTCAGCTCCCTCTGTGCTGCCCCTGTGTTAATTAGTCAGCTTCCCTCAGTTCTTCTGCTCATCATTGTCCCTCAGCTGTCCATTGTCCTTATGAAACTCACCTGGTTTCATTTCAATAACTAGTTTTCAACTATTCAACCCTCCACAGTATTTAAAGCTGCAGTAGGTAACTTTTATGTATAAAAAATGCTTTGTTTCAGTTGTTTTGTTTTTTTTTTTACATATTTGTTGACACTGTCATTGTGTTGTAACAGTTTATTACAAGACAAAATTATGCTCCTCTGCCTCCTCCCTGTGGTTCCACCACCATCTGCATTAATACATCGCATGGTCAGAAACAATCAGAGACAGAAGGAGGGACTTAGCACTGTCAGTTAAGATCATGTAAACGCTGCTCACACCTTCCTTCTTGGTCTCTGCTGTGCTACAGCTCTTTACCCACAACAGAGCCTGCTGTGCATCCACAAGCTAGTAAACATGGCCATTGATGATGGCAGATGAACAGTGTTAACGTAACGCTAAAGTGTTTCTCCAACAATACTTGCACAAGCATGATCGACAGTGCCAAGACCTTCAACCTTGCTTTGATTGGTTGGTTTTGAGTTGTATATTTCTGCAGATGGTAGCAGGACCACATGGAGGAGCCAGAAAAGCCAGTTTTAAGAAATATGGAAAAAAATAAATATATAAAAGTCACCTACAGCAGCTTTTAGGTTACCTTGCTGGTTTCTTCTTCTGCTCTTAAGTCTAGTTCCATATCTTGCTTTTGTCTTACCAAAGTTAAGACAAAAGCAGGTGTAACTATGATAACCAGGTTCCATCCTGCTTATCATTAAAATTTTTCATTTTCTTTCTTTGCGTACCTGAATTTGGGTCCAAATGCATGCATTGTGTGATCACACCAAGACCATGTAGTTAGTGAGAGTACTGCTGGCTCATGAGAATAAGACCAGGGAGGGTGAAGATCCATCAACAGAAAGATTCTGGCTTCTTCTGATAATTATCAATCAAATCATTAAATATAGAAATCTTGAGAGAAGAGACTGCATGTTCATTACACCACATTTCATGGTTCGGTTCTTCTGTTTCTTTTGAACATATATATTTTTTTGCTCTGTAATGGAGTCGAAGAATGTTCAATATCATACTGACAAAAATATCTTCAACTGATTTATTTATGAAAATCTGCTCTGACCTGTAGCCTATTACATCACTTTCTGTGGAATTGAGGCCATCTGTTGAACCGTCAATCTGCATCTCAAAACATGGCTTGGATGTAATTACAGTACATAGTGTGCGCGTGTGCATGTCTGTGTTGCTTTGACTGGGTGACTTTGCCTTTTTTATATAACGTTAATATTATTTTTATTTGAAAGAAACACATGGAAGAAGAACAATAGCCCCTATATAAGGCAATCAAAAAAAACCTGTGCTACTGAGAAATTTACCAGTTTTCCTCTTGGGTTTATAATGTTTTTATAAATAACATTCGTGCTTATCGTTTGTCAGGGACTACTTATTTAACCATGGTTACACATTTTTCAATTATTCCTCACCTGCTTGCACAAATGTTCCGATCCGTCATCATCAATCATGATCAGTTTTGTGTGTCTTTCACTGACCCCGTCATCTGGTGTACCTGCTGCCATCCTTTTACATTCTTTTCATCTCATTAATTTAACAAATTTCAATCGTGCATGTTTCTGACAGATATTATTTTCTGTCTTTCATTCAATAGCTTTAATCTGTGTGGAATTATGGACTGCCAATTCATGCATATATGTAAGGCTGAGTAAACAATGCAAGGTTAATAACGCTTACTGAGACATGGCGGTCACTGCTTTCACCCACATAAATCTGTGTGCAGACACTCACACACTTAACATTCAAGGTATTTAAAGAGAAAGCAAAAAGAAGAAAGAAAAAAAAGAAAGAAATCAAAAGAAACCTGAGATCCATTTTCGTCCAACAGGATTACTGGCAAGACAAACATGTTTGAGACATAGGGGTTTTGAACTATGCAAAGACAGATTAATTACCTCAGTATGAGCAATACAATACGCCAGCAATCAATCAAACTGTGAAATTACCAACTGTGACAGCAATCTATTCCCCTGTTTTGCCCCTTTGTATATATTAATCCCTGCGGTCAAACCACCTTCACTTCAATCTGCTCTGCTACAAGAATCCATTTAAGTATTAAAATGACCCCTGGCAGTTATCATTCTGCTGAAATGTCTTTTTAAAAACATCTGTTTAAAACTTAACTTTACATTTAATCAACAGACAACAGGACAACTCTGAAAATAATTTTTAAAAAGATGACAATTCTACAACCTAGTCCCTTAAAGTTGCAATATACGGTATACATGCTTTTATTTAGATATTTGCTAAATCTCTCACTATGTCATGAGAATATGACGTGAGACAAATAATCTTTGAAAAGATCAATCTACTCCAATGCAACTATTGCAATATCAAGAAATGTACCAGTCCCAGTCAAAAACAACCAATAAGAGTCAGGAGGAAGGTCTTAGCGCTGCCACCCATACTTGTGTGCGCACTGCTAAACGTGCTAATGGCGGAGAAACAACTCATTCTTCCAGGAAGGCCGTTTATCTACTGTCATAGGTGGTCAGGCTAACTAGCCTGAGCATTCCTGGCCAACTCTGCTATCAGGACAAAGTTGAAATGCCTATTTTCAATATTGCTTTAAGTCTAATAGTTTAATTAGATGAAATATATATATATTTTTTGTGTAGATAAATATGAAAATAATCAAGATCTATGTTATATTTAGGACCTGATTGTTCCTTGGGCTCATTACAGAGCAGATTGCTTCCTGTTCACGTTCATTTTAAAAGTCAGTTAGATGCTGCTTCTTCTATATCCATAGTTTTCAGCTGATATGTTCCTCTAACTCTTATTTCTTTCTTTTTAATTAACTTGTAATTTCTGAAAGCAAAAGAAACGGAGACAAAAAAAAAACAAAACAGACACAAATACGACTGTCAACCAAACAATAAAATCTCACAAGAAGCCAGAGATTTCTGCCACTTTGCAAGCACGACCACCCACTGATGCTACATCAAACCACCAGAAATTCGGAAATTTTGTGTCACACAAGGGTCTTAATTATCTTCTTTTTGAAAGACTAATGAACAGAATAAAACACCTCTCAAAGTGAAAAATTTAGCTGACACCAAGCTGATTACTGTACAGACAGGGGTATAATTGGAACAGGTAAAAATATGCACCTTTTATTGTCTCATACTGCCTGTGACAAAAATCTGACAGGCACAATTAAACTGTAATATCTCTCACACACACCAGACACATCACCAAATCTTTGCTTTCACCTGGTTCTTAATAAAACACATTTCAGCATTTTCAAAGACTAAAAATCAAGAGCAAACATGTATAATCTTGTCAAAATCACTGTGAATATATTAGTTTCTCCTTTCACTGTGGAGGAATTTAGGTCCTCACTTTCTTTGTTGCCCTGGATTTTAACGTTTAGGTTTAAGAGAGTTTTATTTGGCACGACTCTGCCAAGGTCTCACCACAAAACATTAAATGATTCGTGATCTCAACTTTCAGTGCATTTTTGCATATCATTGATTCATCTTTTCAGCTTTGTTTGGAATTACTTCCCTGTTGTATGAACAGACTTTGGCAGAGCTTCAGCTATTGCATATATTCTGTTGAATGGTTTCTAAAAAAAAAACAATTTAGTGATGTGGTAGCCTTGCAAAAGCTGAAAATGGCATGACCTTTCTACAATCACATTGTTATGTCTTATCTTATATTTTCTCCAGTAGAGATGTTAACCCAGCACCAAGTTGATTACTGTACAGATTTCAAAATTCTGTTTACTCAGACTCATCTGCTTTTGCTGAATGAACGTTGAGCTTTTGTTATTACGACTGTAAGTATTTCTCAACTAAGTATAAAGTTTTACAATAACTTTACTATTTCTGGAGAAATAACCAGTATTTTACCATTCACAAATGAAACTACCCCAGAGCAAGTTATGAAGTCAATTTTGATGCTAAGGATGCCTAATGCTTTCTTAATGACTATAATTTTGTGTAATGGACAAAGTATTTGGTATGTTTGAAGATGACAAAAAAAACCCTCAACTGAGATGTTTTTTAGGAGGCTTAGAGTTGCATTAAAAAAAAAGATTTTGAACTGCTAAAGTAAAATTAGATGTTCATTGACCAAACAGAGGATAAAAGTTATTCTAGCAACTACTACTTGCACATTTGAGCATGTCCATTTTTATCACATGCGATTGTCACCTGATCCCTGGGTTTTCACTATACGTCAAAAAATATAGTCATTGTCATATTAAGTGGTATTTGGCAATTTAAACAAATAAGGCCAGATTTTGCCTTTGGAGTTCATTCCAGCTCCTTCTTGCTTTTCATTACTTGTGCATCTCTTCAGATTAGTGTTTCTTTCTTTAGTTGTTGTTCATGTGCTCCTCAGCTTATCTCATGTTTATTAGTGTCTTTCCCTCAGTCTGCCTGCTTAGCCTCCTCTCACAGCTGCACATTGTTCCCAGTCAGCCACCTGTCACTTGTCAACTAATGAAGCTACCCAGTATTTAAGCTCCTCTCTCTGTCACTCACTGCTGAATTTTTCCTTTGCCTTTCTACTGTTTTTCTGTTCCATGCCAGGCTTTTCTCGTGTGGTTTTTGTAAGTCTCTTTGTTATAATTTTATTAAAATATTCTGTTTTGTCGCGAATAGATATGTTTGGGTTCTTTACAAAAAACATGACATTTTGGTTGAGGTTCTTCTCCAAGGAGACCAACCAGATGGTGCTTTCTCTACCTGGAGCAATGAAGTGAATGAAGTGCGTAGAGGTTTAATGTATATTATTGGGCTCCCTTGGTTAACATTGTCTTACTTTTGTAGCCACATCTCAGTGTTTCAAATCTCAAACAGATCTTTCTAAACTATTGCTAAGATACAGTTGGTCAAACATCCATCCATCCATCCATCCATTTTCTGAACACCCTTTGTCCCTAATGGGGTCGGGAGGGTTGCTGGTGCCTATCTCCAGCTGCGTCCCGGGCGAGAGGTGGGGTTCACCCTGGACAGGTCGCCAGTCTGTCGCAGGGCAACACAGAAACATACAAGACAAACAACCATTCACACACACACTCACACCTAGGGAGAATTTAGAGAGACCAATTAACCTGACAGTCATGTTTTTGGACTGTGGGAGGAAGCCGGAGAACCCGGAGAGAACCCATGCATGAACAGGGAGAACATGCAAACTCCATGCAGAAAGACCCCGGGCCAGGAATCGAACCCAGGACCTTCTTGCTGCAAGGCAACAGCTCTACCAACTGCGCCACTGTGCAGCCCCCTGGTCAAACATTATTTATTATATTTTGATCTGACATTATTCATTCAAACATGAAGTTTTATTCTGATCGGAAATGAGACTGGCATCTCTAAAGAATAAAACACTGTTCAACCAACGTTTGGTCAATAACCCTTGTCAATAGCTCAGTGGTTGCCAAAACAAATAATTGCCTCTGTAGTGAAGTCCCTTAAAGTTACATTATAAAAAGAGATATTGTCCACAGTCAAAGCCACTCTCTGGAGCAAAGAAAGTAAAATATAATAAAAAGGTCAATGTCATGGGGATTTCTCACACTTAGATCTTCTCAAGTGCAACATTTGAAATGATAAAACACCTTGGCTGATAGCATCAGAGGCTTAGCATTGAGTATCATAAATCAACATGATTTAGAGTGTTGTAATTTAAATAATGCATGATTTGCATTTTTTTCCCCAAGTATATCCCAGATAGAAAATATCTAACAGAGAATTTGTGATGGATGCAAATCACACATTTCTCTTATTTATAAGTAAACAAGTCGGATTCATTGATTTTCAAAGAAAGCGTATGATTATGTCTTCATTTTTTTAAGCAAGGCTGATTTCTAAATGAGACAAGGGGATTGTAAATACAACAGGGAGTCCTGGGCTTTTATATATATATATATATATATATATATATATATATATATATATATATATATATATATATATATATATATATGGTGGGTAAGAGTAAACATGCTGGTTTGTGTACCTTGAAAGGGGTAAGAATTCCCACCAGCTCCAAAAAACATGGAACATATTCCTGTGTATTAATGATTGCCTGCTCTCCTCTGCTAAGTATCAAACAGAAATTTCAAGTAGGACACAAAGAGGGAGACTGAGCAGGGAGATCTAACAGATTTCAGCATCACACACTGTGTGCCATATTCTTTTACTTACTGTAGATATATAATACAATGACCCCCCACATTGCCTTACTTATGCTCCATATTCACCCAAAAAACTCATTTCAACTCATTTTGATCAATGAAACATTCTGTTATATTACAGAAATCATATGTTGACATAGTTCATGGTCTTTCAGGACTGGACTATGTTTCTGGGATCATATGGACTTTTCTACCAACGCTCACTGAACCACTTAGCGGATCAATAAAGGATCTTTGTTTATTCATTCTTGCAGTCTCCAGCAGTACAAAGCCCCTTCATTTACTGAGATCACATTAGTCGTAAGATAAGGGGCTTCGTGTTTTCTTGCTTAGCCATTTGAAACTCTGGGATTTATTTACATTGTCCCCATTAATATATAACATATCTAATGAGGTGTGATTATCCTGTTTGCTCAATGGAATACTGAAGCAGGTCAAACAATGATAGAGGCTTTCTAAGCACATAACACTTGACTGACTTTCCAGTGAAAATGCTACATTGTTGTTAGTTTAGGTTTTTTTTTTTTGCATATGTGAGCATTCTTTTTTATCTTCAGATGAAAACAAATCAAAAATCAAATCAAATCAAGCTTTATTTGTATAGCACATTTCAGCAGCAAGGCATTTCAAAGTGCTTTACATCAAATCAAACACAAAAATACAATGCAACATAGAATCAACAATAAAAACAATATCAAGTCAGATTCAGTCAATAAATGTGCAATCGATTACGTTTCGAAAACAAAACAATCAACCTCAAGAAATGCATTTTACAAATTAAACAGTACAAAGTTCACAGTAAGTTCACAGTGGACATACACGTTTCTTAGAAAAAGTTTTACATGAAGTCAGTGTTAGCCTTCAGTGATGCAACATGTTCATCACTGAAGGCTAAGGCCTGAATAGGTAATAGAAGTGAAGGCTTTTGTTAACCTATGGTTAAAAAAGCCGCTGGTTAACATGGATACGGTGATGCAGGCTGGCAGACAGACATTGCTGACCAAAGAGTCACAGATATATCTAAGGCAAGTTCCCTCGCTGCTTGGCAGTCAAAAGATTTCACTGATGCCTCTCTCTACTCAAGTGCTGTTTGATCTACCAGATCTAGAAAAAGAGAAGCACGTTGATGTACTTCAAACACCAACAACAAGAAATCCTATATAAATCAAATGTAAAATATTTTAATCCGTATGAAATGACAAATAAATTACGTGCTTCTTGTTGCTTTTAAAATGTTTTAAACGCAGAATTACGAGAGCAAGAATAACTCAGATTTTGCTGTGCAACAAAAACACATTAGAGATCTTTTAAACATTAAAGAAACGTTTAAATGCCAGAATCATTTTCCAGTGTGATAAAAAAGGGATCTGCACCCAATGTTTTCAAACACATTAGCTACATTCCAATGAATAAAGTAGGAACAAACCTAAAATCAGATTTACTGATAATTGTAACTGTCAACTCTTAAAACCTATTTACAAATAAAGTTTTTTTATTTATTTTTTTAAATTTATTTTCTATTTTTTTAATGAAACATACTTATTTGCAATGTCATGTAAGATAACTTGTGTAAATAAACAACGAGCTGGCAAAGACATGCAATGTTAAAAAAAAGACTACTTGTGAAATGACTCAACTATGTCAAATGTGTTTCAGTCTACAATTTCACATTTAGGAAATGCATTTCATCATCTGTTTAGTGGTTTCTCTGTCTTTCTGTATAGAAGGCACAAACCAGTGCTGATTTTATATCATTCCTAGGGTCTCGGGCCACATTATCTTAAACGCAGATATGATTCTGTTGTGTAAATCACTGCAGTAGCATTGCTTCTCACTGCGTCAGTAAATAAAAGTTCACCATTAAAAGAAAGAAAATCCCAGAAGTATTGGTAAATCTCTGAGCCTTAGCTAACTAAGATTGATCATGGTGAGGAATAAAAATTTAATCTAGTTCTAATTATTATCAACACTGTTTTTCTGCAGGGAAGAAAATCAACTCAAAGACCAACACTGATGAAACTTTAGGAGAATTGGTGCACATAACCTGTGTGAGGGCACATCTCTGAAGCCAGCAGAAATCCTGAGTAGTGAATACAAAACTAAAAGGATTTTTGGTGATGCTATGTTGAACAGGATGATTTCAAACCACATTCTGCTCATTTTAAAACTGTGATTAAAGCTGCTGGGTGGCCAGGGCTGGAGCTGAAAAGCTGCTCCAACATATCATCTAGCAAGAAAAAATATTTCATTTTTTCACTTCCATAACCTCGGTAATTTGTCTTCTTATTTCTGCATGGTTTTGAGAGTGATCTGTTTTTTTCCAATTACACAAGTGGCACAACTTGCAGAATGTCTCATCTAAAAACCTCAAAGGTTTATAAAATATCTGCAGTATTCTCCTTGTAATTAAGACATTTTTAAAATGTTTCCATTTTAAGACTATTTTTCCCCCCTGACCCATTCTAAAATAAGAATATATAAAATATTGGAAGCAATTTACAATTACCGGTATTTATTGGGTTGAGATAAAAGGTGAGTCATAGTGGAAGCATATTATGGCAATTTTCCAGGACTAGTTTACAATTCTTTGTGCAGATGAACTCAGGCTTAGTGCCAAATAAAGTCTGCCTCACAAAGATAGAAAGTTGTGCATGATTAAAAAACATGAGTTTCTACATTAACATTTTAGAAATGTAATATGATTGAGTTTGATTCAAAGCACATACAGAATTTAAAAAGGGCATGATTCAGTCTCCAGTATTGCAAAACATTTTTAAAAAAAGGTAACTTTAAAAACAGTCTGTATGAGTGAGTCTATACATGTTGCAACATCCTACATCTACATACTATATATATATATATATATATATATATATATATATCCTCTCTACTCTGAACAGTAATGCAGTAATCTCAAGAGTTGGTGCCTGTGCTCTTCTGGAGCCAACCTCGCGTTTCAACTTTTCACACCTTTTCTCTTTCCAAAGTTTGAATTCCTCAAGCTTCTCAAGTCCATTCCTATTGAAGTTGATGTTCCTTGGGATTGCTGTGCTATCGCTGCTGTTTTATTTTGCATTTTGATGACAACAACAACCATCTCCATTTGGTTTGCCATCACCTGTTTTTCAGTCTGGGTCTGGAAGGCCCTCAGTTTCTCAGCCTTGTCATTTCTCCACCACCCTTGGCAGTGAGATTTCCAGCTCACACTTGGAACAGATGTTCCCGTCTGCTGTGCCTGATTTTACTCCCTGGCATTATGTACTGGACCATATCCGTGGCTTTTCTGCAGAGCCTGCATCTTGGGTCCTGTCTGCAATGGTAGAAACTCAGCCTCCCTTGCTCTTGTTTCTGAGTGTTGGGACTTGTTCTGCAGGGATTAGAAGTCTTTTCTTGAATTTCTTGATATCAACCACTTCCACAGTCTGCCAGTGGAACCTGCCATGCAGAGAAATTATAGTTCCTCTTGGTTCTCTTCCAAAGAGTTTTTTTTTGCTTTGTTTTGTTGCCTGACACATTCACTTATGTTCTGATCCTTACTTGTCTTTGCTTATTCCAACCTTACATTCCCTTATAGTACACTCCAAGGGTATTGGTATATAGTATGGCATATATGCAGAGAGGGAGAAAATCCACCATTCCTGCAAAAGTATTTTCAGGAACATATATGCTATTGCGTTTTACATATGACTGGCTTATTTCTAAGTCATCAACATTTATTGCTGGGAATTCCATTTTTACCAGGGCCTCTTAAAATTGATTTTTAGTTCTCTGTGCTGGCTCTGTTTCTCTGACTTCTAGAGTAATGTCCATTTTCTGTTTTTCCTCTGCCTCTGTCAGGTGATTTGAAGCTTTATTCAGCTTTTTTGGCCTGGCGCTGATGAGGCCTTGACACCGGTCACAGCTCTGTACACAGCATTTCTGCACTCCACTGTCAGTTTCAGGCATTTCAACCTTTTCATTTTTTTCCTTTTCTCTTGCTCTCTCTTCTTCAGTGACACAGCTACAGCTTTGGTAGCGCTTCCTTTTTTTTTTCTTTTTTTTTATAATAGTACTAATGATGAGATGTCTTTCTGAATATTTTGAAGAGATTATCCATTATAAATGTTTTCTTTGTTCCGGAGTGATTGTGTGAGACAGACTAACTGCAATGTAGTCACACAGAGTTGCCTCACATTCATCATTATTGTTTTTTTTTTACCCTAATAATGTATCTTTTATGATGTGGTGTGTAATGTTTGTGGTGATTAATAGCATGGTATTATCTGTTCAATCAGCTCTGATCATGGCACCGAAAAGATTGATTGAGATAGTGGTTGAGATGGAGACACCGTTGTTTTACCAACGTTTTTATCAAAGTTTACGGAAAAGAAAGAGAACAATAAAACGCAATGAAAAGATGATCTCTTGACTTCAATGGAGACCATGTGCTTTTTCAAAATTGCTCAGCTCTTGTTTCAGCTGCACGCACTCTTACAGTGAACAGCCGTCAGATGTTGCAGATACATGCTATTGATGAGCATGGATGTAAAAGGACTTGTTATAGTTCGGTTGAAAGCAGAGGCTGGAGTCTGTGCAGCTCTTACAAGAGATGATTTTGAAGCTTGTTAGTTTGGGAGCTGGTCCCTGTAAAGAGCCTCGAGGTTTTCTGTAGTGCCTCTTGATTTTCTCCTTCATTTGACCTTTGCTGTTCTTTTTTTTCTTCTTTTTTTTTTTTTAACCAACGCATTTTCTGTCATTTCATAATCGCACATTCGTCATGCATTCCATGTTTTCCTTTGATGTCTGTTGTTTCGGGCGCAAGCTTTCGTCTTTCAGAGACACTTTGTCCTCTGGTGCTGTTTGACACTCTGATTGCGAGTCAAATAAACAATGGAGGGCAGTGAAAGGATGTGAATTGCTTCAACTGATGATTTATCTAACGCAAGATCAACCAATTTCTCTTCTTATCTTGTCAATCAATAAAACTCTGCAGTGCTTTTCAAAGCTTTCCTTCCTCAGAATGCCATTTCATTGACTTGTTTTTTTGTGTGTTTTTTTCCTCTGTGCTCTACTGTCAGCTAAACGGTATTGTTGCATGAGCGGTTGCGCACAAGGAGGCTTAACGAACATCAGGCGCACAGCACTCGCTGGGAAAAAATCGTTCTATTAATTAATGGTGTAATTAAGGTTTTGTCATTGACATGGCACAGGCTGACAGGGATAGATGGGGTACTTGGTCCTGAACCAGGCAGCCTCACATTCCATAATGAATGGCAGCTATTACCAAGCCGTTTGGGTGTTGATGGGGCCACCTGCAAAGGCCTGGCTTCCCAACCTCTCCTTTATTTCACCACCAACCCTTTATCTGCTCCCAGCAGTTTGGCTTCCCATTTCTGACCTTATCCTTCATTTAGCAGGCCCCTAATTTAACACACTGTCTCTGCTTGTGTTCATGCATTTTTACGAGGCCCTGCTGCTGTAACTGCCTACAATTAATGTCAGGTAATTTGACTAGAGTATTCCCCTTGCCACAATATTTTTGCCAACAGTTAGTGTCAACCTTTAGATAGTTTATTAGATTCAAGCTGGTGAAGAGCACTCGCAGTAACGTGGCGACACATTGGGGTTGCTATTTTTGACAGTTTTTCAAAGTGCCCGTCGACAAACATGAGCATTTTGTCACCAGACTTTGTTTTGCATTCAATCAGAATCGTGCCCTCATTTCTGTCAGAAAACCTATACTCAATACCATCATCAACTGTAAACCCCTCCATCACCGGGTCCGCAGAGCTACCGAGGCTACCACCACTGAAACTGCACTGTTTTAGGGAAGGATGTGTTAAGCTTCTGGTCTGCAATCAAAGCGTCAAATAATTTTTCTGCCCCCTTTGAAAATGCTCATGAATTGGTTGCTGCAGTAAGCCGTGGCTGCTCAAAAGGACGCTAAGTACCGAACAGCATCTCGCCCATGTCTCACACAGAATCACATCTAAAAGTAAGAAAAATATTTGCTTTTCACATGCAGCTGTTTTTTCTTATGCGGCAGCTGAAAGAGTAATCAGCAGCAGCAGTTCAGCGTTTAATTATTAAAATAAAAAAGGATGAGATGTAATATTAAAGCTTCTTCAGGCATTGGTATTGAGGATGGGAGAGCAAATCTATTTCTGAAAAAATAAGGAGTTCTCCAGCTCTCCACCAAGAGTGAGTGTGGATAGGTTTGGAGCAGTGATCTTTATTTAGATTTTTAGAAGCCGTGAAACAAACCCATTCAATAAATTAGAATATCATTGAAAAGTTTATTGATTTTAGTAACCCTATCCCTAAGTGAAACACATTATATAGATTAATTACACACAGACTGATGTTTCAAGGCTTTTATTTCTGTTGATGATGATGATTTCCTGCTTACAGCTCATGAAAGCGTCAAATGTAAGATTGAATTATTACATCTACAATGTTGCATTAAATACAGGAATGTGGGCTTAATGAAAGGAATGTTTGTTACCTGCTTAAAGTTTGGTGTTTCCAAAAGATACTTTTAATTTGACAAACGAGGATTATTAGAATACATACTCAAAATTTTTGAATATGACTGTAGTTTTTGCAAATTGTCAAAGGGCTAATTGTGTTACTTTAACAAAGAATTCTCTGCAAAACATGTAAAATAGAAAAATAAGTTCCCACACAGATGTAGGCACTCCCACTGAAGTTGCACCTGTGAATGCACTTCCCTACAATAATCAGTGCTCCATTTATGTTCAGTGTGAAAAGCGGAGCACTTGAAGAAACACAGCATGTTGAGAAAATGCAAATGCCAGAGAAAACGACCGCCAGCTTAAATTTAAACCTGTGCTGTGAGGCAAACTGTAGGCTGAAGGTGGGAAAGGTTCAACAAATGTGTTGCTAAATATGGTAACAGGTGAAAAAACAAATGAACATCAGAGTCAATTAAATACTTTGTCTTTTTCTGAATTGTGTGGTACCATGCTTCTTGGAAAAGACAATTACAACTTGCTGCAACAGTTACCAAATGAAAGAGCTCAAAGCAGCTTTTAAGGAGCTCTAATCTGTTCTGTAAAATAAACGTAAGGAAATAAATTAAAACATGTGGAGTTAGTTGCAAGAGCATTGAGAATGCTTGGGCTTTTCCACATTTTGTTACATTGCATCCACAAACTTTTGTGTAATTTTGTGTGGCAGACCGACAGGTGGAAGGGAAAGATACATGATTTTCTAAACTGCTGCATTTTGCATTTATTTGTAAACAAACAATAAGTAAAACATTCCTTTCCATTAGCACTGCTTAAATGTTTATTTTTGTGCTGCAGAAGCTGAAATTTCACAAATATGCTACTGGAAGAAGATGTATCTAAAAGCTAGATATTTCTCTATGAGCCTGCTCTTAAAAATGCCACTGGGTTTACGAGAGTATATGACTTAGCTGCTATAAAATGTCTATTTGACCCACTGAAAATGTGCATTTTTACACATTACCAAATGCAATATCATGCACATAGCCACAGCAATGCATTTTGCTTGCATTGATAATAACAACCTGCTCAGTGAGTGTTTTCATGAACAAATGATGCTGCTTTTCTAAGTTGGAAGTGGAACACGGTGAAGTTGATTCAAATCCTTCTCTTATCATCTGATGCAGGTTTATCAGAGCAGTCATACACATAAATAAAGTTAGTTGTATGCTGTGACATGTCAGCCATTTCACACTTATTTAACCATGAAGATTAGATCATTCACACACATGATAAAGCGTTGTATTTGTGTTGGTTTGGCCAGCCTTTTGCACTGGATGTTGCCCGTTTGTCAACATACAGCCTTACTATCTCTCAAGGTTACCTCCTGTTTGAGATTCATGACTAGAAAACCTTTCTTGTGACCTTCCTCTGCATTTTTTCTCCCGAAGAGTGTCTGTAATATCAACTCCCTGATACTGCCAGCGAAAGGAAATTAGTCATTTCAGGAAATCAATCATCCTCATATAAATTCCTGCATCAACTTGACCTGTTTCCAGATGAGATATTACAGGGAAATGATGGGACTTGGGTGTTTTCACTCAGTAGCTTATATATTTTCTCTTTTTTTGGTGGTTTATCACATTATAGTTGATCATTTTATTGGTAATATTATTCACAACCTTTACGATGAGTTAAATAAATTTCCACAAAGTTGTCAATTTAACATCCACAGCATACATTAAATTAGAGAGTCATGCAAACCTTATAAAAGTGATGAGGCAAACTGATAAGTTTGATTTTGAATTACTTTCTGGAAGTGGCTTCATCAAGCTGAGCTCAAATTGAAGTTATGATGGTATCAACAATGAGCCAAACACTGTGCTAAGCTGCTCAAATTTCAATCACCTTTTAGGAGGTAAGAGGAGGAAAGGCAAAGAACGATGAAACGGAACGAGAAAAGAGAAAGGCAGTTGTGGTGGTGATGTGGGGGGTGGGGGATGTCAGTGAAATGCGAGAGAAGCTATATCAGTCTGATCAGTCATCCATCCTACTCCAATCTCCTGATAAAGCAGGTACTGCAGGAGGTGAAACGATGTGTATCAAGACCTCATGAAGATCGATGGCATCCTTCTTCCAGATTTGAGAGAGACAAAAGAGAATGAGCACAAGAAATAAAAGAGAAAGGAGGCTATCTAAATTGGTCAACACAAAAGCGACAACAGCAGGGAGACAGAGGAGATTGCGGGCTATTAAAAAGTACGAAGAGGAAGGAGGTTCAATTTTTTTCCCCGACAGCCTGTTAACACGACGTTAAGCCATGCGGTAAATAAGTCCCTGTGAAATGAGGGTCCGCTATAATCAGAATTCAGTGAAATTTGTGCCAGGTGTGTTTATGTACACAGTGCTTTGGTAAACATCAGAGCGACAAGTTGTTTAAGCTTTTAGTGCCTAACAGACTTGCATATGCTGCGGTCACATCTGGGTTTCACACTTAAGACACAAGATTTCTATTTTCACTTCCTCTTTTGTCAGCAGTACAGAATGTACCCATCATTCCACTCGATTTGGATGGAAACTTGGTATAACATTTAAATAACAAGTTCTAATAATGAGAGGAAGCTGATTGTGCTTGAAACCCCAGATGTGTAAAGTTAAGCTTGAATAAATGTAATTACACGTGGAGGTTTGATTAAATTACAAATAGCTCTGATCAAAACAAGAAAGAAACTGATGCAAATTTGGTGTCCCTTGAAACCTTTCTGAATGAATGTAGATTAATTTATTTTTGGTTAAATAGAAACACCAATGCATCAACAATGTGCTCATAAATAAGAGGAACACCATTTGCTTACAATACTATGCTATTAATAGCTCACACTTTCACAAGCTTTTATCTTTAGCTTTGCCTTTTCCATTGCATGAATACCTTATATCAAGGATCTGCAGCTCCAGTCCTCAAAAGCAGATGTCCTGCAATTTCTCTTCAACCTTCTGGTTGTGACCTAGAGATTGTTTTCCTGAATTTCTTTTGATTTATAAGAAAAAAAAAATGAACTAAGCTTTTGCATCAAGTTTTAGTTCAAATCGTTAGTCAGGTGGTAAACTATGCATTACTTGTTTAGAAATAAAGCTGAGCAGAAATACAAATGGATGGTTTCAAATGTTAGATTAGATTAGACCATAGATTTGGTTCTTTAGATTTGGTAAATAAAAAGCTGGTCATGCTGGCTGCAGTGAGTTTTACCTTGAAATATAGGAAACTCTGAAGGCGCTGCTTCAAATGTATTTCTTTGAAACACTACTGGCAAGGAATCAATGCAGTCTTTGTTGAAGCACAGCTAACACTGTATAACTTAGCACTGTGATCTATACAACTTGGCAATGCATTGCACACACAAAACTCTCTCACACAAACGCACACATCCTTGTACTTCTATACAAACTGAAGACTTTAACTTCCATTCATTTCAGTAACCACATTTATGCCTAACGCAGACATTTTCCCTAACCCTAACACCACACTAGTTTAATCCTAACCCTAACATAAACCAAAACTTAATTCTCACTACACCTACAAATCTAACTGGTAGAACACAGTAGAACTGCAAAAACATTGAGTACCAAGAAAAGGTCCTCACTTTCCACAAATGACCCCTCTTTGCTGGTAAATGTTGTGAAAGTAGTCCTCTATACAGTATGTAAAAGTACACACGCACACGCCCACATTCGTTTGCCAGAACAGTCCACAATAAATGGTTGGACCATTACTGCACTACTGTCACCTAGCTTCTAGCTGCTCTATTATTAAAGGTGATGGTGATCAGAGATGGTGCAATATAACAGGCCATAAATCAGTAAATCTTTTGTGAACAAAATAGGTGTTAGATATTTTACCACACTACTAAAAACACTTTATTCTGGCAGCACCCTCCCACAGAATTACAGATATTTGAAAGTGAGAGTTTTAAACACAAAAGAACCTTTATTGTTTAATATTTGATTGGATGTCTCCCAAAACTGGACCTCACCAGTTCACATGGCCAGCCACTGCTTTTTTTTTCCCATTTGTTTTTCTCAACAAGTTATAATGTAGACTATCTATTTATGAATCCTTTTCACAGCAGCCAACTTTTCTTCTCAGACGATAGCATGATTGGATTGAATGGTACAATATCCAACTTTGAACGCATGACTGACTGAACAGATTGTACATTGAGATATTCTAAATCACAGCATGATGTGCTCGCTTAACCTTGGGATAATCACTGAATCTATAAATATCTAGAAGTTAGAGTAAGTCAATGCAAATTCTGGTTTTGAGCAGGGTAAAAGATTCCAAATTAAACTGTGTGATTAATTTTTCATTTATGGCTTTTCAGAATTTTGCAATTGAGCATCATCAGAGAAAGCCCAACATTTAAATTAACACAAAAACCCATTATCGCTGCTTTATGTAATTCTTCAGTGGCTCTGAAACCTTCTTCTGACAGAGAAGGCGTAATTAATTGCGGAGTGCATGGAGCAGCTCATGTGTTATCACAGAAAGCAAAGCATCAGCATTGGCGCATAATGTTGTTTGTTTATGCAGCTGCAGATTTTAGCCCTGCTCAAATCTCTTGGTATCATCTAGAAATTCTGCAAACAAGTCTTGATGATGGTTTACAGAGAGCTACTTTATGTGTGCAGTTTTTTCGTCATACCTTCATTTCTTCCTGTGCAGAAAATGCTTACAGACAGTTTGCTTCTGTAATATACAGTTAAAACACAATATTTACAGAAACATTATTATTTGGGTGAAATGTTATGGTTATCAAGTTTTCCACAATACTGTTTGTGGAAATTTGGTCCATTCCACTTCACTGAACAATTGTAACCGAGTGAAGGTTTTAGACTGTCTTGCTTTCGCGTCTTTTCAGTTTTTTTTATGATGTTCTACAGACCAAGGTAAGGGCTTTGTGATTACCGCTCCAAAAACACTGACGTCATTGAACTTAAGGTAATTATTTAGCATGATGCCCGAGGTCTTTGTGCTATCTTACTTCTGACCGTTTTTTGTTTTTTTTATTTATATTATAGCGTCACATTCATACCCGAAATCCTAAACTTATTAAGTAATAATAACAGCACATTCATTAATTAAGAGAGCTCACAGATCCGATTGTGGGCATTTAATTGTTTTAGCTCCCTCTACCCATCTGTATTAGCCTGGCCATTGCCTTTCTGTGCAGAGAAGAATAAGAAGGTAAATAAAAAAGCTAAGGAAAATCAACATTTTTTTGTTTTCTTCTTTGTTCTCACCTGCCTCCTCCTCCCATCTGGACTTTGAAACCACTTCATGTCCCCCACTTTTCTTCTACTCCTGTTAGTCCCTTGCTAGCACTCACCAGATTTGAGCTGAAAATCCATTGGCCATTCCAATGAGTGTGTGCAGAAAGGTGAAGAGAGCATGTTTTACTTCTCGCCATGCTAGAAGAGCATGGTTCTGTGATCAGAGTATGTGCTCTTTCAGCTAATAAATGTGCTATTGTGATTGCATAATAAGCTAGTCAAAGCTTTTTGGCAGAAATGTGACTCCATAATCTTGCTGCAAAAACAGACAACATGATCCTGCCAGCCCTGTACTTCACAACTTGGTTGATTTTCTGAGATTTACAATGACTGTAGTCAAAAAAGCACTTTGATTTTTCAGGTTCCTTGGGCCCGGCGGACATGTCATAAAAAATAGGGTCTTTTTGCCTTTGTAAACTCTAATTTTGGTTTTATTTTGCTTTTGGAGTAAAGGCTGCTAATTCTCTGAGCATCCTTCCACCCATTGTCAGTATAACAATCCTTTTATTCTTGATAGTGACAGTCTTTTACCTTGCTTCAGCCAGCATCTTTACAAGGTCTTTCATTTGGCTTATAATGTTCATGCACGTATTTTGCATCAAAACACATATAAACTGTTTCCTAAAGGGTATGATGGCTGCACCTTCAGATAAATGTCGTTTTACTTGCATGCCTTTGCTTGAAGAGTTGAATGTGAAACCTTCATGCATGTGGAAATTAAATCCAGCAATTAACCTGGCTTGGGAATGTCAACAATCCCTGATATGTTGACAAATTGCTTTTGACTTCTGTGTGATGAAAAAGGGTTTCTGAGGTGTTGCACAGGTGTGCAAAGTGTTCTTAGCACACTTAGACTTCTGAATTTGAAAAAAAGGATATGTTGTCAAAGAAATTATAATACTATATTCTCTCTATTTTAGTAGCAAATAGTCTTTATTTCAAGTGTTTTCACAAATTTTTGAAAGCACTTTTATATTCTTCACCCAATAGTCCATCAATTAATAGAGGTCAAGGCAATATGAACACTTGCAATTACTGCAGCACAGTCCCAACGTACACTAATATTTGATATCTATCTTAGACATCAATTTCAGTTGCCAATAATATTTTAGGATGGTGATATTTTCATCTGTGCTGGTTCCTTAGACAAAGTATTTTTTATTTAAAAACCTGAACTTGCATGCACAAGTTGATCTGTCTATTTCCAAGGCACTTACACAAGTTCGGCTTTCACACCTTGTCCCTGCTGCTGTAAAGAGCCACATTTAAAGTAAGCAGCGCCAAACACAATAGTTATAGCAGCAGTGCTGAATGTGTGAAACAAAAGCTCATTACAGCTTCATAAAAAAAAACAACCATTACCTTTGGAGTGGGCATGTGAGTCCAGAATTTGGATACCAGGCTTGCATTAAATGTGCTTAGGACAAAATACGACAAATGATTTTGTTTTGCAATAAGATTTTTCCAAGAATATGTTAAGAATTTCATAGGTTAGTTGCAGACTGGCTGAATTGTGTGTCCGGTTTAATTCGCTGACGCTTATTTTCATCTGGTAGCCAAAAATAATATTCCAAACATGTTCCTTTATGGATGGATGTCTCTGCAGCTTCAAACATGCAGTGTTCAGGGAGATGAGGGAGGGGTTATGTTTGTCTGCTCAGTATTACAGCAGACCAGTCAGCCACATCATAGATCCATGTGCAAACACTTCTGTAATAAGAAATTTGTATCAAAGTATACCCCGGCCTTTTCCAACAAAAGTCTAATTTCATGGTGTGTCGTGTTTATTCTCTCAAGATGTTTGACCCAGTATGGAACAATTCAAATTTAATTTGTGGCAAAGAGATCTGGAAAAAGCACAATAGATGGAGAGTTACACAGTTAAGCCTCCTATACATGGAAAATCACTGTGGGGGCACAGGGGCCTGGCTTGTTGGAAAAGCAGTTTATTTATATGGGGATTTATGCTCTTATGCACAAAAACACAAAGCAAAAGAGAGGTTAATGTGCTATCCAAGAAATTGTTAGATTTGCCAAGACTTAAAGACTGTAGAGTAGAATGGTGTGTATTTGTCATTTGTCTTATTTTTTAAACACCGAGAAAAGATCAAACATTATTTACTCATGTATGACAAAGTGTAGCACTCTTTATCTTTTATGTGTTGTCCTTCAATTGTTGCACTACTTATAAAATTGTTGCACCACTGAAGGAGTTAGAAGGAGGAGTTAGGATAAAATTTGGCAACTCTGTATGGCTGAAAATGAGTGTTGTCTCTCTGACCTCTTTATGTTGTGCAGCTAGTGTCATCAGCATGCCCGAGGTGATTACACTGTAATTGGATAGTGCAAAAACACATAACGTCCAGATGGAAATGCTTCCAGGAGACATTAAAGGCCTGATTACCTCTGCAACCTCAAGAAGGAAGTTCATTATCATATAGTCCAATAAAACAATCTCGGATGTGGTCACACAGGTGAATCAACACTTGAGTCACATACACCAGCAACACACACGCACACACACCTCATGAATTTTACTAACGCGTTATTTGTCAAAGGAGTTTCAAAAGTTTCTCTGTTAAAGAAAACCCACAAATAACTCTTGCCATCCTGAAATTTCTTTACATTTTTGTCATTAGACTGTTGAGCTGATGATACTCTGTTGATAACAAAGTTTTCTGGCAGTGTGCTAATCTGTTGCAATCGTGATGCTTAGTGGTGGTAAGGAAATGTCACATCATCGTTTTAGAATATGAGGTGTTACAGCTTTCCTTTGTCATACTTTTGAAAACTGTACGTCTTGTTTTAAAATGGCAAAATGTTTGAAACTATAAACGGCTGTGCTCCGTTTAATTATTGCATAATGTTTACTTATGAAATGGTGAATAATTTCCCAAATAAATATTATTTGTGATTATCTAAACTAAGATATTCACAAATAACCAGCAAAACATTTGCAGAACTTTCTCAATCTTCATGCGAATCTCTTGCACGCTACAGAAAGGGCCATGTCCTCAACTGCTCTTTGCAGATGCTTTTAGTAAAAGCTTTAGGATTTTTTTCTGCAAAAAGGAAAGCAGCAATCCTAAAGCAGCTAAACTGAATACTTTCTGGCCCTTGGCTGGACCTCAGATTTCTGTCTACAAAAAAACTGAGGACAGAACTTACAACTAATGACAGCCCGGGTATAGTGTCACACTCAGTGTCAAGACTGATTCCATCCATCCAGTACAACATCAAGTTCTCACTGCACAGGATAGAATAATCTGCAGAAAACTCTATACTCCTGATGCTCCTCCTATAGGTCACAGCAGAAGACAAAAAGTTCACAAAACATAAGATAACTTCTTGTTCGAACCTCCGCATGCCCCCTACTTTTCTTGCATTAAAGATGGCACAGTGTTTCACAAATAGGTCAAAGGTTTAATTCCAAATGTTTTTTTTTAGTTTTTTTCCGGCACTCATTTTCCATCAGTCTAGATAGATTTCGCTGTCAGTAGCAAAGTTGATCCCTCTATGCTAACATGATAGCATAGCAGTTTTTAAAACCCAGATGCAAAATCAGATATGCTTCTGTCTTTCCCAAAAACATTGAATAATAAATACCTACTCAAATTTGAATTCCACTCATTCCAACAAAATTATATTGCATGTCCCTGAAGCCAGTAGGTGCTGCAGGTAATTAGATTGCAAAGCCGTTTCCTCAGACTGCCGTCTAATCTACTTCCCACCTGGGTCTTCCATTGCATTCTATAAGCTTTAAAAGTGTTGCCCTCATGCAGCTCATCTTTGCTAGTAATGCCCTGACATTACTAGCAAAGACATTGGACATGCAGAGAAATATATTCTTCACTGTAGAAAACAGGATGAGGCTTCATAGAAGTTGTTGTGGTTTCTTGATCTTCACTTTATAATGGCCTAAGTTATTTTTTGGCATAAGTGTTTGCTTTGTTTGTTTGTTTGTTTTTGGCAAAAAATTACTTGGGACATTTTTTTCTAGGAAGGTGACAATTTAGTCTTAAAAATAATCTTGCACAGTCTGGCAGCTCCACCAGGATAAGGAAAGCGCTCTAACAAAAAAAGCTGACTCAGTAGCACTGTAGATTTTTCCCTGTGCTATTAAGATGGCTTCAGGGACAACAGTAATAAGTTTGTCACTAAGTTTGTTGGTTTACCACTCTGGTCCAGACCAAGATATTATTAAACTGTTAACTGTCTCCAGGGTGTGAAGTTAAATGACTTTGAGAATACCACCCCTCAAAATTTGTTTTCTAATGCACAACATGGGATAATTCAGTAAATATCTAAACTTAGGGTGGTCTCTAGGCTAAGCAAACTGGCTTTCCCACTGCTTACATTTAGAAAACATTGTAATTAACAATGTAATTATGTCAAGCATTTTTACAGGAGTCGAATGCAAGCAAACACCCTCTGAGACAGTTGTTTATTCACAACAAGAACTGCTTCAACAACTGGGAAATGAAAGTGTACATCCGCCAACTCTCCTTTCCCATTTCACTTCATTGCTTCAAATCATCTGCGTAGTTTTCTGGTCTTGTTACAAAGCTACAGTGTTATTGTCTCTCCAAATAATGCTAAGTCAGAAAAATCTTATTTTCTGCAGGAAGGTTGAATTTAAAATGTATTGTGTTCACTGCCACAGCTTCATAAAAATATCGCTTGTTTATTAAATTTTTTAAATGAATGGGATCTGACAAAGCCACAATAAAAACTGACAATGGACTGAGAAACAAACATTTTTTTGTTGTTGTTTTGTTGTTCTACGACTATGAGTTAAAAGAAAATGTGTTCAGGAGTTCATTTTGTTTCGTGGGTTTTGTCATATCCTACTTTCTCAACAATAAACTCAGGCAATCAATGTTCATAATATCAGCTAAGACTGTCCAGGGAAAATTTTCCAGCTCAGTGTTTCTGCAACCCAAACATTCAATGTTGCAAATTATCCCCTGGTAAGATTGAAAAACTCTGCTGGGTGACTGGAATATACACAGACTAGAATTATGGGCCGTTTATTCTCCCTCAAGAGGTGTTGTAGTTTCCGTCAAAATGTGGGTTTATAATATGAATGTGATGAAACAAAATGTTCCAAACAGAACAAGAGACATCATCAGTTCAGCTTCTGAAGCACGCCAACATTTCTTTTAAGTTTCATCTTGTGATGTCATGATAATAATACATGTTAAAGTGCGACTAACCCAAATACCAGCTTTTTTTTTTTTTTTCTCTTTTGCTGATAAACTGTCTAAATGAGTTATATTGGCCTCTATTTTGAAATTGTTTTGAGCAAATTTTGGTAATTGTAAATTTGTTCTGCATTATTTAAACTGTCTCAGTGCCGGCCACTTTGTTCAAACTGTTATTTGTTTATAATGGTGCGCCTTTACGTAATGCAGCTCAGCATTTGGGTATAAAAGCGTCTCACTCAGACACACGGCCCCGACCGGTGATGAGTCAGGAACTGGAAAAACGAGCGTGCCCGTATTGAGCTTTGTTTGATAGTGAAATTCAGCTTAACAAATGTGTGTTTTAATTGCAATATGGACACAAAGTTTAACTGTTAATGATGCTGATGGATCTATTTTTCCATGTGGTTTCCCCGTGTCGCTTACGTCTCTAAATCATCATATACACATATTGCAAAAGCTTGTCTTTAAAGAATTAATAAGGCTGCAGTGTTTTCTAAAAAGTGCAACCAACAAAGAGGCTGGGAAGAAAAAACTATATTAATTATTCTTTGACACAGTTTAGGTAAATAGAATTGCAGAGTAATATTCTGTCTAATCACTCAAGATATTTATACAAAAAATTACAGTGATCTCACTTTTAAATCTTATGTCATTCAGTTAATTATTTACTATATTTTTCCATTTACCATATTTACCATTAATCAACAAAAGACTTACTGGGAATTAGTAAATCATGTATCTCAACAGTAAATAAAAAAAAAACAGCAAATTCTGCATTTACTACAAATGTTGCATGGAAAAAAAACAAAAAAAAACAAAAAAAAACAATTTGTCATCAGTTCTCAGATTTTGCTGATGTTGGCATGTGTGCTCCATAGATTGTTAAGGAGCAAAATGTGATCCCAAATTAATGAGAGAGGAAACTCATTAGAAGAAAAGATTACAGTATTAGATTCCTATGAAAGCCTACAGAGCAGATAAGCCAGTTGTTCCAGGTTGGAGATTAAAAATCTTCAAAAGAGAATAAAACATATGAATGCATCAATATGAAAGCAGATAGATAGATAGATAGATAGATAGATAGATAGATAGATAGATAGATAGATAGATAGATAGATAGATAGATAGATAGATAGATAGATAGATAGATAGATAGATAGATAGATAGATAGATAGATAGATAGATAGATAGATAGATAGATAGATAGATAGATAGATAGATAGATAGATAGATAGATAGATAGATAGATAGATAGATAGATAGATAGATAGATAGATAGATAGATAGATAGATAGATAGATAGATAGATAGATAGATTTTATCAATAACTAAATTATTTAGCACACAAAATTTAGCATTAAAGTGCTATTTAAGTTGCCGGTCAGTGTTTGTCGACATTTGCTGGATTCACCATGCAAACGTTATTATTGGCAGCGACGGCATCAGACGTCACACCAGACTGAATGTGCAACAACAACATATGACAATATTTCTACAGCAGAATCTGTGCTTTTGGGTGTGGGGGGGGGGGGGATATTACCATGAGGGAGAGTGACATTTCCTGTTCTCCATCTCATTTGTTAAACCTAAATTGCATGTTGTCATCTGATAATACCTCATCACAGTGGGCAGGGATCTGGATATTAGAAGCTTCTGTTGCTTGTAAAATAACAAGCAGGGTCTCCCTGACATTTCTTGGGTAAAAGAAAATTATTGGTGTGTTTTAACAACCTGTGAGACACAAAGGAAAACAATCATTTTCTGCAACTTAGATTGAATTACACAGAAATACGATGTGTCGATGGTTGTGTTGACATGTCAGAGTGTTTGACAAACAGCATAGTGATTAGGCCATGAAAATATGATGCATCTCCTAAAATACTATGCTTACATACAAGAAGCAGCATGGGAAACATGTTGTATTAATGCAGAAATTTAGATGTAAAAAAGTCTCAAGGTCATGGGGTTTAGTAAAAAGAAAGAAACCTTTCTCATCAGTGTATGCTCAGAACTACCGGACAAATCTGCGGCTCCTCATTCTAAGGGAATGACTTATGCTCAGCTTTAGACCACTGATTAAACTAATAAGTGGGTGTACTTTACATAAAAGTGGAGCAGCAACAATTGCTGCACACCTACTGAGTGATCTTAGTGTTTTGTACAAGAGGTTTGAGCTTTTATCTGCACACTGGTTTGAGTCTTTTCTTTTTTTTTTTTTTGATAAAGGCTTCATTAGCAGAGGCTGTCTGTCATTTACGTGTGTCCACCCAACTAAGACACACTGTAACATGCATGTGCACGCACACTTGCTACATATAATTAGCAATTTATGCAACATATCTGAAAATTTCAAATTAGGTCAATCTACTAAGGCAGTAGTTACTTGACTAACTCTTGACAAAAGTCACGACACACAAGTCTGACCTTTTAAATAACATATTAGAGCTTCTGCATATATGTAGACATTTCCTTGCCATTTCCCCTCTTCTTCGCAACTTGTCTTTGCAGCCAGAGTCATAATTAGGTTACAAGCAGAAATAAATTAACTTAGTGTACATTTCACTTAGAGCCTGATACTGACATTTTAAAAAGATACGGTGGCTGTGAGTCTGCAGCTGCACATCCGGTACAGGATGGGATCTTTCTCTGTTGGAGCTTGTTTCAGCCTGATATTTAAACCATGACAACAAGCCTCTAAGGAATCAGTGAAATTTTATTAAAATAGTAATTAAACTTTAAAGAAGCAGGAACTTCAAAGGTTACGAATGGGGGTTTTACATTTGTATTCTGCATGTCAAGTATTTGCTCAAAAATAGAAGAGGGTGGCAGACATTGCAAGTTATAATTGCTCGAGACGCAGGATGAACTCTGAGAAAATGATCTCCCTGTCCTAACTTACACAACTTTACTGGATAAGATTTGAAATCATTCTGGTGTTGGAGTGCATGCCAAGTATCTAAAACTTTTATATTTCTTCATTCATTCTGCACAAGGTCAGCCCTGCCTGTGCGTGAGTTAAGCAGAGGAGGATCTTACTCTACATTCTCTCCCTGGTTCACAGCTGTTTCTGACCAGGATCCATTTCAGCCCAGGCTTTCACACGAGTAAGAAAAGAATATAGGAAGGAATGTTTGACCTTTCTTAGTGCACAGTCTGCAAAGTGATATGTGATTCAAATGTGTCAGGAAGATAAAAAAAAATCAGGAGCTGAAACTGAAGGAAGAGAGCAAATTATGGTCAGACCGAGACTGTAGTGACAGAAAAGACTACTCTTATCGGAGATATCTTGAATTTTTGGCATATTTAAAAGCAAATCCACCCAGGATATCTTTCTTTGATCAAACAATATGCCAATCAATGTCCAAATAACTAATATAAATGGCATTTTGTGCCATAAATGCCAACTCTCTGGCAGTAAAGTATCTGCTGGGTGCATGAAAAATGCATTTAAAACGGTTTTGCAGTAAGAAGGAAAGCTCAGGATCAACTAAGGAAAATCTGTCAGGTTGCCATATGGTGAATTAAAAAATTTACCTTGAACAAACATTTACACATGACTCAAAAGCCTGCAGGGGGAAAGTTCTGGCCCTGAACATATCAAAGTACTTTGTTACCACCTTGTTAAGCAATATAACACAAAATCCCTCAGAGAATTCAGAGATTTGGTTTGACTGAAATCACATTCAAAGCAAATGATAAATGTTTCCTATCTGAATCTTCTCTCACATGTTGCTAAACTTTCAAGTCAGAAATGTCTGATTGGAAGTTCCGATTAGTGTTCAGTGACTGCAGGGTGTGTGGTGCCAATTATCCACTGGGTCATTAGTGCTCTGAGTCCCACTGGCAAAAGGGTTTTAAGGAAATCTGCAAGTGTTTTGATCGAAAGTTGCCGAGGCTTTCTCGCAAAAATACTAAACAAGCGAAGTTCACATTCTCTGCTAGAAAAAGAAATCTGTAATAGAAGGGAATTAACTAGAGAAAGCTGAGCTTTGAAAATAGATGATAAACTATATATCAAAATATTATAAGAAAGTGGTGGGAGAGGGCTGCACAGTGGCGCAGTTGGTAGAGCTGTTGCCTTGAAGCAAGAAGGTCCTGGGTTCGATTCCCGGCTCGGGGTCTTTCTGCATGGAGTTTGCATGTTCTCCTTGTGCATGCGTAGGTTCTCTCCGGGTTCTCCGGCTTCCTCCCACAGTCCAAAAACATGACTGTCAGGTTAATTGGGCTCTCTAAATTCTCCCTAGGTGTGAGAGTGTGTGTGAATGTCTCTGTGTTGCCTTGCAACAGACTGGCGACCTGTCCAGGGTGAACCCCGCCTCTCGCCCAGAACGTAGCTGGGGGTAGGCACCAGAACCCCTCCTGACCCCACCAGAGGACAAGGGTGTTAGAAAATGGATGGATGGATGGATGGATGGATGGAAGTGGTGAGAGACTGTGTTTGAACCTCAACACGTAGTAAACCCTTTTATTTAAAGTTCAATAATGGGTAAAACTACTCAGGAAATTTTAAAAGTCCAATTTTCTTTGTGCTTGGTTGGCAGCAATGTAAAAAGCAGCAGGATTCAACTCAAGTGATAAAAACCCCAGTGATGTTTTTTTTTTCTCTGAGTCAGCTGATTACAGGAAGTGAGGTGGGAAGTGGAGATTAAAAATAAGTATTCATTACTGATACTGTGTCATTTATTTTGTTGTTATTTTGTTTCACTTTAGAAATTGTAAAGAATCTGCATAATTACAGTTCTGGACAAATTAATGGTAATCTTTTTTTTTCTTATTTTTTTTTTTACAGTACCTGTATTGTGCATAAAGAAAGAACGACGAGTCAAGCAGCTCACACAGTCTGAAATGGCCTCTAATTATCGTTTCTCACACAGCTAGTGAGGCAGAGTGAAAAAACCCCTCAATGAGCTTAACAAGTGTAAGATGATTTTTGCTCTTAAAGTAAATCTTTCCCATTTTTATTCTTCTGAGCAAACATTTAGAAAAAGAAGTGTTTTTATGAGTATATCCTAAATGTTAGAAAAAAATTCTCTCTCTAATAGTGTTAACACTGCTTTTGAAAGGTTACACCCTAAGTAAAGTATTTGCCCACTTTCTCAATTCTTGTTTGTAAAAGACATTTAAAAAAGGACCTTTTTTCTTCCCTCTTGGACATGAATTAAGACTGGACATTTTCTGTCTTAGTTCAGTAAGGATGACCAAAATTATTTAGATTTGATATTTCTTTTACATTTTCTTTAAATTAAAATATCTGTATGCATTTCCTTACTTTCTGAGTTTGGAGAAATGCTCCGGTTGTCCTCCCACAACCTTCAGCAATTTTGACTCATTTTTTCTGATCCGCTGCCAATAAGGCCATAGGCCTGAGATCAGGGCTTTGTTGCGTCCTGAAACCAGTGATGTGGTTTTCTTAAACCGCTTTCTAAATAATTTGGTAGCATGCTAAGAGTCATGTCAGTTTTTAAGACCTATTTATGACAAAGCTTTCGTCCTTTGGGTGATGGTTTGAGGTGTTGCTCCGATGTTGTTTCTCAAAGGCTATCTTTTTTGTGAAGCGTTGCCATTTCTCCAGCAATAAACCATCTACAAAGCATGATACTGTCACCCCCGTACTTCATGGCCAGGATGGTATTCACAGACTTTTACAGTTTTCTTCCAAATGTGATGACGGTCATTATGGAAAAATACTTCAACTCTACTGTCATCAGACCACAAAATTTGTCTCCAAATATTACAGTCTTTGTCCTTGAGGGGATTTGGCACTTGTAATCTAATCTTGCTTTTTATGTTGCTTTTGGAGAAATGGCCACTAACCCATGGAGAGGCCCTCTGGCCCTTGCGAGTACAGGGCTCATCTTACTGTGATCATGAATGGCTCTTATCAGCTTCAGCCAGCATCTTCGCAAAGTCTTTTTCCTTTGTTCTGGGACTGTTGTGTACATTTCACACCAGAAGACTTTCATCTCTGGGACACAGAGCCCGTTGTCTTATTGATGAGCATAACAGCTGGATGTTACAATGGCGCTTATTGTTAAGCAGATAAACAGGGCAATTTAAGGCACCTGAGAATTGTACCCAAATATGACCCAGACTTGTTTAGGTCGAAAACTCTCTAGCAGATATCTTACCTTATTTATTATGTTTCCACGGTGACACCCAAAGCAACTGTGTTTGAGGTATTGCTTTAAAAAAAGATCCACTGTTTTACTTTGTCTAAAGTATTACTGTAGAGGCGTTGTAATTTTTAAGCAGGCAGGCTTCTGACATTAAAGGTCAGACAGTTATGTTGAAGAATCTTTATTTTTCTGGCATTGACCAAACATATTTATTTTAATAACTCTAATTGACCTAAAACAGAAAATGTTTAGTCTGATTTAATGTCTCAAAAAAGACAGAAAACATGCAGTAAATGCAAATATCTGGTCACAAAAAGATACAGAAAACATGCAGTAAATGCAAATATCTGGTTTCAACTATTAATATAAAAAAACTGGAAAAAGTTGCAATTTTTAGCTAACATTTTTAGCTCCCTTTTTCTTCTCCTGTCATGTCAGACACTCCAACACCAACAATTTATATTTTCTGCCTCTTACTTGCTAGACCTTGTTTTATTTAGTACATACATAAATTACCTGTTTGACCTTGTTCTTTAATGGACATGAAAGATAAACATATTTGTACTTGTGTTATTCATGAGGTCAATCCAGCAGCTTGGACAAGTCAATAAGTCAATGTGGGAATCAAACCAAGGTGAATGGTGTGATTGACTGCACTGTGTATATGAGGAATCATAAGGCCTTAGGTGTAGACACTTCCCTTAGGCTGTCTTTTCAGTGGGAGATTGAAGAAGATATACCCCCAGTTACTTATACCTGTATTACAACACTGTATCATTTGGCACTTACCTGTAATATAACTAGCTAAAACACCAGCTGGAGCAAATTCAAACTGCCAAAAAGGACGATAAAAATTTAGTGAAATGTTACATTTAGAATCAGGAGCTGTGCTGTGTCTTATATTTCCTTCAGGTGTTCGAGACAAGGGTCATTTGACACTCGACAGTCCCGTCAGAAGATAATAAATATATGTTTTTGCTGAACCTGCGACATGTAGGTATCAAATTACTCGAGCTGGTGATCATAACAAGAGTCTTAATTATTATTCTAGAAGGTGGGAGGAATGGCTTCTTTTAAAAGTGTTCTCTATGTCCTGTGTTCCCAATTACTGAGCAATTATTCCTGCGCTAACACACAAAAAACACCTCAGAGACCTGGCAGGGTTAGAACATTTCCACTTAGTTGGATATATTTTCCGTTATGCAGAAAAGCTCAAGACAGATGTACGCACACTCCCAGTGAGCAAGTAAGAGCAGGTGATGAGTTACTAATGACTCCAGCTGGGCACCAGAGCAAGACACTGTTTCACCACGAAGACAGTTATGTTGTCACTTTTTCTCTCTACATCAGGGTGTCAGACTTTAAACTGAAGTGACAGATCCCTCCTTTGGCTGTTCTCTCCCAGCTAAGGACACTGATGGCTGAATCTGGAGGCAGAAAGGTCAGACCACTAGGCTGGTTGTGCTAATGGACTGCTGACCGGGCACTAAGCCACACTCTCCGGAGAGATTCGCGGCCCAGTTCTCACCTCAGCGGTGTGGCTCCCTTGTCCTTTGCATCGCTTCCATCACCATTTACCAACATTGGTGCTTATTCTCACTTTTGTTTTCTGGCCTTTTGCACGTTGCTCCTTCCCCAGTCACTCGCTGTGTAATCTGTTACGCAGGCTGTTCTCCTGGGAGCACATGAGCTTTAAGTGAAATCTCGATTCAGAACGGTGAGGTTACGGGAGATTTGAAGCTCAACTCTGGATTAAGGGGCGCATGTGAAGGGGCGCATGTGAAGGTCCACCTCAAGATGGCAGTGTTCACCGTGGTAGTCTGCACTCCTCTTCTGCTACACGTCCTGCCTTCCTCAGCAGCAGAAGAAGCAACACATGCAGAGAGCTGCGGCTTCAGTTGAGAGTTATAGGCACTAAACTGAAATTAAGCAACAATCTGAAGGTTGACGGCAATAAATGACGGCTGTATCTCAATGGCTTATTCTAATGTACATTTTTGTTTAATTTTGGTTAACTGCTGTTATTTCTAACATGCCATTTTATTTGTTATTCACTATGTACATCCTATAAAACTTGAAAATCAGTTATTAGCATTATTTCAAAAGCCAAATCACAACAGTCTGAGATCAGCACAAATTACGCATTAGCAGTAAAACTTATTAAAAAAGAAAAAAAAAGAAGACGGACTGCAATATGTCCACAACGCAAAGCGCTCGCACCCTATGTTGCGCACAGCTTTGATGACAGAGGATAACCGTCAAGGTTATTTCTGACGGACAATTGCTGACGGGTGGCTGCAGGGTGCGAAGAGCTGCGCAGCGCAAATATGCACCTCACCGCAAAGATGCTTAGACAACGGATTCTTTGTCTGGAGCACAGTTATGGGAGACTCTCTCACAAAGCTTTTATTCTAAGGTTCAGTTTATTTATTTAAATATTTTGCTGTGCCAAAATTCACCGAGTGTTTTTTTTTTTTTTTTTTCAAAGCTGCTCGCCAATTATTGCAGCTTACCTGACAACAGGCAAACAGGTTGGCGTTTGCGCTTTCATGAGTCACTTTAAAAGGCACCCAGTGAGGTTTGTCTTCATCTACACATAATATAAAAGCGAAAGAATTTACGCTTTTTTAATTTTTTTTATTTAGACGTTATCATCAGTAGAACTGCCAGCTTCATCATTCTCGTCGTCATCCTCATCATCCTCATCATCAACCCCCTCCAGCCTCCGGGTTTTTGGTTAAGCGTCTCCCTGCAGCCTGCAGCATCCTCTCCGAGCGGCTCGCCGCCGACGACCCTCCGGACCGATTTAAGTGACGTGACTGCGGGCCAATCCTGCCGCAGCTCTGGGTTGACAACGCAGCTGAAAGAGATGGGCGGTGTCCAATGACGAGGGTCGACTTGGTTGGAGAGGGGGGAGCAGTGGAGTGGTATACTTCACCACCCCTCCTATGGGTTTACAAAGAGTTAGTGCAAGATATTCTGCTCTGGGAGTGAGACTGCGAGGATAAGCGGCAGTGTGCTCTCGGAGTATCGGTGTATAACACAGTAGAGGCTTTTTATGTTGCTTGACATCTCCGAGTGGGATTGAATCTCAGATTTTGCACCTCTTCTTTTTTTTATAAAAAGAACAAAAAAATATATATTTTTTTCTTTTTTTGCTGTTTTGTGTAAACATTTGTGCAATTATTGAATGGAGCTGCGTGAAGTTGAATCATGACGGGACACGAGTGTCTCCTCCTGCGTTCACCTCATCGGCACCTTCACCTTCACAGGTAGCCGGGTATAAGCAAAGGGGAGGGGAAGCCGGGTTTCTCGGGACGTTTACGGGAGATCACCATTGATTTTTCTTTCGGATCTCTACTTGTGAAAGGCATCACAAAACACTGATCACCTTGCTGGGTATACCGGGGACCGACGCTGATCACCGCAATCCTCGCAGGTCGCGCCGTCATTCCCTGTCCATTCCTGAAGTTAAATTGGGAGAAAGGAACTGCGACACTAGCTATGCAGCCTCACATTAACCCCAGTTTTTGCGCTTTGCAGCTTTTACATCAAACCTATTCATCTGTCTGATTACTCCGACAGGGGCTTTTTTCCCCCCCCTCTCTCTCTCTCTCTTCTGGAACAAAACGCCACAGAGGCAGAGAGGGATCTCTTTACCTGAATAAACTCGCATACGGCATCAAGGGATGAGAAGACTATGAGCTGACACACTCCAGTTTTTCTTCTTTGCTGCAACGGATTTGGGGTATGTATGTAGGATAAGAATAGGTCTCAGATGCCCGCTGAATTCAACATCTGACTAAGCTTACTTTGTAGGCTTCATTCATGCGCATTCATTCGTTTAGGAGCCCACACACAGCTTAAGCTCTTTAACTTTGCCAATTTAAGTGAGAAATTATTAAGACTGTGTAATGTGTTGTGAAGTTTTCCAGCCTTAGGGGTGAAAGATTCTTGGTGAGCATGAAATTAGGAGGAATTGCAAAGGGGATAAAAAAAAAAAAAAACATATACTGCTGCAGTTTAGAATTTGCTGATTTTTGTGAATGTTTAAATGATGTTTGCAGAACTTTTGCAGTTGGATTTAATATTACGCACTCAGAAAAGGCAACAGTGAGGAAAGCACTTTTATTTTAGAAAAGTGGTTGTAGAATAAACATCATTACTGTGCATGCTAAAGAAAGTTTACTGAAGAGAAACTGTCTCATGTATTCATAGGTATTTTCTTGGAAGATTACTGTCATCGTGGTCAACGCTGCACAGAAGTGAATAATTAAACTACAAAGCCTGAAGACAAATTAACATTGCTATGGATCTGAAAGACTATTACCTGTTGGCTGCTCTGCTTGCCTGCATATGGCTTGATCCTTCAATAGCTCAAGAATTAATTTATCCCATCAGGGAGGAATTGCAAGAAAATGTCCTTATTGGAAATATACCAAAGGACTTAAACATTTCCCATACAAATGCTGCTACTGGAGCAAGTGCAAATCTTGTGTACCGGCTGGTCTCCAAAGCTGGAGACAACCCACTGGTCCGTGTTCTGAGCAGTACTGGAGAGATATTCACAACATCAAACCGAATCGACAGAGAGAAGTTGTGCCCCGGTCCCTCATTTGAGGACAGCGAGTGCTCTTTTGAAATTGAAGTGGTTATCCTGCCTAATGATTATTTCAGGCTGATTAAGATCAAAATAATCGTCAAAGACACAAATGATAATGCCCCCATGTTCCCGTCCCCTGTGATCAACATCTCTATCCCAGAGAACACTCTCATTAACAGCCGCTTTGCTATTCCTTCTGCCACTGACCCAGACACTGGCCCCAACAGTGTCCACAAATACGAGCTGATCAATGGGCAAAGTGCCTTCGGTTTAGACATTGTGGAGACGCCTGAGGGGGAGAAGTGGCCCCAGCTTATTGTGCAGCAGAATCTTGACCGGGAGCAGAAGGATACTTATGTGATGAAGATTAAAGTGGAGGATGGTGGCAGTCCACAGAAATCCAGCACTGCCATTCTTCAGGTGACTGTAACAGATGTCAATGATAACAAGCCAGTGTTCAAAGAGAGTCAGATAGAGGTGCATATACCCGAGAACTCCCCTATTGGCACATCTGTGGTGCAACTCCAGGCTACGGATGCAGACATTGGGGCAAATGCAGACATACATTACGTATTTGGAACTCAAGTGTCTCCTGCGACTAAAAGACTTTTTGCATTAAATACAACATCTGGCCTAATTACAGTACAGAGACCTTTGGACCGGGAGGAAACTGCTATTCACAAGCTCTCTGTTTTAGCCAGCGACGGCAGCTCAAGTCCAGCCAGAGCTACTGTTACTATAAATGTGACTGATGTTAATGACAATCCACCTAACATAGACCTGAGATACATAATCAGTCCAATTAACGGGACTGTTTTCCTCTCAGAGAAGGATCCCATCAATACTAAGATCGCTCTCATCACAGTTTCAGACAGAGACACTGACATAAATGGCAAGGTCATTTGTTTTATAGAAAAGGATGTACCTTTCCATCTGAAAGCTGTGTACGACAACCAGTATCTGTTGGAAACATCTGCTCTGCTTGACTACGAGGGGACGAAGGAATACAACTTTAAAATTGTTGCTTCAGATTCTGGAAAACCGAGTTTGAATCAGACAGCCTTGGTGAGAGTGAGGCTAGAGGATGAGAATGACAACCCACCTATTTTTACTCAGCCAGTCATCGAGCTGCCCGTCATGGAAAACAACAAGCGCGACCTGTTCCTCACCACCCTTACCGCTACAGATGAGGACAGTGGGAAGAATGCAGAGATAGTGTATCAGCTGGGACCGAATGCATCATTTTTTGATCTGGACCGTAAAACTGGGGTCCTGACTGCATCTAGGGTTTTTGATAGGGAGGATCAGGATAGATTTCTCTTCACTGTAACGGCAAGAGATAACGGAACTCCCCCTTTGCAAACACAGGCAACTGTTATTGTGACTGTGTTGGATGAGAATGATAACAATCCTAAGTTCACACATAACCACTTTCAGTTCTTTGTGTCAGAGAATCTGCCTAAATACAGCACTGTGGGGGTGATAACTGTGACAGACTCGGATGCAGGAGAAAATGCTGCTGTCTCTCTTTCTATTCTGAATGACAATGAGAACTTTATACTAGATCCATACTCTGGGGTGATAAAATCTAATGTGTCTTTTGACAGGGAGCAACAGAGCTCCTATACGTTTGATGTTAAGGCTGTGGACAGTGGCAGGCCTCCTTGCTCCTCAGTCGCAAAGGTGACCATCAATGTCATTGATGTTAACGACAACACACCAATTGTCATCTATCCTCCCTCTAACACATCTTTCAAGCTTGTCCCTCTGTCCTCGATCCCGGGATCTGTGGTAGCTGAGGTGTTTGCTGTTGATGGTGACACAGGGATGAATGCTGAACTGAAATACACTATTGTGAGTGGGAATAACAAGGGTTTATTCAGAATCGACCCTGTCACTGGAAACATTACGCTGGAAGAAAAGCCTGCAATAACTGACATAGGCTTACACAGATTAGTGGTCAATATCAGTGACCTAGGATATCCCAAATCACTCCATACCCTGGTGCTTGTATTTTTGTATGTCAATGACACTGTGGGTAACGCAACACTCATTTATGATCTCATCCGGCGCACCATGGAGACCCCAATAGACAGAAACATTGGTGAAAGTAGCGAAACTTATCAAAATGGTGACTACTTAACCATAATGATAGCCTTTGTTACTGGCGCATTGGTGGTGATCATTGTCATCTTTGTGACTGTGCTGCTGCGCTGTCGCCATGCATCCAGATTTAAAGCCGCACAGAGGAAAAAACAAGGGGCTGAGTGGATGTCACCCAACACAGAAAACAAGCAGAACAAAAAGAAAAAGCGCAAGAAAAGAAAGTCCCCCAAAAGCTCTTTACTCAACTTTGTCACCATCGAGGGGAACAAACCAGATGATCCTGCCCATGAACCAATTAACGGAACCATCAGTCTGCCCACTGAGCTGGAAGAACAAGGGATTGGACGCTTTGATTGGAATGCCACACCTACTTCCACCTTCAAACCAAGCAGTCCCGACCTGGCTCGGCACTACAAGTCAGCCTCACCACAGTCGGCCTTTCACCTTAAGGCCGACACACCTGTCTCAGTCAAGAAACATCATGTGATCCAGGAACTCCCATTGGATAACACATTTGTTGGGGGCTGTGACACCCTTTCCAAGAGATCCTCCACGAGCTCCGACCACTTCAGTGCCTCAGAGAGCAGCTCCCAAGGAGGGTTCAAAACGAAGGGGCCCATGCACACCAGACAGCAGGTAAAGGAGCACTTTTACTGGTCTATAAGTACTGCCTATAACTGCCCTGTTCCACAGTGCTGAAGTGCCAGTCTAGATTAGGGACCCACTATAGGGTAGTCTGGGGAAAGAGAAAAACAGTAATGGAGAGTTATAACTACAACAAATTCCTCTGTGTCTCAACCTAAATTAAAAAAGAAAGATAGAAACAAAGAAAGAGAGAAGGAAAGACTACCTGCTAATTAATGGAGTTGATCATGGACTCAGAATTGTAATTTGGGGATGATAATTATCAACATGTTTTATTATTAAAACTACTGAATTAATATTTAAGAAAATGCAAGTGGGTAAGCAAATTTCTTGCCTTACGTTTTTTCTTCAGCACCCAGTTTAGGAAACTGGCAAACTGTATCTACACAACAATAATTGTGATTCAATGTTCTTTGTGAAAGAAACATTTTTTTCTTGCCTATCTACTCAGATAACGGTCATCATCACAGCAAAAATGCTGCCAACGTGAAAAAAAGCAGACTTTTCACCTCTCTTCTCATAACAGTGTTTTCATGTTTTTTGTTTGTTTCTTTATTTTAATGTGTATTGTAATTTCACTAAAGAATTTGTAACCTTTTCAACACCTGCTGCTGCAACAATAGTCAATAGTTAGACTGCTACAGTGGTATTGTGAATGTCACTGTAAGCTTTGCCTCATCATCAATGCTTGAATTAAATGCCTCCTCTCAAATCACACTAGCGAACTGAGTAAAGCTCGTCTGGAACTTGATACACATCCAATTCAAAAAGGATTAGCCAATAATGAGCCTCAAATTTCAACGTAATCCATGCTGCTTTTTATCAAAGCCTTATTAATTTTTCTGCTAATAAAGCAGCACTACACAACACACAGTTCTAATCTAATGGAACACACGTGGACAAAAACAGGAAAGAGAGAAACCGCAGGGAGAGAAGTGGAAGGCTGTGAGATCAGAGTCTGTAGGTCAGGCTTGACATGTGGTGGTACTGAACCTTTAGGTGGCACTGTTGCGCTACATGGCACAGCCTGGCACTATGCCAACTTGCAGTGGAATGCAAGAGAGGACAAGACAGGAATGAAACCTATGTTAGAGTTCTTAGTGAAATACTCTCACCTAATGATGCAGAGGCTGAACAGGGGAAGATTGATAATGGCAGTTGTAGATCCGAGTGATAAGATCTATCCGGAGGAGAGAGTGGAATTACAGCGATGACACTGTGCAACTCCTGTGGATGCATACCTCCGGGTCACTGCATCTGGGATGCATTTAATGTGCTTCTGTGTGAGAGGTAGCAGTCAAAAGAGGCATTCATTGTGGCGTCACTCACCAGTTGATGGTGGTGTGCAGTTTGCGATGTGAGAGAGATGTGAGAAGAGACGATAAAATAGGTGATGGTGGTTGAGCCTGGGGGGGTGTTGAGGGCTGGAGTGCTCTATTCCAGCCCTCGAAGGGGACGTATGAGATATAACACTATACTGTAAGCACAACTTCATTGATCTGCTCAGTCATCCCACAATTCCATACGAGATTTACTGCAATCAATAATTCTAACAAATGATTCAAAGAAGCACACAAACTGAGCCAATGTGTTCTCTATAGTGCCACTTACAATATACCTTTTTTGTTCGCTGAGCTTCGTGAAGTTTGATTCATGTCTCTAGAAGTGCTTGTGTACGACATAAATGGAACCTTTACAAACAACATAAATGGAACCTATACAAATCTTTACGCAGTTCAGTTGCCAATAAATCTTACTTCCGTGCCAACACCAATTGTAACAGCGTGAACTTGGTGATACAATCTAATTGTTTTATAGCCTGCGAAAACTACAGTAATGGTCAATAATGTAAAAGAGGTTGTGCATAATTCCACAATCCACATTAATTCATACATGACCTAATGTTGTGAAATAACTTTAAGAAATCAACTGATCATCTAATGGATGACAAGAAAATGTAACATTTTCAGTGCTTTCTCTGAATCTTTTCAGCTTCATCAAACATTCATTGAGGTCTTGTTTTAATAAGCTCAGTCAATGTAAAGACATTCTTTTTTAACATGAAATTGTTGATATGATAAAACATTTAGTTTTCTTTTTCTAAACTCATGAGTGCAGTTTTATCTAGATGGTAAATGTAACCATTTAAGATAAAAAAAATAGAGGAGTTACCTCATAATACAAATTATCTTAACAGATTTTATTCTGTGTTATTAGGGAAACTTGTGATAAGCATAGCAGAAATGTAATACTTAAGACTTGAAGTACACAGTGCCAGACTGTTTAACCAAATTCAAGTCTTGTATTTCAATTTTTAAAAATCTAATAAAACACACTCGGGTGTAGTGCATGGTTGCTGTTTAAAGATTTAGCAACCTTAAAAATATGTATTTTATAAACACTTCACCTAGAAACCCGTCATTTTGTATCATTTTGTTTTGTAAAGGTCTGCAACTTTACCCAGCAAGAAGTTCTCAATAAACAACTGACCTGCTCAGATCACAGAGACAGTGAGCTGCAGAAACCAAAACAGCCTCCTATTTCATTTTCTTACATTTAAGCGTCAGAGTAAATGTGGAAAACACTTAAACAGTTTGCGAAATCCCAATTTTCACAAAAGATTGCAGTTTCTTTTGGGTTTTTTTGTTCAATTTAATATTACCAAAATTTTCAGCATCGCCAAAATCGTAAGAGGTCACGGATAATTTCATCATGTCTTCACTTTGGCAGATTGTCAACATGTTCAAATCCTGCACACTCTAATACTGTCATGTCTCATTCCTTTTGTTCATCTAGAGTTGCGTTACATTAATTCAAAAACGCAGTGCAGACCCAGAGCCACTGTAGGGTCTTTTCTGAGGGATATTAAAAAAATTGCTACTATTTCAGTTATCTATTTAATAGCTTCCCAACAAACATTTTTCTTGTTTTCTATTTCTTTTTGATTTGTTGGATTCAGGGCAATATTTTTTTTTTTTCAAATGTCCACATTGGAATGATATGTCTCAGACATCGATGTTTAATGAATGAGGTGCTGCTCTCTGCATTAGTGAAAGGCTGAATACCTCAGCGCTAACTGAAACACAAAACAGCACTGCAGGATTAATCAGATGGATGCCTCGCACATAAAAGTAAATGAATCAAATTAAAAATCCATCTTTATATTGCCGTCCACAATCTCCTGAGACTATTTGGTTTCTGATATGGAGTTTGTCATAGTTACTTTAAAAAATCCTCTTCTTACTGGAGCTCACAATCAAGTTAAAATAACAGACCTGGCAATCTAACATTAAAGTATTGCAATATGGTAAAAAAATATATATATTAATCTAGTTTTTTTATCCTTATCTTGAATATTTTGTACACTGCCAACCATCTGTACTGATATTTGTATGTCATTACCACACACAATTACCACGCAAAGTGCAACGCATTAATTTCTGACATTTCTATCAGCATATTGAATAAAAAAACAGAAAGAAGATTAGCACAAGGTCTCTTTAAAAGCAAGAATGAAAATAACACCAATTACATTTGAGAGAAACCTTAAGCAGACAGTAAATCCAGAAAGCAATATCATTGGATTATCATATCATATTCCATGCAGAGTAAGTGGGCTTCAGGGGAGGAAAAAAGAAGATAAGAATGGCAATATTGAAGATTTCTTATATACAAATAGATAATAAACTGTGTCAATATGTCTTAAAGTTATTACTAGTTACTCTTTTGGTTGAAAAATTGGAGTTGATGTAATATACTGAAATTGAAGTCAGTAGGGTGCAATTTGTTTCATGCTTTCCATCACAGAGGTGAAAGATAGAATGATGAAATTTAGCATTTACTTTTCTTTAAGAAACTAACAACAAACATCCATTGTCACCTGAAGTTAACAGGAAATAACCTTTTCCCTAAGAATTAAAAAGCCATTTTCTTTCAGTTTTCAACAGTCACTTCTGTGCAGCATCAGTGCCAATCAATAACAATGAAAACTGATGGAGAAAAAGGGAGCAGGGATAAAAGACATGGAAAGCAACAGCAAATCCTGACCTTCGTTTCTTGGAGCATAGAGCATGGAGCATGTAGGGAATCATAATAACAGACATTTACAGCTGTGCTATCACAGACAAATGCCTTGTGGTATAAGGTTTATACCATGCCCAAACTCTGATAGCAGTGGAAGCAATCTTGGCCTACCCATTCTTTTTTCTTGCTTATTATTTACCCTCTAGGGACCCACATTAGTGCAAACAGCACTGGAGTAAAAAAAAAAAAAAAAAAAAAGGAAGCTTAAAAAAACTGTCCTAGTTTCACAAGGCATCACAAGCATCTAAGAAACCAAATATAATCATCACCATCAGTCTTCCTCTCATCCTGTCAGTAGTCTTAGGCATAGCTATGGTTCACTATCATAGCATGAGCCCAGTGGCTATGCATTAACTATGTGCTCTGCATCAGGGCCCTGCACCAGGGCTCATGTTATCATGGTTGAGTGGGGGTTGTGGGGTTTGGAAGTAACATTGTAAAAATTAAAAATCAAATAGATACATGCGTAGATTTTCACAAACACCAAACATGTTTTATCTCCTCTGCTTTTTGCAGCATGAGATCTGTGTGAGGAGGCAAAAATAATTATCAGGTATAACTTTGTCCTTAAAACCCATATGTTAAAGTCTTAATCTTTTTTAAGGGTGTGTTTAATTTCTGCTACACGGCAGAGGAGAGGTAGTGCTTGCCTTTTATTTTACTTGCACTTCTGCAACGTATTTCTTTACATCACAAATCATGCCTTAGCTTTGGGGACAGAGACCATAAAATCTCTCTTTTTAGGAATCTCTCTTTTTCATTCCTAAAATGTACATTTCTTCTGACTTGCCAGGGCTTGTGTATCATCTTTTGCTCTATGGCGACCACTATACCAAAAGCAGATGTATGTTGCACTATAAGTAACAAATAATGAGCAGGCTATTAACTTTTATACTTGATGGAGTACGCAGATTAAAGCATGGAGTGTTATAAAATCCTGCGAGAGAGAAACATGACTGCTTAGCTCAGTAATTCTGCTGTTGTCTTGTCGGTACATTTAATGAATGGACATTCAATGCAAACAGGAGTTTATACAGACCATTGTAATTATGGAGCCTTGGGGGAGTCGTCCTTCTTGTGCAGGTTCATTTGCCACATTAATAAGGGGATTAGTAGTATGTACGGGGGCTGATGGCAGCAGGAGAAGTTTGAGAAGATTAATGAACTATGACAATGTTGCACCTGAGGGGAAAAGTCTGTTGCTATATCTTCTGGGTTGTGCTGACACAGAGTTTGGCGGTGGAAGATGGAGAGAGAGGCCAGTGATTGTTGTCGACTGTGATCATACATCCTTCTCCCCAGCTATCCTGTCACTTAATCAGGATACTCTGTTTGTGATCTCTAATGCTTTACTTGCCCCTGATACTTCTGATTAATGATGTTCTAGTGGGTTTCAAACCTTCAAAACAACAACCCACGTGTAAAATACCAGGTGTTTTTGTGGATATGAGTTAGTAACAACACCGGGTGAATAAATATCAAGACTTTAATCAAGCAAATTTGTGATCTGTTTAGAGCCTGTTGCCAACAGGAGTTTAATTATTTAGCAAACTACAGGTAGCTGCAAAAAACAAACAAACAAACAAAAGAACAGACTGAGTACCTTGCTCTCTTATTGCATAAAATGTAGCATATCTCTAAGACAAATGTGGCTATCCTTAAACAGTAAGCCAATAAGTCTGCGAAAAGTTTTTTTTCATCAAAGCCTCAAATCACCAGAGTAGGATTTTCAAGACCCTTTGCCGCAGAGAAATTGTATTTCTTTTAAGAACCTTGTCAGGCACTCTTTGTCTAGGTGGGTAAAAGGAAATGAAATGGATGGCAAGTTTTACTAAGGTAGCAGATGTGAGTAGAAATATCTCAGAAGACTTTTGCCCAAGGGTGATAATGTTTTGTCTGCACAAAACACCAAAAATAAATCAAAATTCCCTGTTGGTGCACTGTTTGAACTACAAAGTTCATTTATGTAGTATGTTTATCTTTTTTATTCTGTTAAAATTATATATTTATATATTTATGTATCATATTTATGTATTTATAATCTTTCTGTTGTTTTTTTTCTGTGTGTGTTTTTTTTTTCAACCTTGGGCAATATTTAGATAAAACACAGACAATGGCAAATTACCAGGAATTACATTTAATTTCTTTTTTTTCACTTTTTTATTTACGTGGCATTTGTGTTTCTAATAGTTTTTTTTTTCTTAACACATGATGACAAATCTTTTCTCATTGCACAGTTTTTCTCCTCCAAGACACATGTTCTACTAAGTTTTCATACTGACAAATGTTGCACCATACTGAATAGTCTTATGTGTGTTTGTGCACATTATTATTATTTTTTTCTCTTTCTGGTTTTGTTGATTGTCCATCATTCTTGGCTGGCAACCCATTTATCTCAAGTTCATCATTCACTTGTGCTTTGTGATATTGCTGCACAAAAAGTCTGTGTGGCTTTTGTGAGGCTGTCATTACTTAATTCAACTTCATGTTTTCGCCAATCTGCAAACTGCATTTCCCTTTTTTTTCTGAAGCAATCAATCAAGCTGACATACTAACCTCGTAAATTTTCTGCATGACAAGAAAAACAAAAACTGCTGCTTAAGACATGTACAGTGTGGTATTAACATCTTATTTGAATTCTCTTTAAATACCAATAAAAAAATAAATAAGAGTAGAGGGTGGAAGAAAATGTTTCTTGACTGCTTGCTTGTCTGCAAAAAAATAAAAAAAGTTTTGTAAAAAAAAAAAAGAAAAAAAGAAAAAAAAATGAACTTTTGATGCTACTTCATTGTTTGAATGCCCTCGACGACCCATTTCTTCTTTCCACTCCTCACTTGGTCCCTCCACCCACCCTTTTTCTTCCCCATCTCCAGCCCTAACCTTTCACCCACGCTCCTATCTGGGTCAATGCCATTACATGCAATGTTAAATCGCCAACAATGGGGGTGTTTTCACCTTTGCGTTGTGATCATTAGTAATAGATGAGGGTGGTTTGTTTTCAGGACATGGGCCGACTTCGTTCCTGTTTTTTCTGTTCTCTGTTTATCATTAGAGGAGCAGCAGTGCCTGGGCATTGCGGTGCTGTGCGTCCTGACATGACAAACCCCAAAGGGATACCCTGTCAGCTGGGTTGTCATGTCAAGTAACTCACAGTCACAAGCTGTCACAGAGGTGTGCCAGTGTCCAGCCTAATAGTCATGATAATGGCATTGCCAGCCAACTTCTTTTCCTACCCCATCCTTCCACACCCCCATTTTGTTTTTGTTTTTTTACACTGGACATTAAATGTGACTGCCATTGACTGCTTTGCCATCGGGCCTCATAGCTCATAAAGAATCGGGTCTGTAACTCTCATCAATGTAAATCTTTCTTGTATATATAATGTTTCATTTAAACTGAACTCCTGGTAATCTTGCCTAATGTGCTGTGTTAAACAATAATGGGCTTGTAATTAATATTGATGATTTTATTTTGGTATTAGTCATTTGCCTTGCCTTTCCTTTTACTTTTGACGTTTACCCTTTATGGGTATGCATCAATTACATCTGGAATCAACTCTTACAGTTTCTAAGTACACTGCAACTCCTTTTTCTGTTAACAAAAGCTTTACCTGAACAGTGCTATTTTACCTTTATAATTTCATAATAAATGTTTCAAAGAGACCATTTCTCACTTGTTTCGACTTTGTCTGTTTGTTCTCTATTTCTGTGATGTTAAGAAGTTTCTGTAGTATCTAGGCTGCCATTTGTGCATCCCTTGGCATTTGCCTGCAAAAGAAGAACAGTAGCTGATTAGACTGCCAAGTGGTATATCTGGAGAGGGAGAGGTTTTGGTTTGACTTATCTGCATTTTTGAAAATGACTCAAAGAGAAACTGATGCGCAAGCAACATAATAACAAACTAACAATAAATTTCAATAGTGTTTGCTGGCACACTAAGTGTTGAGCTTTGCTGACCCAAATTCATGAATGTCAGTGGGATCAAGTTGGCAGTTGTTAAAAACTTCTGATGCTGAGGGTTTTATTCAAAGTTGGGGGTTGGGGTGAGTTATCTCAGAAACAAAAGACTTGCTGAGATTTTGTAGCATTTATGAACTTTTACTTTCATCCATATGCATAACGGCAATAATTCTTTGTGCTAAACAGTTTATTGGTTCTTTTAAAAAATACCTTCAAATCCCAAATCAAAGATGTTATTCCTCTCCTTTTTTATTACTTAATGGAATCCCAATAAAGTGCATTTGCTTGATTTCATTTGCTTAAATTTGGCACAATTTACATCCTTACAACAAGATGTAGAAAACAAAAAAAGACAAAACTATTAGTACAGATGACTTATGAACACAAGCTGTTGTAATTTTGCCAAAGGATAAAAATTAAATTGGATGCTCACTGAATGATTCTTGGCAGTTAGTTAAGTGGACAGTTTGTGTGTGTCTTCACACGCAGACTCAGACACGTTATATGTTTGGGTTATGTTTTTACTATTTTCTTTGCTTAATGATGCTAAGAGGGATTTGTTTTGACAGGTGAGATGAGATTGTGTACTTAAGGCACACGGAGACCTTGAACAAATTAAAATTCCTCATGATTTGACTCAGGTGACACAGGAAACAACTCTCCAACTGTTTTTGACTCAATTGTTTATGACCAATTAGAGCAGATTGATAGTGTGAAGACTTAAGACTTGAAAAAAGATGATAACTAAAACGGAAAGTTAAACAAAAGTCACAAAGATATTTTTTTCAACATACAAGACAATGTTTTAATACTTCGAAATGAAAATGTTTAGGAATGTCCGTTAAATCAAATGTATACCTATGAAGTGCACAAGTAGCCTCTTTAAATGAAATAGTCCAGCCTCCTTCTCAACTCCTACACAGCAGCAGTGTTTAACAACCATGAAAACTGGAAGACTCCTAAAATGGGGTTAAAGTTATTCACACAATGTTTCCACAGTGTCAATTTAGCATTTTTATATGCCTTCTGTGTGTGCTTTCATTCAAATTACATCTTCATAAGGTAAATAAGGACTGTAGTTTAACATGGCTTCCTAAAGTCTCCTATATGTAGTTAAGCTCCTACATAAAAAAAAAAAAACAACTGCACACAGATATTATCATCCCAATCTCTATTTATATTAGGATTTCAGAATGGGGCCTCTATTTCAATGTTTTGGGGAATGTAGAAAGTAATTGTAGTTTTGTCTTATGCTGAGCAGCAACTAATAAAAAAAATCAGTCTATCACCCCTCTCATTTTCATCATCACCATCTGGATCTTCTTAATCAGAAATGCTCTCAAAATGTGCGTGGATGGGTATCAAGCAGCCTCATATAGAGGAGTACTTGTGTTTTTTGTTCCCTTTATTGTAATAACAGCTTTCAGTACTGACTCTTTCATTCGTTAATCTCCAGCTACCTTTCATATGAAGAAGCATAGATGTGTCACCTCTTAACTGTTTTCTTTCTATTGCAGGGGAAAAAGGTGTATAGGGCTGAGAGGGAGTGGAGGATTTCAAAGTGCCACACCAACACATTTATGAAAAGTAGGCCTAACTCAGCTTAATCTGTCTACTCGGTTTCAAAGCCAGAAGCAGAGCTTAGTCTGCATTTGAGAGTGGCGGAAGGAAAAGAAGTAGATAAATAAAAAAATAATATATATATTAATATAGGTATTAAAGCTTGACCCCATCCACATGGTCACTTTGTAAAGGCTATGTGCACCAGCTGTCTGAAATTGAAACCCGAATCCTGTAAGTATATTCATGTTGCCTGCCTTTTCAAAATGTGTCATCATTTCTCCTTTTTTTTTTTTTTTTTTCTCAAATCAAGCAAAATTCCTATGCAACGATGAGGCTACAGAAAAATCTGCAAATCCAGTGCCTTAATTGAGTTCTGTAGAACAGGTTTATTCTGGCACTGTTAGAGATGGTTTAAGATACGACATGAGCATAGAACCAATTTTGAAACACTCTGAATAATCAATCCATTTACTCCGTGCAGCATCCTCTCAATTATTATGCAAAAGGCGCAAAGCAACATGCAAGCTTTTTTAAGCCGGAGCAATTAAATGACTGCACATGAGACAAAAGTCCTGTTTCACAATAGGCTGAAACTGAGCCATTCAAGCGACTGGAATTGTTAAATTCTGTGAAGGCATCTCACAGAAATCCTTCATGTCTACTGCAGACGTACACGCCGCCTTTTGAAGCAGATTTATAACCCTCATGCTCACATTTGTTCTTCTATACTATTTTGCCATGGAGAAATTGAGTGCGCCTGACAGAGCATACATCCACTTGAACAATTATCCACATGAGGATGATGTCACATGCCTTTTTAACTCTGTTTGACAAAAAAAGAAATAACAACCTAATTTGACTTCTGGTCCTCTACCAGTTGTTTCATGTGCTTTCCATAGAAATTGTGCATTTCACAAAGTGTGCTTATAAAACTAACAGTTATATGATCCATACATAAAGCAGAATATTATATGACTCACTTGTAGTGCTGTAGAATTATTCAGGTAATATGAAAGCAAGAGAAATAGGTAAAAAAAAGGACCTTCTAAATGGATAACTCTCTAATGAAAATATTCAATATTGTAGAGGTTTACATAAGTATCTGTACTGATAGTATTCATTGTACAAAATAAAGGTTCCCATGGTGTTTTCTTTCCTTCCCCTTTTGTATTTAATCACTAAAGTAGCTGAGAGAATATGCTTTGATCCATTCCACACTTCTGTTGGAAAATATTGTGTAGGCTGCAGCTTTTTATCCACACAAGAATAAATTCTGTAACTGCCCACATTTTAAAACAATATTGAACTCTACAGAGACATTAAAGAGACGTACAATGTGCTAGGAAGATTAAGGGGCTCCAAATAATACAGAAACCTCTATGTGAGGCTTTCCCCTCTTTTCTCGGCTCTGTGGCATCACATTCCACTCAATCAAAGCAATTCTTTGTACAGGAAAGATAGCATCCTTTGTAAATATGAAATGTGTTTTTGTCTGAAAGAGATAAGACTGGCAGAGTCTTAATAACAATCTGCACTGATTTTCTGATAGAAGCTTTCCACTGAAAGTGAAATGTTCATTTTTTTTGTTGAGTTTTGTTTCATAGGCTTTCAACAAGAAGGTGCATAAAACGAAATAAGCCTAAAAATATTAATTGAAATAATCATGACTTTGACACTAACAATTATTGAAATAAGAAGAAAAATTAATTGGGGATTCCAAAAAATGAGTGGAGACAAACTGACCAAATCATAGAAACATGAGAGAACAACGTCAGACAAGAGGATTCTAACAGTGCATGCAGTGAATTTTCACAGAATTCGTCATCGCCCTGATGTAATTGTACTGAATTACGATCAAGATCCATCCGGCACTTGAAAAGAAGGCACACTTTAGTCTTATTTTTAATATCTATGGCAGTAGATATTAAAAAAAAAATATATATATATATATATATATATATATATATATATATGTATATATATATATATAAGGGTTCATTTTTAAAACCTGTCATATAGTCTGTGTATTGTTTTGTTTTGGGGGTTTTTTGAGGCAAAACAAAGCACTTTCATTTTCAGGGTGAGTTGTCTGAGTTATGTACTGATGTTGCAAGGAGGGAAAAGCCCCTGTCTAAGTTATGTGTCGGATCCTTTGTAAGAGGAAGAGCTCTGGTCATGCCACTGAGAGCCTGAGGCAAATGTTGCTTTTTTGTTTCTCTTTAGTTTCCATAGACAAGTTTGCATTCACATACAACTGCACCCAAAAAATGAATGTACTAAAGGTCATGGAGATGAACTTCGGATTAGATGCTTGCTTGGTCAGCTCTGAACAGGGAGGATAAATTAGATGAGGGAGAAGAAACCCCCACAGAGGTGCCCTTTAGCAAGGCACAAGGCCCCTCTTATTCCAGTGGGATCTCTCCACGGATGAGACTGCTGTTTCATAGGGAGGAGTTATAAATGTTCAGCCCAGACATTATCCTAAAAAATGCATTCATACTAAGGAAATATATCTATTGACAAGTAATCTATTCTCTTTTTATAACACGTTCAAAGAAAACAGCACATTTCTCTTGCATGAGCAATATTGATAAACTAGTTTTATACAATTATTGGAAGAAGGAACAGCTAGGAAGCAACGGCACCAGCCAAATCTCTGGACGCCCAAGCACCAGGGGGACTTGCCTATGAAATTAAGGTAACTCTTTCATCAGCAATATATAATCCCTATGGTAACCAGTTGTTATAGTGGCCAAATGGTACTTCCTTTACTGTTCCATTCTAACTAAACATACCACTGCATAAGCACGTCTCACAGCAAGCCTGCTGCTCTGTTGTTTGGATGGAATGATAGCTTCTAATCTGCCAATAGGTCAAGCTAGATTCGAACGCGTTGTTATGGAGATGATCTTTCACAAAAACATGGTTGTCACTTATTTGTGAATCTTAGTGATATTTGTGCATCTAAAGCTGCGAATAATCCACCCTGCTCTCCAGCAGAAGAACATCTGCGAGGGTGAAGTTCTGTCTTGCCAGCTCCACTCTAAGCTTCGTCCATCTAACTACACTGCTGCCCAACCTCCATGTCCAAGCAGACTGCACTCAATGCATTTTTTTTTTCTTGGCTTCTTTGTGTGTCCAGGCTGCCCTGAATCAGTTGGCTATGTAGCCCTTCCTCCACATCAAGCCATACCACTTCGTCCACACATCATCAAACATCTTTCCTATTTCCATCTAATTGATTAGAGAGCTAAGAGGAAATTTATAGCTAGATTTTTAGACAAATTATGTCTTTTAGTTAACCACCATGTTTCACTTGATTAGAAGTAATATTAATAACTTGGAGTTCCCCAAAAAGAGTCCCAATTAAAACCTGAAAGACAATATGTGAAGGTAGCTAAAGACCAGGGTGACACCAAAGACTCCTTCCAGCCTCGAAGGTTTGTTTCTCATTATTAAAACACCAGTGGAAGCTGGTCAGAAATGTGACTGCTTTAATGACTGCTGCAATGCCCATAAAGTTTTTTTCCACTAATTACTAAGAAAACTAGCGCAAAAAAATTCAACATGCCATTTCATAATGCAAATAAAGAATGGATATTTTGTTTCAACACTAGTAAATTGTGTATCTCTTCCTTTAAAAAATGCCTGACTCCTATCCTGTCAGAAGTAAAATACTTGGTTAAATAAAAATAAAAAAATTGGTCTTTGCCATATTTCAACTAGGCAGACTGTATGTTAGATGTAACTCAAATGAGAAACCATTTGTGTTTCTTAAAGCTTCTCTGAATTTTATAGAAATCTGCATGAATGTAGTAAACAGACCAAAATGGACTGACATCCAGGTGGAGGTATTATTCTATTCATATCCCTTGATTATAAAGTACTAAATGCTATTTCATGTTTAAACTTTTACTGACCATGGCCTATGACAACTTAATTGTACACAAGGTAGATGCAATAACAGAGTATGTATTTTTTTTCAATTGGTTTAATCATATAACATCCACATAGTACACTTTAACAGTTTCAATAAACCTGATGTGAAAAGAGATTTTTTTTCTTATGTTTTCATTGAAGTCAACTATGTCAATTGCTCATCTCAAACTCATGATCTCTACTTTATCAGCATTTGCTTGTCTTTTGTCTGATTACCTTGATCTTATTTTTTATTTCATTTCTTCATATTTTATATTTCTGTTTTCTATAATCATCTCATCAACTGGTATTTAGATATGATTCTCACAAGACTTAGATGCCAGTTTTCCGTAAATTTTTATAGCAGTACATCAAAGTGAGAAAAGCATACATGCCAACATAATTTATAGGGATTTTCAAAGATCAAGACATACTGCAGTCGTTAGGAAGATGGAAATTTGAGAACTACATACCACGAACAGTGTCTTAAGAAGTAGAAACATAAAATAAGAATTTTTTAGATCGTTGTTTTAAGAAAATCTATTTTTCAAAGGTATCTGTTGGCTCACACCTAGTTTTAGCTGACTTGCTATTAGCATAGAAAATGTTTGATCTTGTGATTGAATGGTAGCTGATTAAGTCCACATCTGTTCCCGTGGTGAGGTGAATTGAGAACATCCATTAATTAGCGTTAAGACTAATTATGTATTTCCTTAAATCTGTGCAGGGATTTCCCTCATCAGGACAACAAAGACAGAGAGGATTTAGCCAGGATAATATTTGTTTAGTTTTTCTTGGGGGAGTCTAAAATGGGCATTATTAAATGTGTAATGCTCTTTAGAGACCTAATTAGAGAAAAAGTTGTGATAGGTGTCAGCTAGAAGGACACATGTCAACCTACTCCTCTTCAATGTATAGACTGGAGACTTGTATTGATTGTATGAATGGTCTTGTGCCCCAGGCATCAGCGTGCTACAGTGGAAGCCATGTGCCTTGCCTTTGTCTGTTCAGGAGAGCAGATAAGACTTGTGATAAATCCGCTTTAGAATAAGCTGTCATAGAGCGGCCGCACACGGGAATATTTAACACAAACATAAAATATGACTTGTCTGTTGTTTTATCGTCAAGGGCATAAGAAAAGGACATTTTAAAAAAAATACTCGCTCACTCTTATTTTCACTCTTTTTTATTTATTTATTTTTTTTCTTGTCTTGCCGGGCTTCACATTCACCGAAGCTTACCGACATGCTCGTCTTTGTTCGGGCCACGGAGCTGACGGAAAGGAGGAAAATAAGAGCTGCTCTGCACAGAACGGTGAACCAGCACCTTATCGCCACTCAGTAATATGCAGAGGTGTAAAACATTTGGCTGGCTTATTTAGATGAAGTGATTTAACCCTGGTTGTGCAGCGTTAGCAAGGTCTGAAGAAAGTAGTATGTTGGGGATGCACAGGGAGGAGGAAAATTGGTTTCCCCTATCTTGCGGTTCACATAGAGATCCAGCCTGGTTTCCTCTCTCTCCGCAGACTCCCCTCTGACGATAACGTGCCCTGATAATGGATATATGCACCCAGATTTATTTTCTATTTCCTGCCACAACTGCATTTCCAAGAAAGTTTTTTTTTTTTCAGTGTAAGAGCTTTACGGCTGCTTTCAGCTGTGACATTCAGAAGGCACAGTTCCAGTAACAGAGAATTGAGGGTAACATCTGCCAGGCAAAAAAAAAATAGCAAGGGATTTTCTCTTGCAAACTACTTTTTTATGTAGTATACAAGGAGGCACACATTTAAAAATAAGAAACTTTATAAATTTTGTTGATTTATGCACTGCAGTTGTCACCCAGCAGAATTGTATCCCAGCCATCATCATCACAGAGAACTATTACAGACTTCTATTTTATTGTAGTTTCTCAGATGATGCAGCAGAATTTTTTATACCTATGAACTGAAGTCCAGTGTAAGAACAAGCTGAAGGCACACGGCCACATGTTTGACCCCGTTGCTCTTGTTTCCGCTTTAAACACTGTGGCCTCTTTTGCCATGTAGCCCGACTGCATACTTGGAAGGGTTTTGTAGTGTCCCAGAAACCAGCCCACCCTCATTCCAAGAACAATTAAAGTCCTTCTTTGCCAGACTTTGGATTGTGGTCACCCCAGGCTCTACATCACATGGAATCCCCCATGAAAGGGGAACATGCGTGTGTGAGTGTCTGTGTTTTGCTGTGATTGTTGTGGGACTTTGTTCCCTTAACACTTATTCAATCCTGCTTTCAGCAGTTCACCCGAAGAGATCAATGGCTGCCTTGTTCTGGTCCATATCTTCACAGTGGGAAGTGTGTCTGTTTATTAATAGTTCAGTCATTTGGCTGATATTCATAACCAGACCAGAAGAGAGTGTGCTCAATGTAACGCATGAGGCAGATTGTACTGATTAGTATCTTAAGATCATGTACTTCCATTATCATTCAATTACTGGTGGACAAAGAATCATTGATTTTCCTATGACTCTAACAAGTTTGGTGATTTTCCAAGTATGATAAAAAGTAATTTTCTGGGGGGAAGAAAAAAAAAAAAAAAAAAAGCTTTTTCATTTTTTTAATCTACAAACCCGCTTGGCTTCTCAAAAGTAAATAATCTCCTACTTGCATACCACTCCTCTGACTGCCTGTATTTAGCCTTCTCCATACTTATTGACATGCCTGGTGAAAATGAAAGAAACGTATTAAAATAATCTTTATTGAAGTAGCATATTCTTATACATGGAATGTTCAATCTAATTTGAGTGCATTTATACAGAAGGAAAATGAAACATTCTTGCCAGTTGCAACACATATTGAGTTCACTGATAAACAAAGGAGGCTTTGTGGAAATGCACCCCAATGCCCACTATTAAGTACAGTGGAGGATCTGTGGTGCTGGGCTACAATAATTTAACTTGATAATGATTCAAAATATAAAGCTAAAGCGAAGATGCAAAAAAGTAACTGATTCTCATCACTATATAAAGCTCCCAGAAAAAAAGAAAAAATATATTTTGGAAAACCTGTAGTGGTATCTGAGGAGAAGACAGAAGCCTTACTTTGGAAAAGATTATACACAGAGAATAAGTCATAGATCCCTCTCTTTGTATGCTTCAACAGTTTGAAAGTTTAGAAGAAAAAAACTAAGTCCTGTCTTATTGTCAAAAATTTGCTGAACAAATTGCCAACCACAGGGGTGCCAATAAGTCTGGCACCAGGGAATTTGTGAAAAACATTTATGTAACAGCTCAGACATTTCTTCCAAAGAAAATGCTCTTTCTTTCTTTTAGAAAGAAATAGCAACTTTCTAAAACATTGAAAGTTGCAATTTTTCATAGTACGATTATGCTACTGTGCTACAGGATATATATATATATATATATATATATATATATATATAGATATATATATATATATATATATATATATATATATATATATATATATATATATATATATAGATATATATATATATAGTTTTGGCATTGCGCTTGAAATAAATTTGCATGTGAGAAATGAACCGACCAAATTTGAGAAAAAAATAAATAAAATTTACTAAATCCCTTCTGGTACGTATAGTAGATGTTTCAGAATGAGACAAAACAAGTTGTCAGGTGCAGCTGAGGACCAGTTTGTCACTTGTCATTTTTTGCATGAGCTCACACACTTGTGAACACATGCTGACACTTTCACACTTTCAAAGACATTGCATTATTAACATGTTTTAGTTTCCTAACCTGGCTACCACCATTATTATATGTGTAGTCAAAAGCACAGAAACACATCCAAAAAATAAGGGAACATGCATATTGGTCGGTCTGATAACTTGGCTCAGGCTATTGAATGCTTTGTTGTGAGATAACATATACTTAATTAAGATATTACACATTTCCAGTACATTTTAGTATTTTAGGCAAATAAAAATTTCTGCTTCTTAATATTTAATAAATATTGAATAACATATACAGCGGGGAATGTAATTCTGACAAATACCCTTTGATTTTAGAGGAAAAAAGCTGAACTTTAACTTTGTCAGTTGCGTTTTCAGGCATCTTAAAGCCAGAATTATGTGTAATTGGAGCCAATTCAGTGTCACCTTTTATTGGAAGTTGCTATGTGAACAAAAAATCCTTAAGTTTTAATGTCGGGGCTACGACACATCTGTGCACACATTAACAATTACTAAATTAATATTAAGATGGTAAAAAATGGCATTTAAGATGTTAAACATAAGAAGTCATCCTTATCATCACTTCATTTGATATATTTAAATCATCCAAAATCCCAATCTATATTATAATATATAAGCTATATTTCTAAATTATCTGTGAAAAGATCCCTTTTCCTCCTAAAAGTAAAAGTTTTCTATTAGTATTTTCGTAAATTTTGTATATACAACTTTACTTTTCAGACTTTGTGTCTGTTTTTTAGGGAACATTATACACCATGATCTGAAGCATAAACTTAAGTCAAACATTCCCACTCTGCACCTGTGCGTCTGCGTCTGGGCTGAACAAGAAGGCATTCTTTCTTCCTCTTGACTTTGCATGTGTGTGGAGTGTGTGGGGTGAGGGTGTGTAGAGGTCACTAGTTTAATTGAGTAATTCACTGGGCAAGCTCCATCCTGCCAACAAAAAACATGGTGACTTTTAAAAATAAACTAGAATAAACTGAAAGCCTCTGATTTGGAAACTACTAGTTCAATTGTCAGTGAAGTCTAAAGCTAAAACCAAAAGGCAACAATCATTTTCTAATTAGATGAAGGCTTCCTCTCTTCTATCTCTTTCTTTGGGCATGACAACAACACTGAGGTTTGTGTTTAGTTTTCAATTCGTTGGGATTTACCAAACGCTATCTCTAATTTTGACCAAGAATCTGGCGTTGAAGCCCCTGGTAGTATCAAGTATAAACAATCAATCCTCGCCAATCTCTTGAGGCCCTAATGGACTTGGAAGGAATATTAAGAGGTTTTGTCTGCAGAGAAGCTTTCTGCCACAGCAGTCGTCCCTCAGCTAATTTGTGTTTGTGTGCCAAGGGAGGCCACACAGTGGGGCTGCTGTAACAATCTCTCAGTCCTACTTTCTGAGGAGCCGATGCCAGGCCAATGAGCACGTGCAGAAATGCAAATGTGTGCTCCAATCTAGAAACAGAAAGACAACATGGGAAAAGGTCTTCATTAAATGATTTCTTTTTTCAATAATTTAACATCTGTAAGATATGTTATTTGTCAATGGTCTTTTTTGTACTTTTTGTTTAATGTTTGAGTGTAGGTGTAATACAGACTTGACTGTGATTATCACTGTGTTTTTTAGTGAGGGTTCATGTGTTTTTAATAATAATAATGATAATGATAATAATAATAATAATAATAATAATAATAATAATAATAATAATAATAATAATAATAATAATAATAATAATAATAATAATAATAATAATAATAATAATAATAATAATAATAATAATAAAAGCCAGTTTGAATTTGGGTCAACTGTGAGATTATGGGACCCAGGCACGTTGCCTTAATGGTAGCCCTGCTGTGTTTCTGCCTGTTGTGTTCCTGCCTGTTGTTCCTACACAGTGAAACTAAGGAAACTCATCATCACCCTGGAGGTGATTCACTTCTTAATGTTACCTGGGTGGTTAGCATATGAAAAATCAGCACTGAGAAGTATAATTAATGAGGACAGGAGGCCCTGTTGTGCAACTCTTATTCAAGTCATTTAGCTTTCGGAGAGCACCGGTCAGCATAGTAGGAGATTAGAAGGATGGCTTAAGATTCTGACTTAATATTAGCCTGACATTTGCTCTTTTTTCTTTCCTTTTTTTTTGCTTCTTTTATTGTTTTTTTTCTGTCAGTATTCATTTTCTGCCTCTGCTTGAGTGTGGGGATGAGACCACAGGCTACATCTGAACAAGCTTTTTCTCTATATATGTTTTTCCCCCCTGAAAGAATAAGCCCTTCACTGTTTCTTTTTCCTTTATTTTTGACCCCAGTTTCTGTCCCTATCCTCATCTTTTTTTAAGTCTAATTTATAGTCTCCTCTTTTCCTCTCCATTTTTTCCCCACTGATCTCTTCAGTACATTTTCCACCCATGTTCTTGAGTCTTCTGTGCTTTATGCCTACATTTTATTATGTCCTATGCATTTCTCATTTTGTTCTCTATGTATCTCTTTTCATCATTCACTATCCGCCTGTCAATTTTCTTTCACTTCACCTTTCTCTTTGTTGCTTGTTTGTTGGAAAGCAACATTTTAGTGGTCCAATTTAGCCACATTCAACATCTTCTCTAGTTTTCAATATGCACTTACCTAAAGTGTATAACACGGCTCTGTATATAACTATTTGATTTTACCCACCTGAACCTTCCTGTCTAAGTGGCTGCTTAGCTTACTGCCAATTTAGAGTTTAACCTCAGGAGGCGAAGGCTATTGCCAGAGAGGCAGATGGTCAGAGGCGGAGGCAAAAGATGCTGGGAAATTCATCCCTTAACCTCTAAGGCTCACTCCATCATTTTGTCTGCTCTCCCTTTTTATTTCTGTGGTTTCTGTGAGTAAACGGGGCAAAAAGACAAACAGACTGAGAGAGTGCACGGACATTGTGTGGGTGTCCTTTCTGAGTGGAAGCTGTGGCAGACCGTTTGCTGAGAATCTACTTCACAACCTACCTGCATATTTTAAAGCCCTCATGCAATATTGCTTCTCAGTCTTCTGTCGATGTCTGTTGCCGCTCTCACCAATTTTCTGCCTCATTGTCATTCATGTGCAATCTGTTTATTTGGCTAACCTCCTCATATTCAGGCCATCTCAGCTGAGCTGCTTCGTGTCCACGTGTCACCGAGTGTATTTCATGCTACCTTTTGTATTATCCGCATTGCCGTGGTGATTCGCTCCTTTTGTGAGAAAAGCCGCAGAAGTTCTTTACAAGCTCAAGGCTTTCACGGCTCCTTGAGGTGTAAGACTGCGTAAACAATTAAGATTGGAACAATGAAACCATCCAAGCTGTTTTCACAATTGCTTTCTTTGCTTCACCTCAGTAGCCTTCACTTCAGATGCCTTCAATAAAAAAGTGTTTACTCTGATAACCTGTCTGTTTGCTTTATGGAAGGATTTACTGCAGGGATCCTTAAAGTAGGTTTTTAATTGTTGGACTTGCATAAGATTTATACCTGTTATTTGGATTTAATGCGACTGGGCTGTTAATTGAAATCCAAGCACTTACAGCATACATTTCAGCTGTGTTCTCCCCGCCTAGCTTTAGTGACTCTAAAAAGATTTCTTAATTTACAATCGCCAGACACTTTTTGAGCACACCTGGGTTGGCTGGTAATGCATTGACATGATGGTGTCATGATGTTGCTGCAGGTTTTTTTGTTGCACAACAATGATGTGGCTCTCCCTTTCTACCACATCCCAAGGGTGTTTTGTTAGATTGGGATGTGGTGACTTTAGGGGCCAACAGAGTACAGTAAACTCACTGGGATATTCAAGACACCAGTTTGAGATAATTAGAGCTCTGTCTCAAGGTGCATTATTCTGTTTGAATTAGACAGAAGATGGGTACACTGTAGTCATGAATTAAGTCTCAGTTTGTGCTAAGAGGGCTAAATTGTGCCAAGAAAATATCCCCCACCATAACATTATTATCATCAGCCTGAACCGTTAATACAATGCTTTTAAATCACACTCTAGCTCTACCATATGGATGCTGCAGCTAAGATGAAGATTCGGACCAGATTTAAGCCAGTCTACCCATTCTACCCTGGGTTTTGACATCAGCAGGACATTTTCATTTACAGAACTGCAGCTCATGGGATATTTTCTCTTTTTTGAACTACCTTCTTCTTGTGCATGAAAATACCAATAAATCAGCAATTCCTCAAATGCCCAGACCAGCCCATCTGGCACCAACAATCATGTCACATTCAAAGTCATATAAATCTTCTGGGGGGATTTTTCTCTGCATTGATGCTGTCTTTGAAATGCAGCAAGTCGTGTTCATCATGTCGAGTTGCCTAAATGCATTAAGTTGCTGTCGTGTGATTGGCTGATTCTCTGTTTTTCTTCCCAAGCAATAGAACAGGTGTGCCTAATAAATTGGGCCTTGACTGTATCTGTGCAAGTCACTGTACTAAACGAAACCTTTAAATTTTTAGAACATACTTGATAAAAAGGTAATCTGGCATAAATATTTTGCTGATGTGACCTGCAATTCCAAATGAAGCTTTATGTAAAGTGTACTCTCCTCAGCAACATGCTGTATGGAACGAAGATTTATTACCCAGGTAAACACATTTTTCATTCATACTTGATGCAAGATGACTAATTTGTGCATATAATTTTTCTGAAAAGAGAAAATACACGATGAGCCAGGGGAGGTTTGTTTTGGTGATTCTCAAACGAGGATGAGACACATCATTACCCTTTAGGGGAGCGGATATCTGGATCTTTAAAATTAGATGTTTTTATTTTGCCTTTTTAAAAAAAAAAAAAATTGCTGAGGCAGTTTTGCTCTGCTTTGCTGCTCGTGTCAGAGCTGCTATGGTTTCTAATGGTTACCGGGCAGGATAAGAGGATGACAGGCTCATTATAACTGCACTGAGTGAAAATTAGCCCCTTTCTCTAAATGCTGCACTCGGCTTTTCTTCAATGGACAGTCCTGCATGTCTGTTGTCATGATAATAGAACTATTCATTGTGAGTGGAGGAGGCTGCTTTTAGCTGTATAGGTCATTTTCAGATTTCAGGCAGTGAATCTTCAGCACTAAAGAGCATCTCCTTCTGTGTGCAGGATCACGTCTTAGATAACAAGACAATATGGCCACATTCACACTAAATCACTTTTATCGCCTTGCTTAATTATTATGTCAACAGTTTTCTGTCAAGGAAAATCATGCTCCAAAGCCGAGTATTGCTTAGTATTTTATTAATTGTCACAATAACGTACTGCAATTCTATGAAATAATGCAAAGCAAATCCTCCGAAAACAGGCAGGCTTGGAAGCACTTTAGGGCTGGTCATGACTGTCAGAGCACTGCAAAAAGTTTACTTTTATCCTGACTGGAGGAAAAATGTTTTCTTTCACAAAGTAACAGTCGCAAAACAGTGGATGTGGTCAAGAGCTGATATTATGAAGCTATTTTGTTGACAACACATTCTTGTTTGCTTGCCTCTTCTATTAAAAGATTTATTTAAAGTAAAATATGCCTAATTAGCACAATACAGGGGTTGTTTACTACTTTTTGTCCAAGTTATTTTTGTACCGCTCTTACTTTTTTGTTTAAAGCTTTAATCTTCATTCTTCAATATTCAACAAGAGAGGCTTTATTTCTTATTCAGTTTGCACTACCAAAGCTTTATTCAACAGCGGCGATGATGAATTGTGTGCATTACAAAGTTCATCCTGGAGATCTGTATGTACACCAACTATAATTGATGGTGTGTGAAAAATTGATTTGATAGAAAGGTCCAGCCCAGGAATAATTTATAATTTATTACTCTCTGGAAAAAGGCCAATTGTGCACCATCGCAGACAAGAACATTTGCAAATCAGGAGTCTATGAATACAGAAGACATTCAATAGATGTTTGAAAAAAAAAATTTGAATCAGAAACTTTTTAAGAAAACAGGAATAAGCAACTTTTTTGTGAAAATATCGCAATGCTTGATTGGCTAAGCATTGCAGTGTATTGTGGAGAAGTTTATGTTGAAAGGTCTTATTTAGACCACTGCAGGTTGTCTCTGTATGCTGGTAAGATGGCATTTTGGCCACTATGTTGCAGCAAACACAACAGTGATGGGTTCTGAAGCATAAATCTTTTGAGCAAAACAGCAAACTCAACTTTCTGGTCGCGAGTCTCTTGTGAAGATGTTTTAGTCAAAAGGCTGCAAATGTTCAAACTCTCGACTCATCTTTTTAGGCCTGTACTTCTTCATGGTTGTATGTTTCTACTCTAAGGTTTCTATGGATGTTGAGGCAAATATTTACCACAGAACAACAAAAACTAGCTTGTGATCAAGGATTGAGAGGCATAATCTGGAAGAGAGGTGTGGTGCTTATTTATTAGGAAGGCTAGCAGTGAGTGGCCTGTAAACTTCTTATCAGAGGTTTGCATATACTCATTATCATGTGTGAACATTCTTTTAATGTAGGTGTTTTCTCAATTTTTGAGAGCACATCTTTAATTTTTCGCAAAGATTTTTATTTATTTATTTATTTTTTATCCAGACGTGATAGAAATTGCAGGCTCAGACTAACTACACACGTTGCAGAGATGCTACTTTAGTTTTGGTGATATGAAAATGCTGCCATAATTTTGTTGTCATATTTGACCTCTATTCTTAGTAGAATTAGTTGAGTTCATTTAAATGTGTTAGTTTCCAGACACACACCTAGTTTCTATGCACAGAACACACTAACTTTCCACCAGGGCTTTTTATCGGGCAAGATTTCTATCCACTTTTGCCCGACTTGGCTGTGATTCCTGCAGTGGAAATGCATGAAGGAGAAAAACTACCCCATAAAACTACTTTGCTTCCTGAAAATGTTCCTGCATTTGAAATGTGCCATATGAAGTCAGGACTCTGCCTGGGTTACTAAAGAATGATAATATTCCTTTCAGTCAGCTCTTCTTCCAGTGTCAGCTTTGCTTACAAAACATCCAAAAACTAAAACAATGGGAATCAAAAAGGTTAAAGTCTTGTAATACTTCCAGAACAGTTCTTGTTTAATTTTTTTTTAAGCTGAGTTGAGACTAGACAAACCTAAGCATTGAGTTTTATTTGTTGGTTTGCAGGATGTTTTGCTTTCTATTCATACTTTGCACACCCTGAATATATGCCATTATTTTGCTACTTACTTTTATTACAAGCACATGTGTGCATGCCTAGGGTTGCCTATTAAATAGTTGCTGACATATAGATGCAGTTAGCATTCCTCTTTTTCTGTTTATAAAGGACAACAGCTGAGACGTAGAAAATTAAGGGTCTGTACTCTATAAAATGAGGTGAATCATTTTGGTTCATTTGCTTGCTGCTCTACATGAAGTCAGGAATGTAGCGTTTCCAAATTGGCAGGACACTGTGCATGAAATTTAGATTTGGCTTTGTTATCATAATAGACACATGAAAAAAGGATAACTAGAGCATGAAATAAATAAAAAAAATAAATAAAAAACTCTGATCAAAAACATGCTGCTCAAGATACAAAATGTTATTTCATTTAATCCCTAAGCACAATTTTCAAATTACCGTATATCACAAAAAGGTTTAATGTAAGATGCAGAGTTATCTTTGAAATGTTGTTCACTTTAGGTTCCTGACCAGCTGCAACAATGCGACTTTGTCTGGGCTCGTCTGTTAAGCCCTTTAAAACGTAATGCTTGTTTGCCAGGAATATATTCATATTACAGTCAGTCCAAATGAATTGACTTCAGAGAATCCCTCTGCAATTATACTTAATTTATAATTAATGCAGAGCAGACTGGGGACCTAATTTACACTTGCACATTGTCAGTTTCCTTGCATGTGCTTGTCATTCTGCATGAGAGTAAACAAGGCTTGCTTTGGAAAGAGGGTGGCATCTCCCTACTATTACTTAGACTCTAGGGAGTTCTGCAGTGGCACACAATCCTGCTGTAAGATGATGAAAATAAAGGGTATGCTATAACTACCCAATTGCTCCAAACAAAGACAGTTGTGCACAGCCTCGTTAATACCAGACAATATGCTCCTCTTGTATTCCTTGCACTACTGCTGATTTCTGAGTACCCTCATCAAAATACACCTTTACCTTAAGTGGTTGGAAGAAAATTCCTTGTTTGTCTGCAACTAAAGAGTTGCGAACAAAGCCTCAGTATAGTTGTGTATATGTATATGTATGAGTGGGTGTTTATGCATCTGTTCATGTGTTAGTTGAATGCATTCTTGTGTAGTCTGTGCTTGAGAGAGAGAGTGTGAGTTCCAACAGTCCTTAGGAGTGTCACTCTGAGATAGTGCGGCTTTTGATCTTTGTTGTTTGTGCTGTGGTGCTGTTGTTGTGCTGAGCTGTGCCACACTGTATAGAGTGGTGTTTCTGATAAGGTTTGACGTGTTGCAGGCGATGAGCACAGACAGAGGCCGCTATGGTGAACCACTGAGTATTAGTCCAATCACAGCCCTGACACTCAGGCTGACATTCAGAATTTGTTATTTTCCGGGGGTTTTTTCTGTTTATTTCCCCCAAGCTGGGAAATTCACTCATAACCTGTCCATGAGCCTCCTCTGCTGGATTAGACTGATGGTTTTGAATGCTGTGGCAAGCATCAAGTTTATGCACATAACAGTGTGTGGGTCTTCAATGTCTAGTTTTGTCAAAAAAAAAGAAAAAAAAAGAGTTAGGAATGAAGAGTCAAACAGTATTGGTTTAATTGCTGATTTCTCAGGGCAAAGTTTTGACCCACTATCTTTGTTATGCCCGTGGTTACAGTACTCTGGCTCACAAAAGGATAATTAAGATTTCAACAAAAACACAAGCTTTTTTGATTTGTGTACAGCACAGATTTCTACTAAAATCTAATGGAAATTATGCTCAAGAGTCATTCGTTGAGACACAAATCTTCCTCAATATTTGAATACAATTGTGAAATATGAAAATTATCCTCAGTTTACTTTAGCTTGGTTTTAGCTTGGGTTTTAGGGCAGACTGGGTCACCAGGGAGGGTTTGACATATCTCTATGGGGAGAGAAACAGACCTTGACACAACACCATCTGTAGGCCAAGTGCTTGGGGACTGTCTACAAAGTGCAAGACTCAGTTATAAATAATTAATATCTTCATTAATACAAACTAAATTGTCACCATGACCACCTCTGGCATATGGTATCCTGCTTACAAATTTGAAAGAAAAAAAAAATTATGTTTTTCTGATTATTAGTAGGCACAAAAAAAGAAAAAAATACAATTCAGTACATTGGTATGAAGGCAACCCTTTCGGATATGAAATTTAATTAGCCTTAAATTGTTTTATGGTTATATATTAATTATTGAATGAATTGTATATAAAAAAAATAAAATGGAAATGAAACAAAGAAAAGTCCTGCTTGTGAAATTTTCAGAAAAGTACAATGCCTATAAAAAAAAAATTCCCTTTGGATGTTTTGCCCTTTTTAATGCTTTAACAAATCAGTTGTGATCAACAAACATTTGCTTTTTTAAATATAAAGTAATACAAGGAATCCCTTTTATTGTCAAAGTAAAAACTGATTTCTACAAAATGATGACAAATCAAAAATATGTATCATAAAATTGGTAATTTATTCACCCCCTCTCAAGTCAGTATTTAGTAGACGTACCATCATAATAGCATAATGTGCCATGCGTCACAGTGGGGAAGGTGTGTTTGTGATAATGTGCAGCGTTTGATGTCTGCCAAACAGCATCTTGTCTGATGGCCAAAAAGCACAGGAACAAAGAGCTTTCTTCCACTTAACCGTAGCATCTACCATATGCATTTTAACTGATTCAAATCCAGCCTTCACATGATGTATTTATTTTTTTTCAACAATAACTTTCTTATTTCCCAAAAAGCTTTTACTGAGCAGCCATCGTTGTATGCAGTGTGTCTCATGGCAACTGCTAGAGCTAATCACCCCTTCAGTGTAGTCACAGGTACAGTAACTCATTCTGTGATAATGGCCCATTCTATGCAGATTTACACATGTGCCATATTACTTCCATTACATGATGATAGATTTAAATGAACTTCAGGGGATATTTAGTACTTTCAAGAATTTCTTTTTTTTTTGTTTGTTTTATCTATCTCCTGACTTATCTGTCTCAATAACCTTTTCTCTGGAGTGGACTTTTGTCTTCATGCTGTAATTGTAACCAGAAACACCAGAGAAAGGATCTTCCAGACACCTACATGCAGTAACAGTCACTGCATGTAGGTGATCTCCATTGGAGTCTTGCACCAGTTGACCACACATTTGATGAATTAGGTCAGTAGCTTTAATGGGGGTGAATATTTAGATTATTTTAAATATTTAAAGATATGTAAGTAATTTATATTTTAAGTGCTGTTATGTTGTAAATCAGTTTTTGATTATATTTGGAGGGATTTCTTTTTCTTTGTCAGAAAAGTGAAACTGAATTGTAAATCCAATAAAAAGTGTTACAGTGTGGGCTGTTTAGTTGGAAAAATATATAATATTACTTTTTAGCAGATCTTTGCTACATATCTAATTAATGAATCCACTTTTCCTGAAATATTAACTCCTCAGATATCCATATGAAGACCAAACTGACGTAATCACATATTGTACTGTAAAAATGAATGAATCAATCGTTCTGTTCTGCTGCATTTAACCGAATTACTTCAGTTGCTTTATGTAAATCTATCTACTCTTAGGATTCAAAATTCAGGCAACAGTTCCTTTTGATATTGTCAGCTCCAAATTTATACCTACAGACATGGGAAGTTTTAAATGCAAATTTAAATGCTATTTGTAACAGTCTATTCGGTTTTAATGAAAGGGTAGAGGCAGAGGCCTTTTTAATTTTATTACTTCTGGTTCTTATTTTAGCTCATGGTGCCTGTGATCCTTCTGGTGCATTGTAAGAGTTTGACAAGTCCTATTATTCAAACAGCCGCTCATATTCTGAGCCTGTACTTTTCAAAGCAACCTTTCTTGCAACTCATCACTCGCTATTTATTACCAGCATATTGAGATAGGTGGTTGTTGGGATTCTTACAAACAAGCAGGCTGCTGTGTGTATTTGAAGAATGATCTCATGCAAATAAAAAATGAAAAATGTGCCACCCTTCCCTTATATATATATATATATATATATATATATATATATATATATATATATATATATATATATATATATATATATATATATCTATATATATAATGTTATACATGCACATTACTCTGACTTTGACTCTGTCACCTCTTGAATCTAATCAATTTACTATCTGAAAGGAATCATACCTTCCCTCATGATGACTAAAGAAATAAATGCTCTATTGTTTCTTCTGCTTTTCTTCAGGATGATTCTTTTGTCCACTCAGGACATCTGTTTTTTGTATATCTCTGGAAGTTGGATGATTTTGATGTTAGTTGAGCTTTTTTGGAGAAAGTTAAAACGCAATGGATTGTTTTCTCTCTTCTTTCTTCCACCTAAGCATGCCCTCGAGCAGTTTGTCTAGTTAATTGCAAAAAATGATAAGAAGCAAATCATTATTATTCCTCTGAATGTTTGCAACTGGAAACCACCTGAGCAGGATAGCAAATAACTCATTTGTTTTAGTAAGTACTTTCTGTATTTAACTTTTTCATAATGTTAATGTAATGCAATGTCAATTACTGCAATTATATAATGTAATTAATGCCAACCAATATGTCCTTTACTTCCTTAGTAAAGCAGCTCAATTGTGTTTTTTTATAATACAGCACCATCACAATTTGCAGTCATAAAATCCAATTAGGTTACAAAATGAAAAAATGTAATTGACATTCACAAGCAACCTTTGTTTATGGACTGTCTGTGTGTCCAAGTTTGTGTCTGTCTATCTCTGTGACTCCCTGTTTGCACTTTTGTTCATTCGTTTTGTCTAACGGCCAAGTTCAGACCCGAGTGAGTCACGAGTTGGAACACTCATACTAAGGGTTGGAGGAGCAGAGCTGCAAGAAGGAGGAAGAGCTGGGACAAGAGGTGACCAGGGTACCATCGATTGCTGCAGGGATGGAGAGATGTGTCCCTTGCCGCGATGCAAGTCAAGATGAGGCAAAGCGGCAAGCCGCAGGCCATTTTTGTGCCTGATGACTTGCAGCTGATGTTTTATCTTGGCCACTCAGCATAGAGAATTGAGTGTGTGCACAAAGAAAAAGAGAGAGGGGGAGGGCGGAGTACTTAGGGGGTAAAAACAACCACATCTATCTTTCCACCTACCTATGTATTTACCTATCACACTAAGGTTTTCAAGGTTACACTTTCAAAACTAACTCTCACTCCACCGGTGTCTAGAGATGCTGTGAGTATCGGATCAATCCCCTTCCCATACATCACAGTGCACTGCTTGTCAGCTGGCTAGAAGTAGCTTACTTATAGAAGGCAGCTAATTAACTAGCCTAATTAATTAGGTATTTTAGTATTTTAAATAACAGCAATCATGTTTTGCAATACTGTTTTCATACCATGGAACCAAGAAAGTTTTATTGAAGGTCATTATCTTCCCATACTTACAGGCTTCCTTTTACATTAAGAAACAATTTGATGTAGAAATGAGCTTCTGATATCAAATAATGCTGCAGCTAATAAATGAGCACCTAACTATTCAAATTGCTTTTACAACATAATATTTGATATTCTGTTTATGAGAGTGGTAAACCAAGGTTTGCCTTAAGTTAAAATGAGCAGATGCTCATTTTCAGTTCTTGTGCTTACAGTGTCATTAACAGTCATATTTAATAAATAAGAATATGAGATCCAGTGAGGCTCATTTGTCAGATTAAAAGCAGTGTTTGAAAATTGTCCACCTCTATACAGATATTAAACATACTTTCTAATACAGTTTTATTTATGTATTAAAAATGTTTCTTTTATTTTTCTGAAGAAATGATGATGTTTAAATCTCATCATTTTATTAAACTTAAAACAGAAAAATCATCAAGGCTTGCAATTATTCCTCTGTGTGTAGCTAATATACATACAGATGTATATCAACTACACATTTTCACCTCGTGATAAGGTTCCTGAAAGAAAGTGACTTTTCAGTAATATTCTTATTTATTGAAGGGGACTGTATATTTCTACTGGTAATGGCAGAAAGGTAAATTGTTGCAGTCACGTGTGCAGAAAAAAAGAGAAACAGAATTTGTGACTAAATCTCTAAATATGTCACAGTGCACATTGAATAAGTTTTAAGAGCTCAAACTAAAGTGGAAAGACTTATACTAAATACTTGTGCCAAGACATGTCACAAGTGTAGAGAGCCAACATCTATCAAACCAGTATTTACCGTTACCACCCAGTGCCTTTTAAGGACCATAATTAGACTTACTGCATAGTGATGAGGAAGGAGTCGGGTATGCCGTCTGTTGCTGAGCTCCTTGTTGTGTTTGTCCTTCGTTTTTTATGACTGGTTTCATGCCTCGGGGTTGTTGTCATGCTATTAAAGGAATTAGGGACCAATCAACCTCCCCCCTACAATTTTATTGCATTCTAAATACAAATCTTACCGCCAACAATGGTTCAAAGATAGCAGCATAGTTGAGTGTAAGTTTTCAGGATACGCACTGATGAGGATTTCCACCTCACTTAAGAAACAGTATAAGGTACTAAACTCCCACGCCAGTTAAAAGTAGCAATCACTGGAAGTAACTGGCTTGACAATCATTACGAAGTGACAGTAAAAAAATTGCCTCAGGAGCCCTATAATGAGTGAACAGTCTTTCCCATTCTGACCTTTTCCTGCTAAACTGTCATGATGGTTATTTTCTCGCACACTGTCAGAGTAACACTCTGGCATTATCTTTAATGTCATTGGTTTAATGTCAAACCCATGTTCTAAGAAAGCACTGACGAATATGCCAAAGATGCAATTTATGTTATCTGACTTAATATCCCAATTACTTTTTGGAATACTTTTAGAATTTATCTCCAACATGAAGCACAAAATATGTGGGGTTTTTTTTGTTATTTTTTTTAACACTAGAGAAGGTCTATCAGGGGAAAAGGGAGTTCTTACTGTGTGTGTTTTTGCAGAGAACAATCTTTGAGTCTTGTAAATGTAGCACATTAGGAAGTTAGGCAATAAGATTTAATGAGCACCTTTTATTTCACTTAATTGTTAGCACTTAAGATTGATGTGAGCTTGTCAGCAGAGCCACTTACAGTGCTTTGTAGTAGAGACATGATCATCATACAATGATACCATCATAATTCAGTTTAAGTTTTGATATGCTGTTTTCCTGTTCTTAGCTGTAGCTGAAATCATAACATATTTAGGTATGCCATGCATCCACTGCTTTTTACAAGTGTTCAGGCATACTTAGCTATGTTCAGAAAATCCAGTCATCCAGGAATTTGTACGTGACGCTGCATATGCTTGAATGGCTCCATGGTGTTGGATGTGCAAGCACACATTTTAGCCACTCACTAATTTCACTTGTATTTTTATTTTTTTTTACACAATCAACAAACCAACCCTATGTTGTTTCAATGTTAATATTCATCATGACTCCAAGCCTCTCCATGCCATTTAAGCAATATGTGTAATGGCATGTTCCAAAGATTTCTCTTTGACATATTATTTTATTTTTTTTTCTCAAACTACATATATTAAGAAGCAGTGTCACATTGAGAATCCAAGTGGGCGTGCGCATGTGTATGTGGGGGGGAATGGGCTAAAGGTAAGAAACATTCATTCTTTTTTTTTCTGTATAAATACCAACAGTGACATGATAAATAGTTGGGGTGGGGGACACATTTGCAAAAACAACATGTTTGAAGCATGTTTTACTAGAACTATTATGGCTTCCTTATGTTACAATGTTCATTGGCTTTACAGAATATCCTTTGTTCTCGCTACTAAAGATGGTGACTTGAGTTTGACAGTTTGTCTCAGCTTTGCGCTTAAGTTGCAAAAATAAGTGATTTAAACTCAACTTATACTTGAGGCTCCACTTGGACTCCTGCTTTGAAAACTGAGTCTTAGTAACAGTTTTTTATCTCATGTAATGAGGAGTGAAATGAAGCCGGAATATGAGCTACAAGCTGCAGATACTGTGCATAGTTTACTGTAAAAGGCTGCACTGAATTTTCATCCAGTGATGTTCATGGATTATGGGTTTCATTTGCTCATAACAATCTGTTTGTGCTAGGGGCAGCTCCACAACAATGGCCATGTGAATGTTTCTCCAACTGAAAAGTGTAATAAATTACTGTTTTTATTATTTAGGAATCCAAATAATGCACTTTTCCGCCAACCTCCCATCACTGCTAAGCTAGCTGCAACATTACAAAGACACTTGCTGCCAAAAATATCAAAATAAAACCGCTCCCTGCTCTGTTCATTTGTACTCATTTGTTTATTTACCACAATTTATGCCTTAAATTCTGCAAATTTTAACTATTCAGAATTGAGGCCATAAATGTGGATTTAGACAGCAAATTGCCAATGATTAGTTAATTCAGAAATTCAACATTACTAGGTTTTTAGGTTTTATTCTTTTCCTATATTTTGATGAATTTTAAAAATAACATAATTAGACTTTAGCAGATATTGGATGATAAACTACATGCTAATAGATCAAAGGATACCTGTTAATACATTTTGAAATATTTAATTATTAAATGTCAATCACATAATTTAGCCCTGAGGACAAACAGACCGGGTTTGGAATCCTAATCAACAATTTAGTAATGGAGGTGCAATCCATCTCCACTGTGGCGAATTTGACGAGACGATGTTAGATATGATAATCGACTCTGAAGCGGGTCGAAATACTTGACTTGGAGACACAAAAATTACTTGTGAACATCTCTGATTGTTCACAAGTAATTGTGAACAATCACAATTGCAACTGATAGCAATCAGTTGCAACTGGTATAGCAACTGATTGCTATACAAGTTGCTTGTCTGGGGACTTTCTGCATGGAGTTAGCATGTTCCTCCAGTGCATATGTGGATTCTCTCTGGGCGCTCTTGCTTCCTACCACAGTCCAAAAACAAGCCTGCTACATTAATTGCTTACTCCTAATTGTCTTCAGGTATATGCCTGTACATAATTATTTGTCCTGTACTCCACTTCTCTCCAGAGATCAGCACCAGCCCACCCACCTCCACCTAAAACCCCAATACAAAACATCACTATGACTTTTTACCATATTTTCCTTTGTTCGGCGTCTCAACTGACAACTTCTGCAGCAAAAACAAAAATAAATCCTCTTTGCAGCATCCATAACCCTTTTGACTCTACCCCTGCCTATGTGTATATATAGAGAGTGACAATATACAAACTTGGCACTGTTTCACCTCTTCTTCACTGTGCTTATTTTGCAAAGCGCTGATAGAAAAACACAAGTGCCAATTACTAAGCCAGCAGATGTGAGCATCAAGTGCTATGTATAAATGCAAGGACACAATCAATTTGTTCTTTGTCTGTATAGCATTACAAGATGTGCATTACACTTTTATTGTAGGTTTAAGTAGTCACAGTCCATTCAGGCTCTCTGTCAGCTATGCACTCACTCAGTGCCATTGTTGGCTGGGTGAAGCATTAGCACCGGCGTAAACAGTCTGTGAAGGACACATGGACAATTTTTGTTTTGTCATCATGTAACGGTAGCTTGACCAACAAGCTAATCTCTTCAAACGTCAGTGTAGTCCATTTAATAAAACCTTTCATCCTTGACTAGAAGGCTTAATAGGTTTAAAAAGAAAACAATAGCAAACATCCACACAAGCACACAGAGGTTCAGCAGCTTTGGTGCTTGAATGGAGTAAAAAAGTAGAGCATAAATAAACAATAATTACAGGAGTAAATGAGCTTGTAATGGGAGAAAATTAATTAATCTTGTTAAAAGGTGTTTGAAATTTTTTCTGTTTTTGATTTTTTAAATTTTTTTTTATTGTGCTTAAATGTTTTACGTGCTTGTTTAATTTAAGACAATGATAGCCTAAGTAAAAACAGGCAAAAAATGTTTTCAATTGAGGATTTTATTTTTTAGTATTAAACATGATCCAAATCAGCCCAATGAAAAATATAATAATAATAATAATAATAATAATAATAATAATAATAATAATAATAATAATAATAATAATAATAATAATAATAATAATAATAATAATAATAATAATAATAATTGTCCTTAAATGTAGTTTTGACAAAAAATCCAACAAACAAGACAAATGTAAAAGTATACTATCTCTTTCTTCGCAAGTACAAAAACATAGCATATTTATTACACAAGGTGAAGTGCTACCAAATAGTATCAGTAATTTAAGACTTAGGCTATAATGGCAACAAGAAAAACACATTCATGAATCTTTTTGGCAAGTGGCCCACACCCAAAAGCTTTCTGGCTTGCATACTGGAATATTTCTATTTGATTGACAGGTGTGTCATAGCCAGAGACGCAATGGGCAGACCCCCAAATGCCTTTGCCTTTCCTGTCAATATGGTTGGTTTGAGGCTGTCTACATGGATTGTCTGGCCAACATGGAGAACATGGTGAATTAGAGAAGTAGACATGGTAAATCAGTGGAATTGGCTCTGCACTGCATTCCTGTGAGCCATGCTTTTTGTCACTGCAGAGACTGGGCTTCAGGCATTGAGTTTTTATCAACTAGCAGATGCCAGTGAAGGTATTTGCGCTTTATGTATGTATTTCTGTGCTTTTAGAATATTAAGTGTTTTTTTCTTTAGTGCCTTCAAAGACTAGAGACAAGCAAATGGTAAAATATTATGTCTCAAGCTTTTAGTAAGTATACCGAATTTTGTGGATTTTTAAAAATATGCCTACCGAGTTATGACTCAATTGTGACTTTTCCTAGTTTAAATCTTAAGTTGTTCTAAAACTACTATTTTTGTAGTATAAATTATTTTGAGTATAACCATTAGAGATGGTTTTTTTTTCCCTGTATTTTCATCTTTTTTAAAACATACTAAATAAAAATCTATTTCTTAATAAAGATCCTTTAGCTGATTTGTACCTTATTACTGGGTAATCTGTATAGTGAATTAATTCAATTTTGTAAACAGCAACTAAAGGTCAACCTTACGTTTTCCCCCAGACCCACCTTTTTCTGAGTTTTTAAATTTTTCTTTCAGGCTATGGCCACAGTTCGGTTCTGTGTTACTGTCGCAGAAAATCATTCTTACCTGCACAATGCAATGCATGGTGTGAGCCACCATTAGCATTTGATTTTGCGCCCTCCCTCTTTTTGATGGTTTATGCGATGCGGTTTTGCTGGTCCGGTCTTAGCCGAAAGCAAATAAAAACGGTCCCAGGAAAACCGTATTTAAAATCTAAAGACGTTCAGATGCTGCCTATTGCTGTCCAAATCACAGAAATTCCAATTCATATTGGATTAGTATTATCACAGGACCTTGGAGTTCAGGAAAATATCATAGGTAATTTGTGGGCGAAGTTTGACTCTAGAAATTACTGACATGACCGATTTGCACGGGATTAACCACACAGACAATCTTGCAATTATTACAAATAGAATGTGGCCTTAGGAAAAACTAATCCCGTGCGAATAGGGCTTTAGAGAGGAAGAAGCCAAAAGTAACATAACAAGCAACATTTCAGATTGCAAATGCACACAGAGAAAACAACCTTTATTTTTAGATCTAGTCCTGTAGTCTGAGGAAAGAAAAATCAAATTTTTGGCCATAATGACCATTATACCTTGTAAAGACAAAACAGGGGGAGCTCTTAAGTCTTTTTTCCAACTGTGAAGTACAGAGTAGTAGAGTCACTTTATATGTTGTATTACAAGAGGAACTGGTGCATTCCACAAAATAAATGGTACAATGAGGAAAGAACATCATAAGGAATTATTACAACAACCTCTCAAGACAGTAGTCAAGAAGTTAAATCTTGGACTCAAGTGGGTATTCCCAGTGGTTAATAACCCTAATTATAACTCCAAACTAGTGACTTGAGGAGAACAGAGGCAATATTTTCAAGTGGCCATCACAAACCTTAATGCCATTCCCATGGAAAATGTGTGGGCGGATCTGAATGTGTGTGCAAGCAGGCTTAAAAGCATGTTTACATCAGTTCTATCAGGCTTAATGAGACAAAAGTCCAGCAAACTATTATGAGAAGCTTCTAGAAATGCATCCAAAACAAAGTGGTGTCTCTACCAAATAGAAGGAAATGTATTTAAAACTTTGACATTTAATGTCAAGCATTGGGAAAACAGTTATATCTTTTACACTCTGGTTGTGAACATCTGGTTTCAACTGTATATTTTTTAGACATAATTTACTGACCTCCATTTTGTAAATTGATATGGATTCCATATCTTTTAATTTGGACAACACATTTTAAACAGCAACATGTGGTTTTTGGACACATCCGTGAGTTTTAGTATATTAAAACTGAGCTACGGCTGAAAAATCTTCTTGTCTTTTCATGGATTTATGGATTGTTGAATGTAGCTTGATACATTAAATTGGTAAAAGCTCATATAATTAAGGAATGGCTAAAAAAAATAAAACAAATTTAGACCTTTTTAACCCTTTTAGTAATTTAAAACCAAAAGGCCCCATAGCAAACTTAATTTTAAGAAGACAGCTCCCTGAACAAGTTAGAATAACTTACATTTTGTTTATTTTTATGCATTTCTACCTTCTTGGAACATATTTCCATGGATACTGGCTTGAGATTGTAAGCATTATTATAGAAAAGTGGAAACTTAAATTAACTCCAGGAAAACATGAAAAACACGGTCATAAATCAGAGAGAGGGGGTTCAGAGACACATGAAGACAGTAATGTCTGTTATTAGAAAGAGATAGTGAGTTGCAGGAACAGAGCAAAGACAGTACTACCGTATATTGTTTGAAAAAAAAACAAAAAAAAAACATTTTCATTTAGCTTGTCACAATGGGCTCATACCACATGGAATACAGACATCCATGCTTGGCTGTATCTCAGTGGTCGGAGTCATTCCCTCCTTTTTTGACCTCCCCATAGCCAGGAGCTCTAATCACTGTAAAAGTGATTCATTAAAATCTGCTGTTAGTGAGAGGACACACACGCGGGTGAGCAAATGGACCACAGGCAATTACGTGATTCCATGCCAGTTAGAAAGAGATTTAAGCATTAAGTATCTCTGAGGAGGAAGACAGTGATCACTGCAGCACATCTACAATTATTCCAGAATTTAGAAGCATCAATGAGGACTGTACATGCAGCATACAGAAACTGTCTGTGGTTGACACTATTTGGCCCTAAAGGACATAGAGAGTCTGCATAAGTGGTGAGAATTCATTGTGATTGATTTTATTAAAAGCAAAGAAAAATTATCAGTAGAACCCTGAAGTTTTACACCAATTAAGAAAAGATAAAAAGCAAAGTTGACACAGAAGTGACACATAAGTGGAAGGATAATAAATGACTTATCAGAGGGAGCCATGAGATACCTATTAATTACAGCTGGCAAATAAAATTTCCAAATAATATCCCACTGTTGTAATAATAGAAGTTTCTAGATAGATTCACCTGTGACTGTTATCAAACAGTCTATGCGTAGTTCTAAAAAACCCCAACAACAGAAGATTAAAGGAATTCTTCATCAATTAGAAAGAACAATATCAATTTACCTGATTTATAGCTCATATTCACAGATGTGAGGCTTTTCAAAAAAATATAGACAAATAATAAATTTAAAATGTTATGTGTAGCAAAATGTATTTGTGTTTTATTAAACATGTTTTTTGTTTTCATTTTCATTTCATATTAAATTGGACTACACATACCGAATGTCTTATTTAGAGTTATAGGCCGGTGTTCCCATAATAGGAAACAGGTGTGAAAGTTCCATGAACCCCCATCTCACCCTTCCACAAAAGACAAATAGAAAAAAAAGGAAAATAAATAAATAAATAAATAAATAAATAAATAAATAAATAAATAAATAAATAAATAAATAAATAAATAAATAAATTTAAAAAATACAAAACGACAAACATACCTATTTTTTTTCATACCTATTCAACAATGTAACTAAAAATATCTTTGATTTTAGTTGTTTTCATAGTTTTTTTCACATTTGCCGAACACCCCCCTGTATCTGCACAAAATGGATTGTTCCTGCTTTAGAACGCTGGACGACGTTGTTTATCAAGTAGAAGACGACAGTTACTGGAACCATGGCTGTCTAGTAAAATACTAAAATCAGATAAAAAAAAAAAAAGAAAAAGAAAAAGGAGAAACACAAACGACAGGATGTCAGCTTTTTACGCATGTTTTTCTCCGAAAGAGGTTGGTAGTCTGAAGTGTAGGATTTCAACCTGTTAGCTTAGTCAGCTTAGCTACAGAGTACGTACTTTTAGCCTTCATTTCACCTGCATTTAATCAATGAGGGGAACTGTTTAGCAACACACTCGTGTACTTGACTTGTCCCTGTACCTTTTACCGCACTTAGCAACATGTGAGTCAGAGTCAGCAGCAGCCCTAACACCCCATACCAGCGTAACTCATCCTCCCCGCCCCAGTGAAAAAGGTGAGCAACACTGTTCAGTGACATGCCTGTTAGCATCGGTGCAGGGATTCTTTCAGGATTTCTCAGTGTCTCTTGCTTCTTATATTACACAGCAAAAATAAAACATGTTTAAGTGACTAATTCAAACAACCATTATACAATAATAGTAATAAACACCTTTAATTGGCTAGCCAAGTTTAATGAATAGGAGTCCTATTTATTTAACGTGACCATTTATAAATAGAATTCTATCTATTAAACTTTATTAATAATAAATAGGAGTCATATTTGTTAACCTTAGCTATTTATCAAACTTTACTATTAATAAATAGAAATCCTATTTATCAAACTTTACTATTAATAAATAGGAATTCTATTTATTATATTTGACTGTTAATAGGAGTCCTACTAATTAAACTTGACCATTGATAAATAGGAGTTTTGTTTATTGAACTTTGCTAATTAAAGTTAGTTTTGAAGAACAAGTGACATACATTTTGTTAATGTTGTTTAGAATAGATTGCATTTTTTTTCTACTCCAAGAAAAGTCAGCGTAAAACTTAGGATGTTTGTCTGTCTTTTAATTACTTTTATCTATTTGTCAAAATAGCATGTGTTTATTTTTAGGCATAAAAAAATTTAGTTTTTGCAGTTTTAATAAACAAAAATAAAGCTTTTCCTAGCCTATATGTACGTAAGATGTTTCATTTTTGGCCAGTGTGGCAAAAACGTTTGGCCATTGCTAGTTAGCAAGACACATGTTCTTTATAGTAGAGGCCAAACATTGGTTAATAGTACGTTTTTCATCCATCATAATAGTGTGTGTGTATATATATACATACATTTGTGCAATTTTTATGTTTATTTTTTTTTGCTTTGTGCTGTTATGCAATATTACCTTTCAAAACATATGCATAAAATTAAAACGACAGGCCAAAATAAATGTTTATAGAGGCAAAAGACTGACAGTCTGTCCAGGTGCTCTACATTTTATGTCTTTTTTTTTTTTTTTTCCTTTCCGGGCTTCAATTCCAGGGATAATATGCTGGACCTCATAAAGTAAACTACTCTATGGCACAGAGCACAGACTACACAGGCGAGCAGTAGCTTTTAAGTTTTACTGTAATAGCAGATGGTGGAACAAGTGAAAGGTTGATAGCAAAATCACGTCTAACGTTCCATCTAACAGCCTCTTTAAAGTCCAACCGAACTTAATTTCTTCCCCAAGGCCTTGAAAACTTGGAAGTGTGAGTTCTTTCACTTTTATTTTCTCTTGTTACCTTTAGGGCATGAGAAATTTGTCTCAAGTCTGAAGCAGAATCGATATAGCAATATCAAGTGAACCTCTGTTAAACATCTAGATGTTTTCCCTGTCCAGTGATTCTGAACATTCACTCTGAGGTTATAAAGAGAGACCAAGGATTTAAAATAAGCTTTAGGCATCATTTAAATCTAAACTGCGGTACAAAAATGTGTCGGACAAATGAAACCGTGACACATTATGCTCTTCAACTACAGCTCTCAACTTCATTCCTGGAATAAATATCAAGATTCCTGAACCTGTCACCCTATCCGTGACAACGTACAGCACTGCTGACCCATTAAATCAGTTTCATTTCTCTCTGAGCAGTTCCAGATCCTCAAAATCCAACTGCCATTCCCAAGCTGTAAAACAAGGTGACACTGACAGGAACCACTGAGCTGGCTGACTTGAGCTTTTCTCCGAGCTACATCAGCCTAGGGAGATAATCTGGACCATTAATGTTGTTGACACACTTGACTTCATCTAATTCCCTGCCATTAGGGATTGACCAGAGCAGATAACATCGGATGTCTTTGTGTTATTAATTGTGGATTATCTTAGGTGGTCGTACTGTTGACTCATTTGAATCCTCTGTAATGTTATTTCTCATATCTTAGTGTTTTATCATTGGCTGATTTGGCCTGCAGCTTTCTGCAGATTCTTTCAGGTTCAACACTGATTTACATATTCATAAGGAGAAGGTTTCCTGCAACATAGCTAGCAGATGCTCCTTTGATAAAAGAAAATGTCTTAATTGTGGAAAATTAGGTGATTTTGACATTTAAACCTCGGAGAATGAGTAACAAGTAATGTTGTAATGTATAAATACATCCCATCATTTTAAACCTTTAATAGTTCAAAGAAACTTCAAGCCAAAAAAGCAATGCCTCATATGAAATGGAAGTAGTTATTTTTATTCATATTCATCGGGAATAGAACGACTATGTTAAAAGTCTTTTTTCTTGCAGTGATGTATTGAAACTTAGTTTGGGGTGTAATTGTTATGTACTAATTAAAGAGGTAGGTTCATTTCCTGTGACGCAACAAAAACCTACGTAGTAAACATACATACTTGAGTAAAGTTTACATTTTTCAAAAGATTTGTTAATTTAGCATCTTCTCTTCACATTTGATAAAAGCGAAGTCAATGACGTTGCTTGTCATACATAATGTTAAACGAGGATGACTATCAGGAGCAGACCAACCGTTTATTTAGTCATCTAGAGCGGCTCTTAGTCCAAGTGTACACACCTCTGTTAACATGGCTTGTTTTTGTGATGGAAAAGAAAATTTTTAGGCCATTATAAATACTTTTTGGTCATAGTATGTCATTTATTCTGTACAATTCAAGCAAAAAAAAAGTTGACAGGAGTAAAACAACACAAAAAAGACAAATACAAAATAAAAAGGCTGTATACCCAGTAGTATAAGTGTGCACTTCCATAAACTAATATACTTTTGAGAAACCTTTTGATTCATTTTGAACACTCAATCTTTGCCTTCTCTACCTTGCAAAAGTTCTGCAGGTCATTCAAATTTGGAGGACAAGTTTTGTGCACAACCTTCTGTAGATGAGGTGAGATTTAGTTCTGGACTCTGGCTAGGAAACTCTAAAAGGTGAGTTTCCTAGCCTTTTACATCTCGAAAAGTGTGTTTGTTACAAACCTTTAATAGTTCTATTTATTCTGGATGTATGGAGAATGCAAAATACTATTGTCATAAATGGAAGACAACCAGCACATTTCTACAACTCCTTTTGGGGTTATTTCGTTTTGTAGCATTTCTTAACAGTCCCAGTCTTGATTTTTCATCAGTTTTGCACAAATGCAAATTTTCCATAAGGTCGCTTTTGTTCCATATGTTATCCAATTACTTTAGACTTATTTCTCTGTGTCTTTGATCTATATAAGATGCTGTATGTTGTTTTTGTACCCTTCTGGTAAATTATATTTCTAAGATGGAATAATTTTGATCCTTGGTGCAAAGTATGGCTTTAGCTAAATGATGCTAATGAGCAGATGTCAAGAAAGGACAGCAGAATTTTATCTCAGGATGACCAGATTCACTTTAATTGACGTAAGGTGCCAAGCTAAGCAGTTAATGTAGCCATGGTGTTACAACTTTTTTTAAAATTTTGTACATATTTTTTTTCCACTGCAAAGCACACATAAATATACATCTTCTAAATGGTTTATCTAAGCTTAATTTGAAGCCTAGCGTTCTTATAGTGGTGTGTATATTTTTGAGAGCCATTGCATGCATTCTGTGACTGCCCCCATGTGGTTGAGTAACTATCAGCTAAATAATCAAAAAGTAGGTCAAAGTGTGTCAGTTAGGATCTTTCCTACCATTTAGTATTAGTTAAGTTGAATCTTCATCATTGCATACATAGCATCTGCACAGCAATAGCTATGATAATTTTCTTGTGTAAATTCTGTAGTAGCAACCCCTTCATATATGCAGCATACATGACATTTTTAGAGTTATAATGGGTTGTTCTACTAATGTTCTAAAGATTTAGTGGCAACCTGACTTGGGTGGTGATCAAATTGTGTACGCAACATTGTCAAATGTAGAAAAAAGGCGACGCTGGATTGTTATTTACTCGGAGCTGCACATTAAAAGCATTCCTCCAGTATTGAAACACAAGACAGATATGCAATAGTGTGATAAGGTTGTGACCCACCAACAGGAGGAAAAAAGAATCATGAGACAAGTAAAAAACACAAGGCACTTTATTTTTCTTATCAAAGGTCAAACTATAAATATAAAACCTTATGCTTTGATTCAGACACATCATCGAGACAGAAAGAAAGGATGATAAACTCTAGAGTAACATCTGAATGCACAACAGCAAGCATGCCATCCATCTAAACATATAGGGATGCTTTCATTAAAACCGTGTTTCCAGAGTTGTAGCCATGCTTTCCAAAGTGACACAATAGCACATACATACACACGCTTTCACACACTCATAAGTGGAAAACAATACGAGACGTGCTGTCGTGGCTCATAAATATTGACTCGCTGCTTTGATTGGTGAGTGTGAACTGAAACGGCTTCGCCCTGCTATCAATCAGATACCCTCTAACTCATGCACTCACCTTTGAAAATATGGGGAAGTATATCAAAGAAAGCATTTTCCCGTAAAATGCCAACGTTAATGACCCTAAAAATATTTAAAATTTCAAAGTTCAGCCAAGAAATTAGTGTTGACTGCAGCGCCTCGCAGTTCTTAATTTCATTGCAGGAGCTGAAAATACAAGTAAATGCAAGTCTATGTCTCAACTGTCCAACATAAAGTACAAGTTGTTATAAAGCGCTGACAAACAAGTGTGCAGTTTCTCTCTGTCAGCTGTAGTACTTTTTATATAAACATTAACATTCTCAGAGAGAATTTGGCATGCTGACAAAAACAAATCCATGACTTTTTTATTTTTAACCAGCTGATGAAATTTTTATTAACTATCAGTGTCTGATGGTTAGACTGTTGTCTGAATCATGAGGGTTTACGCCTCTCACTCGGCCCCCAGCTGTGACTACTAGTGTCTGATGAGAGAAGCCACAGAATACAACAAGTGCTTTCAATAGCACATTTTTTCTGCCTCATTATTACTGCCACAAAATGTAATAGAATTGTTCTGTTCAGAGAATAGACAGGAAGGTTAACAGAAGAAATAGTTTAACAGGAAAGTCAGATGTGAGTGCAAAGACATAATAAGCAGGTTAAATAAAATGTTATCTACGGTTTGTCACATTTTTTAAGATTAAGATGCATGATAACCATTTTCATAGTATGAAGCTAAAAATTGTGAAGTGATATATGTGTTTCTGTTTTCTACGTTAGGATGGAACTTCAAAATCAACACGGCTTTGAGAACCAAAAAACCCTTTGTAAAGTGCGCTACCAGAATAAAACAGAAATGTTTTTTTTCCCTTCATAGAAAAGCAAATTGACCTCCTAAGAAATTATGTCAAAACATACTGGAAGCCAAGCCAAAGTAAACCTTGAAACAACTTTGGACTTTGTTGTAATTTCAAAGCTTGTGGATGGGGTTTAAAAAGAAAGCATTGTTTCATTTGAAAGACATTTCCAAAGAGCATTTCTCAGTCTGTGAAACCAGGATATTAGAACAAAATGCATACCAGACCCCTTACCCACCACTGAAAGACATGCCATTGGTACTTCTTAGTCACTTTAGCTGGAAATGTTTAGGCCCAGTGAAGTATATTTCTGAAGTTTACAAAAGGAGGGAAAGAGTTCAGTAGTAACATAAGTGCAGTGTCAGATATTCACCCAATATCTCTGAGTAAGGTTGCAGAAAAAAAGAAAATTATGTTTTGAGTTTGTAAGTTAAGTCAAACCATAGAGTAGCCACTGGTGGAATGCTAAAAATGGTCATTTCATGCATTTGTAATATCTTACTTTGATGCGGTTGTGTAGGAGGGTTTGAATAGAGGAAAAATGAGATAGTGACATTGTATCCTATTGCTTACAGAGGATCCATTTCTGAAATAGTGTAACATAGATTATATGTCTTTCTCTACGCTACTAACTGATTTATTTTGAAAGATAATGTCCATGTAAACAAACCAGAAAAACACATACACACTATGCGGTTTTACAGTGTCTTTATTTATTTATATGTCTATGTTAGATTTCCAACAGCTGATTTTAAGTTTCCTTTAATATTTTATAAGGCAATATTTGGCCATGTTTGCACCAGTCTGTTGATGATAAATGTTTGCAATTTGTGAACCCTGAAGCCCCCAAAGGCCATCTGGTCCTTCACTTTTACTCTCTTAACTACTGTGGAAACATACAGTGAAACTGCTTTCAGTTATTAACCCTCAACCCACAGAGACTGCCTTACAGAGATTAAGATCGAGTGGGGAAAAATATCTTTTTAATGTAGTGTAAATGCACATCTGTTTGGTCCAGTTGATAACTAATGGTTTAGTTGTTTTGTGCAATTTTTGTAGATATGTTTCATTGCTTAAATAATTAATTTAGTTTTTTTTTGTAATTTCTAACTAGTTCAACAGTTTTTTTTTTTTTTTTTATCTTTTAAGTGGCTTCAGGTCATTTATATTACCGTGTCATTCCCATTAGGTCTTAAAAAGGCTCAAATTTCACATAACATTTAAATGCATTACTTTTAATTGTGGCAAGTCGAATAATTCAATACATTTATATTACAACAACCTAATGTGATTCTGATCCTCTTTTGGCCACCTCAATCCTACGACATGTGACACATTATGACCTTAATCAAACCTAAGACACCAATTATAGGATTCTTTAAAATTCTTCACTAATTATCTAATCGGTCTGTAATTTTCCTATTTTAATTTAGTTCAGTTAATAACAGTTAATAACAGTTTACATCTGTCTTTGTAACCAGTGTTTTACACCTTATTAAACCTTTTGATCTGTTCCTACGTTTAAAAAAAAATAAATAAAAAACACAATATTACTCTCAATTATCAAATAAAACATTTTTTACCTACTATTTTGTTTAGCCTCAGTAGTTTTTTTAACTGTAAACATATAGCCTAAAAAACAAAGATGTTTAAAAAAAAGTGTTTTTTTTTTGGACATAAATAAGACTGTTGGCTGCTGAAAATGATGCTGCTCCTATTTACTTTCACCTGGTTATGCCATACTTGGAGTCTTGCTCTCTTGCTTGCGTTGCTAAAAATGTCCAAGAGTTGGCACAGAAAAAGAGAAGTTGCCATTCGGCTTATCCGCTCACTGTGTCCTACCTGAAGGCTGTACAGGATTTAGTCTGGTGAGCCTGTATTTTCCAAGATCATAAAAATCCCCATCATGAAGGCAGTAATGTAATGCACTCAGAGCTTGGAGGTTACAGAATAAAATGAGTCTTTGTATATAGCCGTTACTGAATGGCATGCAGCCGTCTACTTATTTTAACCCATACAAAGAAATTAGATTTAGGCAACCTTAAATTTCAACAAGTATTCTGACCTTCTTAAATTTAATTAGCTGGAGTAGTGGAGGTCTCAAGGTAGGGCCTGTGTAGGTTAGCCTGGAGGGAGAAACCTTAGTAGGTTTATATGAAAAAGTTTCACTGCAACAGCTTTTTCGTTTCCCTTCGCTTTTGTGAAGAAGTTTCATTGCTCCAACTCGAGCAACCAACATTTGAATAGATTGTACAACAAGGCAGATGGACAAAGACAAACTTTAGAGAAGGAAAAAATGAAAATGTTGACTGTGTAACAATGGATACAGGGCTGTATGAAATGACTGCCTCTATTTACTTTGACAACAAGAAATCATGGTGCTCTTCAGTATATGAATTCTATTTGCTGACTTGTTTTCCTTTAATACCAAATGTGAAGTTTTCAGGCAACAATTTTGGGAAATAAATTTTATTTGGAAATATATTCATGTTCTCTGAACCCAATGTGAAAAATCAGGTTTCTGTTGTGAGGTATGTAAGTTGTCCCTCAACATATCTGATGCAAAAGCCTTTTATATTTCAAGTTATTTTCTGTTACTGCAAAGCAACTACAACAAAAGTCATAAATCATTCACAAATTTATGTCTGAATGAGATCTGGCAGAGCTTGGTTTATTCGTTCAGTTTATAATGAAAGGATAATGGATATGATAAAAACATGACTGTAGATAGCAGACAGTTTAAACAAGTGTGTACTAATCTCTTAGGAAGAAGTTGCAAAAGCTGTTGTCGGCAGAAAAAAAATCAAGGTCAGAGAAGTACACAACACAGTGACCACAAGAAGCCCATCTGATCTCAAAGCAAACTGCTGTTCTGCAACAACTTCCTTCTCTTTCTGTACACAGCTCCTATGGGAGTACTCTCTGAATAACACTGTTTTGAGGCCAAAACCAAAGACAGAACCCCAGTGAGTTGAAGTCCTATGCCTGAGAGATAAAAGGTGTGCTTACGGAACAGATAAAGGGCTGAGAGAACCAAAAAAAGCCATATATATATATATATTTGAAAAAAAAAAAAAAAAAAAAAAAATATATATATATATATATATATATATATATATATATATATATATATATATATATATATATATATTTTTTTTTTGCCTTGCAGAACTCAAATGCTATGTATTTATTTTGTTAGTGAAAAAGGTTTGTTAGGCAGTCGAGATATTGGTTCAGGCAGGTTACAAACATTAGCATTGCAACTTATTTCATCATATAAGCTGACCCCCTAGCACCTCAATCTCCATTCAGCACTGTGAAAAGAGATAATTCTAAGTAATGAGAGAGAATTGTTTTGTTAATGCATTCACTGTGTTCTGCGGATGACCTGCAAAATTCTGCTTTCTCTAGTCCCCATGCCACAATTTCATAAAATCCCCTTATTACAATTCTGCCACGAGTACAGCTGAATTCCTTTAAGCCATTAGCGACTGTTGAAAATGGTTTGGGCTGGCCTCAGCATTGACTGTAATGATGAGGACGTGGTGCCATAGAGAATCAATGCTTCTCTGTGGCTCAAGAATTAAACAGTAACAGCGGGACTCTTTCAGTTTAGTGCTGGACTGTCATCCTCTTCAACCACTTAATTGATCAAGGTTTTATTTATCCTGTCACAAGACTTTAACCTAATTTGTTTTCCATTTGTGCACAAAGTACCTTCATTGAATGGCTACGTTAACAATCTGTGGTATTACATTAACCTTTTTTCTCAATTTTGAACAGAGTAGTCTTGGGATTTTAAATATAGCAAGGGCATGTTTAAACATGTGCAATTAATTAACATATCAAGTCTAATGTCTGTATTAATTTTTTTTGAAGCACACATATCTATGGTTGGTGAGCTACTTAGAAGGAACCATTTTCTTTGTATGTTACAAAGCAGCAGAAAGTCTAGAAAGGCAGAGGAATGTGATGAATTTCATTTCCTTTGTTCCTTGTAAGGAAAGCAGGAGCGCATCATGCTTATCTCCTTTTACTCTGCAACTATGCGAAGATGTCTTTGTAATTGTGTTAGATTTTTTTTCCTGCAGTGCTTGCTGTGTTCGTTTCCATTACATTTCTGTCGTAAAATACCCTCCTCGTTGTTGGCAACTTTAAATGGAATGTCAATACTTAGCGCATGGAATGGGGAGCGTGGAAATGGGCTTAATATGGGGACCTATAAACATAAAGTTTAATGCTGCCACCAAAGGAAGGCCCGATTGCTGCAAAGCTTGGCAAATCAAAGAATGATAATCACAGATTTTCTTGCCTAGCCATCTCAACAGCTTAATATAAACAACTTCATGGCCCCCTCCTGTGCACTTTTATTTTATAATCGTCACAAATTTCCAGCCATCATTTCTATTTTTCCTTTCACTCCCACTTTGCCCTCTTGTAACTCATATTTCACATTTTCCCTTAAACCTCTTTCTTTTTTATTCTGTTGCTCAGTCATTAAGTTTACACAAGAGATAAACAAAATGTGAAAAAACAAAGGACAAAGCCTTGCAGCTAAGTCTGATTGTTTTGTATGAAGTAACGATTGCGTTGTGAAATAAGAGACAACACTGCTCAGCTGATCTCATTTCGATGTCCAGAGGGAAAATACACACATAAGGCCACTTTATGGGTTCATTTGCATCACCAGAGCTCCGAATGACTGTAAGTTAACAGTCTGAGCAGAAAAAGAAAGCCACACCAGCACTGACTGATTATGACTGTAATATATTAACCAACGGAGAGCAATTTCCAAAGACAATTCTGATGATGCAGTGATTGAATTTACTGCACTGCTAATGTTTAGCAATTGTGGCACTTCTTTGAGCAGAGTGTGTCAGATCGATCTCAGAAATTCTTTTCAATTTCCAGTTCTTTTGGAAACAATTTTTGTTCATTTTGGCATGTTTTCTCTGTTTTAAGTTTATGTCATACAATTTTATTTACCTTTGGAAAAAAAATGATCAGGCAAATAAGTAAGAAAGAAATAATTGAATAACTGCTTGACTAAGTCATCTCCAAACACTCATCTGAAAAGCACCCACTCCCACGAGTCTTGCCACCAGTCACAAGATAAACATTGTGTTTTCCTCTTAGCAGTACACACACGCATGCAGCACTTGTTGAGAAATGAATGTTGTCTTGTGATGTCAAGGAAGAGTGCATACAGTGGTATCTCTAAGGTAATTAAACAGAATTAAAGGTCTGTTGTGACTGAGAAGGCTTGGCAGGAATAGACTAATGGTAAAGCTAATTAAAGTGTGTTTTATCCCCTGAATGATAGTCATCTCCTCTGCCCACAGTTTCCAGACAAGTTCAGCTGAGTAGCTTTATGGGTCCAGGAAGACTTTCAGACGAGTATTGTTATTCTTACCTTGACATGTCATTAAAGTTAATTTTCCTCAGGTTTCCCCCAATGTAGAAACACAATCTTTTTATTTATGAACCATGCATGGTATTCAGATCCTTTGGTTCTGCGTTTGCTTTTTCAGAAAGCACTGAATCCCTTTTAAATAAAACAACTTCAGCAACAATGTAAACAAATGCAACAAAGACCTTTATCTGCCAGGTGCTGGAATAGAGAGCGAGATGCAAATAAGTGAATAAGTAGTGGTTCCAAAAATGTATATTCAAGTCTTTTCTTTCCAGTCTGTCAAATCACTGAGTAATTTGACATTAGAGCTTTATAAAATACTGGCCTAGTCATTTACTACTTTTCAATATTTGCATTTAAAACCATACATATAAACTAATAAAGAAGCAATGATGGAGCTATGCTATTCACAACTACCTAAAAAGCAAATCAGCAAATTCTATTACTGCATCTGAAAACATTTTAAATCTATAAATGATTACTTGACAAAGTTCATTTTGAGCATCAGATTGGAGAAGAAGAGGGATTTAGGTGATTTTGAAAATAGCACTGTTGTTATTTTCACACACTGAGATTATAGTTTAAATAAGATTACCAAAATGGAGCAAGGTCTACTAAGCTTTATTTTCACTTCCAATATTAATTTGATGGAGTCAATGTTTGGCATTGAAAGACATAAAAATATGACACTATTTTTCCTTGTAATAATGATTCAAGCAGGTAGTGGTGGTGTAAGAATATCAGTCAGCCAAGGGGAGGAACAATTTTACAAATGAAATCCAGACCTTTCTCTTTCCTCATTATGGGAGATCCCAAGGGAGTTCCCTGTCAGAAAGAATACATTGTCCAACTGGTAGTACACCATAATGTGTACTATCACATGTTGGATGTTTTCAAAAAGCATCAAAACTGAGGAAACAAAAGGAGATTTGTATCAGAAGCATACAGATGCTTCTAGCGCAGAAGCATCTGTATCAGAAGCTAATTAAAGTGTATTTTATCCCCTGAATGATAGTCATCTCCTCTGCCCACAGTTTCCAGACAAGTTCAGCTGAGTAGCTTTATGGCTCCAGGAAGACTTCAGAAATCTTCTTTGGGCTAATGAACTTAATGGGAAAGCTCATTTTTCATAACCACAAGTAGAGGTTAAAACTGAGGCGTCTGCTATGTCAACTCAGCTCTTTCAAACACCCTTTTTTGTTTGAATCATACAGAATAGCCAGTCCCCATGCAATAAAGCAGCTTCGTGTTCATCTTCAAACTCCTCCCCTGCATGCCTGAAGGTGTCAACAGAACCACATCATCTGCAAAAAGTATAGAAGTTCTCAAACCAGAAACCCTTGAGATTCCCTCCAGTCTCTAATATCAATGATTTAACTGAGTAATTTTTCAAAATACAGAACACAAGTTACTGAATACACTGGTCTGCTAGACCATTTAATTAGTGATACACAAATTAAATAATGCATTATTTAACGCTCTGCCTTTGAGTAGACATAAAAACTTGTATCTTGAATGTTTTCAAACTTGTTACTTTTATTATTCTCCCTACATTGCATGAGAACTGTGCTGCTCCTTAGCAACTGACTCTTCTCAGCAGAACTGTGGGTCTAATAAAACCTGCAGAAGAGCAACAAAAAGAACAATTGTGAGGTGTTCACCTGACCTTCCAACTCCCCAGATGGCAATCTAAGAGAATCTGATGGCATGTGCTGAAAACAAACAGACCCCATGCCACATCCTGTTGCTAACAGCATGTTACAAAGCACCAGAACGCAGTCCCATAAAGGTACTTTACCAAGATTTTAAATCTAAAAAAAGAGGCCACACGCCTCAGGAATATGCTGCAACATTTACTCAATGATGATTGCTGCATTTAACTCAGAAAGGTTCAATTTTTATACTAAAGCAGCAAAGTAGATACCAGTTTCATTCACACCAGGTGGAAATCGGTTGTTCATCTAGGTTTCCATAATCATTTAGCTGTATGACAGAGTTCTACTGACAAAATTACACAGAATCATTTACCACAAGCTGTTACAACAGAATGATGCTGTGCTTGTTTAATTTCATTGCCTAATTTTAAAAAAGCACTAATTACTTGAGAACTTCCAGTGGTGGCCATGTAGTGACAAAAAACGTCTCCCCAATCTTAGACTCTGTTCAGTAAATTTAAACTAAATAAGTAATTTTCAGACTATCATTTACACCACTGATTGAGTATAGTTCAAACTTTTACCACAGTGCTTACTTAAATGATCTGTCAATCGTTGGCTGCAACATTCTTATCTAGAATACTCTAGTTTTTGCTCAGGTAGTGGAAAGTGGTGTTCACCTTATGCAGTTGCAGGACACTCAGTAAATCTTAATAAACTGTTTTATTCATGCCGCTTATATTTGTTGTCAGAGTTGACAGGTGTAACATGTGATGCTGTCAGCGTCAACCAGGGACTTTACCACAGTCACTGACAATGTGAAGTGAAAAATGATCAATTATAATGTGGCCAACTCTCACTTCCTTCTCTCTGTCACATATCATACCAATGATAAATGGCTAGGTAGTCGTAAAGAATCCCACATTTTGGGCAGTTTATAGTACAGCACTTCCATTAATTAGAATGACAGACAAGTGAAATCATATATTAAGCCAACACGAAATGAGATAGAGGTTCTGAGCGCTCCTCAGCTGCATTCTACCCGTTTCCCTGGTATTTCAATAATTGGAAGAATTGTTAAGGGAAACTGTTGTGAGAAACATGTCTCGTTAAAATTGTGTGAGTACATTTTGGAAAGGTTGATTTCTAACCCAACTAAAAACGTAAAACTAGCATAGGTCTTTGGACAGTATTCTGTTCTTTTTTTACCCATGGTTTGGATGATACCCGTATTACTATACAGTGTGAACCTGCAAGTTATAATATATTTAAAACACAGATCCATTTGTAAACCACATTAAACACAAACCTGCTCATGACAGTAATGTAATTCACTGTGATTGACTGTTATTACCCTGTTACTATCATTGATTGTGACTTTAAACATGCATTCAGTGCAGTTTTCTATAGCTTTTTAGTTAAAATGTCTAACTGAGGTTTATGGTTCAGTAAATTTAATCACTGTTTTACCCTTCAGGACTCACTTATCAATAAATTTAGCATATATTTTATTCATCAAATTTTTTTTTTCTTGAGTTTTTTGTAATAGAAAATATTACAGCACAATACAAATTTAAAAGTAAATTATTTTAATATGTATTACGTTAAAACATCTGGGGAGACAACTCTCAAGACGAAACATTTTAGTTTTAATTACTGTAGATTTTCCAATTACGAAATATTGCACACCATGTAATCCGTTCCACTATAATAAGTATCTGTTTTTATACCGGACTGTTGCTTGTGTACCTCACAGCAATGTGTTTGCTTTTAGAAGGAGTTTCATTCCAAGGACAGTCAACCACCTGATAGGTTCATGTCATTCAACAAGGTTGAAGTTAACACATACATTGCGGGGTCTCCGCCTTTTTTGCAATGCTGAATAAAACTGTTAGCAGTTAATGAACCAGTTGCCGGGCTATAAGCAACCCCCCCCAATATATATATATATATATATATATATATATATATATATATATATATATATATATATATATATATATATATATATATATATATATATATATATATATATATATATATATATATATATATATATATATATATATATATATATATATATATATATATATATATATATATATATACATGTATATATATATAAATTGCAAGCCAGCTTATACCTTTTTGAAAAAATAATGTGTGAAATTATTTAGGCTGACAATATGGTGTGTGCTGATAAGAGACACAATTTTATAGTAGTGCTTCTCAGATAACCCATTTCTTCCTCTGCTCTGTGTTGTTACTGGTCATCTGGAAGTCAGTTAAAGACAGTGATTTATGCCTGGGGCTTCATGCAGCATAGCCTCATTACACACAACCATTTTGAGAATCAGCAGATAATTACAGTATATATCATAGGCCACATGGGGCCCAGCAAAATCAGTCCATTCCAATGGCATGTCACTAAGGACGGAGGGCTCAGGAATGGGAAACTACATTCTAACCTCATTTTCTGTTCTTTAATTGAAATTCTTGGTGAAACTTCATGTACATTCTTTGAATTAACATTATACATACATATCTCTATATATATATATGTTGCATGCATGGCCAAATTTATCTGTAGAGAGTTTGATAGACATTCTTACATTTGTAAAACAATGTTATTTTTGAGTCATTTGGGAAATTTGAGGTTTGTGTTTTTTCTGTTCTGTTCACATTTTGTTAATGCAAACAAAACAATAATTAAATAACCAATTCTAACAGAACCTTTTTTTCAATTTCCATGAAGGGAACATTAACTCGTGCCCGAACTGAACTGAACCCCGAATATCTGGACCTCCGTCCTCGAGCAGAGCTGAATCCTGAATATTGGACCCCTTGCACCCCTTTAGTGAGTACCGATGGTCCCATTTTTGGCAAATAATCATTAGAGTTTCACCTAATGCAAATCATTTCATATCATAAAATCCAAACTATTTTGAAGATCATTATTGCATCAGCATTCCATGGAGAAAGACAAAGAGTTATTGGACAAAACATATCTATTTTTTTAAGTTTTGCCTCCCTCCCTGCTTTGGAACATTCTAGAGTAAGAGACATTGCAAAAAAAAATTCTACTTATTTCTCCTTCTACAAAGCCTAAATATGTTTTGCATCTGAGTAACAGTGACATATTGTACTCGAAACATCATTAAATTCAGGGCTAATGTGATGCTAATATTCATGCCATTTTTACTTGAGTAATAAGTATTTGTCTCATTACCTCCGTGCTTGGAAAACACAGTGCTTGATAGTCATCGGGGGGTTAGAGAAGGTTTGCTTGTGTCGCTTTGCACTGGTGAATCTTAATGATGTCGTTTTTTCTCTGCTACAGTTTATCAACAAGGGCTGAGAGGGGGGTTGGACTCTTACCATAATCTGCATCCGTTGCTCACCACAATGCCAAGTTATTTTTTTTTGCGTGTTGCAGGGATAATTTGTGTGAATTTGTATTCTGTGTATTTTGTGTTTCACAGATAGTGTTTGGTGTGTGCAATTCTTTCTGTTACACCATAGGTGTGAAGAATTTCACCAGCCTTGATTTTTTAATGTTGGGACATTAAAGGATCACTTATAGCCTAAATCTGCAGAGTATCAATATATTTTCAATTGATCTGTAACTGTAGACTCCATATAATTTTAAGGTCTGCAAGCATCTCACAAGAAAGAAATGCTAAAAAGCTGGTCACATTTGCAAAACATGTTTGAAAAGAACACTGTGGTCAATATAATTTTTCATGCCACTTTTGTTTCTACAAAGCCAAAACATTCTGAAACAACACAGAACTGCTTGTTTAATTTTCTCATTTAGAATTAAATGAAATGAGTGGGAGAAAATAAATAAATACAGAAAAAATCCTCAAACCATAAATTACATTTGTGGGGTCTTTTCTGATTAGCTAACTATTTCTTAGTTTACACACATGAGCACATTTACAGGATTGTTAGGTCAGTTAGAAGGTGGATAGAATAGAAATGTCCTTTATAGTTCCACCTTGAAGAACGTCAGGTGTACCAGCCTCAAGTTACTAGTAAATAGAAACATGCAAGTTCAATCTAAGAAAATAATATAAGAATTATTGGCTGTAGAGTTAAGGCAAATTTACAACATAGGAGAAAAAATACTGCAGTTAAAGTGTTCCAGATCAACAGTGCTTAATGATTGGACAGTACCTTTTTTTGTCAAATGTAAGCTCACTTTCTTTACTTTACTCATTAAAGGCATTTAGGCCTGTCACGATAACAAATTTTGCTGGGCGATTAATTGTCTCAAATTATTGAAGACCTTTGTACACTGATTTAATGGATATCAAGTGATAATGTATGTGATTTCCTGCCAAAGATATATACAAATTATTTTCAAAAGAACACTTAACACTGGAACTGAAAAACAAAATAAGCAAAACAATCAAAAATAAAATGGATTCTCAGTCTCCATTAACAAAAAATGTACTTGAATAAAAACTAAACAACACAAGGTCAAAGTGGAAATAAATGTTGCATTCAACCAAAAGTGTGCAGATTATGAAGTCTGCACACTTTTGTGTCTAATGATTAAATCTAATCATTAGATTTAAATAGAGAAGATGAGCACATCGACTACCTGATGCAATAGTTCACACTACGCATTTTTTTGACCCGATATTTCCCCTTAAGACAATATTAGAACGTTGGCCGTTCTAAGATTGTCGCTTGCGATTTCCGATCATCCCGTAGTGTGTGGTGTGTTATGGTAAGTCTTTCTGAGGGGAAATTACGGAGGGGACTCCCAAACAGCTGACTCCGCGCAACCCGAAGTCCAGCGGACATTGGAGATTTTATGTGGAAACAACATTAATGTTTATAAAACATTTCGTGCAAAGAATATGGTTTTAAAACGAGTTAACTGGACTTGTAGCCATTATTTTGTGCCCATTGTTGGACACCACATGGCACGATCGAACCCGATCAAACCATTAGACCTAGGAGTTCTGTTGGCTAATGTGTGATCCCTCAGGTTTTGAAAATGGGCCGACAGCTCTAAGATTGTGTAGTGTGCACTGGGCATTACACTAAAGATATGAGGAAGGGAGGGTCAGTGGAGAGCAGCGGAGTTGATTCAGTGTCATCAACAGAATAAGAAAAAGGCCGGAAGAAACGATAAAGCCAATAATTAAAATGAGGTCGATAGTTTTAATTTATCGAACAATTAATTGATTTATCGTTTATCGTGACGGGCTTAATGGCATTTGAGATTAGTTTCCAAAATACTCATTGAGAGTTAGTTTATTACAGAATAAAAGGTAGTGTCTGACAATTAAATTTCTATCACTGGGGAAAAATGTTAAGGAATTAACACAGTTTAAACTTTTTGTACTTTATGAAAACACTGAAAACTTTTATATCTGCATTTCCTAAATATACAGCTGAGAAAACATTTGCATATATTTATTTTTCATGAAGCAGTAATGTTCACAAACATTGAACCCTCAGTTTTCTTTCCATTAAATATTTAATGCTTGTTGTGTCCCCCTGGGTCCACTATCAGCAAACAGGGAAAAGCTAACGAGGCAATGGTGTAAACACAAAGCAGTTCCATCTCACCCACATTCCCTTGATGCCACTGGGCACACCACTGTGTCATGCAGTGATTTTTACCGTACTAGCTGGCATCAGCACAGTCAACAGGTCAGAATTTCCTTAGCGGCTGTAAACATTTCTAAGACAGTTTTGTCAGTCACTGAGGGCATAAAATGTAGCGTAAAATAAGGACTATTATTTTTTTCACATGAATTGTTTGTTACTTATCTTTATACAATATGCAAATGACAGTAAACACGCAAAGTCATTGCATCTTAGCCGGCATCTTCTGCCAGTCAAGTAATCTTACATCTATTTTATCTAAATTAGAATAACCTTTTCTTGATCTAAAAAAACAAATGACTAAAGGAACCTATAATGTTCATTATAGAAGGAAAACATAAAGTGCTGCTTATTGTTGAGATGCAGGTATTATGCACAAATGTCTCAAGTCAAGTGACAGAGGTGCAACATATTAGAACATTTGTGATATTAATATCACATATTTATTTAAGTCGAACTACAACTGGTGATTTAAATAAACAGGAACAAGAATGTTTTATCGTAGATTTTAAAAATGGAATGCTTGCAAGAGTACAAGTCCAGTGTTAACAAAAATCCTTGTCACTAGAAACAAATTACAGCACCTTCTATTATTATTTCAGTAAATCTTTCTTTCACCTCCATTACCATGCAGTTTTTTTGTTTTTATCAATCTGAGATGTTTTTCTTACATTTGTAACTAGTTCAGGGACCTGTAATAAGATGAATAGGACAGTGCATGCTTTGTGTCTCCCTGAAGCTTGCAGCAACATTATACGGACATTAGCCTGATTTAGTGAACAGAATTTCTCACAGAATTCCTTCCAGCTGAATTCAGCAAAATATCCCGCTGACTTTGTTAGAGCATGGTAGTGTGTGTTTGTTGGACCTCACTGGACCAAAAAGCCTCACAGCCAAACATACGCATGCGTACTCAGATAAATGCATGTTCTCTCCCACAGGCCGTTTTCTTTTAGCCCATGAGGGAATGATGACTCTCATTATCGCCTCAAAGCAAGATGGCCACTCTGCCCCTACTCAGCAGCCTATTAAGTTACCAGACAGCTTTATTGTATTGGTGTTCGATAATTTTCTTTCCTCTGTCATTCCGAGTGCATCAGGGAGTTCTTGCATGGGGACGAGTGGTTGGGAGAGGGGCAGGAGCTAACGTGAAAAGGCACAGCTGGCGGAAATTATCCCATCCTATATGTGGTGAGTCCTTGGGCTGATTGTTAAGCAGTCCTTGGCCACAGAGAGACACCTTCCTTCATTAGTAGTTTATTCCAAATTACATGGAGAAGAATAGGTTGGTTGTGCTTATTGTGAACAGCAGTCATGACACACAAGAAACTAACTGCATCCAAACCGTAGTTCTTCAGGTAAAATACAATAAACTGGAAAAGTCACCTCATGGACTGCATATGTCCCATTGATTTATTGGATGTTTTTCAGTTTGTGGTCCTCGTACTCGTAGGAATCAATGCACTTATTGCCATTTACTCTATACGTTTGATGAGTAGATAACTGGAAATGTAATTATTATTGTAAAATGAATACCAAAGAACTGACTTGCAGGTGAGGATAAAAAAAGCTATAAACAAATGAACAAGAATCGAGAAGAAAAGTCTAATCTCTTCAAGGTTTATGCCATTGATTTATTTATTTGCAATTTATACTGTCTAAATAGTTTAATCTTGTTTATGCCAGGGGTAATCTTTAAATATCTGTCATACCACTGTGTACAACTGTTATTGGGATTTTAGTAGTGTATGACAAAAGGCACCTTTGGGTAAATAAGTTTTCCCTATCAACTTTCTGTATTTCTGATACTGTGGCCTTCATGTTCAGTGTAGCTACATAAGACATGGTAATTGATCTGAATTTAAATTGCACCTTTTCAGTCATACTGACCACTTAAAGCACTTTACACTACAGACAAATTCACACAGTTGCATTGACACAGGCATGTTTGATACCAATGATAGGAGGAGACTTGACTCAAACCTACAACTGTCGGATTGCAAGAAGGCTACTCTATCACTTAATCACATACGTCCCTGTTATGTGCCAATCTAACAAAATTCAAGTGAATTCTACTTGAAAAGAAACAAAAAACAGCAATAAAAAAGATAGTAAACTCAGCCCTCCTTGATGCTGTAACACGTTGCATATTTTATTCCTGTGATCCCAATACAAATACACTGCACAAAATAGGTACCGTACTTGATGTAACATGACTCACTGTTTCACAAAATGTGCCTCAGTTTTTCCCTTTCAGACCAACATAAAATATAGTTTTAGATTAACTCGCTTACATGGTGAGCTATTTATCAGCATAGTAATCGCTTTAGCAATGGTAACAGTAAACACTTCCTGGTACAGACTTGTTAACTGTTAATTTATGCAGAAATGTGCCTATTCTCTGAAAGCTTCCGGAGTCCTGAAAATGTGTAATTCTTTGCTGTTTGTATGAAATATACTTCAAAAACCTGAACTTTTTAACAGACAACAAGATAGTTTTTAGAATAGTTATTTGAAGTACAAATAATCTTTGGTTTCTACTCTGAAAACAGAGGTTGGAAATGAACTAACTCTGGACACAGATTACAAGGTTTATACAAGGTCTAAATGTATTCGTTTGAAATGTACTTATTGACCATACTGGAAAATCACATTAGCAAACTGCTATACATGCTTGGTGCTTTTAATGCTCAGAATCTTTAGACTTTTGAAATACGCTCAAGTGCTAAATCCTGTTTGGCCATGAACTGATATTAGAGAGAAGAGTTTGGGAGCTTTGGAAATGGAATATCCAATAATGCTGCAGTAACACCACTTTGGAAGATGCAATTTATAAAATCACAGCAGTGAATGGGCTGTATCTCTGTGTAGCATATGTATCCAGAAAGATTTCATACAGACAAAGTTGATACTCCTTCCACTGATCCATTTTTTTTTTAAACACTTGAAAATGTAACTTTATATTTGTATTTTCATTATTATAATTAAACGATGGCTTAACTGTTTTTATTTATCAAATATGAAACATACTTTTAATTAAGACCACACTTGTGTATTATTATTTTTTAATAGCCTGCTGAAATTCTAATCTTCTAAGAAATTAAATATTGTGTCTTTATTGACTACAAGCTAAAAATCATCACAATTGACAGAAATAGAGGCTTTAAAAATATGACTTTTTGTAATTAATCTATATGAGTTTTGTTACAGAATAGAGTTATGATTCAATAATATAAGTTGTTGAATAGATCCTTATATATAGCTAGAAAATGTTTGAGAAAAACATCAATACAATGGCATCAAATAGGAAGGCTTTTGCATATTTAGAGGAAAGGCAATTGTCAGATTTTTTTCTGCAAGTTTCTATTTGCTGGAAGAAAGAGGTCTGTTATTCTGTATATAGAACAACAGACCAGATGGATTCTTAACAGTTTTTTAATTTGCTTTCTTGGTGTTTCCCCAGCATATTCGGGTTTTGGACACGTGCTCTACTAACTCTTTTCAGCCACATTATTAAAATCAACAGTTTAAATAAGCAGTATTGATAGTCTTTCATGCAATTTCTTTGCTCAAAAGCCCTGCATATTCATGTTGATGTTACTTTAACAGGACAGCCCACCTTATGATTGTTGCAGATCAAAAACTAGCGTGCCATTGCAACAGCACTCTGCGGCAGCCACAGCCTCCTTCAGAAAGACAAGATCCACATAAAAAATAAATAAATGAAAAGTCTTTGGAACAACTCTGTAGACACAATAGAGCCCAAGGAATCTCAAAAATCTCCAGATCGCTATAAAATTGCCTTGTATTATTGTGTTTTGTTGATTTCAAGCCTCAATGTCTAAAAACTCTCCATGTTCTTCAAATAGTGGATTGTTGCACAAAAAGCAGCTGACTCTTTTTTTTTTTTTTTTTTTTTTTTCTGTGAGTCATGTAGAATAAAATCTGCATTCTTGACTGCAATAGTATTGGTACAGAACTATTATTTGCAACAACAAAGGGCTTTTTTTTCATCACAGGTTTTGGAAATGCTGCATAGCTAGAGTCACTGTTGACAAAGAAACTTTAGGGTAAGATTAAACTGTAATCCTAGGAGAGGTGCAGTGTCATTGTAAGCTTCTGAGACTATATCACAATCAGGAACAGCAGGGAAATGTGCTGTGGACTGCAGAGTGGAACAAAAAATATATAAAAAAATCAGATAGCAGACAAGAGAATGGGGGCAATATTACTTCATATGAATCTGTTCTAAAATTCAGGGCTATTTCTCCTATATGTTATTATGCTTTACTAAGTCTGTTCGCAACCTAAACATCAATACCCAATTTAGAATTACAGACACTTGGGTCATAATATGCTATACTAGTTTTCAGTGTTTTTTCTTTCTTACTAGGTAAATCAGGCACAAAAACAAACACATTTTCTCCTTTTTATTTGTTTACCACTTGTTTTATCCGGCATGATACTTGCTTTCCACACACATTCTAAGCAATCAATGAAATTTCAACTACTTGATGAAACTCATAGAGAGGTCAAGCATAATGGAAAAAGCCTTGATTAAACTGTAGTGGCTTTGTATGTCACACTACTCCCTGTTCGTACCATTTGACTTTCTATGAAGGTCAGATTGGCCATTAGCTAGATCAGCCTAACACTGCTTGCCCCACCTCTCCACTCCAATTCTTCTCATCTCCCCCTCTTCTCACTTCTCCACCCCTCTCCGCGGTCTAGAGAGAGATGCGATGGGGCTAAATTTATCTTCACAGCAACTAAAGCTAAGATGTTAAAAGAGAACCCCTGCCAGCTTGGCAACTGGCTGCTGATTGTGATCAACTTCACCTTTGCAAGGCGTCTGTCAGAATAGCACGGACCCATTTCTCCTCTACCCTTCCTTCTATCCTCGTTCCTTTTTATCCCAAGCATGATCCTCCCATCCCGTGTTTTATTAACAACAGAGCTGCTGGTTTGTGATAACTGGTCACTCCTCTAGGCGTTGAAAGGCAAGGACACTCTATTATCCTACTTAGATGGATGGGTTGAAATAATGGCTGCAAGTGGTAGAGCCTGCCAAATCCTCCAGTTTTATAACTCCTTTGTCTCTGACAAGGAGGAACATTAGTAAGAAGGCCAGGTACTTGGATACAAATGTACCTCTATGAATAAGGGGGGAGGAAGGGTGATCTGAAAAGTGCATAGTCTTTGAAAGCTTCAGGAGTCCTGAAACTGCATAATTCTTTTTTGCTGTCTGTATAAAAAAAATGCTTGAAAAACCTGAATTTCTATCAGCAGCTATTGCAGAGATCCCACATCCCTCCTGACACTGTGCTTTTTCTGAGAAAGGCAGAATACCTTTTGTTGTATAAAGAAAGTTAACATGATGCCTTATTAATATGGTGAATAGTCTTTCAGCCAGATTGCAGGGTGACATGTCAATTACTCCCCCTAATTATCAGTGACCTATAGCTCAGCACACTTCCAGATTTTAATTTATTTCACAAGTATGAACCCTCTGTGCAACTAGTTCCAATCATGAATCCTAAATTGCATGACTGAAATCCCGTATTTCCTTCTTTGTTTATTGCAGACATTGGGGAACAAACTAGAACAGCTTGCTTAACACTGTTTGCAGAATGACTTGCTTAGTAGGTGGTGGAGGTATTGAAACCCGGAATTGTATTAATTGTTCTTTTATTTAATTACCCAGTAGTAATATTAGAAAATAATGCTCCCCATTATCCTGAATGCACAGCTGATAGCCAGAAGGTTGTTCTCATTTGCTCTACAGTGTGTGAGTTCTCTTTACAGCAGACAGTAGTTGATTTGTTCCTAGGAATCATCATCCTCTGAAAAGTAACCTGAATACATAAAGTGAACTTTGATTTGCCCCACTTGTCCATTTCTAAATAAATGTGGTAAACTTGTCAGTTAGTATGAACATGTAGAATTTGAATTTTCTCTTTTGAGAATAATAGTCAATGTTTTCCAGTTTTACCTTTTATCTATTACTGTATCTGAACAGTTTCACAATTCATCTCAATAATTAGCAGATATTGAGATGAATTCTGAATCATATATATAGTTTAGTGTAGGAGGAGTTTATGTCAGACCAGAACCTTTTGAATGATAGTGACGGCTTTCTTAGAAAATATTTGTTCAGCTATATACTAGGGAGAGGTGGAAAGTGACCACTAAAGAATCTTCCTACACATTTTAAAATGGATTCCATGTGCTAACATGCCTGAGTACAACTTCAGCGTTCCTGAATCAGTCTTTTCACTGAGTGTAAGATTTTTATTTTGCTTCTTTTAGAAAAAGTCCATCTGTTATTTCTACATAGAGCTGTGAAGTTTTTCTCTGCTTCAAGGACTTATTTTTACACTACATGCTAATTTTTGATTGAATTAACTGCTTGGTCCAATTCCTCTGTGACTGTTTTGTTGTGTATTAAGTTATTAAAATGTTAAGCCATTTGCAATTCCAGGCATTCTCATGAATACAACATTTTAGCTTTGGGCATGACCTGTACCTTTAGATTAATAATCCTGGAAGTGAACACCCAAATTACAGCTGCATGCTCATCACAGGATGTTTAAAAGGCGTAGCCCAGACATGGAAAACTGAATAAGCTCAAGTGCACAAGTTTTGGACTTAATGTTAAACCCTTGTCGCACTATTGCTGCTTTTCCAGTGGAGTAAGATAAAATGGAGGGCAAAAATGACCCAGTGTTAGGTTCCAATGTATGACATCATACCAAAAGTAACACACACTCTTTAGAACAGAGCATCAAAAGCAACACACACACACACTGTGCTGACACTGACAGGACTTGGTGTTTACCAGAATCCCACTTCATTTCTTCATTTTTTGACCCATATAATGTGTTTTTCAAAACTTCAACAGACAAGGCAAAATAGGAGATCGTGTAATAGTATGTCAATGCATGTATCGTAAAAAAATTACATGTACTGTAGCTAAAAATTATGTTTTGCCCCATTTTTAATAATTGGGCATTTAAAATTAAGAACAAGAAAAAAAAACAATAGACTTCAACCCCTTTGTTTTCAGTTTTACAATTTCCTCTTATTTTCTAAACTTATTCTAATTATTGTTTTAGCAATACGTGGCTGTTCCTGACACATATAACCACATGGGCTTCTGTCAGGGTAGGTTTGATTTTACTAATTGGTACCAAAGCTGTTAAGTGGAGCTGTGAAAATAAGAAATGGTAAATTGGTGCATACTCTCTTGGGAAATGTACACGATGACCTTATTTTCCACCTTTGCATACTTTTTACCCCTTTAAGTATCTATTTGCAAAACGAAACCAGTTTGTCATCACACCAAAATGCCCATATCACAGGATATGTGCATAATATATTATACACACAATAAGGTGTTTTATGCTTCTTACACAATTTATAGTGGGATGATTTTCCCTTTGTCTCTCTTCTTTTGTTTACCAAAAACACAAAACGAATGGATAAGTGATAAATGTGTTTTGTTGTTGTTTTTTTTTTTTCAAAGAGAAAGTTTGCTTCGATTGCAGTCACATTAAAATGTGATAATATGAAACCTTCCTAGGGGGTTGTTCTAAATTTGTGAGAGCTTTCTCTTGTTTAGAATGTGGTGGCACTTTGAAGGCAGTGGAGTGCTTCTAAACCATGGCCATTTTGAATTTAAAATGTACGTCTGCTGTTTTTAGGCACTTCTTTTTGAAGATACAATGGTTGAAGGACAAGGCCAAACCTGGATATCAATTAGGCGCAAAAAGGAACTGTATTAATATGGATTTGTGACTCTGTTACTACTTAGTGAAGTCAGAGTCGGTAGTAAATCTGATCCAAACTAAGTGATTTTAGTGACTTTTTAGTTTACCGTGATTGTCAATGTTAAGCTGCTGCAGTGGTTTTGATAGTGATGCAAGTGAAGCTCTATGTGGGAAAGTCAGTGTGTCTTGCACTATGTTATGTCTCATTGGATTTTTCATTCCTAATATTCTTCAAAGATAAAATAGTTTCAGCAGAAATATCTCACATACATTGCCACACTGCAGGAAACTCATTTTAAATGTTTTAAATGCTTACAGTGGCTGTGATCACATTATCTCTTTCAGTCATGGTGTCTCCTCTCAGTACCCAGTCACCCTCTAAAATGCTCAAATGATTTTCTATTGCTAACCACTTTACCAGCTTTACACTCCTTGTCACTTTATAACAGCCACACACTGTGCACCCTGGGAAATACAGTGTGTAAAAATTATCATGGGAAATCCTCATCAAAAACAAATAGAGCAAGCAAAAAAAAGCTAAAAGCAATGAGAGAAAAAAAATGCATCAGCTACGAAAAAATAACTGGAATCCAAATCGGTGAAACATCCCTGTTCTTACTGCTTCAGTAACTCTTATTATTCATCAATGTTTAAGTTGCTCAAAAACTGACAATTCAGCTGCACAGATTTTTTTATTTATTTTGTACTGTGACTACCCAGACATGCACACAAGCACTGTAAATTTGGATTTAAGATTTTGGTATTTGATTTGGATTAAGATGATTTATTATTTATTTTTTGTTTTAGCTTTTGATAACTTGTTTGGTTTTGGTTGTTCTTTCACTCATTTTCTATTATGCATTTTTCCCATCACTTCTCTATGAAAGAATCTTAAAGTACAAGTATAAATAAACGTTATTCCTCATTTGCTCATTTCCTCAGTATTACAAAAGCCAGCTTCACTGTTTATTAGAGAGAAACCTGTGTACTCACCTGGTTTTGCTTGACAGGTGGTTAAGTAAGTAAATTTTATGTAGCAACATTCACACACAAAATCATGCAGTGCTTTACATAGTGTCTATTTCTTTATTATCTCTGAATTATATTTCAAAGATATAATTTTGTGAATCTTGTTTAGTTTATATGACCAGAACACTAAGGACACTCCCGTACTAAAATAAATATAGTTGCTCATTCTTCATAAGCTTGATGCCAGATGGTGATGTCCTGAATTTAATAAAGGCATTTGTCTGTTTGCTTACAAATGATATTTGTTAGTAAGTCTCTAACCAGCTTCAGAATACACGGACTTTGGATACAGAGGCTATAATGCATAGACTAAAACTCTCCTTGCTATAAGTTTGTAATGTGCTTTACAAAACACAAAATATCAATCGCTGGAAATGGAAATTAGATTAAAATAAGACCAACAGTGAGCCATAAATGCCAAAGTCTTGTTTAACAGGTTAAAAAAAAGCTGATGACGCTTTGTTGCAAACTCTGGGCTACTATTCATGTAGGTTTCTTTTTTACGAAATCTCTTTGATAGTTCAATCGTTCCTGTTGCCGCTTACAAAGCAAAACGTTTAACCGTGATTCTTAAAATGCTTTATGGATAAATGGGTTAAACAAACAATGGATCAAGAAAATAAATAGTTATGCCATGTTCACATTTCAGAGACTTTATTTTTTCAAAAACCTGTAAAATACATACATCTATTGATGTCAAGTAAACTAAGGGGTTGATAATAAACAGATGTCTAGGTGAATCCAAAACTAATAACCTACCACATAATCAGGCAATAAAAAGAAAGAAAAGAGTCACCAAATGACTAATTACACAAAAAGCTTTAGAGATAAAGGTTTTTATAGTGCAAATTTTTACATGGCATTATTTATTTATTTATTTGTGTTTGACTGGTTGTACTGATGCTAGGTATAATGGCATCATATTTTAAAATTTAGATCTATCTTTCTTTTTGTTTCCTTCATTGCCCTGGGACAAATACAAATTATGCAAAACAACTCTCATCAAGTTTATTTCTCCTGACAAATCGAATTAAAATTACATTTTAACTACAAACATTCAATAACTTTTGCAAATTATGAGCAAGGTCAGGTTCACTTTCTTGATCATCACCACTTTGGCATGTGGGGATAACTTGGTGACCGACAAGAAGAAACTTGTCCTATTGAGCCACAGCTGACTCAATTTATTAACATTGAAAGTAAGAGTAGATTAGACACTTGCCCAAATGACCTGGTCCAACATGAAGAGTTAATTGCTTCTACTACAACTTGGTTCCAGACAGCAGGTTTACCAACAACCTGCAAAGTCTGGCAGTGGAATTCAAAAACTTTGTTTGTATTAAGTGCAAAACTTAAAAAGCCTTCCTTTACTACTTCATGAGGCTCGTTGTTTTACTTCTATTGCTTTTGTACCAAATTTTGATCTTTTCATGTTACAAAAGTGTTCAGCAGCTGCTCTTACGTGTTTATTTTTTTATTTTTTTATTTTAGGTTGAGTATTCTTTGAATACCTTTGAGAGGCACTTGTGTTTGAATGCTACTCATAACTGACTTCATTTGAGTAATTAACCAACTATAACGCTTTATCTATGGTGGAGGTCTTAGTGATCATAGCTGATTTTCTAATTCTTTTAGTAAAGCTCTTTGGTAAACAACTCTTTGGTGCTTAAAAAACAACCCTCCCTGACTTCACTATTTATTCAGGGTCGTTTCCCATCTAAAGACTCACATTAATATTTGCTTTCACACACACACAAACAAGCTCAACACGGTTAGTGATCCTTGGTTGATCAGGGGCTCCTGAGAACTGCCAAACAAAATCAGCACACAGGCTGAACAGAGTTCACTTATGAATATTAAATGAAAAGAGTAAAGAATTAAGCTTAGGTGCAGGGGTTAAATTAATAAATAAGTGCTCTCATATATATTTATAAATATTGAAATAAAAGTTGAATCTCCTGTGGTCAGCCTCTGCAGGCATAGTGGTCTTTGAAGGCATCATTAGCTGGTTTTATCAGCACATTGACCCTAAAACTAGTACCTGAGGGGCCTGACTGTAGTAGTGGAGACATGAATGTATGAGTCTTGGATGGATGAAATAGGACTTTGAAGTGTATTTTCTATTCGTAGGATTATACATTTGGGATTTTGATTCATGCCCACTTTTGGTCCTTGAGGCTATGTGCTTGTGTGGGTGGAAAGACTTAGTGTTCACAATATTATTAATGTATTTATTTATTGTACAATTCAGTTAACATTTAGTCAGTGAGTAGAAAAATATGGCAGGTGGCTCATTTGAATTAGTTCAAATGACGTGGATTTTTTTGAAAAATAAAAGTAAAAGAAGACACTTTAACTGTTTCATTGGAAATTGATTTCCAGAGATGAATCCTCTCCAGACTTGTATTCATAGTATTGACATAGTCCTTAAAAAATACATCAAATATTTGAGCTCGTGTGCTGGCAAGGGAGATTGTAGGGATGAGGTGTGCAGATATTATGATCCCCAAAGGGAGCATACAAACACAATTCTCTGTTTTATCTTTTCTTGATTGTGCAGTAAATTGGAAGTATAAATACCAAACAATAAAGATGATAATCTCAACACAGATGAAAATCTCACAAAGTAATTTCTGCTTCATATGGATTTTCCTAATCCTGGTGTATGTTGTCATGACCTAGTTTGGTATTGAAATTTGGTGAATACCTCTTACTTGGTAATCCCTGAATATAATATAGGCACCCTCTCTGCTTTAGTGACCTATTTTAGGGGGAAAATTGTTTTGTTTTGAAACAGTCCTCTAAGCCATGCCATCAGGGCTCTGAAGTAGCGGGAACCTTTAGCAATTTTGTATATTTCTTTATCTCAAAACAAATAGTTGAATAAAAAGAAAGTTTTCTCTCAACTCATGTAAAGAGAAAAGTGTTTCCTGGAACAATTATTTTGAGAATAGTGGCCAGACTGATTGCTGCAGTCACAATACCTAATTTTTTCTTAATAGTTTTTATGGCAATATGGTCTTTATATATTTGCATTTTGTCTCTGTGTACTCCAGCTGTGTGGATGGGTTTTTGTTTCCAATACATAAATAGCTTTTTTTTAATACTGTCTTTGAAGTCATGTTTTTTGAGTGTTTGTTTCAAGTGTCATTCTCCAGGGAGGTGGTTGAACTTTAAAAAATGCAATTTTCCTTTTACCACCCTTGAATAGTCAGACTGTGCCAGTTCTAACCTTGAGCCGTCAGAATAGATAAATCCTTGCAGAATGTATTCTGATTAGATTATCTGCTTTATCTAAACATGAGCATGGAACAACAGGAATTGCTGCTTGCAAGGCAGAGTAAATGCAATAATAGCAGGATGCAAAGGCTTGCTGGGAGACGGCGTTAATACTTGGGGCAAACAATATTAATGGAGCTTGGATCTAACAGCATACAATAACCCAATTTATTACACCAAAGCTATCTTCCCTGCATGGGTCCTCTAAAAGCCATTGTCACCATGGCAACCCTTGTAGAAATGTTAAAGCTGTTTTAGGTACTCAGGAACTTTGTACTTAAAAGTGGGGTCATAAATTGAAAGGTTGTAGCCTACGTGTTGACCCATTATCATTAGGGTAAAATTTGCTCCAATGGATATGACCGATCACAGTCTACATGTTCACTTTACTTTAGGGATTAAAGCAATGATCAGTCAAGAAAATGCAAATGAAAAGGATAGCATTAGGTTATTGTTTATCATTTTAAGTGATGGTTATTGAGACAATTCCACTTTAATAATTGTTTGAAATATTTGCATCTGTTTTTGTCTAATAACATTGAATAGTCCACATGGTCTATTTTTGTGGGTTCACTGACTCATCATCTTTTCTGTTTTTGCAAATGTCCCAAATATTTTTTTTAATCTTGCTTTCACAATCTACTGTGTGCAAATGTCTGCATTTAGTATCCCTTCTCCAAGTTGTCATAAATAAAAAAAACGGGCGAATTTGTGTGGGTGTGTTTGCATGTTGGGAGACATAAGTCTTTTTTTGTGTGTTGTTTGTAATCTGTCTCCTTTACGCTTTGCAGGCCCACAGAAACGATCCATGCTTTCTACCTTCAATTAGAATGTTGTGGCATGTAATTTGACACCTCCTGCTATTTTTTTTTTTTTACATTAAATTATGAGAAGTTCACTAAAGAAAGACTTTTGATGTTATATATGACAAGTATTAAAAACTGGAAATCCTTATCTCTGGCTGTAATTTTTAGCTATCATTCTAATTTCTTCACTTATCACTTATAAGTTTCCATTCTGCACTTTGAATGCACCAACATAAATCTAATGCAGCATTAAAATATATCAATATACGCAGCTTTAAAATATGTATAAATAAATGCACATTGCGTATAAAGGACCACTGTAGTCTACAAAATAAAGACATTTTATAATTACACAAGTTTTTTTTAACTAGAGGTTAATCATTTATTATGTACGTAATCAAAATATGTTCCAACAACGTCATTCATTAGGGTTTATACATGCAGGTTGTATAAACCTTAAAAATGCAGGTTTTTAATCTGAAAAATCACTTTGTTCCTTGGCAACATTTTTGAAAAGGGCTAATGCATTTAAAACAGATAAATCAACAATCATCTGATTTTTAGAAAAAAAAGCATCTTTTTGCCTTTATTGACAACAATAGATAAAAATCTCCTCTTCCTAGAAGCTCATCTTTCTACTTTGGAGCTGCCATTACTACTACTGAACAGCAACCTATTGTGCCCTTTTATTCATATAGATGTAGTCTTTACTGTCTCAACATCTGAACTGTGACCTCAGAGCTTATTCTTCAACCCAAAAGGTAAGGTTGAGCAGAACAACCCCAGTTGATTATTTGAGTACCTCTGAACTGAATGAAACTTTCCACAGAATGTATTTCCGAGATGCCCACTCTAATGACTTCAGCTAAAGCTATTGATTGACGTCAGTGCAGTTTCATAGTTGATCCTCGACAAAAGCCTGTATCAAGAAAAATACATCAGCAAAGGGAACAAGTTTCGCGCTCATGCTGTTTTTAGCATTAAGGTCAGGACGTTCTTCGGTGGTTCAGATAATATCTCCTGCCTTGCAGTGAGGCCATCAAATAGCAGCTATTTGATGACTATTTTATTCAAATGCACTTTGTACAGTTATTAAACTTACATTGTATTGTACCCATTTATTCAGTAATTGAATAGACTGTCAAGGGAAAAGAAACCAAACCTGGATATGTTTTAGGAACTTTGTTAAAAACATCAATAATAATTAGAACTAAGAAGCAATTTAGCAATATTTCCTAAACTTGAAGTGTATTTTCATACACTTGAAATACACGTGATGGTAGGGTACCATCACTTGAAGTATGGTACATCATCAGACCACTCAGAGGAAAGCTGAGTGTTGATTAGGCCGTAGAAATGTTTTCAAGGAAATGAGACGGTTCACTTGGTACAACATGAAAAACTTTAGAAGCTCAGGTTGAAGTAACACACATGGAAGACAAAAACAATTCTCAGAAGTGAACAAAAGATTATCTATCTAGACCAGTTTATCCTTGCAATTAAACTCAATCAGCCACTTTATGCGGTAAAACATTGTAACACTTTTTGGCCTTCAGAACTGCTTTAATTCTTTGCGAGATACATCAAACAAAGATCTAGAAACATTTCTCTTAAGATTTTAGTCAACGATGACATAATAGCGTCATGCAGTTGCTGCAGATTTGTCAGCTGCACCACATCTCAAAATGCTATTTTGTATTTAGTGGAGCTGCTGTGCAAAACGCCTGCATGCTCTGACATAAGATTTTAAAGAGACAGTCCCAATTTTAAGGCAATAAATTACAAAGTAAATTTCTTCATATTTGATATAAATAGCATCTTAATTACAACTGCAGGTAACATAGTTATTGACTTAACTATTTTATAGTCAACAGTGTGACATAGTTTGCATCACCTAATCATGATGATATTTATCATTTCTTTTCAGTATATATTTATTCTTCCAATTCAGTTCAAGCCTAGTTGTGGTTGGCTATGCATTTAATTTAATTTGCTGTCTGCTTTTGTCAGCAGTTAAAAAAACATTCATGATAAAATTTTATTAAAATATATTTAATTGATATGTAGAGACTTTTGTATTGAGCAGTTTATTTTGATTGGAAAGAAACAGGAAAAAGATAAAACAATTTGTAACAGTTCATAAAACTCCATCAAGCTTGTGAGCTGCTCACTTGAGTCTGAGCACCCCTAAAGGTTGAAACAAGTATCAACCACTCATTTTAATTTATCGTCATGCTTAAAGGCAGTTTATTTCTACAATAAGATCTGGAGGCTGCTGACAAGTTTCAAAACTCTTCAAATGTGATTCATATAATTTTGTTAACGATTAAAAACGACCTGATGGCACCAAATAACAGGTTTTGAGCAGGCTTATTTTGAAGGCATGGTCAAAACTATCACAATTAATCAGCTTATATTATTGCAGTGGTCTTCACACAGTCCAGATGTGTGGTTTCCATTGGCAGTATTGCAGCAAATGGCCATGCTACCTTTACATTACAACTGTATATTAAAGGCATATCTCATACAAATAATCTTTTGAGATGTATTGATTTTAGACATCTGTCCTCCATCAGTGTGATGTCTTTGTCGACACAAACTAAAGCAAGACAAACCAACTCTGATTTTTAAAGAACATTTTGAGATTCATATTTGCACTGCAAGACCTTAGAAAGCATAAAATATACTGTTTCCTGTTCAAAGACAGCTGGAACTTGGTCATAAAACATTTATCTACCCGTTCATTCATATTCTATGCCCACTTAATCCTTGCAGGGTGGGGGGTGGTGCCTGTCATAAAATATTGGATCTAATAATTTATATCCAGAGTTTGTTCATTTATATCATAAGGATGATGATAGAGAATTACATGCTACTGTTGTGATTAATGTAAATTTTTTAGGTTGACCCAACTTGACTCTAAATAAAGCACCAATTCTTCAAGAGAATCCTAAATCTTTGTGTGCCTAGGGTTAAACTCGCATCAGGTCAAGTGAATTTAGACTTGTAGCTTGTGCTTCATACATTCATAGCAGTCTTTTGTGACTCTTAATGAGCTGTAAAAGTGAAGCATAAAAGACTGCTTGAAGGCATCTAAAATTAAATGGATATCAGGCGTTCATCTAGCACCATCTCTCTCTTTTTTAGTAAGAACAAATGTAAATGTCTCCTTAATCTCTGTAATCAATTTTATATATTGAATGCAATTACAGCGGATTATGCGAATAGTATTTTATTCATTCAGGCACACTGTTTGGAGGGTAAAGTAGTTAAAAGATTTGAGAGGACTGATAAGGAGATAAGCAGCTTTACTTTGACTCTTGTGTGATATGGGGAATATTCCTGTGCTGCGAAAGTAAATAAAGAAATACATTAACTGGTTTCATGTCATTTCTATGTAATAATTGAGAACTTTAAAAGGCACACTGACATTTTTTTTCTATGTACACTTATAATGGCATTTTAAAAACCAAAGGATATATAGATAATAAATAGGCTTAACAATACATGATACTTAAAAAAAAAAAAAGAAAAAAAAACAGAAGTATTTGAATGTGCAGTTCAAATAATTGATTGTGTAATCACTGAAATGATCAATAATTACTTTTTTTTAAGTGAATCAGAGTTTTCTGGAACTTTTTCTGTTGCTCAGACATGACTGTCCGTGGGGTGCAAATATGATGTGAGAGGAGGCCTATTTCTCTGCCATTATTCAACATAGAAAAGACAAAAGAAAATGGCTGCCAAGACAATCGCTACAAACCTGAACTTATACTTACAGTCAGGACAATGAATAAAGGTTTTAAAACAAATGACATGGTGACAATGAACGCTGGATAAGGTTTATCTTACCACCATGCACAGTGGCTAAACTAGCAGTTTTTTAGGATTAAGATATCCTAAAAAAAAATAGGATTTAATCATTTCTTCATTTAATGTTTTTCAAACATATTTCCCTAAACTGACACTAAATCTGAGGTTGTACACATTCTTGGATATGAAAAGCCTATACTGATGACCAAGTGTATTAAACAAGTCTCAGTTATAATTCTAAAAATACTTACTGTGGTTTGAATTTTTTTTTTCTGATTTTTCAGATTGATAACCGCTGGTTTGATAGCTTCTCTTTCAGACTGTTTCAAAGTGATCATTTATAGTCAGATCGATTTTTGCTGTGTTGAATTTGCAAAAATGAATGTAACCAAGTCCTCTCTTACAACTGAGGACTTGTTAAATCATTAAGTCCTTCCACCACAAACAAGATAGTTTTGATAATGATATAAAATCAACCAACCATGAACCAATCTAATAAGCATAAAGTGTCATTTGCCAACTCTTGGCATCTTCTGAAATCATTAGAGGCTTGGAATTCATCATGCCTATTGCCTCAAGCAATGAGCAATATGAGCAGAAGAGTCTGCTGAGATGTGTTATGATGAGCAGTTTGAAAGGAATTGTGATAAACCGGAAGGGAACTTGGATGATGGGTGAGGTGGCAAACAATGCAGTCATGCTTGACAAATCTTTAACACTATAACATCATATTCTAGCAATATTTTGCATTTAAAATATTCAATTTTAACTTTGATAACAGTAAAATAAGAGTTAAATGATTAAGTTGGGTACTTTTCATCAAATTTTCATCAGAGAGATTTTTGAAAATTCAGTCAATGAGACCTTGATTTCAGTGCAACGCTGCAATCGACATCATTCCTGACCTATATTGACTCAGTCATGTTGTGAACCTTGAGGAGAGCCAGGGAAGGCAGTGAAGAAGGGTGGGCAGAAAAAAAAAAGTAAATAAATAAGAAAAAAGAGCTGGTCTGCTTACCTCGTGTAACTTTTTAAGGGCTGAAAGATTGGTTTTCTTTCATGCCTGGTAACTCTCATTACACTCCACCCAGGGGGTAAAAAATCCATTTGTAAAACTTAACTCTAAATGCATTTCTTGCAATAACTATTGAATTGAGTAAGAGAAATAAAAAATAACTGAAATCATGCCATGTGTCAAATAGACAGTAAATCAATTTGTTGTTTTGTTTTTTTAACCACCTTTATTTAATTATAGCTTCAAACCTTTTCCTCTCATACTGTTTTCTTACTCATGAAAGCCGCTTAATGCTCAAACGGCTTATGAGATATCTACGTACCCTACACCGCTGCTTAAATTATAACCATGCTCATGTGAGTATACATCGTCAGTGTCGACAACAACTTTACCAGATTTGCTATGTCATATTTAAAAGACAGAATGCTTTGTACAAGTTCATTGCTGCCGTGGGCATAGGAAATATGAAAGGTTTCGGTATTGTGCACAATCCAAACACAACAAGCAATTTTGTGTTTAAAGGGATTTTTTTTTTCAGTTTTTCTTTCAGTTGTTTATGTTTTGCAGAAGCAATAGAAAATATGACAGTTGTTCTAGATTTATAGCATCTTCACAGCATGTTGTCAGAGACCTAGAGTTAAATCCAGTAACTTATTTTCAGGCACCATTGTCTGAAGTAACTACAGAGAAACCCTGCTGCTATGTAGGAAGTTAGACTCTAATTAGAGTCCAACACAAACTTTGTCGCACAGGTGCAAAACTGTATATGTAACATATTTTGGCTCATCTATAGGGACACCATCACCTGTGAAATTGACATGGTTTTAGTGTTCATCATGCCCTTTGTAGCAACTAAAACAGAACATAAACCATCCTTTGGTCACAGATGTAAATACACAATTACCAAAACAGTTTGGCTTGTCAAAAGTATTTCAGAATATTCCACCAAATGCAGTCGCGGTAGCAGATGCGGTAGCAGATGCACCCTCTTACCCTCTGTGCCAATGAGATACCCATACAAATAAACAAGCTCAAACACTGCTGGAATTTCAAACCTTCCTCTGAAGTCTGCTCTCTTTGCAGTTTTTCAGACTCTGTGATAGTTAGCTACTTTCAAGAGAGGGGGGTTCCACAGAGAATGACTGGGGTTGACTGCTAATCCCTGGCTTGGGAGTGCCATGTGGAAACTTCTGTAGAGTATTGTGCTGAGATTTGACATTTGTTTTAAAAAGGCAGTGAAGAAGGATGGTGAAAAAAAACCTACTTTGTGATTGCAATACTGTCAATAGAAATTGTAAATGAGTTTTTTATTGTTGGCTCGAGGGATTATTTGAAATGGATTGTATTTTCACACTATCTGTCTTGATTATGGTTGTGATGTACAAGAACTTTTTTCAACTGTTGGAGATTTACTGTTTCCTTTGAGTGTTAGGGATCAATCTGTGAGGTTTATTGATGCATCCTCTGTGGAGACTATGTGCTTTCCGAAGCTTTATTAACTGTTCTTTACATATATATATATATATATATATATATATATATATATATATATATATATATATATATATATATATATAGTCAATTACTATGAACATAGCCGTCCTTCATAATTTAATACATTTTTTAAAATTAGTCTTTTATTTATGCATAAAATTTTATTCTCCATACCCACAAAAGTTTTTTTTTTTTTTGCATGTGCCAAAGCTTTGGTCATAATTGAAAATGAAATGTTGTTGCCAGGTTTTCTATTTCACAAAGCTTCGACATTGCTTGGTTGAAGCTTAAACATATTGCAAATAAATATAACACAACATGTAGTCAGGTTGCTTCTAAGCAGATGATAAAACAGGGTAGAAATCCAAACAACCTTTTTGACCTCTACTTCCCTTGATTAACTTATTTTTATGAATGTTCTTTTCTTTCCCAATCTCAACAAAATCGTTTGCCATGTCTCTGAACACCTACCCTTGTAGCCTCGTCCTATGATTCTCTTGTTCTCTTTTTTCTTTGTCTAACCTCCATTTCCTTTTCTTATTTCCTTCTTTTTTACTTTCTTCTCCTTGATGTCATTGCCTTGTGCTGTGTACTACACATCTCTCATTCGCCTTGATGGCTGCATTTCTAATAGCTATTGAAGGATGGTTGTAGTTGTCTCTCTTCTTGTGGACTCATTTCTACCTCTGGGAACTGGTTAGGCCCTCCACTTGAGAGATGACAGTACATCAAATGCAGTTAAGTATTTTCTGATTATTTATTTCTCAATGGTCTCAGAAGCAAGGAGCAGGTATGCAGGGGATAAAATTGCTTTTGTGCTGTTTCAAAAGCTTTCATGATTTCTATGTTCTGTATGTTTCTGCTGTAAATTGGCACCACATTAATTTACAGCAAAATTGCCGTGGTGCCAATTTACAGGAGAAATCAAGCGCATTAGCTACCAAAGTGGTATGTAACATATAATGAAAAAGACACAACAAAATATATGTATTTGATAATCATACATGCAGTTGCTGTGTACAGCATTGCTGTTAAATCTGGCTTTTGAGTGTTAGTGCAAATGTAGCTTTTAATACCTCAGAAAATTGTACAAAAGCAAGCTTGTTAGAGAACATCTTTCTTCATGCTGAGAATTGAAACAATTGCTTGAAGTTATTCTGCGAAAACAGTTTTGCACAAAAGCCTACCTGTGTACTATGATATAGGACGTGCTTTGGAGCAAAACCTATTTAATTGTAGCTCCTATAAACTCCACAAAGCTCAGCCAGTCCACCATTAGAGTCCCTACAGTTAGTTGCATCGATGCAGTGGTCACCTTTTTTTCCCAGCAGCTCTTGTCTGTAATCCTCTTTTTGTATTTGTGTTAACGCTTAGGCCCTGTGCTGTTACACTTCACTAGAGTTTCACAATTTTGCTCTTACAAAACCCAATGGACCACTGACTCTGCATGATATCTAGAGTGATAATTCACATGTTTCCAAGCAGATAGCGTAAAGCTTATTTTTCTCGAACTGTTTCCTCCCTGTTCCTGCTACTTTGTAGGAAAAAAAAGTGCATGTGAGTGTATCTGTGTTTCTGTGTGTGCCTCTAACAGAGTGAGTAGCTTGACAGCAATGGATGATGCCATACCCTGTCAGCTCAACCCTAATATAAAGATTTTCCCCTCTTGCAGATTTGTGACTACATAAAACTACACATTTACTGTAGATGCAATTCATCTGTGGTGTTATTCCTCTTAAATCATTTTTTTCTCGCAGTATGAACATGAAAAACTTCTGGATATAATCTGTTGGTTAAACTTATGAAAGAGCTGTGCGATGCAGAAACCCAGCAACTGCAAACTGTCGGTGCTAAATATATTGAAGTGTTTTCTTTATATCAGTAAAACCATTGTATTGCCTTGCAGACATATCTATACTCTGAACTTTTTCATATTTTGCAATGTCACAACCATAAATTCTGTTGTTTCTGGAGAGTTTGTATGTGCTAAGCACACATAAAGCAGCCTATAATTGTACAGGGAAGATAAAAAAATCTATTAATATCATACTTTTAAAAAAATAAAAGTGTGAAAAGAATAGCAAAAATGTATTAGCGCCACATAATCAATGTCAAAAAATTTCAAATATTTCAAATATATTGCTGCCAGATTGGCACATATTAAGTCTGAAGTCTTTGCTCATTCTTCTTTGCCGAACTACCTCGAGCTCAGTTAATTGTGCACAACTAGTTTTGGTATTTGGCATGTAGATCATAAAGTAAAATTTTGGTCTCATTTGGCAAGAACACCTACTTGTATGGTTTTTTATAGGTTATTTCAGCAATTATGTTTTCTTCTTTAATGTTAAGACAAAAACAACTAATAGGTGTCATGTCTACAGATTTTTCATCTGAGGTAAGAGGTAATTACAGGGATATTAAGTGTTTTTTTGTAAATATTTGAATCATGTGAGTTGCATTTCTAATAAACTCCCTCTTATTCCCTCATATAAAACTTCAGCTCAATGTCAACAAATACTTATTGAAGGCAATTTAATAACCAAAAAAGATGAGTAGATATCTGTCTTTCTATTGAGAGCTGTTATTTCGTAGTGTTACAGAGAATGAGAATATATTATACATTTGTCGTTTTTGAGGCTATTAACAATATAATTCTAGTTAAATGAAGAATGGTTAGTTTAGAATATACATATAGATGGAACTTGTAAAACTTGATGCTTTATGTTATTAAAACGAAAGGGGTTATTAGGCCTTTTATCTATGTGCAACCCTCACCCTTTTTCTACCAGCTTAGTCAGAAGAGCTGCAAGTTTTTGTTCTATAATTCTTACATTTCTATGAATAATGGAGAAGTCTTTCAGAGCATAGGTGCATCCTGCTCTCCTGAAGCCCAAGGTTCCCAATTAGAAGCATGGATCGGTGCCAGAGCACATGTTTCTTCACTGTATTTGTTGGCACTTTTGAGATATACCCTCCTGAAGAATTAATGAAACCAGCAAACAAAGCCGTGCTTGCTGCAGATATTTCATGCTGCCTTCACAAATTTGCCACTGTGCAGTAAGAGATTGTCACATAGCAGGCCTGTTCTAAATAGCTGAGGGAGCATAAATGCACTGTATTTGTAAGTGTTTTAGTATCTGATTGTGCTATGTAGATTAGTTTGCAATTCTTTTTATGAGCAAGCATTATCATTTCAAGCCACAGGGCAGAGGTTACAGTTTGTGTTACAGCAGCTAAGTTGTATGGAAGCCAACCTTAACATAAACGGTTTTTCATGTTAATGTTTTCAACTCTCTTGTACGGCTAAAACACAAACACACTTTCTCATTTGCTAGAAACAAGAGTTGAACCAAGAGAAGTCTGGAGAGTTTCATAGTGTGAAGAGTCTTGGCAAAGCAAATTTTAGCTGGTATCCCTCAGACATACACCTCAGACTTGAGCTGCAGGAGAGTTTTTAAACCTTGTGTTCATTTTGTGTTCATAAAGAAAACATGGCTTGTTCCTTAAAGAAATAAAGCGTGCTGTCTTAGGCTTTGTCAGGCCTCTTGTTTTCTATGAGCATAGACTCCCACGGAGCACAGCAGCTACCTCCACAACACACTGTGGCAAAACTTTGAGGAGGAAATTGGATTTTGGAACTGTGTTCGTACAACTGGTTGACAGAAAGCCTCTTCTTTTTTGGTTGACGTAGGCTTGGTATTACTGGACGTATTATTCTGTGCGGCTTTTTCTTTCTTTATTTATTTATTGCATTTTAAATAATGTGCCCTGTTGTTTGGCTTCCTAAACAACATCACCATTAAAAGCATTTGTATGTTTATATGCCTGAAGGAGATCAATTATTTAAAAATTCCCATCATTCATTAAGAATTGAAAAAAGAAAACAAAATAACATTCAAAACAACTTAAGCCCCTGAAATAGTAATTACTATCTTTTTCAACATTTCAATACATAAAGAAAAGTGCTTATTAATTTAGATGAGAGTATTCCCAGATTGGTGGCGTTTCTCTAGAATCTGTGTTGATTAGTAGTTATAAAGTTTTCCTGCTGCATGGTCTGCTTTGTTAAAGTTGAAGAAGACTGTGGTCTTGGTTAATGCAGTGATGGTTCAGTGGCTGGTATAATATTGTCTGGTCATAAATGCACTATGCAAATGGCACCATATGCCTTTCTGTACCATCTACAATACACCACAAAAACCTCTTAAGGATGTCTGTCTGGACCGTGGCTGGAGATCATAGCAGTTTCTTGAAGCCACTGAACCACTTGCTTGATGTGCTTCTTTTGCTTATCAAAATCAAAACCATTGCCCCTTGTAGAGGTCCTGGCCACAATGGAAAAGTTTTTCACTTTAATCTTACCCTACATTTTCCCTCCTTCCTCTTTAGCCTTTCCGTCACTGTTGCCGCTACAGGAAATTGATGCCAATTTATAACTGATGTTTATTGTGTGGGTTTTCTTTTTTACCTGCCATTTAAAAGCGACCTGCAGTTTCCCAGCAGGCTGTTTTGTGTCTTTCAGCAAGTTGAGGCATCTATCTGGTCAGTCTTCCACAAAGGGCTGATTAGAAGACTGGAGCACAGAGCAACTCTTGTAAGGTTTCTCATTTCAAAGAAAGTCAGGGTTTCCCATTAAAGTTTTGATGACTTTTTCAAAGCAAACAACATTTTTCAAGTTTACAACGCTAGTTCTGAGTTCAGTTCGAAAGGCTATAACTGAAAAGTCAGACTGCAAACTTTCTGATGTGAAAACCGGTCCCAGCTTGAGCTATTTAACTGATTTTAATAATTCATCTCATCCTTGTTTATTAAATAATGTGTTTTTTTATGATAGTTTACTAAAGGTTATGGTACTGTCTGCCACTTAGCATACTAATAAAGTGATTGGGTGGTATTTCTAACTTGGCCTTTGTCATCGAAGTCATGGCTGTTTAGTTCTCCTTATCTTCTTGCTCATATTAACTGTTTTAATTGGCAAAATTCTCAATAAACTGAGTTTTATTTTTGTGGTTTTTTTTTCTTTGTTGTCCGAAATGAAAAATGAATGAAAAGCAGCCCATGAAGGCTGCCTTTTTAAGACTTTGGCCATAAAATCCTATTTCTGGTTGACAGTTGAGAAAATTGTCAGCCACACAAATTAAAGACAGGTTTTTCTGTTGTTTTTAGGCTGTGATTATACCTGTATAATCATCAGAGGAAAGAATTTAGAACTGACAGAAATGACTGCAGCTTCAGTCCTTGGCTTATTTGTGCTTTACCTGCAAACCAACAATGCCATGAAAGAACCAGGAAGCAGACACAACTTTGAACAATTTACTGTTTTTGATTGTTTGACCATGCACCCTAAGTTAACATAGTTAAGTTCAAACCCAGCAAAGAAGTATTTATATCTTCATTAGCTATTCCCCAGAGAGATAGACACATGTGTGCAAGAGCCTGAACTGCACTCCTGTGTCACCAAGCTCTTTCCTTTGAGGGGACATGGTATGTATCTTTCTTGCATAAAATTGCAAAGACAAAATGCCCTAAACCTTTCTCAGTTTGCAGTTGGTTTTTCTCCAAAATTCTACTCTTTAATTACTCCTGGGCAAGCTGTGCTCAGTGAAAGTTTATCATGTGAAAAAGCAGCATCCTTAGGTCAAAGGTTCTCCATAAAGTGAATGCCATGCATGAATGCACTCATATGAATATATTCATGGACAACACTGGAAACAAGAGTCCTTAACAAACCATTTGAGGAACACAAACTTACAAGCATGGAACAAAGTTTCAATTCTTTAATACCCCAATTAAATTTTGATGGAGGACCTTAATTTGCATATTGGGTAAACCTTTGCCTATGACAAGCAATATCATTGGATCTGTTTTAATACAACTGTCCTCCACTGTTTTACATAAAGAACACTGCACAAGGAGTGAAAGTTGAACATCTCCAAAAAAGCTTATGATTCAAGTTCATGCCATGTCCTGAGACAACACAGAGGTTACCTAGCAGACGGGCTCATTTCATCTTTCTTTCTGTGGCTGGTTGTCTGTTCTGAAGTCCTACACTCACTGCGGCATCCGTGGTAGGAAAAAAAACGAACCTGCCGTTGCCTTTGTAGGTCGGCCGAATTACACAACGTGTCATGTTGGTCGTGTAGCAGGTAGCAGAGCCCATGGGAGATTTAGTGGCTTTAATTACATTTCTCTTGCTGGCCGTTGAGGAGAAAGAAATTAAATGGGACTGTTTTCTTAATCAGCTCTCGCTCGGTGGGTAACCACCCTAGCTTTCCAAATGAAAAAGTGCACTGAAGCGTGAACTCAGTGCTGCATCCAGTCATGCTTACGTGGTAAACAGTAGTGTCTGTGTGTGTGCCCGCACATCTCTGTGTGCTTGTTTGCGCTGTGCTTTGGGTGTAGGGAATGGACATTTGTTGCCATTTCTATGCTCAGTACAGGCTTTACTTTATCGTTGAGTTGGCCAGAAATATGTTTCTATTGATTGCTATCCTTGGAAAGTGAACAGACGTTGGCAGTGGTGTTGAAATAATCTTCGCAAAAGAAATGCAAGCCTTTTGTGAGGGCAGATAGATCTGAAGGACTAGGCAGAACTAAGAACGATTCTGGGAAATGGAATGTATGATTCACTGGATGTACAAAGCTTATTACACAAATACAATACCAATTGCCATAGTGAGAAAGAAAATCCAATAGAAAATTGTAATGATCTGTCTCCTCTATGTTCTTTTAATTTCATGTAGGCAATCATTGTCTGCATCAAATTCTTTTTACCCTTATGTGAATTATTCTTTTTGCCAATTCACGTTTTTCCACATTCCTGTTTTACTGTTTCCTTGGATTCCGCGTCCTTTTTTTCTAAGGGCACTCTGAGATGGTCGAGCTGCAGATGTGAATTTACTGCCCCATCAGGTGCTTCTAATGTATAAAGTAGAGCATATAATGGTTATTGAACAGGAGAGAGTTATGGTACGTGGTATTTATATCCCTGGCCCCTGAGTCCGATAACATGATATTGAGATTGAGCTGCCGCCAAGTGCAGCGTGAATCGAGGAATACAGGACATTCCGCACACAGTAAAGGCTGGAACAGGGAATAGGGTCCTATATAAGAAATAGGGTATGTGTGGACGAAGATAAAGTCCAGAGGTAAGGTAAGACATTAATCCTGCTGTATTATGGCGTGATATCATGGGTCAAGAAAATGTGAAGGATGAAGCTATGACCTTTAATCTGAGGCTGGTGTTGAGGTTAAATTTCATGAGACTTGACCTTGTTCCCACTGCAGAAAAAAAGGCAAAGAAGCCAATAAAAGTTAAACCTAGCAGGACAAAACCAGACATGGACTTTAGTGTGTGCGTATAACTGTGTGTACATTGAGTGTTTGTAAACACAGAAGGGAAACCTTATACGTGGACAATTCTGTGCACAGTGTTGATGCCAAGGGAGGGATTCCGTTGTGTGGATCCAAAGCACATAGCGAGGTAAATGGTAAAAGACATAAACGGTACCCAGCAATGAAATAAGAGGATATAGACAGTGTTGTGTACTTTTTTTGAAGTTCTAAGTATTTGATCTAATTTTAAATGAAAGATTCTGGGGGATAATGAGGTGTAAAGAGAAGTGAGCCACCTTTGGTCCAAAAGCTCTGGCCATCTCTGAAGGATCAGACTGTTGAGTCAGTTTTCTTTGGCAACCAAATTTGGACCTCAGCCGTCACAGCTATCTCAAAGTCTGCCAACGGGGAATACAACACACAGCTGTTGTTTGGTCACGAAAGAAACCCTCAAACTGGTCTCTGAACGCCTCTGTTGGTTCCTCACTTGGGCTTTGAAGTGGAGTATCGGTGAGGGCACCAAATGCAATCCTGCAGGATAAGCTTGTTGTAAACTTCAGGAAAGCAATGCAAAGTGATGCTTGCTAGTGGTTTAAAGAGCATCAGGTGGAAAAACAGATTTATGTTGAATTAACACATTGCAACCAAATCCACAGGATAATCAAGTCCAAAACAGAATTTAGCTAAGGCTTTCTTGTTAGAATGTAAGTGCAAATGGAGAAGAAAGACATGATGAATAATCTTGTAAAACCTAAATGAGGTTAAGAGTGAGTTTGTCACAAATGGACACTAAAGATAGAGTTTGACCTTGTCTAAATATTTAATGGAATGTGTCACTGAAAATGTTACTATAATTCAGTATAACAGAATGATAATAGGCCTCGATATAAAAGTGGATTATGAAATTGTGTTTTAATTTTTTGTAAATTACTGTTTAAAGACAATACGACTTTTAAGTAGCAGCATAGAAAGAGAAGAGAGCTTAACAAAAATAAGTCTACAGCCTGCAACCTATTGCTTTTTTTTTGGTAAATTTATGTCACCTGACCAGAACTAGAATATAGGTCTTTTCAAGGAATACAAATCTTAAACATATGGAGTGGTGTCTCTGTGTTTATCACTGGACTGAGGGTTTTTTTCTTCTTAATATCTTCAGAAATAAATCATGGCAGTTAGTCTTCCTGAAGAAAAAAAAAAAAAATCTCCACAGAGAACTCCATGGATTATTGATTATGGTGAAATAAATATCACAGCTTTTATGGTAGCTTTCACATAATCTGTGATATATTGGCTCAGTGTCACAAATGGACCAAAATACAAGAAAATTGAGACCATATAGGGATTATTTTGATTCAGAGATTGTGTCCTTCTCTATTATCCTAGTGGATCTCTTTTTGTTTGCATCTGATCTGTGAATATTTGTTGGTGTGTATGAAACATAGTGGTTTCATCAGCAGCAAAGGATCTCCAACTCAGCTCACAGTTTCACTTATTCCTTGGTCACCCACAAAATAGGAAAAAAAAAGAAATTCCCATTTTTTTCCCCTCCCAGAATTTTCTGTTGTTTCAGCACATTTCCCATACAAACCCCACGCATCCCTGTTTCACATCCTGCCTTCATTTTATCCACCCTTCAGCAATCCAGATGACCTCCAGCCCCTTCTGCCTTTCTTTCATAAAATCCTGCCATTTTCATTTTTTCTCTGCTGTGCTGGATGGTTAACCCAATAAACCAGTCAGGATTATCGCAGAATATCCTCGTGTTACTTTTAGCACCTGCAAAGTACTTTTTTCTGTTGTTTCTGATGTGTAGTCCCTAATTTTTTTGTTTAAAATAATGATATGGCACATCCTCCAATGTTAGTGTGCATTAAAATTGAAATAAGGGACATACTTGTGTCTTAATTCCAAATAAACACTTTTATAGCCAAATGTTTTTCTCTTATTTGCAATGTAATCTATCCCATAATTAGAATGGTACTTTATTTTGTACCATTATAAAGTGCAAATATTAACATTTTTCCTATGTTACTGCATCAAATGGATGAAAACATTTAACAGCTAATGGTGTTCAAATGCAGTTCTTGCAGCCTGTGAGCTGCTGTGTCACAGTGACATTTTGTTTTTTGTTGTGCATTTTGCTAAAATAGGCTTGGATGAACTACCCTTCATAAAATGCTAACCTTTTTTTTAGCAATTATGATTCATTAAATCATACTGTATCTTTAAAGCTAATTACATAAAATAATGATGTCACAATAGATGACAAAGAATAGAGTCGGTTAGAAGTGTTTCCCTTTTTCACACTGAAAACACTTCACTTGCCACTGGTTCTCGACAGTCATAACACTCTTTTGCATCTCTACTTGAAGCACCTGTTAAAAGTTCAGTTGTTTTGCATAATGTGATAAAGTTTTTCATCTTTCTCATGAGTTTTTTTCACCCTTTTTTTTGGTGCCTCTCTGTTTTTTTCTTTGTGTCTGTGAATGTGTTTTCCTGATTTACGGCCTGAAGAGCTAGGTTGACTGTTGAGGCCATTTTTAAGATGTGGGGTTGTGGACAATTATTGCCACTTTTGAATCAACAAACAACTTCAGCTTGGCAGCATCCTGACCTTCTGTATGCATGTCTGGGATGCTGCTTCATAGAGATGCTAGACAACCTCCTCCTACGGCTTCTGTGCTCGCTTGACCTGCATGTCCTATTTTTTTTCCCAACAGTAAGATATTTTCCACTGACATCCTTTTACCCTAGAGAAGTGTGTACACGACTACCCACCTGAGCTAAGGTGGGTGGCATCAAGTAATTTTGACTTCAGCCTGGTGTGGGGTCAGGTTTTCACTGCAGCTTAAGAATACATTCCATGTGTTGTCACAACCTACTCTGAAACCTCAAGGAGACAAGCTTAACATGGTTCCCATAAACCCCCTTAGACAGAAATCAATACTGTCTTCCCTCACAATGCTGACCCAAATTAAATGGAAAATCCATAGAGATGTAAAACAGAGGATAACAAAAACAATGAAATGAAGGAATTGATTTAAGAATACATAAGGCTGGACATATGATGGCACAAACATCGATATGGCCATTGCTGTATAAACAACTTCAGTCCCTCTGAGGTGAGTTCAATTATTATAGATAGAAGTTACTATTATTTCTGATTTTTATATCTGGTATGAACAGCAGTAAAATGACAAAGAAAGACAGCACAAAAATCAAGCGTGCTTCAATCAGTCAGAACAGAATGTTTAGAAAATCTTTTACAAGTTTCTGTGCTTATATTGTGTGCATCTGTGTCAATCAAATTCAAGTCTTCTTGAATCAGACCAGACATTTCAGCATTTTTTAGTCTGCTTCCTCCTTTGAGTTTGAAATGAGGGTTTTGAAATTTACAGGTTGGAAAAACTTTGATGACCGTAATATTCAGGAAAATGGCTATGGCTACAGTCATTTTACGTGAATTTTTAATATTTTTATAGCTGGGTCTTATAGCTCTTAAAGTAAAAAATTCTAAGCAACAGATGAGAATTTGACCTAAGACGGTTCATTTCAGGCTTTAAGGTAAATTAAACCAACAGACATTTACCTGGGGGGACTTGCTTACACAGTCTGTTTATCTGCTAAATTACAAGCCTACTTGGGTCTATTTTTATTTCACCACTTATCATGCTTTTTTAATAGCCATGGCTGCCGTAAATAATGATTTTGCCTCAGGGTACCATTTATCCCTACAAGTCCTCATACCTATGCAACAATGTGGGTCATTTGTTACAATGACCTATAGGATGAGTTTAACAAAAGGGATGCGAAAGCAAATTTGTGGTATCAACGTGAGGCGTCTCCAGTCTTTTTTGATGTTGGCAGTACTAGCTTTTAACTACAATATGCTGAGGTAGAAAAATTTTACAATAATCTGCCTTTATTTTTCTGCTTAAACCTCCATAATCAAACAGCAGTACAGATTTTTTTTTCTCATGAAAAGGCAAAAATCTGAGATGCTTATTTACTCTAAACGTAACATATTGTTACATTTAAGAGCCAGGGATCTTGAAAACTACTGATACTTTTTGGGTACATTGGACCTTTTTAACATTTCGTCACATTGCATTAAAAAAATTTATTGTACTTTATTAGAATGTTGAAGAATAGACCAACTTTATGTTTATTATTGTGAGGGGAAGCAAAAATATACATTATATCGCCAAAAAAAAAAAACCATTACAAATTAAAATCTGAAGTGTTAAAGGCTTTTGTCCTGTAGCGCTGTGTTGTTGTTTAGTACAAGCATATAGCTGCTATTTCTGCTGCAAGTTTTTCAGAGTTTGTCAATCAACTTTTCACAGTAGGTCAATTTCACTTTTGGTTTATTCACAATAAACTAAATTTCACAATAGTTTAAATCTCATTTGATTTAAACTATTTGCTGTGTCCCCTAAACCATTTGCTGTGGCATAAACTATAAACAGGAAGTGTTATGATTTTCGTTCAAAAATTGCTTTCTTTTTATCACTCTTCCCCAAAGGCCAGAATAGTGAAGTGCACAGCTAATCGTTTTTGTGTTAACATTTTCTCTTTCCTTAATTATGAAGCTGCTGTAAAGTTCATACAGCAAGTTTTGGTCAGCAGATGTTTCTGAATACTAATATTTGAAGTGGAAATACAGTTTCCTTTGACTATTAAGGTAGCTTATGAAGGCAGTCTCTGTCACTCAGTTTCATTTAGGGGCATCAGAGTAAAGACAGTGAATGTGAATGCATGCAATGCTTTCATTAGCTTGCATCATTTTCAGATTTTTATTGATAAGAATGCAGAAAATGGTATATTTCCTTTATTTAAAAAAAAAAAAAACCTTTTTGTTTCGAATCTATCACATAGAATCCAGTGAAATACACTGTAGTCTGTAGTTTCAAAACAACAAAGATAAATTTAAGAGATAAAATACTCTTTACATAGCATCTGGATTCTTCTCCCATGAAGACTAACCAGTAGTAGTTGCGTATTTTAAGCTAAACTGAAGATACTTAGTCTCCTAGTTTGTGAACTGCAGTTGACATTAGAAATAATCTAATAAACAAGAAGAGACTATTCAGGGTTATTTCTGCAGCCATTGCTCAACCCATACGTAGCATGTCATAATAATCAAAAATCTTCATGAGACACTTGAAAGTGTCCTTGAATAGCTGACAGAATGAGGACCTGGTATAAATAATTAGGGCAGTTTTCAACATGTTTGTCATTAAAAATGGGGGTAAGTCTGACATACAAGGCTGCACAGTAGACATAGAAATGATTCCTCTTGATATAATGGAATGAACTGAAGCAGACATGACAGTGCTTTTAGGGGGAAAAATGTGGAATAGTGAAGACATTCAGTGTCTTCACAGCTGTGTGTCACTCTGGATCTTTGAGTGGCACTGGCACATTATCACTGTGTCGAAAGAGAAATCCTTCCTTCCCCGTTTCTCCACTTCTCAAACTAGCACAGGTCCCTTGAGGCCATGAGGGAGATAGCTTCAAATTGATAATCACCAGTATTCATTATCATCGTTCCTGGATTTACTCTTGAGTTCATTTCATAATTACTTGATTATGTATCGAAAAATTATTCATTAATGTTTTCCATTTGCAACAGTTTGCGGAAGTCATTAATTACTTTGAGTGTCTCTCGATAAGTAATGATTGGTTCCGTCTCCAAGATACCCCCTGCTGCTGATTCCTTGTCACACACAGACATTGTTGTGAACAAAGTTTGGAAGTATTTCCTATTATATTAACCTTGTAGATGATTTAAATGGGCAAAAAACCAAGATATAGACATGGAAATGTGAGATTTCTTCTGCTGGTCATTCATTTCTAATTGTACTTATTAAATTTTTGAATTGTATTATATAAAATCCTTGCATAATTTGTTTGTATACAGTGCTGGAAAAGGCAAACTTTTGTGTCTGTTATATTACTCTGCAATGGCAACACAAACCATCACCTACCACTGAAGGAAAAATAAATACATAACGATCTAAGAACCATGTGTACTGTGACAGTGTCTGGAAATCCACCAGTTCTGGCAGATTTGCTCTCACGTTGTTAGTGCCATAAATTTGTTAGCATCGGGTCCAAAGCTTTTATATTAGCAGACTGCTTTTTTCACAATCACTAAAGCATTGGAAGCAGTCTGCTGTTATTATTGAATGACAAATCCTTTTCAAAAATGTGTGGCTTGTGCCGAACCTCCTTATCAGGCTTGCGTTGACTGAATTAAAAATAGAAAGAAGCTGTAAAATGCAACACGGTGTGCACCAAAGAACAGCAAACAAATAACTAAATAAATGTATGTTTCTTTCGTAAGCCCATTAAAATATGAATGTGGCATAGATGCAAGCTTTATTTATACAGTAGGTGAGGCTATGTCTGTTTTCAGTTTGTATTTATATTTCAATTCTTTTTAGCTTTTTTTTTTGTGAAGAATTAGTGAGTTTTTGAACAAATCCTAATGTTTTGCTTAAAAAACAAGTCAAGTAAAGCCATTTATAGCATATATATTCCACTTTCTTCTACTTTTTTTCTGTTTTATCTGGGAGGCACAAGACTGTTGATTGCATACTTTAATTAAAAAAGTTATTTACTTCTTTGCTTTAAATACCATTTGTTTGGCAGTATCTGAATTATTTCCCAAATGTTCAGATAATCAATGCATCTATTAATTTGTAAAGTTATTCACTTATTATATATGAGGTGAAAAACTAATGAGGAAATAGTTCAGCCAACTTCTATTTATTTAGAATTTGGCTGTAAAATTGTAAAAAAAAAAAAAAAAAAGGCACTTTACCATCTGTATGTTTGATCATCTTCTCATCATTATTTCTTTTTCAAAGCTTTATTTTTAGCTTTTACCATAATTCATTCACATAGGAGAAGACTTTTGCAACACATTTTGAAACAATACTCACACAATATACAAAGTAGCACATAAATATACAATAAATGGTTGCTTTTTTAATAGATTACTTTAAAAATGTGATCTACACCTTGCGCCTGCTTCAAGGTTAAGATATAAAGTTTTTTTTCTTTGAAGAAGAATATTTATGAACAGTCTCACTGTTCATAAATATATTCAACAGTGCCTTTTAATTACAAAACCCTGCCTAGAGTACTGAAACAATTAACATCTAAAATGTGTAACAACATGTTGATCAGTGTGAATGGAAACTAAAAACAGAGAGAGATACACAGATTAGAGGCACGGAAAGATTTGGCTGTTTGTTCTCCAATGTCTGATCCAGCATGGTGATTCCCACCTGGTAATTGTTTATGATTTGTGTGAAATCCCAGTTCAGACCACACTGAGCTGTCAGATGATAAATGGATTATGGCATACAACGTGACGTGTTTAGAATGAACTGCTCATTTTTAGATTATTCCTGTCTGCAAACACAGAGGATTAACTGATATTGAGTAGCAGCAAAAATTGCTGGTATAGTTTGACATTACAATGCTGTTCAAAATGTCAAGCACAATGCTATTCCTAATTTTGTCTTGCGGTGAAATGTCTTGCTGAAACAATATGAAAGAAAGTCTTGCTAAAATAACATGAAAGTAACTAAATTTCACAGCAAAGTAAGATTCTGGATGTATGGTTTTCGTTCAGATCTTTCATCAATTCTCTGCTCCACATATCCACACTTTTATCTTTTTTTCAGGTCAAAATCCGCAAAAAACGCAGTGCCAGTAGAATGTTGTTTGACTGATATTGTAGTACCATACTTCCTCTTTAAATGCATTTCTAACTATGGCAGGTGTCCTCTGGGAAAACACAGATGGACAGTTTACCATTCCCGTGTCATTTCATATATTGCTCATTTCATACGTTTAGTTTAAAATCAGCTCAGCCCGACATGTTTTTCCCCTCTTTTCCGTTTTCATTATTCAAAAATGCTTCAACTCAGATGTATGGCATGTGGCATATTTGGGCACATTGGACCGAGAGACGCATCATATCTTCACAGGAAATGTTGACAGTTCCTTAAAAGCTTTTATTAAGATGATCCATTTAACATTGCATGCTGGCGACTTGCAATATTTTTAGGTCTGATGATCAAATATATCTTCACAACTGTTAAAGGGGCAAATGGGATAGCAGAAAGGAATACAATCAACTTCGGTTGTTTTTTGGGTCATCTAAATGCAAGCAATTTTAGGATAATCAACAGAGGACAGCATGAAAGATGAGCAATGATACAGGCTAATGTGCACAATGCTATTATAATGTTCAAAGATTTGGAAAATTGTTGCTAAATTTATGGTGTAAGATAATAATTGCAATAAACTAGAATTTTCAAGTAGAAAAACAATTTAAGATGAGAAAAATAAGTTTGCATATATAGGTCATATGTTGTGCAGATTTAAAACATGCACAAAGCTAATGTCCAAGGACAGCTTGCAGAAAAAGCACTGTGTATATAATAAAACCTTCTCTGACTTATTTTTCGCTTGTATTCTATAAAAGATGCATATTTTTTGCTGTTCTTGTAAGTTTTTTTTTTTTCCCCAAGCACTCCTTCCGAAGTCCAGGGAGATCACTGTGAAGGTAATTTGTAATTCAGAGCACTACAGAGGCCCAGGACTGTGTAGCAGGTGCCCTAACATATCAGAAATTAGACTCAGAAAGACAGGAAAAGAGGGAATTCAGCCTCTCTGAATGTAAGAGTACTTTACACATATTATTTCTGCACCATTTGGCGGAGTCTCTCAGCATGCGCCTACAGATCTGCTGACTTAACCCTAATGTCTTACAGTGAAGCAGTTACAAGTTTAGACAGTAGTGAGCCCTTAAATAAGATCCAGGACAGGGAATCCAGTGGTGATTTATAAACAGTGCTTTTTGTGAAGGAGATGTAAGAACATGTTTAGTATTTTTTGTCAGACTTGGTTGTAGTTTCTAGCCTCTTGAAACAATGTTGCTATTGATAAATTGGTTAGATTGTGTTCTGGATAGTTACTTGATTTGCACTTAATCCATGATTTATGTGGAGCTCGTAAAAAATGTGAGCCTGCTCAAAAGCTTTACCAGCAGGTTTATGTTTTGTATAAAGTTTTTTTTTTTTTTTTTTGTGGGGTAGAGGGGGTTTGTCTTACGCCTTTCTTTGAATTCACTGCATGTGGCATGAATTTTCCCTCCCTTTGCTCACTGGTCATCATTAACATGCAGGACTGTGTCTCAGTGAGAGAAATGTTGTTTTTTACAAGAATCTCTGTGCACCTGAGTCACTCGTCGTGCAGTTCCTTTATCAGCGCACAGCAGCAGGATGGAAGAGCACATCTTGGACTGATAGTAGGGCTGCCGCTACTGACTAATCCTGCTCGCTGCCGCAGAAATAAACAAATAAATAACCAAGGACTTGAGAAAGCAACGAAGTGAACATTTCTGATGTATAGAGAGCAGTTCAAAGGCTTTCAGTCAAATAAAAAAAAATAAAAAAAAACACCACTCCTCATTTAGAGATACAGGTGAAGGCTAAGGAGACAGCTTTTTGAATTAGAAAGTCAAAAAGGAAATAAAACTGATTGTACAAAGAACATCAAAATAAGTTTTCAGAACATCACATAAAAAGAACAAAAAACCTGATAAAGTTTTGTTGATATCTACAAAAAAGTAAAGATCATTTTAATGATTTTATGGCTTATAATATCTTTTGTACAATATTTTTATTGCATAAAATTATTGCGTTTTGCACCGATGTATGCACCATGGTACCTGTTCAAAATTTCAGTAGCATAGAAAAATATACTTTAGTTTAACAATACTCAAACAATTTCTTGTGTTGCATCTGATACATTAGCATAAGCAAATTGATCACCAGCTAAACCAGAGTGCATAAATAGAAAACAACTCAAACACTTGTTTCACCTTTGATCATTGACAGGGGCGACATGACTGGTCTGTCAATGTTTTCATTTTAGCTGCAGTTTGTTGAGTATTTAATTTGAATAAATCTTTTATAAAAAAAAAATATATATATATATATATATAAGCTTCATTCTCTTGTCCTCATCCAACCTAGCAACAGGTGTAATTCATGACTGTGAAATTTAGAACTTTTTCAAGTTGCACTGATAGGCTATCAGCGTAACATAAGAAGGTTGAAAATGTTCAACTTGCGGTCTACTGTCGCGGAAACCTTTCATCTTTCATCACTTCCTGTGTGTCGAGTCCATGACGCTCTGCTGTGAATAATTCTCAGTGGGAGAGAAGCTTCTTGGTCAAAATAGGTAGTTTCATTAATATTAACGCGTTACAATTTTCAGCTTAATTGCATGCGGTATTGTGTCAATGTTGACAGTGCTTTTTCAAATGCACATAATTACTATGACACATATGGTTGTTGTGAATAGTTCACTGTAGATATTCCGTAAATGGTGGGAAGTGAACTATAGCTCCATTTACGCCAGACAAATGGGAAACCTGGATCCAAAGTCATTAAAATGGCTCAATGCTCTATTTTCTGATTTACTAAGACTAATAATGGAGAATGAAAAATACTAATTCTCAAAAGGGTTCTTTAATTTGATGGAATTTACAACAGTGAATTCTACAAGGACACTTCCAGTACGTTAATAAATCTCACAAGAAAGCTGAAAAATGAAAGTAGTGCAACATAATATTCTTTAAAATTTACAGTAAACCGTAAGTTCTACTGATTAGCTCCTATAAAGCAGAACATTTTTGCCTGCCTGCAGAAACAAAAAGACAGTCTGATTGAAGCGACTAACCCAGAGTAAATGCATTGTAAATCTTTGTGCTAGCTTTTCTTCATGATGTGTGTTTCTAATACTAAATACATAATGTAAAAGTCTAGAGGCCTGAAAGTTTTTCTCAGTCCATGCAGAGTGTGCGTAACACGGATGATGTTCTGCCTGGAGGCAAACTGTGGCAATAAAAAGCCTTTCAGGCGGACAGGTTGTCAGTACATGTTCAGTCAGTGATGGTGCAATTGCTGCCGGCTCTGAATTTTTGAGAGTTTAGATGGCAGTGTGATGGATGTATCTAAATCATCTCAAAAAGGGAAAAAATTAGAAAAATAATAATAACAAAAACACTTATCCACTGTTGTTGTCAGTGTGATATATCACTAAACAAATATAGTAGCCTTTACATGGATTGCATTATGAAATACATATAAATACAACAGTAGCTTTAAGAATTGTGCTAGTTTTTTAATATTTAACTTGTCTGTCTTGAAATTCAGAGTATTTGAGGCATTCTGAATATCTACAAACTTATTTTGTTAATATTTTAACAATTTGTAGACTTGTTGGGGGGCATTACCCCAAAATCCCTACAGTCAAAACCCCTGTAGCCAAAATAACAGTCGACATATTTTTATCTATAAGTAGGACAATTTTGGATCAACCCTCTGTCCAATCAAGTGTACTCACTGACCACAACAAAACCATCTAGGTATGGTTTGATACGTGTTACTACACTTTAGTATATTCTATTCTGTTGTTGTTGTTTTAAGATGTTGGAAGTGGAATATTACCTCCACCATCACCTATCAAACTGCTCAACAGAAAAGCCTCTGTGATGACACATTGAATTAACACCCAGCTCAGCATTCTTTCCATGCAGATTGAAAAAGAAGTGCTGCATCTAACTCTGGACTTCAGAAAAGCTCAGTGAAAGACATGGTACATGCACCCATTCCCCCTTGCTATCCACTTCCTTTGAAAGGATGACAGCTACATCACAGCAAGTCAAAATTCTGAAGCCAATACTTGGCAGCACAGCAATATTTTATTATTTTTTTTCACTCAACAGCGGAAATCAGGGATCCTACAGACATCACAGAATTTGCTTTATTTCCCTTGCTGCCTGTGCTCCCTCTGTTGTTATCCTCTGAAGGCTCAGTATGACCCCCAAACACACCAGACACACTTTGTTGTTATTTTCAATATAAAATATCCATTCAGGGATTACTTGATGCTTCTCAGTGTTTATTCTCCTTCTCGCCTACGCAGTTTTCGCTAAATGCAAGACAAATTGAGCATTTTTAGAGCTGGCACTTCAGTGGAAGCGTTTGTCAGCATCACGCCCCATGCGAAAGCATTTGAAAGTTAACACGCCGTGTTTCTGCACGAACATTGTGATAAGTTTGTGGCTTATTTTATGAAGAGCAGTTACTCACATCGAAGAAGTATTTAAAGGGGAAATGATGGCTACAATAAGTGTTAGAGGGACATGCGGACGGCAGGAAGGGCATGCTTGAAATGGAAGAGCGATGATGTTTGCTGCCCAGTTAGTCTTTGAGATGCAGCTTCATGCTCCTTTAGTGTGTTATGCGTCATTGGTCTCTTATTTCAGAGCTCCAGTCAGTCTCTTCCAATGTTTTTCAGTGGCTCACTCAATGGTAATGTTCCCTTTTTCTCTCTCTTTTTGTCTCGAGCTACAGACAACCCCTTATCACTTCATAATCATCTCCATTAAGAATTTAGGCATTGCTTGTAATTGTAGTAGATGAGTAAAATCATCATGTTTGTGTAAACAAAAACAGAAAAAAATAAATTTTGTTGTGTGTGTTTTTTTTCTTTTTCTTTTTTTTCTTTTTTTTCATCTTGTGGCACCTGTGTGAACCAGCGCTGCTGTTTGTAATCAGACAGAATGCTTTACCGGACACCTGCATAGGTAAGGTCGGGGTCTGCAGAGGTGAGAACTGCTTCAGTGTTTGCCATTTATCACCACCACAGTGGGGAAGGAGCAAACCTGCTGTGAATGCAGAGCACTATTGTACAATGCTGGTGTCTTGATGTTTCTAGAGATAAACATAATGCTTGGGGCCAAGTGTGTCTTCCGTCATAATTTTAGAGGACTTCGATTTGGAATTCCTTTCCTGTAGGCTGACCGGGATTACTTAGTAAACGCGATGTTTACAAACAAATGTCCATGTTTTAAGGGGCTGGATGAAGGCATTTATGAACACTGCATTCAATATTTATGCTGCTCCTTTTTTGGCTTCTCCAGTTCGACTGAACTTAGCAAATACCTTTCTATGAAACATATGTGAAACATTCATAACTGCTGTCACTTTTTGTCTGGCAGAAAATGTTTTTCAAAGTAAGGATTTTTAGGCTTTATTTCATATAAAATGAATATTTATGTGCTATGTGTTTGATTTTTTTTTTTTCTTCCCCCTCTCTTTTTTCAGGTCTATGAAATAGAAGTGTCTGTTGTGGGAATATGACAAAAAAATGTCAAGTAACTTGTTTATGACTTTTTTTATTTCTAAAAAGGTTTTCAATGAAAGCTTTTGTTATTTTTGTTCCACTTTCTGTTTCTCTGCTAGTCGAATTTGAAGTATTTTAGCATTTTCACTTTTTGTTGACAAAAATAGATGAAGTACTTCAAAAATGTGCAGACAAAACCTAGCAAAAGATCTAGTGGTAAATGAGATCTTAACTAGTGGAGGGGGTTTAACATGACATCTGAATATGGAGTGAACAAGGACTGTTTTAATAATGCTTATTACACAATTTGTTGATGTCTTCCAATGTAATAATGCGTGTGTCTAATTAATTTATTTTTCAGTACAAGTAAGGTGAATAATCTAACCCTCAAAGAATTAATTTCAAGGTAAAACTACAGTAAATGTGTTTAGTCAGAGTACTTTGCAGATCTTTGTCTCCTTTTTCAACTTCTTGTCACTTGTATCAAAAGGACACATTTGACTGGCTTGTAAACACCCCATTTCAAAGTTCCTTCCTGTCTCGAGTGGTACTGCAGAACAGGAACAATATATCCTTCAAATTCTGACAACATCTGTTTTCAAAAAAGAGAAAAGGGGGCATTTGCTTTCATCCCAGTCACATCCTCCCTTGGCATGTCACTGTATCTATCTTGGCTTTTTTTGCCCTCTTTATTTTTTATTTTTTGCTTTCGGCAGGAAAAGACAGGAGACATGAAACATTTCCCCCTTTTTTTTATTTTTATTTTATTTTTTTCTTTATCTTGACAAGACTTGTGAAGACAAGTCAGAAAGAGGAGGTGTGCCATTTTCCTCTAACCACTAACCAACAAAATAGAACAGCGTCTTCGCACTGGAGCTATCACCTTCCCCTCAAAGGCCCCAGCAGCACCAGCAGCTTCTTTGATATGACTGAAATGAAGGTTGTGAAGGGGCATCAATAGAAGACTGTATATTGTACTACATGCTCAAGCTGCTAGCGTGCACTCAGCATCTTCTCTTTCAAAGATACAAATTTCCCCCGTTCCCTCTTCTCTTTGATTGTTATTATATCTTGTTATGTGAATCAGAGTGATTTTGGGGGCAATTTAGCTTTTCTCTGTAAAAAAGATTTTGATAACATCACTCAGCTGCCATCTCCTCACTTAAAGCCTTTTGCTCACACTTCCTGGTAATAGGCTTGTCTGAGACACAAAAGGCTATACTTGACATCTACCTTGTGATGTCAGTAGTCGGTGGCAGGTTGATGGACAGCCCGGAATGGCAGAGTTGCCCCATTTCTAGTTAATTAGCTCATAGAAGGAAATGAATGCAACAGCGCTTATCAAACAAATTCAAATCCCTTGCAGATATGATGTTAGACAGGCTTTTTTTTTTTGCACCGCCGTGACCTTCTTGGCAGGACTGTCGTTGAGATCTGGAGCCATTTTAACAGACACAATAAATACATATGGAATCAAAAGTTTAGGCCCTGAAAGATATATGTCATTGTATAAGATCAAATTTGATAGAAGATAACTGTAATGGTATGTTACACATTGTGAAGAAGTGAATGTGGCAAATATTTATGCCTGAAAACGCTGTCCTGCAGCCAACATCTCTCGTAAAAAGATTATAAGGGCAGAATGGGACCCAGCATTAAATAGCTCAGCTTCTTCCAAAAGCCAGAGCCAGGCAACCCTGAAAAAGCTGCCACTGTAACACACGGTAAGCAAAAATTCAGGTTTGTAATGGGAGGAATTTCTTTTTTAGCTTTCCATATTCAGGACACATAAACACATCAGTGCACACCTCGCTTGGGGGAGGCGACAGGGGCTGCAAAAGAGAGAGTGTGTAGTGGCATAGAATTACCATGAATAATTAAAAGACTGGTGTGAGCATTCTCGTAGCTCTTTGATTGACTCTGAAAGCCCCAGGAAGAAATTGGCAGATGAGAGCAAACTGCAAAATGGCTAGCTCTGTGCAGTGAGCTCCCTGCCTAAGATTTTCTCGGCTAAAACCTCGAATCAGCAGTGTGCTAGGAGGCTCTTTTCATGTCTTCCTGCTCCAGAATGGAATTGAAATTTTGCTCATCAAAAAAGAAAATGTAAGGAAATAAAAAATAGACAAACTTCAAGAAGTGCAGTTGATGTGTTTACTTTGCTTAGATTGTAGAGTCATTATGAATTTTAAAACATTTATCAGTTAAGTAGTGTAGTTCTTTGGTTACCAACTTGTTGGAGGGAGTTTTTCCCAGCACATACTTACTATTTATTTTTTGAGTTTCTCA